>NC_060087.1:72781842-73406842 GCF_922984935.1 Meles meles
TGGGATTTTGATAGGGATTGCATTAAACATGTAGATTGCTTTAGGTATCATAGACATTTTTACAGTATTTGTTCTTCCAATCCACGAGCATGAAATGCTTTTCCATTTCTTGATGTCTTCTTCAATTTCTTTCATGAATACTTTATAACTTTCTGAGTAGATATTCTTTGCTTCTTTGAATAGGTTTATTCCTAGGTATTTATGGTTTTGAGTGCAATTGTAAATGGGATCGACTCCTTAATTTCTCTTTCTTCTGTCTTGTTGTTGGTGTAAAGAAATGCAACTGATTTCTGTGCATTGATTTTATATCTTGACCATTTACTGAATTCCTGTACAAGTTCTAGCAGATTTGGAGTGGAGTCTTTTGGGTTTTCCAAATAAAGTATCATATCATCAGCAAAGAGTGACAGTTTGACTTCATTGCCAATTTGGATGCCTTTAATTTCTTTTTGTTGTCTGATTACCGAGGCTAAGACTTATAGTACTATGTTGAATAGCTGTATGATAGTGGACATCTCTGCCATGTTCCTTACCTTAGCGGAAATGATCTCAGTTTTTCTCAACTGAGAATGATATTCGCTGTGGGTTTTTCATAGATGGCTTTGATGATACTGAGGTATGTACCCTCTATCCCTTCAGTTTGAAGAGTTTTGATCAAGAAAGGATGCTGGGGGCACCTGGGTGGCTCAGTGGGTTAAAGCCTCTGCCTTCGGCTCAGGTCATGATCTCAGGGTCCTGGGATCGAGCCCCACGTCAGGCTCTCCACTTCGCGGGGAGCCTGCTTCCTCCTCTCTCTCTGCCTGCCTCTCTGCCTAGTTGTGATTTCTCTCTGTCAAATAAATAAAATATTAAAAAAGAGAAAGGATGCTGTACGTTGTCAAGTGGTTTTTCAGCATGTATTGAGAGTATCATATGGTTCTTGTTCTTTCTTTTATTAATGTATTATATCACATTGATTGATTTGTGGATGTTGAACCAACATTGCAGCCCTGAAATAAATCCCACTTGGTCTTGGTGAATAATCCTTTTAATGTATTGTTGGAACATATTGACTAGTATTTTGGTGAGAATTTTCAAATCTGTGTTCAAGTATATTGGTCTGTAATTCTTTTTTGATGGGGTCTTTGTCTGGTTTGGGGATCAAGGGAATGCTGGTCTCATAAAATGAGTTTGGAAGTTTTCCTTCCATTTCTATTTTTTGGAACAATTTCATGAGAATAGGTATTAATTCTTCTTTAAATGTTTGGTAGAAATCCCCTGGGAAGCTGTCTGACCCTACGCTCTTGTTTTGGGGGAGATTTTTGATGACTGCTTCAATCTCCTTACTGGTTATTGTTCTTTTCAGGTATTCTATTTCTTCCTGGTTCAGTTTTGGTAGTTTATATGTCTCTAGGAATGCATCCATTTCTTCCAGATGGTCAAATTTGCTGGTGTATAGTTGCTCATAATATATTCTTTTTTTATATATATTTTTTATTTATTTAACAGAGAGAAATCACAACTAGGCAGAGAGGCAGGCAGAGAGAGAGGAGGAAGCAGGCTCCCTGCGGAGCAGAGAGCCTGATGTGGGGCTCGATCCCAGGACCCTGAGATCATGACCTGAGCCGAAGGCAGTGGCTTAATCCACTGAGCCACCCAGGTGCCCCTCATAATATATTCTTATAATTGTTTGCATTTCTTTGGTGTTGGTTGTGATCTCTCCTCTTTCATTCATGATTTTATTTATTTGGATCCTTTCTCTTTTCTTTTTGATAAGTCTGGCCAGGGGTTTATCAATCTTATTAATTGTTTCAAAGAACTAGCTCCTAGTTTTGTTGATTTGTTCTACTGTTTTTTGGCTTTCTATTTCATTGATTTGTGCTCTGATCTTTATTATTTCTCTTCTCCTGCTAAGTTTAGGCTTTCTTTGCTGTTCTTTCTCCAGGTCCTTTAGGTGTAGGGTTAGTTTGTGTATTTGAGACCTTTTTTGTTTCTTGAGAGAGTCTTGTATGGCTATATATTTTCCTCTCAGGACTGCCTTTGTTGTGTCCCACAGATTTTAAACAGTTATGTTTTCATTATCATTTGTTTCCATGAATTTTTTCAATTCTTTAATTTACTGGTTGACCCACTCATTCTTTAGTAGGATGCTCTTTAGACTCCATGTAATTGGGTTCTTTCCAACTTTCCTCTTGTGATTGAGTTTTAGCTTCAGAGCATTGTGGTCTGACAGTTTGCAGGGAAGGATCTCAATCCTTTGGTACTGCTTGAGACCTGATTTGTGACCCAGGCTGAGATCTATTCTGGAGAATGTTCCATGTGCACTAGAGATGTCTATTCTGTTGCTTTGGGTTGGAATGTTCTGAATATATCTGTGATGTCCATCTGTCCAGTGTCATTTCCTTGTTGATCTTTTGCTTGGATGATCTGTCCATTTCAGTAAGGGGTGTGTTAAGGTCCCTTACAATTATTGTAGTCTTGTCAATGTGTTTCTTTGATTTTGTTATTAATTGGTTTATATAGTTGGCTGCTCCCATGTTGGGGCATAGATATTTAAAATTGTTAGATCTTCTTGTTGGATAGACCCTCTGAGTATGATATGGTGTCCTCCCAATTCTATTATTACACTCTTTGGCTTAAAATCTAATTTATCTGATATAAGGATTGCCACTCCAGATTTCTTTTGATGTCTATTAGCATGGTAAATGGTTTTCCACTCCTCACTTTAAATCTGGAGGAGTCTTTGGGTCTAAGGTGAGTTTCTTGTAGAAAGCGTATAGATGGGTTTTGATTTTTATCCATTCTGATACTCTGTGTCTTTTGATTGGGTTATTTAGCCCATGTACATTCAGGGTAACTATTTAAAGATATGAATTTAGTGCCATTGTATTGTCTGTAAGGTGACTGTTACTGTATATTGTCTCTGTTCCTTTCTGATCTACTACTTTTAGGCTCTCTCTTTGCTTAGAGGACCCCTTCCAATATTTCCTGTAGAGCTGGTTTGTTGTTTACAAATTCTTTCATTTTTTTGTTTGTCCTGGAAGCTTTTTATCTCTCCTTCTATTTTCAATGATAGCTTAGCTGGATATAGTATTCTGGGTTCCATATTTTTTCTCATTTAGTGCTCTGAATATATCCTGTCAGTTCTTTCAGCCCTGCCAGGTCTCTGGATAAGTCTGCTGCCAATCTAATATTTCTACCAGTGTATGTTACAGACTTCTTGCCTCCTTTCAGGATTTTCTCTTTGTCACTAAGACTTGTAAGTTTTACTATTAGATAATGGGGTGTGGACCTATTTTTATTGATTTTCAGGGGAGTTCTCTCTGCCTCCTGGATTTTGATGTTTGTTCCCTTTGTCATACTAGGGAAATTCTCTACAATAATTTGCTTCAATATAACTTCTGCCACCCCCTTCTTCTTCTTCTTCTTCTTCTTCTTCTTCTGGAATCCTAATTATTTTAATATTGTTTTGTCTTATGGTATCACCTATCTCTTGATTTCTCCCCTTGTAGTCCAGTAGTTGTTTGTCTCTCTTTTGCTCAGCCTCTTTATTCCCCATCATTTGGTCTTCTATATCATTAATTCTCTCTTCTGCCTCATTTATCCTGGCAGTAAGAACTTCCGTTTTTGATTGCCTCTCATTAGTAGCTTTTTTGATTTCAGCTTTGTTAGATTTTAGTTCTTTTATTTCTCCAGAAAGGGCTTTTATTTCTCCAGACAGGGTTTCTCTATATCTTCCATGCCTTTTTAGAGCCCAGCTAGCACCTTGATAATCATCATTCTGAACACTAGATTTGACATGTTACCAATGTCCATATTGATTAGGTCCATAGCCATAAGTATTGTCTCTTGTTCTTTTTTTTGTGGTGAGTTTTTTCGTCTTTGTATTTTATCCAGTTAAGAGTATATGAATGAGAGAATAAAATACTAAAAGCATGGCAAAGACCCCAGAAAAATGTACACTAACCAGATCAGAAGAGACCCCAGACTGGGGGGAGAAGAAAGGGGGCAAAAGGAAATTTAATATATATATATATATATATATATATATATATATATATATATGTGTGTGTGTATGTATATATATATAATATATATATATATATAATGTATATATATAATATATATGTATATATATAATGACTGGTGAATATAACAGAGCCACTCACTTGATTTTGGGTGTGTTTTGTTGTCTTAGAAGAAACTACCTCCCAAAATTTTAAGGAAAGCAAAACTTATATACATACAAAAATAAGGGTAAACACAATGAAGGAATGGAATAAGATTGTAAAGATGAAAATTTAAAGAAATTCTAAAAAAGGAATTGATAAGATAAGTTGGTTAGAAAAAGAAAGTGGAGAGACTTTGCTCAGGCTGGAGACTAGAAAAAAGTGTTGTGCTAGATTTATGGTATATTTTGATTAGAATAAATTATATCCCAAAAAAATTTTTAGTAGAAAAAACTCTATATGTATACAAAACATAAAGTTAGAAACAATGAAGTATAAAATATGACTATAATAATGAAGGCTTAAAAAGATTTTTTAGAAAGCTATTGTTAAAATAAGCTAGTTAAAAAACGTTAAAAGAGGAAAGGTTTTAAAAAGTTAGAATAAGAAAAAAATAAAATTAAAAAAAAATTAACTTTGCAAGACTAAAGAATCATGGGGTGGAAGCCATGAATTCCATGCTTTGCTTTCCCCTCCTTTGGAATTCCGCTGTTCTCCTTGATCAGTGTAAGCTTGGTCTTAGCTGGATGTTCTTGCTGTTCTTCTGGGGAGGAGCCTGTTTTAGTAATTCTCAAGTGTCTTTGCCAGAGGAGGAATTACACAGCCCTTGCCAGGGGCCAGGCTAAGTAATCTGCTTGGGTTAGCTCTCAGGAACTTTTGTTCCCTGAATACTTTCCATAGAGCTCTGGAGGACGGGAATAAAAATGGAGGCCTCCCAATCTCTGGCCCAGAGGAGCTGAGAGCTTGGGGTCCCTCTCCTTACTGCACCTTTGGAGAAAAGCTCTCAATCCTTCCTGTCTCCCAAAGAACAGTGGTCTGATTCTGCTGAAGATCACAGTTTAAGGTAATCCTGAGCTAAGAGCTCACTCTCAACTCCATCTCTGTATCTGGTTTCCCCACTCTGATACCTGCAAGCTCTGCTACATTCAGACACCCAAATCCTTCTGTGACCCCACAGGACCCAAGACCATGCTGTCCCCGAGAGGGTTCCATCCCCACTTGGCCTCTGGAGTGATGTCCCTCAGTGTAGAAGACTTCTGAAAGTTCAGATTTTGTCCTCTGTTGCTCCACCACTTGCCAGGAGCTGGACCCCCCCCCCCCCGTGGTCTATCTTCCCATCACTTCGGATTCACTTCTCTGCACATCCTACCTTTCAGAAAGTGGTCAATTTTCTGTTTCTAGAATTGCTGCTCTTCTTCTCTTTGATCTCCTGTTGGGTTTGTAGGTGTTTGGAATGGTTTGATAACTAGCTGAACTCCTGTGACCTGATGTCATCTCAGTCTGCACTCCCCCACCATCTTTTGGATCAGTCTTCTTATTTTTTATTCTTTGTTCTCCTCTTTCCTTTCACTTTTTTTTTTTGCTTCCCTCTTTCTTATTTTTATAGAGGAAGGACTGTAGTTCATTCTTTGTCTGTGTGTTTGCATTTTAGTTCCATTTCATTTCCTCTTGACTAGAGCAGGCTTTGCTGGTTTTTGTTTTGTTTTGTTTTTCTTTTTTATTCTTTTCTTTACTCTTATACAAGCTTATCATGACAAAGAAGTTGAAGCACAGTGAATTAAGGGTCAAAAGGCGAACCATAAGAGACTATGGACTCTGAAAAACAACCTGAGGGTTTTGAAGGGTCAGGGGTGGGAGGTTGGGGGAACAGGTGGTGGGTGATGGGGAGGGCACATTTTGCATGGAGCACTGGGTGTTGTGCAAAAAGAATGAATACTGTTACGCTGAAAAAAAAAATTAAATACAGAAAATGAGCAGAGTACATGAAAAGGGAGTTAGAAAGATAATGTATTAAAATGGCTTTTTAAACTGAGATCCTGGTACCTTTTGAAGTACAGCCCTAGTCTTTTCCTTCTATTTTATGAATCATCTCTGTATCCTTAAAATAAATTCTCTCTTTAGCACTGAAAAAAAAAAAAAAAAAAAAAAACATTTCCCACTATAAGAAAAGAGGAAATCTGTAGAGCAAGGACTCCTGGGAAAGGGCAGCCAGTGCACAAAAGTATATGCAGCACACACTAGAAACACTTCCTAAAGTTTTTATTTTTGTGTTGTTGCTGTTGTTATTGATGTTTTTGATGTTTTTTTTTCTTTTTTTCCTTTATGGACACAATAACTAGATGGAGACACCTACCCCAAAAGAAAGAACAGGATGTAATACTCACCACCAGCAATTTAATCAATACAGATATAAACAAGATGTCTGAACTAGAATTTAAAATAGTGATTATAAAGATAACTAACTGGGCTTGAAAAAAAACATAGAAGATACTAGAGAATCCCTTACAGCAGCAATAAAAGAACTAAATCTAATCAGGGCCAAATAAAAAATGTTATTACTAAGATGAAGTTAAAAAATCTGGCTTAAATAGTAAGGATAAATGAGTCAGAATAGAGAGCCTTTGATCTAGAAGACAAAATGATGGAGAATAAGGAAGCTGAAAAAAAAGAGAGAAAGACAACTACTGGGTCATGAAGGGGACACTTCAAGAGATCAGCAATTAAATAAAGTGACATAGTATCCAGATAATATGGGTCCCAGAAGATGAAGAGCAGAAAAGTGTGATGAAAGATTTATTTAAACAAGTTATAGTGAATAACATTCCTATTCTGGTAGAGAAATCAGGCATTCAAGCCCAGGAGAGACAAAATCAGATAAAATCAATAAAAATAGATCAAGACCTCTACATGTAATAATAACACTTATATTTACTTATACTCAATGTGGTAAATGGAAAAAACATGCAGCCATTAACACTGTATTTAGTAATGCTGTCATTCAGAATATAAGGAAAAATCATTTCTAGGACAAACAAAAGCTAAAGGAATTTGTGAACACTAAAATAGCTCTACAAGAAATATTAAAGGGGATCCTATGAGTGAAGAGAGAGCTCAAAAGTAAAAAAGGACCACAAAAGAGTAGAGATAATCTACAAGAACAGTGATTTTCGGGAGTATCCAAAAGCACTAACTTCACAACTCTCAATAATTACTCTGACTGTAAATGGACAGAATGCTCCAATAAAAAGACATAGGGTATCAGAATGGATTAAAAAACAACATCTATCAATATGCTCCTTACAAGAGACTCATTTTAGACCCAAAGATATATCCATATTGAACGTGAGGGATGGAGAACATTTTATAATGCCAATGGATGTCAAAAGAAAGCTACAGTAGCCATCTTTATATCAGAAAAACTAGATTTTAAACCAAAGATTCTAGTAAGAGATGAAGAAGAACATGATATCATAATAAAACCATCCATCCAGGAAGATCTAATAATTGTAAATATTCATAACACTAACATAGAAGCAGCCAAATATATAAACCAATTAATAAAAAATTAAAGAACACATTGATAATAATACAATAATGATAGGAGAATGTAACACCCCACTCACAGCAATGGATAGATCATCAAAGCAGAAGATCAACAGGAAACAAGGGCTTTGAATGATACACTGGACCAGATGAATTTCACAGATCTATTCAGAGCACTTCACCTAAAGCAACAGAATACACATTCTCCTCAAGTGCACATGGAACATTCTCCAGAATAGATCACATAGTGGGTCACAAATCAGGTCTCAACTGGTAAAAAAAAAATTTTTTTTAGATAATTCCATCCATATTTTTAGATCACAATGCTTTATTTTTTTAAAAAGATTTTATTTATTCATTTGACAGACAGAAATCACAAGTAGGCAGAGAGGCAGGTGGGCGGGGGGGGAAGAAGGCTCCCCGCTGAGCAGAGAGCCCGATGTGGGGCTCGATCCCAGGACTCTGGGATCATGACCTGAGCGGAAGGCAGAGGCTTTAACCCACTGAGCCACCCAGGTGCCCCTAGACCATAACGCTTTGAAACTTGAAGACAGTTACAAGAAAAAAAATTGAAAGAACCACAAATACAGGGAGGATAAAGAGAATCCTACTAAAGAATGAATGGGTCAACAGGAAACTTTAAAAAAAATTTTTTTAAACTACAAAGAAGCAAATAAAAATGAAACACTGCAGCTCAGAACCTTTGGGATGAAGCAAAGTTGGTCCTAAGGGGGAAGTACATAGCAATAATGCATTTTTCAAGAAATAAGAAGTCTCTAATACACAGCCAACCTTACAGTTAAAAGATCTGGAAAAAGAACAGCAAATAAAGCCTAACCCCAGCAGGAGAAGAAAAATAATAAAGATTAGAGCCATAAATCAATAATATAGAAACCAAAAGAACAGTAGAACAGATCAACAAAACTAGAAGATGGTTCCTTGAAAGAATTAATAAGATCGATAAAGCCCTAGCCAGACTTATCAAAAAGAAAAGTGTAAGCACCCAAATAAATAAAATGAATGAAAAAGGAGAGATCAGGACCAATGCCAAGGAAATGTAAACTATTTTAAGAACATATTATGAGCAATTATATGTCCACAAATTAGACAATCTAGAAGAAATGGATGCATTCCCAGAAACATATAAAGTATCAAAACTGAAACAAGAAGAAATAGAAAACCTGAATAGACATATAACAAGCAAAGAAATTGACTCAGTAATCAAAAATCTCCCAAAAATCAAACGTCAAAGGCCAGATGGCTTCCCAGTGGAATTCTGCCAAACACTTAAAAAATTAATACTTATTCTTCTGCAGCTGTTTCAAAATATAGAAATGGAGGGAATACTTCCAAACTCATACTATGAGGCCAGCATTACCATAACCCCCAAACCAGAATTAGAATTACAGACCAATATCCCTGATGAATATGGAAGCAAAAGGTCTCACCAAGATACTAGCTAATAAGATTCAACCATACACTAAAAAATTATTTACCATGAACAAGTAGAGTTAATTCATGGGCTTCAAGGGTGGTATAACATCTGCAAACCAAATAACATGATACACCACATTAATAAAAAAAGAGGACAAGAACCATATTATCCACTCAATAGATGTAGGAAAAGCATTTGACAAAATACAACATCCTTTCTTGAAACTATGTAGGGATAGAGGGAACATACCTCAAAATTATAAAAGCCACATATGAAAAACCCACAGCAAATTTTCTATTCAATGGGGAAAAACTGAAAAATTTTCCCCTATGGTTAGGAGCTTTACAGGGATGACCACTCTCACCACTGTTATTCAACATGGTACTGAATTTCAGTAATCAGACAACCACAACAACAAAAATAAATGGCATCGAAATTGGCAAGGAAGAAGTCAAACTTTCACTTGCTGATGACATGGTACTTTATGCGGAAAACCCAAAGACTCCATGACGAAATTGCTAGAAATCATACAGGAATTCAGCAACATGGCTGGATATAAAATTTTCTCACAGAAATCAGTTCCATTTCTATACATAAACAACGAGGCAGGAAAAAGAGAAATCAAGGAATAGGTCCATTTTCAATTGCACCAAAACCTAAAAGATACCTAGTAATAAACCTCGCCAAAGAGGCAAAGGATCAGTCTCAGAAAACTATAGAACACTCATGAAAGAAATTGAGGAGGACAAAAAGAAATGGAAAAATATTCCATGGTCATGGACTGGAAGAACAAATATTGCCAGATGTCTATGCTATCTGAAGCAATCTACAAATTTATCGCAATCCCTATCAAAATACCATTGACATTTTTCACAGAGCTGGAACAATCTGAAAATTTCTATGGAACCAGAAAAGACTCTGAATCACCAATGGAGCTTTGAAAAAGAAAAACAAAGTGTGGCATCACAATTCCAGACTTTAAGCTCTATTACAAAGATGTAATCATCAAGACAGTATGGTACTGACACAAAAACTGACACATAGGTCAATGGAACAGAATAGACAATCCAGAAATGGACCCTCAACTCTATGGCTGATGAATCTTTGACAAAGCAAGAACGAATATCCAATAGAAAAAAAATCAACAAATGATGTTGGAAAAATTAGACAGCCACAAGCAGAAGAATGACACTGGCCACTTTCTTACACAATACACACTCACACACACAAAAAAAAAATTCAAAATGGATGAAAGACCTAAATTTGAGACAGGAACCCATTAAAATCCTACAGAAGAACACAGGCGGCAAACTCTTTGACCTCAGCCACAGCACCCTCTTGCTAGACATGTTTCCAAAAGCAAGAGAAACAAAAGCAAAAATGGACTATTTGAACTTTGTCAAGATAAAAAGTTTTTTTACACAGCAAAGGAAAGAGTTAATGATACAAAAATGCATCCTACAGAATGGGAGAAGGTATTTTCAGTTTTCTTTTTTTTCTATTTTTTATATTTTTTTTATATTTTAAAAGGATGCTTTAATTTCTAGCTAAAGCGATATGTTATTGAGTGCACAATGATCACAGAGAATGAATGAAATGTAGAACTGTTTTCTTAATATAAACACAGGAAAACATAAGAAATAGTTGACAAAAATAGAAGAGGTGTAAGGAAAAACATTTTAAAACTTGGTAAATCCAAACCCCAGTATCTCCATTGGAATACTAAACACAAACAAACCATATGTTCCTGGTAATACTACTTTGCTTGAATATATTCCATTGGAATTTTCCTAGAGTTATAGCAAAAACATGAGGATAAAATTTTTAAAAATGAGAAAGAAACCTATGCAGTGATAACAAAACAAATGAACAGCTTCACATATAAATGTCATATAGAATAATCTGTAACATGAAAGGTGTTTGTCACTGTTATTAATAGTGTCATTTTTCAATATCAAATGTTACACTATTTAAATATTCTACTTTATGGACATATGTGTCTGTATGTCCATACACACACATATA
The DNA here is from genome assembly GCF_922984935.1 of Meles meles. Lineage (NCBI taxonomy): Eukaryota > Metazoa > Chordata > Mammalia > Carnivora > Mustelidae > Meles > Meles meles. The sequence goes on from NC_060087.1 coordinate 72,792,835, forward strand.
AAAATATACGCACATAAATATACATATATAGGGAAACATTTATTTTTAGCTCATGAGATATAAAATGCAACTAATTTCTGTCCTGCCACTTGATGAATTCCTGTATGAGTAAATGGGATTAACTCATTAATTTTAATTTTAATTTTTTTCTGTCACATTGTTAGTGTTAGTATGAGTACATGGGATTAACTCATTAATTTTAATTTTAATTTTTTTTCTGAAACATTGTTAGTGTATAGAAATGCAACTAATTTCTGTCCTGCCACTTGATGAATTCCTGTATGAGTTCTAACAATTTGGGGTTAGAGTCTTTGGGGTTTTCCACAGAGACTATCATGCCATCAGCAAAGAGTGAGAGTTTGACTTCTTCTCTGCCATTTTTTTAATTCCTTTTGTTTCTTTTTGTCATCTGATTGCTGAAGCTAGGACTTTTAGTACTATGTTGAACAATAGTGCTAAGAGTGGGCATCACTGCCATGTTCCTGACCTTAAGGGAAAAGCTCTCAGTTTTCCCCCATTGAGAATGATATTCTCTTTTGGCTTTTTATAGATGGCTTTTGTGATACTGAGGTATGTTCCCTCTATCCCTAAACTGTGAAGAGTTTTAATCAAGAAAGAATGTTATATTTTGTCAAATGCTTTTTCTGCATCTATTGAGAGTATCCTATGATTCTTATCTTTTCTTTCATAATGTGATCTATCACATTGATTGATTTGTGAATGTTGAACCAACTTTGCATCTGAGGAATAAATCCCACTTAGTTGTGGTGAATAATTCTTTTAATGTTCTGTTAGACCCTATTGGCTAGTATCTCGGTGAGGATTTTGGCATCCATTCTTAGATGATCTGTCCATTACAGTGGGTTGGGTGTTATAGTTCCCAGCTATTATTGTATTATTATCAATGTGTTTCTTTAATTTTGTTATTAATTGGCTTATTGAATTAGCCACTACCAGGTTAGAGGCATAAATATTTATAATTATTAGATCTTCTTGGATAGACACTTTAATTATGGTATAGTGTCCTTCCACATCTCTTATTACAGTCTTTGGTTTAAAATCTAATTTGTCTGAAATAAGATTGCCACCCCAGATTTCATTTGATGTCCATTACTATGATAAATTGTTTTCCACTCCCTCACTTTAGATCTGGAGGTGTCATGGGTCTAAAATGAGTTGTGGACAGCATATGGATTGTTCTTACATTTTTGTCCAATCTGATATCCTGTGTCGTTTGATTGGACATTTAGCCCATTTACATTCAGAGTAACTAGTGAAAGATAAGAATTTAGTGCCATTGTATTACCTGTGAAGTCACTGTTTCTGTATATTGTCTCTGTTCCTTCAGTTTCATGTTACTTTTGGGCCCTCTCTTCACTTAAATGATCTCTTTACATATTTCTTGTAGGGCTGATTTCATGATTACAAATTCTTTTAGTTTCCTTTTTTCCTGGTAGGTTTTTCTCTCTCTTATTTTAGATGACATCCTAACTGGATAAAATATTCTTGGCTGCATATTTTTCCCATTTAACACACTGAAAATATCATGCCAGCCCTTTCTGGCCTGCCAGATCACTGCAGATAGGTCTGCTGCCACTCTAAAGTTTCTACACTTGCTGGTAACTGAAGTCTTGTACCAAGCTGCTTTCAGGATTTTCTCTGTGAGATTTTCAAGCTTCACTATTATATGCTTGGTTGTTGATCCATTTTTATTGAGATTTATGGGTTTCTCCTTGTCTCCTGGACTTGAATGCCTATTTGTTTTCCCAGATTAGGAAAGTTCTCAGTTATAATTTGCTCCAATACACCTTCTGACCTTCTCTCACTTTCCTCTTCTTCTGGGATCCAAATTATCCTAATATTGTCTAGCTTTATGATATTAGTTATCTCTCAAACTCTCTTCTCATGATCCACTAGTGTTTATGTCCCTTTTTCTCAGCTTCTTTATTCCCCATCATGTTGTCTTCTATATCCTCAATTCTCTCTTCTGCCTCATTTACCCTAGTTGTTAGAGCCTCCATTTTTTATTGTATCTCATTAATAGCCTTTCAGATTTCAACTTGATTAGATTTTGGTTCTTTCATTTATCCAGAGAGGATTCTCTAGTGTCTTCTCTGCTTTTTTTAATCCCATATAGTATCTTTATAATCAATATTCTGAACTCTACTTTGGATTTCTTACTTATGTCCATATTGATTAGGTCCCTGGTGGTCAGTACTGCCTCTTTTTCTCTTTTTTGAGGTTAGTTTTTCCCTCTTGTTATTCCTGCAGAAAGTGGTTGTTTTTCTTTTCTTTTTTTTTACATGTAATTCAATTAGCCAACTTATAGTACATCTTTAGTTTATGATGTAGTGTTCAATGATTCATTAGTTGCATATAACATGCAGTGTTCATCGTATTACAGGCCCTCTTCAATGCACATCACACAGTTGTCCCAACTTCGTACACACTTCCCTTTCGGGAACCCTCAGTTTGTTTCCCTGGGTCAGGAGTCTTTCATAGTTTGTTTCAGTATTTCATTTCTCCCATTCAGTTTTCCCTCCCTTCCCCTATCATCCTCTGCACTATTTCTGATATTCTACATATGAGTGAAACCCTATGACAATTGTCTTCTCTTATTGACTTATTTCACTTAGCATAATACTCTCCAAATCCATCCATGTCGATATAGATGGTAGGTATTCATCCTTTCTGATGGTTGAGTAATATTCCATTGTGTGTATGAACCATATCTTCTTTATCCATTCATCTATTGAAGGGCATCTCAGCTCCTCCCACAGTTTGGCTACTGTGGATATTGCTGCTATGAGCACTGGGGTGCATCTGACCCTTCTTTTCACTATATCTGTATCTTTGGAGTAAATACCCAATAGTGTAGTTGCTGGGTCATAGGATAGTTTTATTTTTAACTTCTTGAGGAACCTCCATACTATTTTCCAGACTGGCTGTACTAGCTTGCATTACCACCAACTGTGTAAGTGCGTTCCCCTTTATCCACATTCTTATGAACACTTGTTATTTCATGCCTTGTTAATTTTTGCCATTCTAACTGGTGTAAGGTGGTATCTCATTGTAGTTTTGATTTGCTCTTCCCTGATGGTAAGTGATGTTGAACATTTTTTCATGTGTCTGTTATCCATTTGTATGTCTTCTTTGGAGAAGTATTTGTTCATGTCTTCTACTTATTTCTTGACTGGATTATTTGTTTTTTGGCTGTTGAGTTTGAGAAGTTCTTTATAGATCTTGGATATCAACTTTTTATGTGTAATGTCATTTGCAAATATCTTCTCCCATTCTGTAGGTTGCAAATGGTTGCATGAACATAGGGTAATGGAAGGGAAAATAAATAAAAGGAAAACAGAGTAGGAGGCAAACCATAAGAGATTCTTAACTCCAGGGAACAAACTAAGGGTTGCTGGAAGGGAGTTGGGTGGGGACTGGGGTAACTGAGTAATGGACATTAATAAAGACACATGAAGTGATGAGTACTGGGTGTTGCATAGAACTGATGAATCACTGAATTCTACCTCTGAAACCAATAACAGTATATGCTAATTAAGTTGACTTTAAATACAAAAATTTTTTAAAGAATCTATTAAAATACATACATTTTTATTTACTGTTTTCATACATCATTTTAAAATATTATCTTCCATTCAGTAGGTTGCCTTTTCATTTTTTTTATGGTTTTCTTTATTATGCAGAAGCTTTTTTTCATAATCGCAATAGTTTAATTTTGGTTTTGTTTCCTTTGCCTGAGAAGACACATCCAGAAATATGTTGCTAATGCTGATGTCAAAGAGATTTCTGCCTATGTTTTCTTCTAAGCGTTTTATGGTTACAGCCTCACAGTTAGGTCTTTATATTCCAATTTGAGTTTATTTTTGTGTATGGTGTAAGAAAATGGTCCAGTGTCATTCTTTTGCATATAGCTGTCCAGTTTTTCCAGCATCAATTGTTGAAGGGGTTCTCTTTCTACCATTGTATATTCTTGCTTCCTTTGTTGTAGATTATTTCACCATATTAGTGTGGGCTTATTTCTAGGTTCACCACTCTGTTCTAGTGATCTATGTGTTTATACTGTGCCAGTACCATATCATTTTGATTACCACAGGTTTATACCTATCTTGAATTTTAAAACTGTGATGTCTTCAACTTTGTTCTTTCTCAATATCTTAGCAATTTTTGGTCTTCTGTGGTTCCATACAAATTTTAGGATTGTTTTCACTGGTTCTTTAAAAGATATTGTTGGTGGGGTTTGTTGTTTTTTGTTTTTAGATTTTATTTATTTATTTATTTATTTATTTGTTTTAATTTATTTGAGAAAAAGTGTGTGCGAGAGAGAGAGCATACAAGCAGGGGCAGAGGGAGAGGGAGAAGTAGACTCCATGCTTAGCAGAGAGACACTTGTGGGGATTGATCCCAGGACTGTGGGTGGGATCATTTCCTGAGCCGAAGGTAGATGCTTAAATGACTGAGCTACCCAGGCACTCTTTGGGTATTTTGATAGGGATTGTATTGAACCTATAGACTTCTTTGGATATTATGAACATTTTAACAATATTTGTGTTCCCAATCCATGAGTATGGAATATCTTTCCATTTGTGTCATCTTCAATTTCTTTCAACAAGTTTTCAGAGTACAGGTCTTTCGCCTCCTTGGTTAGTTTATTCTTTTTTTTTTTAAATTATTTTTGGTGCCATTGTAAATGGATCATTTTCTTAATTTCTCTTTCTGATAATTCATTATTAGTGTATAGAAATGCAACATATTTCTGTATATCAGTTTTGTTTCCTGCAACTTTACTAAATTGATTTGTCAGCCCTAATAATTTTTTGGTAGTCTTCAAGGTGTTCCATGCATACTATCATATTATCTGCAAATAGCGACAGTTTTGCTTCTTCCTTACCAATTTGGATTCCTTTTATTTCTTTTTTGTTATCTTATTGCTGTGGCTAGGACTTCAGTATCATGTTCAATAAAAGTGATGCTGGTGGACATTCTTGTCTTGTTCCTAATCTTAGAGGAAAAGTTCTCAGTTTTTCAGCATTGAGTATAATGTTAATACAGGTTTTCTACATATGGCATTTATTATGTTGAGGTATATTTCCTCTAAACTCACTTTGTTGAGTTTTTATCATAAATGAATATTGTACTCTATCAAATTTATTTCTGCATCTATTCAGATAATCATATGGTTTTTATACTTTTTTTGTTAATGTGATGTACAACATTGATTTATTTGCAAATATTGAACCACCTTTGCATCCCTGGACTAAATCTTATTTGATTATGGTGAATGAATTTTTAAATACAATATTGATATTTTTTGCTAATATTTTGAAGGGGTGTCTTGCATCTGTGTTCCTCAGAGATATTGGCCTGTAGCTTTTGTGGGATTCTTTGTATGTCTTTGTCTGTTTTTGGTATCAGAATGATTTTGACCTCATAACATTAATTTAGAAAGTTTTTTTTTCTCTTCTATTTTTTGGAATAGCTTAAGAAGAATATGTATTAACTCTTTAAATATTTGGTACAGTTCACCTGTGGAAACATCTGTTCCTGGACCTTTTTTTTCTGATTCAATTTCACTATTAATAATTGGTCTCTCCAAATTTTCTATACTATCTGAGTCAGTTTGGGAAGATTGTGTGTTTCTAGAAACTTTTCCATTTCTTCTAGGTCTTCCACTTTGTTGCCATGTAGCTTTTCATATCTTATTTTTTTAAAAAATATTTATTTATTTGACAGAGAGAGGAAGAGATCACAAGTAGGCAGAGAGGCAGGCAGAGAGAGAGGGGGAAGCAGGATCCCTGATGAGAAGAGAGCCCAATGCAGGGCTCAATCCCAGGACCCTGAGATCATAACCTGAGCTGAAGGCAGAGGCTTAACCCACTGAGCCACCCTGGCACCCCTTTTATAATATTTTCTTATAATCCTTTGTATTTCTGTGGTGTCAGTTGTTATTTCTCCTTCTTCATCATTTTATTAATTTAAGTCTTCTCTGTTTTTTTCTTGATGAGTCTTAGTGTAGGTTTATCAAATTTGTTTATCTCTTCAGAGAACTAGGTCCTGGTTTCATCAATTTTTTTCTCTCTTTTTTTGATCCTTTCACTTATTTCTGCTTTAAACTTTATTAGTTTTTCCTTCTGCGGGCTTTGGCTTTCTTTATTCTTCTTTTCCTAGCTCTTTTAAGTATAAGGTTAGGTAGTTTATTTGAACTTTTTATTATTTCTTAAGGTAGTCTTCTATTGTTATAAACTTCTCTCTTCAAGCTGTTTTAGCAGATTCTGATTTATTGTGTTTCCATCTTCATTTGTTTTTATGTTTTTTTTTAATTTCCTTTTTGATTTCTTGGTTGACCCTTTTGTTGTTTAGTAGAATGTTGTTTATCCTCCACATATTTATGTTCTTTCCAGATTTTTTCTTGTGATTTCTATTTTCATATTATTGAAAAAAATAATATAGAAAATAGATATAATAGAAAATAGAAATATAGAAAAAAATAATATAGAAAAAAAACATGATTTCATTCTTTTCAAATTATTGAGACCTGTTTTGTGGCCTAATATGTAATTTGTCCTGAAAATTGTTCTATGTACACTTGAAAAGAATGTGTATTCTGCTGCTTTTGTATGGAATGTTCTGAATCTATCTGTTAGGACCATCTGGTCCAATGTATCATAAAAAGACACTGTTTCCTTGTTGATTTTCTGCCTACACAATCTATCCATTGATGTAAGTGTGGTGTCAAAGTCTCCTTTATTTCTTTTAATAATTAATTTAATATTTGGGTGCTCCTATGTTGGATGCATAGATATTTATAATTGTATATCCTGTTGTTGGACTGTTTCCCTTTATCATTATGCAGTACATTTTTTTGTCTCTTGCTACAGTCTTTGTTTTAAAGTCTATTTTGTTTGATATAAGTATTGCTATGTTGTTTTTTGTTTTGGGGTTTTTCTTTGCTTCCATTCCATAGTATATGCTTTTCCAGCCCTTCACTTTCAGGCTTACATGCCTTTAGGTGTGAAATCAGTCTTCTGTACACAACATAGAGATGGGTCTCTTTTTTAATCTATATAATCACTTCATGTGTTCTGAATGGAGAACTTAATTCATTTATAGTTAAATGAATTATTGATAGATATATACTTAATGCCATTTTGGTAGTTGTTTTCTCGTTATTTTGTAGTTCTTCTCTGTTCCTTTCTTCTCTTGTTCTCTCCCTTGTGATTGATGGCTTTCTTTAGTGCCGTGTTTGGATTCCTTTCTCTTTATTTTTTGTATATCTACCAAAGGTTTTTGATTTGTGGTTACTGTGGGGTTCATATGTAGTATCTTATGTGTATAGCAGTGTATATCAAGTTGATGGTCACTTAAGTCTGAGCACATTCTAAAAAGCACTACGTTTTTACCTCCCCCTCCATGTTTTACATACATGGTATCCTATTTTTACATTTTTATTTTGTATATCCCTTGACTAATTTTGTAGATATAATTGATTTTTACAGTTTTGTATTTTAACCTCCATACTGGCTTTATAAGTGACCAATCTACTTATCACCTTGCTTATATATTGCTTTTACCAATATAATTTTTTTCATAATTTTCTTGCTTCTGTTTTTTTTTCTTTCCACTTAAAATCCTTTTAACATTTTTTTTTATTTATTTATTTAGGATTTTATTTTTTTTTATTTTTTTCCCATTTTATTTATTTTTTCAGCGTAACAGTATTCATTCTTTTTGCACAACACCCAGTGCTCCATGCAAAACGTGCCCTCCCCATTACCCACCACCTGTTCCCCCAACCTCCCACCCCTGACCCTTCAAAACCCTCAGGTTGTTTCTCAGAGTCCATAGTCTCTCATGGTTCGCCTCCCCTTCCAAATTTTTTTTTTTTTAATAAACGTATAATGTATTTTTATCCCCATGGGTACAGGTCTGTGAATCGCCAGGTTTACACACTTCACAGCACTCACGATAGCACTTACCCTCCCCAATGTCCATAGCCCCCTCCCCCTCTCCCAATCCCACCCCCCCCCAGCAACCCCCAGTTTGTTTTGTGAGATTAAGAGTCATTTATGGTTTGTCTCCCTCCCAATCCCATCTTGTTTCATTTATTCTTCTCCTATCCCCCTACCCCCCCATGTTGCTTCTCCATGTCCTCATATCAGGGAGATCATATGATAGTTGTCTTTCTCCGATTGACTTATTTCACTAAGCATGATACGCTCTAGTTCCATCCACGTCGCTAAAATCCTTTTAACATTTTTTATAAGGCTGGTATAGTAATGGTGAACTCTTTTAAGCTTCGTTTGTCTAGGAAGCTCTTGATCTCTTTTTCAATTTTGAATGATAAACTTGCTGGGTAGAGTGTTCTTGGTTGAAGGTTTTGTCCTTTCTTCAGTTTGAATATATCATGCCCCTCCTTCTTTGTGGAAAATCAGCTAATAGCCTTATGGGTTTTCCCTTGTATATATTCACTTGATTTTTAAGACTCTCTTTACCTTTGGAGTGCCTGGGTGGCTCAGCTGGTTAAGGGTCTGCCTCTTGATTTTGGATCAGGTCATGATCTCAAGGTCATGAGATTGAGCCCTACATCAGGCTCCACTCTGGGCATGGACCCTGCTTAAGATTCTCTCTCTTCCTCTTTTTCTGCCTATCTCCACCCCTCTCTCTTAAAAAACTCCCTTTATCTTTGATTTTTGTCATTGTAATTATTTTGTGTTAGTGTAGACCTGCTTGGGTTCACATTTTGAGGACTTTCTGTTATTCCTGGATATGCTTTCTGTTCCTTCCGGGTTCAGTGGGGTGGGACAAAAGAGAAACACCAGGATGGGGTATGCAATTCTAGCAAGGTACCTGCAGAGTGTTAGAACTAGCTTAAGGCCAGAAAAATCACCAGAACTTTTGTTCTTGAAAAAATCTCCTGCCAATTGTTGCCTCTCCAACATATGTCCTAAAATTAGTCAATAAATCTCCTTCACATATGCCAAAGGCACTTTTCAAACTATTGTTTCTGTGCTGTCTTAGGCCAAGTTATTTAGTAACTGGCTCTTTAAGGATAGGGACTCAGTTTCCTTTTGCCCACCAGTTCTCCTGGAGGCAAAGCCTACTGACTTTCAAAGCCAGATGTTATTAGTACTGATCTTCTCATGACAGGTTCCCATGACTGAGGGTGCCCAGTACAGGGAATTATCCCCTTGCTCCTCTGTGCTTTTGATGTCCTTCCCATTTGTGGTGATTTGCACTGACAGTTTTGTTCTTAACCTTCCCTGAATCCCTTTTCAGTGTGGCCTTATCTCTACAACTAGCTGTGAAAGGTCTGTTCTGCTAGTCTTTAGGTTGTTTAATAACAAGGAAAAACTTATATCTGACTCCATGTTTCTTCTATTTCCTCTGCTGCTGTGATGTACAGTTTAGAAACTTCTGCTTAGCCCTGCCTTTAGGTATATTAATCATCAAAGGAATTGTGCTTTCAGTTGAGATTTGCAAAAACCTTTATTTACCCAAAACCTAATTCACCCAAGGAGATAAAGAAGTAGCCAGAGTGGTTATTATCTCAATTCCTTCAAGACTGAGAATTTATCATAACTCAGGGGGATTGAAACTGTGCCCCATAGAGTGAATGAAGTTGAAACCACCAGAAACTTTAAAGCTTATTTTTCAGAGAACTGTTTTTCCCTAATCAGCTGTTGTACTTTTTCAGACACCACTAACAGAGCCAATAGCTGCCTCTGCAGAAGCCTGTACTGCAGGTCAATTGATGTTTCCAACCCTTGAACAAGCAAAGCGCTGCACTCCTTACCTGAGATAAGAGTCCAGAACCCCATTCACTTTACACCCCCTCTTGGAGCATGCTCATAGCCCCTTTTTCTTTGTCCTAAGATAACCTCCTGAAGTCAGGATTTGAATTTTGCCTCATTCCAATGTCAAATCTCCACCCTAAAGTGAATACCAGATGTTTGTTACATATGTTTGCTCCATGCACATGTTCCATCTTTCCTCATGGATAGCCAACCATAAGTTTCCCTGCCTTTCCACCAATATATATGTAATTTCAACCCCTATAATTATGGGAAAAAAAAAACTTGTTCTCTTCCTCTTTGACGAGGCAGATTTAAATCCTGCCCTCCTTTCTCCTCTTCTGGCTGCCTCTTGAATAACTCCTTTCTTGCTGCATACCTGATGTCTCAGTGATTGGTTTTCCTGGGCATCAGGCTAAAGTACATGGGTTTGGTTGTAGTTCTCTGAGTTAGTTGCAATAGGTGTGATTGTTAAATTGGTGTGTCCATGGGAAAAAAATGAGCTCAGGATCCTCTTGCTCCATCATTTTCCCCATTGTCCAGTCCCAATATAGTTTTTAATTTCTTTTTCTAACATTCCCTTATCTTTTTCTCTAATTGAAATCTAAATGTCCAATGAAGATACTACTCTTTTTGCAATCCTCTCAAGTAATATTTTCAGTCTCACACTCCTCTAATCTAAAGCCAGGACATAAAATATACATCTTCTATGCTCCATGTTGCTACTTCAAAATCAGTTCTCCCTATTTCCTCAAATCCCAAGGTCCTATGAAGTTTACACCAATAGTCATACCATCTCTATACTTTCTTGTAATTTTTAACGACTAAAATTCTGTTAACTTTTCTTCATTCATTTCAACACTTGGCACCTGACTCATTGTCTTACACACTCTCCATTATGAATACTATCAATATTACTGCTGACTACAACATTTTTCCAGATAATCCATACAAAACCCTTGCTTTTCATTACTGCTGTATTATCTTTAAAAAGTTCTCACTCTTTTCCACTTCATCCATTCACTCCTATGGTTATGCTCTACATCTCACCAGTAATTGTATTACCTCCAAACTCTTGGATTCAAGGATCCTACTCTAACCCATTATTTTTCTCTTTCTAACTCATTTATTCAAGTATCCCCACACTATTAATTTTTCAAAATCATTGAGTCTTCCAGTTTATGTACCTTACCATTTTTAACTATCATTTCTCTTCATGTTTATTGTTTCTAATCACTCCTTTTACATTCAATGGCAAGTCTATAGTCTCTTACTTGTAAATATTTTTAACCCTCATGCAAATCTGGGTAAAACAGGAAAGATACCATTCAGACTACCCATAAAGCATATACTGGGTTTTCTCATGCTGTCAATAACAAAGCAAATGGTTTTATTTGAGACAAATAACATTGGCAGTTTTATTAATTTTTTTAATGTTTTCTTTTGTTGCCTTGAGTCTTGGTTTATAAAGATCACATAAAAATTAATCTAAGATACAGAACAGAAAGAACAAATTTTAAAAATAAGGGAGGAAACCTTAAAGCCCTTTTTTGGTAAGAGGAAAAGAGAGGAGCAGGGATGTCAAGGCACTATGGTAAATGATGTAGAAGAATTTCTCCCCTAACAAAATCTACTGGTGAAATGAGAGATCAAAGGGACTTTTTTCTTTAACCTTGCTCAGTTTTGCTAATACATTTCTGTAAACTGCATAAAGTGGGGGAAATGTGGCTTCTGTTCTCTTTCCCTTGATTCCCTCAGTTATTATTGCCTCATTACATAGTTATTTGTACAATATCTAGGCAGACATTTACTCTTGCATAAATCAAAGCCATGGAATTTCATTTTGCCTATTGGTCTTTATGAAAACATCAGCAACATCTTTATTTGAATGTCAATGTTTGTCAACCATTAAATTCATTGATTTTTCATTATACAATTCAATACAAGAGGAGATCTTCAGTTTGTATGCAACATTGCCCTGAAAAAAAGACTCATCAATGGAAAATCCTTCCTGCTTGTACTTCAAAAATAATATTTCTTTCACAGAAAACTCATGTTTTAAAGCTATTTTATATATGAATTGCTCTATTAACATGCCTGGTACAGGCATAGCATGATAATTCACCTTAATGCAGAAAAACAGCTTTTTTAATTTTGTTGCAGTGACACTAGTCTTTCAATTTTATTTTATTTTAAACTCTCTCATAATTAACCTACTGTTCATGCATTGTAGATTACAATCCTCAAGAAAATTATCAAATTAACTGTCTTGGAAATATAAGAGCCTTTACACAGAATTAACAGCTGACAGCAGCTGTGTTGTGTTTCCGACACAAATCCTTTAAAATGGATCATGAACTTCTTTTGTAGACACACCCGTTGTAGAAATAGTCTAGCCTAAATTGTAGGTTCATTTGCCCTATGGCTATGCCTCTAAAAATGTCAGCAAGGATGCCAATCCATGCCAACTGCTGCTGGAGCAGCTGTTGGTTAGTTAGGAACAGGAAAGCAACCTTTATATTGGCTCATTTATTTGGAGCAAACAAAGAAAAATGTAGGTTCTGCAGTCACACCCTTGCTTCATTAAGACAGATGTGTGCCTGTTGTTTGGATGTCTTATAATCCCAAAAGAGTACTAAGAATGGAAATTGTCCTTTGTTTAAAAACCTCATCACAAATGTCAAAATGGAGGGGCGCCTGGGTGGCTCAGTGGTTTAAGCCTCTGCCTTCGGCTCAGGTCATGATCTCAGGGTCCTGGGATCGAGCCCCGCATCGGGCTCTCGGCTCAGTGAGGAGCCTGTTTCTCCCTCTCTCTCTGCCTGCCTCTCTGACTACTTGTGACATCTCTCTCTCTGTCAAATAAATAAATAAAATATTTTTAAAAAAATGGAAAAATTGTCCAACAATATCAAACTTCATAAGGTGATTTAGAAAAAAAAAAACTCATCCTAAATATTCAAGATACACAACTTCTAAGAAGTCAAAGAAGCAGTCAATGAAACTATCATATGATCTCCCTGATATGAGGACATGGAGAAGCAACATGGGGGGTTAGGGGGATAGGAGAAGAATAAATGAAACAAGATGGGATTGGGAGGGAGACAAACCATAAATGACTCTTAATCTCACAAAACAAACTGGGGGTTGCTGGGGGGAGGTGGGATTGGGAGAGGGGGAGGGGGCTATGGACATTGGGGAGGGTATGTGCTATCGTGAGTGCTGTGAAGTGTGTAAACCTGGCGATTCACAGACCTGTACCCCTGGAGTTAAAAATACATTATATGTTTATTAAAAAAAAAATTTGGAAGGGGAGGCGAACCATAAGAGACTATGGACCCTGAAAAACAACCTGAGGGTTTTGAAGGGTCAGGGGTGGGAGGTTGGGGGAAAAGGTGGTGGGTTATAGGGAGGGCACATTTTGCATGGAGCACTGGGTGTTGTGCAAAAACAATGAATACTGTTACGCTGAAAAAATAAATAAAATGGAAAAAAATGCTTTTATTGAAAAGGGAGCCTTGAAAGAAATGTTGAATTCATCTTGTAGAATCAATATCATAAAGTGAGAAATTATAAAGGGAAGTAAGAAATTGATGTAAACTTTGCTAATTTAGTAGACCTGAATGTCTAAAAAACCTTCAAAAAGAGAGCTCAAACATTGAATTACTCGTATATCTTGAGAAATCCATCAAGATGATAGACATGATACACTTCCAGATATTGTGGATTGAAGTTCAATGGCAAATTCTAGGGTTAAGATTATGAATTTGCACTGAAGGAAACTTTCTGAAATGACCATCTTAAAAAGTGGAAGGTCTAGGCTGAAAATGTTCTTGCATGCTTTCAAAGAATACTAGGAGAAATTACAAATGACAGAGACAAATTTTGGATCATTAAAATAAGATCAACAATCACATAACTAATATGTAAAGGATTATAATAAAAATTACCATTATTTCAGCTGTCATGGAGAATAAACCAAATCACAAAACTCTAGGTGATATTTATTTTGACCTGTTTCTTCAAGTTTACTCTATGACAAGGTGTTCCCAAGATCTATAATTAGATGTCAATAAATATTGACATTTATAAAAAAGAAAATATAATTTTAAATATAGTAAATATATTTTATGATAAACAGGAATGCATCTTTATAATACAGTATTTTTCAATTCAATAAAAAAGCCAAGTGATGCACCTGAGAGGAATCAGTGAGACAAACAGGTCCTTCCCCATTAAGGAAAATAGTATGAGAACAACATAATAAATTATACAATAGACAATATGACATGCATTCAGTGATGTATCAAACATGGACATAAATTGCTAAAAGAAGGTACACCTGGGTGGCTCAGTCTGTTAAACGTCTGCCTTCAGCTCAGGTCAAGATCCCAAGGTCCTGGAATTGAGTCCCACAGGGGCTCTCTGCTCAGTGGGGAGACTTCTTCTTTCTCTCCCTCTGCCTGCTGCTCCCCCTGCTTGTCCTCTCTTTGGACAATAAATAAATAAATAAATAAATAAATAAATAAAATCCTTTTAAAAATCTTCAAAAAAAGAGATTTTATTTAATTATTTCACACACACACACACACACACACACACACACACACACAGCACAAACAGGGGGAGTGGCAAGCAAAGGGAGAGGGAGAAGCAGGCTCCCTGGTGATCAGAAACACTCATCTGTGTCTCCATCCCAGGATTCTGGGATCATGACCTGAGCTAAAGGCAGATGCTTAATCCCCTGAGCCACCCAGATGCCCTAAACAAAATCTTTAAAAAAATAAATAAGTCAGGAAGGGAAGACAAACACCATATGATTTCACTCATATGTGGAATTTAAGAAACAAAACAGATAAACATAGGTGAAGGGAAGGAAAAATAAAATAAGATAAAACAGAGGAAAGCAAATCATAAGAGACTCTTAACTATAGGAAACATACTGAGGGTTGCTGGAGGAAAAGTGGGTGGGGGAATGGGGTAATTGGGTGATGGGCATTAAGGAGAGCATTTTATGTAAGGAGCACTGGGTGTTATATGCAACTGATGAATCACTAAATTCTACCCTTGAAACTAATAATACACTACATGTTAACTAACTGAATGAAAATTAAAAATGTTAAAAATAAGAAAGTTGGGTGGAGGATGTTCATGCTGGTTGCCACAGATGACTGAGCATCTAGGCTGTTGGAGGGTGGGGGGATAGAGAAATGGTACCTACCATTCTTTCGTTCTTGGAGAAGTCTTCTAAAGATCCCTGCCCTTCCAGCATACATTCTGAGATTAGCAAGAAATTGCCTTCATATATACACAGAAGCCTTTTAAACTGTTGCTTTTATTCTATATCTCAGTGGGGGCTTTTTGTTATGCTGTCTCTTTAACAGTGGGGACTCAGTTTCCTATCACCCTGCAGCTCTCCCACGGTTGAGCCTGCTGGTTTTTTAAGAACCTGGACTTAAGCCCTGGTGGTTGTAAAAAACTTTCAAAGTTAAGCCCTACTAGTTTCCATAGCCAAATGTTATGGAGACTTATCTTCCCACTGCAAATCTCCCACACATGAGGTGCCTTGGTGTGCGGTCTACTCTTCCCTTTTCTCGGTGACTGTGGTGCCCTCCCATTTGTGGTTTGTCTTGCTGGGAGTTTGGTTCCCTATCAGGTCTTCACCCTTCCTACTGTTTTTGAAATGGCCTCCTCTACAGTTAATTGTGGAAAGTTTGCTCGACCGGTCTTCTAGTGATTTTCTGGGTTAAATGAACTGATGTGTGTGTTATCTAAGTTTGTCTGTGGTAGGAAGCGAGCTTAGGATCCTCCTACTCCACCATCTTCTGAGCATTCTCACTTTCTAGTGGATTTTTTTAATCTTCATTCATTTAGGTCTTATTTGAGGTTTCGTTTTATTCTTTCATTTGGAACATATTCTTCTGTATCCTCATTTTGCCCAACTTTCTAATTGTTTCCACATATTGAGTAAATCAGTTATATCTTCCAGTCTTAAAGGGGTGGCTTTATGCTAAAGTTTTGGATTACAGTAGTACAGGCACCACAACTCCCCCACCCCCCTACCCATCACCTGAGCCAGATTCCCCAGCAATGACCCATGTGGGGGCTGCCTGCACACTTCATTGTTGCCGCATCACAGGTGGTGTACACTTGCTGTTATTAGGGGTGACCCCCAGTATGGCTGTTTGCAAGGTCCAGCTGTAACGGCTACAGGCTTACTTGTGAGAGGGTCTGGCCCTCAACCCACCTGAGAGGCTCAGCCACAACTGTTGTGGGTATGCTGATGTATGGAGTTGAACCCCAACATGGCTGTCTCCCAGGTCTGGCTGTGACAGCTGTGGGTGCACTGGTGGGCAGAGCAGGCCTTCTATGTGACTTGCTGTGAAATATTCTAGTGTGGAGGGCTGGTCCCCTAGGACAGGAGCCCTAGGGATGGACCCCAGTGCCAGCTAAAGATGACCACCAGGAGTTTCAGGACTGAGAGATGCTTGAGAGGGCTTCTGCTGCCAGCCAAGGCTGTCCACCAGGATTGGCAAGCAGTAAGGTGCTGGAAAGGGGCCCTGGTCCAGTGGGTGGTTTGGGCAAGGTGAATTCTCAGGGGAATGTCAGGCAGGACTGCAGAAGCAGAGTTTGTACAGTAGATGGAGAATGTCAGAAATAGGGTTCACCAGCTCTGGGCCCTAGGTAGAAGGGAGAAGCTAAAAAAGGAAAAGGTACCTACCAGTGCTTCTGTCCTCAGAGAATATGCTAATAGACCCCTGCTTCTCTGTACCCACCCCAGAATTAGTCAGTGAATCTTCACATGTAACGCCGGTATTTGTCAAACTGTTACCTCTGTGCTGATACTCAGAATGAGTGATACTGTGTGCACACCCTTTAAGAGCAGAGTTGCGGTTTCCTAGTGCCCTCCAGCTCCTGAACATAAGCCTTGTTGGTTTTCAAAGTCACACATTATGGGGGCTCATCTTTCTCCTGCAAGTCCCCCCAGCTATGGATCCTGATGTGGGGTGCACCCCCACCATTCTTCAAGGAAGATTTCTGAAACTGTGATACCCCTCCTGCTTGTGGGTTGCTGTGCTGAGGGTGTGGGTCCTGACCAAATCACATCTCCACCTCTCCTACCATCTCAATGTGATTTTTTTTCTTTATATCTTTAGTTGTGTATGATCTGTTCTGCTAGTTTTCAGTTCATTCTTACAGATAGTGGTTCTATATGTAGTTGCAGATTTTAGTGTAGATTTAGTGTAGGAGAAGGTGAACTCAGGATCATCCTACTCTGCCATCTTGATCCTACCCTTCATTCTTATTTCTTTTCATGTCTTGTCATTTAATTTTTAAAAACTCAACATTTTATGAAATATGTTGTAGGAGCTCTGGATTCTTATTTTCTTTCCCTGAAGCTGGCTGTTTTTGCTAGTTTTATTTCATTTATTTGTAGCTTTTCAGTGGACTCTGTCTTCCCTATGCTTTGCGGTCTCTGGTGTTTGTGCTTATTTTTTAATCATTTTGTTTCCTTTAAGTCTGGCTTCCTAGGAACCACTTCTTTGTTTTCATAATTTAATGGTCAGCTAACAATTGGTCAGAGGTTGTGCTCAAATAACTGTGTCAGTAAGATATCCACCCACTGCTGATGAATTTGTGTGTGACTTTATGTATATGTACAAATTCGGGTCGTTTGCATGTATTGCCCAGACAGTAATTTCCACCAGATCCTTTCAGGTCTCCTTTTGCATTGATGTAACCTCCTGGACAGCCAAGGATAGCTCCACCAGGACTCCCTTATATCTAAAATTTTTCTGTTAAGTTTCAGCTCGTTGTTTGGTTTGCCACTGATTCCAAACAGGGCTTCACCCTGAGATTACCATAGCTGCTAGCTTTCCTGCTCACTTCTACTGAGGTAGCTGCTTTTTTTTTTTTTTTGACATTTCCATTGGACATAAGTTTTTTCATTCTCTACTCCAAATAAAGTTAGCCCCTTCTACTAGCGATGCTGCTGATTTTCACTGCCAGCTCCATTGTGATAGAACTACCTTACACTGATATGGTGGAGGGATGGTAGAATCCCCAGACAAGTATGCCACAGACTTTCATTGTTCTTTCCTGAAATTCAGAAAAAATGTTTCTCAATTTGTTGGTTGCTTCTGTTCTGTTCCAGATCCCTGAAATGGTGATTTTTTTTTTCAAGTGAGGTTTTTTTAAAAAAATATATTTTTTTAAATTTCTTTTCAGCATAACAGAAATGGTGATTTTTAAAAACAATATTGTCAAGTTTTAGAGTTGTTTGAGAGCAGAGAATTTTTGCTGTCCTCATTACTACACCATGGTCAGAAGTCCCTACATTAAAAAAATACCTGTGATTTCGAATTATTATTAGTTCCTGGGGCTTCTACTTAATTATTCTGAACTAATAAGAAACAATTATTCAATGCATCAAATATTTGTTGAGCACTAAAAATGGACTTACTTGGTTTGCATCCTATATTACAAAACCAAATCCAATAGCCTCTCCCAGCAATTCAGTATGTCTAAATAACATAGAGCCATGGCTCTGGAGCATTAGGATGCATAAAATTCACCCAGGGTGCTTGCTAAAACTGTAGATTCCCAGCCAAGTGGAATTTATTTGTAGATTCTGATTGAACAGATTTAGGAGAGAACCCAGAAAATTATTTTTGACAAGATTCCCCAAAGATCTGGGTCAATTGGTCCAAAGAGTGTACTGGAGAAATATTAATCAAGAATGAAAGCTGTTGTGCTAGTTCAGCAGCACACATACTAAAACTGGAATTATACAGAGAAGATTAGCATGGCCTCTGAACTAGGATAACACACAAAATTGTGAAGCATCTCATAAAAAGAAGGTTATTGCCTGAAAAAAAAAATGGTCATATGTTCCGCCTATACTTCTATATAGAACATCCAGATAATTGAGATTTAAGTATTTTACTTTGTTTTTGCTACACTCATATTATATGTGCCCTTCTCACATCATAAGGTTGGACATATTGCTGGTAGTCTGTTGTGTTAGCTACAGTTTTGTCTGCTTTCACAATTTTTCCACCTCATTATTTCTCTACTAATAGAACCTTTTTCTATTGACTTCTCTGACTGACCAGAGAAGTTGTAAGATGACAGGCATTTTCAATTAGAGTATCCCATCTCCTTGGCCAAAATGATTAGTTCAGGAATGGGCAAGTGATCTAAGCTAGTATGTGGGGGGAATTGTTAGAAATTTTTGCTAGAATTTGAGTAAGAAATTCTAGCTATGTCATTAAAAGATATAAAGATGGTGTAAATCTATACTTGTTAATACAATGGGAGGGAATTTTCCAAAAGATAAAGCACACACAGGGAGAATCATAGTCAAGGAAGAAAAGTGAGAGCTATCCTTTGAGTGACTGGAACCAGCTCTGGACTTTCCATTTACACAGAACAATAGATTTCTCTCTTATTTAAACTAGTTTGAGTTGGGTTATCCTTCACTTGAAACTGAAATTGTCATATTGCACCTTGCCTTTGAGTAATATTTCCCTTTGCTCCACTCACACCATTAGTCCCCTGTCCTAGTCTCTCTCACACACACACATACACACACACACACATACACACACACACTCCCTTTGTCAGAACTTCTGAGAATAACTTCCATATTAAAAAGACATATTGAATCTCTTTCTTAGATTTTAATATGAGTTTATCACAATATATTTTTACTGAGAAACAAACTGAGGGTTTTGGAGAGGAAGGGGTGGGCGGTGGGTGATCCTGGTGGTGGGTATTAGGAGGGCATGTATTGCATGGAACATTGGGTGTGGTGCATAAACAATGAATATTGGAACACTAAAAAATAATAATAAAATAAAATAAGAAAGCTCTAAAATGCAATGTCCATAGATGATGCACAAAGGACTTAAATTCTCCAATTTTGTCTAAATCTACTCTATGCATTCTTATTATATCACCCTTAATTACTAAAAAGTTAAGGAATACATGTGTTTCATCTTCCCCACCATCTGTCTTTAGGGCTCCAACCTCTCTCACTTTTCCCAATGTTTTAGTTTCTCCCGCAAGTTTCAAAATTCAAGGATATCTTTCTGGATTCTGGCACACCTCCATCTATATTCTGAGTTCCTTAGATTATTCCACACTATTCTGCTCACAGTATCCTAACTTTGGAAGAGTAAAAGGAACCAAGTTGTAATTTCTTTCTTTCTTCATTATTTCCTCTTAAAAAGGTCATGACTCCTCCTTAGTACCAGTAACATGGGAATGCTTTCCCAATCCAGCCATAAAAGCCCCCACCCCCAGCAGTAACTTGTGGATTACAGTACCAGCATCCCTTATCCACCACTCCTATCCCTTTGCAGTTATACATTTATACACCCATGTGCTTCCTTCCATTTCCCTTTGTTTTTTCTCCCTTCTATAGACACAAAAGTCTATAAATGAGAACATTTATATCTATGGGCATAGATTTCTTGCCTGGTTTAGTAATAGAAAAATATATAAGACTCAATAGCATTCATTCTCATAAGAATGCCAATTTCAAATATGCATAAAATGAATACTTTTGAAAAAACTTAAAATATGTATTTCATAGTCATAACTATTTTAGTAAAAAAATAATATGACTTTATTATCCCTTGGTCATAAACAGGAAAGCTCACAGCCTTATCAAGCAAGAATATAATGACATTAGCATTTGGACATAATTAAAGAATGAAACCGTTTTCCTTCTGCTAGCAAATCATGCAGAGAAGTAAAATAAAATGTCATTTTGTGTTACACTTTGATTAACTCTGTTTTTATTAAACCCCAAACAATGCAGTGTTTCTGTGAGTCAATGAAAATGGCTTAAAAAGTAAGAAAAGCATTAGTGATGGAAGTGATACTTGTTCTGGGAAACATCTGCTATTCTATCACATATCATTACAGCTATATTTGATTTTCCACATAGAAAATTGTTTGCACCTGTCCTCAGCATTTTTTTCCAGCACACATTTCCAGCATATCATTAGCACTCACTCTTTCTTCTGCTAAACAACACTTCGCACCGTTGAATCAGTGTTGCTATTCATGTCAAAAGAAGATGATCTAGCCATTTATCACTGTTCTGGCAACATTTATATACCTGGATTCAGGTAATCTCTTCAGAAGTCATTAGAATGGATTGCTTGCACTGAGTGTTGTCAATCAGACTGTATAATTAAATCAGGCAGCATAAATAGTTTGAGTTGCATACCAAGATTATACACTTTCAAAGATAAACTGGTACCTTTGATTGCATTCTATTGCCACATTATATCAGATTAAAGTTTAGAGTCTTTGAAAAATATGATCTTTATATGCTTCTTTTGATACACCAATTAAGCTTGAATGTGCCACTTAGTTCAAATTTCAATCATTTGCTCACTTCCCAGTATCTTTTAAGAATTGAACAGGGCCTTATCTCTCACATTAGTTGAAAAAGGATGTGATCTGTCTCTCAGTTCCAGGACAAAATGCAGACTCCCTAGCAAACAACTTGGGCCTCATTGATCTAGTTTACCTGTGAGGGCCCAATTTTCATGGGCAAGATGGCCCACTTAAGATGGGACTCATTTAATTTTGTTGAAATATTTGACTAGGCATTCATTTATCTGATGGTGTAGCATACTCTGCACTGCTCTGTGATAGTGAAAACTACACCTATGAACCTTTTTCTCAGCAGCCTACATTATTAGACTGGAAGATTCTAAATATGAAATATGTTTCTTTCTTTCAATGGAAGTCAAATAAGAAAACTCTGCCACAGTGAGGTTATAGATGGTTATCATAGCATTTCTACTGTAAAGTTGTTGGTTAAAAAAGTCTACAGAAATTGAACAACTAAAATTGTCCAATATGTTGTGCTTTAAAAAATGAGAGAGACTTGCATCAAAATTAAGCATTTGACTGCTACGTTCTCTTTTTTGATTAACCCCCTAAATAAAGGAGACAATGTAAGGGTTGTAGGGGAAAAGAGGCAGGAAGTGTGGGTATTATGCATTTAGATTTATTTATTGCTTTTATAAAATTCAAGTGCCAAACCACCATATGTTTCAACTGTCCTGGCTTTGGAACAAGAGTGCTTGGGTTGGAGCCTTGGTTTGCTTCTTGGCTGTGTGATATTGGCCAAGTTATTTAATCTCTTTATGCTTCTTCAACTATAAAAATGGGGATAATAGTGCCTCTTTCACTGATTTGAATTATGTATATAAAACACCAGAAAAATATCTGTTATAGATATTGCTATGTATTAGTTACTAATTAATCTTAGTAAATCATAAAATTGAATTAATAATAGATAAAACGGACTAAAAAAACACACTTCCCATTCTAAAGAGAAAATTGTTTTGCTTGTTGTATTTTTTCTGTTGACTTCATTTGTTTAATTGTTTGGTATTTTGTCTTACCTCTCCCCTGCTTTCATATTTAGAGTGTCTGAAATCAAAACTCCTATTTCAGTAGGCATATCATACCTGCCACTCAGCACGTTCAAACTGAATGAAAGCAGCATTTGTAATATACAAACTTCAGGTTATTGACCCAATTTAACTTGGATCCATACTGAAAGCTTTGATTGAAATTCTGAAATCCTTTTGCTGGTGATCAATTTTAAGAAGCTCCCATCTCCTGAAAGTCTAGCAGTCTAAACTATATGGCAGATACATGAAACAGAATTAAGTAGACCTTTCCTTGCTGGGAAAATGAGCAGGAAGGATATAGAATCCTTCATTTTTACAAGTTATAAGTGTACACAGTAATTTATTTTTGCCATCATACTAATGCTGAGATAGTTCCTTATGTAAAAGGTATCTTTTTAGCTCTAAAATTCCATGATTTCCCAATCAGAAACTGTTATGTTAAGAAATGTTTTCAACCAAGCTCTATATAGCATAAATAAACTTCATTTCTATTCCTATCATTTTAATTTAGCAAAATCTTCTTCATTATACTCAATTTTAAACTGAACTGAATTCAGAATGTACAATTTATTTAAATTAGTACCAAGTGTGTTTTATACTTGAAAGAAAACACTGGAGAATTTGGACCTGCTTTAGGCAAAGTAGAAAGACAAAACTGAGAAACTCAAAGGCTATCTCTACTCGTAGAAGCTTATTGTCCTTAAAGCAGCATCTTTGTTCTGTCACAAGATCATTTATCAAGATACTAATTCAGGTTTGATTTCACATTTTGTAGACATTTTCTCTTCTTCATTCCAAGAAAGGAGACACAGTCTGTATTCTGAGTTCTAAGCAACTTGTTTAAGAGTGTGGTAGGGTTTTTTTTTTTTAAGATTTTATTTATTTGTTTGTTTGACAGAGAGTAAGAGAGCACAAGCAGGGCAAGAAGCAGAAGGAGAGGAAGAAGCAGGTTCCCCACCAAACAGGGAGATCCACAAGGGGCTCAATCCCCAGGACCCTGAGATTACGACCTGAGCCAAAGGCAGATTCTTAACCAACTGAGCCACCTAGGCACCCCAGAGTGTTTTAGTTTTTAACTGATTTTGTGTTACCATGGAAGAATTGTAGGACACAATGTTCAGAGAAAACTTAGACCTGACTTTGCTGAGAAGAATAGTTATATTATTCTAAAATATACAAAACCAAGACTTAAGAAAATATAACTCAGAAATCCTAAGATGACTTCAACACAGTTTCTACTCTCAAGGAGCTCTCCAGTCTACTGAACAGATAGACCTGTAAAAAACAGGAAATGGCATGCTAGGCAATATAGTGAGGTATAGGGAATGTACGTATTTTAACTTGGCACTTAACCTGGAGTAGTGGTAACAGGGCAAGTTTTGGAGAAAGGTGATGCCTAAGAGTCTTAATGTAATAGGTATACAAGTAGAGAAAAGCATTCAAGAAAATAAGAATGGCATGAATCTTCTCCCATGGCAAATATCTTCTCCCATTCCGTGGGTTGCCTTTTTGTTTTGTTGACTGTTTCCTTTGCTGTGCAGAAGCTTTTGATCTTGATGAAGTCCCAAAAGTTCATTTTCGCTTTTGTTTCCTTGGCCTTTGGAGACATATCTTGGAAGAAGTTGCTGTGGCATGAATAAATGCACAAGCAACTGAGCATGGCACCTTCAATGAACTGCAAATGATTCTGAATGGCTGGAGTTTAGACCATAAAGTGGTAAAAATAGTGGTTAGAAAGACATTGAAACATTTCAAGCAGAGGAATGATGTGGTCATATTTGCATTTTTAGAAAGATTGTACTAGTAGCACTGTGTTAAAAAAGATTGTAGGGGATCACAAGTGGTGGAAAGCAGATTGGTTCAGTTAGCACGCTAGTGTGGGGGTCCAGCTGAGAGGTGATAATATTTTAGACAATATTTTAGATAATATTTTAGGCAACTATTTAGAAAAATGTTTAGATAATATTTTAGACAGTTGGGACAGAAAGGAAAAGACATAGTAAAGACAAATTTAAAAGTAGACTCAAGGATTTGGTGATAAGAATTAGTATGGAATAGTGAAAGAGACAAAAGAGGACATAATGATTCCTAGCTTTCTGGTTCTGGTCAACAGGCTGCTTTCATATGAGTGCCATTTCTTTTCATTTTTTTTTAATTTTATTTAAATACCAATTAACTAATATACAGTGTAATATTAGCTTCAGGTGTGCAATATAGAGATTCAACCCTTCCATACAATGCCCAGTGCTCATCACAGCAAGCACACTCCTTAAACCCCATCACTTATTTTACCCACCCACACCCACTTCCCCTCTGCTAACCATCAGTGCACAGTAGTTAAGAGTCAGTTTCTTGGTTTGCTTCCCTCTCTCCTTTATTCCTTTGCTTCTTTGTTTCTTCAATACCACATATGAGTTAAATTATATGGTATTTGTCTTCCTTAGCATAATACATTTTAGCTCCATCCACTTTGCTACATATGGCAAGATATCATTCTTTTTGATGGCTGAATAATATTCTGTTGTATGTATATGTATACACACACATGCACATACACACACACACACACATTCATCAGTTGATGGACATATGGGCTTTTTCCATAATTTAGCTCCTGTTGATAATGCTGCTATAATCATCAGGGGGTTGTGCCCATTTAGAACAGCATTTTTGGATTCTTTAGGTAAATACATAGTACTGTTATTGCTGGGTTGTAGGGTAGTTCTATTATGAATTGTTTGAGTAAACTTCATATTGTTTTCCAGAGTGGCGGCACCAGTTTGCATTCCCATCAACAGTGTAAGAGGGTTCCCCTTTCTCCACATCCTCTCCAACACACGTTGTTCCCTGTGTTATTAATTTTGACAGGTGTGAGGTGATATCTCATCATAGTTTTGATTTGCATTTCCCTGATGATGAGTGATGTTGAGCATCACTTCATGTGTCTGTTGCCATCTGTATGTCTTCTTTAGAAAAATGTTCATGACTTCTGCCTATTTCTTAACAAGATTATTTCTTTTTGGGGGGGTGTTGAGCTTGGTATGTTCCTTATAGATTTTATAAATTAATCATTTATCAGATATGCCATTTGAAAATATCTTCTCCACTTCGTAGGATTCCTTTTAGTTTTTGTGATTGTTTCCTTCACTGTGCAGAAGTTTGGTATCTTGAAAAAGTCCCAATAGATTGTTTTTGGTTTTGTTTCCCTTGCCCCCAGAGAGGTGCCTAGTAAGAAATTGATATGGCCGTTGTGAAAGAGTTGCTTCCTGTCTTCTCTAGAATTTTTATGGTTTCCTGTCTCACATGTAAATCGTTCATCCATTTTGAATTTATTTTTTCATATGGTGTAAGAAAGTGGTCCAGTTTCATTCATCTGCATGTTGCTTTCCAGTTTTCCCAACACCATTTGTTGAAGAGACTGTCTTATTTCCAAAGGATATTCTTTCCTCTTTTGTCAAAGATTAGTTAACCATTCAGTTGTGGGTCCATTTCTGTGTTTTCTACTCTGTTCCATTGATCTGGGTGTTTGGTTTTGTGCCAGTATCATACTGTCTTGATGACTACAACTTTGTAATATAGCTTGAAGTCTGGAATTGTGATGCCTTCAGCTTTGTTTTTCTTTTTCAAGATTGCTTTGGCAATTTATGTTCTTTTGTGGTTCCATACAAATTTTAGGGTTGTTTGTTGTAGCTCTTTGAAAAATGCTGGTGGTATTTTGATAGGGATTGCATCCAATGTACACATTTTTGGGGGTAGTGTAGACATTTTAACAACATTTGTTCTTCCAATCTATGAGCATAGAATATTTTTCATTTCTTTTCTTCCCAAAGATTTTATTTATTTATTTGACAGAGAAAGATTTTATTTATTTATTTGACAGAGAAAGACACAGCAAGAGAAGGAACACAAGCAGGGGGAGTGTAAGAGGGAGAAGCAGGCTTCCCCCTGAGCAGGGAGTCTGATGCAGGGCTTGATCCCAGGACTCCAAACTGAAATCTGTCTGAAGGCACTTAACATCTGAGCCACCCAGGTGCCCCTGTTTTTTCATTTCATTTGTGTCATCCTCAATATAGTTTTCAGAATATAGATCATTTACCTCTTTGTCTGGGTTTATTCTTTAGTATCTTATGGGTTTCGGTGCAGTTGTAAGTGGAATGAATCCCTTGACTTCTCTTTCTGCTACTTCATTATTGGTGTATAGAAATGTGATAGATATCTGTATGTTGATTTTGTATTCTGTGGTATTGCTGAATTAGTGTATGAGTTCTAACAAATTTTTGGTGGAGTCTTTTGGGTTTTTCTACATAGAATTATCATGTCCTCTGGGAATGAAGAAAATTTGACTTCTTCCTTGCCAATTTGGATGCCTTTTATTTCTTTGCGTTTTCTGATTGCTGTGGCTAGGACTCCCAGTACTGTGTTAAATAACAATGGTGAGAGTGGACATACCTGTTTTCTTCCTGACTGTAGAGGAAAAACTCATATATTTTCCCCAGTGAGGATGACATTAGCTGTGGGACTTTTGTATATGGCCTTTATGATGTTGAGGTATGTTCCCTCTATCTCTACTTTGTAGAGAGATTTTATCAAGAGTGAATGTTGTACTTCCTATCCTATTCATTAATGTGGTATATCACATTGATTGATTTATGAATATTACACCACCCTTGCTGGTCAGAAATAAATTCTGCTTGATTGAGGTGAATAATTCTTTTAGGGTACCATTGGATTTGATTTGCTAGTATCATATTGAGAATTTTTGCATCCATGTTCTTCTGGGATATTGGCCGGTAATTATCCTTTTTAGTGGGGTCTTTGGTTTTGGAATCAAGGTAATGCTGGCCTTGTAAAATGAGTTTGGGGGGCGCCTGGGTGGCTCAGTGGTTTGGGCCACTGCCTTCGGCTCAGGTCATGATCTCAGGGTCCTGGGATCGAGTCCCGCATCGGGCTCTCTGCTCGGCAGGGAGCCTGCTTCCCTCTCACTCTCTCTGCTTGCCTCTCTGCCTACTTGTGATCTCTCTCTGTCAGGTAAATAAATAAAATCTTTAAAAAAAAATGAGTTTGGAAGGTTTTGTTCCATTTCTACTTTTTTCAACAGTTTGAGAAGAATAGGTATTAACTTTTTTTTTAATGTTTCATAGAATTTGACTTTGAAGCCAGCTGGCACAGGAATTTTGTTTGTTGGGATATTTTTGAATAGCAATTCAATTTCTTTGCTGATTATGGTCTATTCAAATTTTCTATTTCTTCATATTTCAACTTTCATAGTTTGTTTCTAGGAATTTATCCATTTTGTCCAGATTGCCCACTTTGTTGGCATATAATTTTTCATAGTCTTCTCTTATAATTCTTTGTACTTCTGTGGTGTTTGTTATACTCTCCAATTCATGGTTTCATTTATTTGGGTCCTTTCTCTTTTCTTTTTGATAAGTCGGGCTAATAGTTTATCAGTTTCATTAATTCTTTCAAGGAACCAGCCTTAGTTTCACTGATCTGTTCTACTGCTTTTTGTTTGTTTGTTTCTATGTCATTTATTTCTTCTCTAGTCATTGTTACTTCCATTCTTTTCTTGGTTTTAGGTTTTATCTGCTGTTCTTCCTCTGGCTCCTTTAAGTGCAAGGTTAGATATTTGATACTTTTCCTTACTGAGGTAGACAATATTGTTAATATACTTCCCTCTTATGACTATTTTTGCAGCATCCCAAAAGTTTTGGACTCCTGTGTTCTCATTTTCATTTGTTTCCATGAATTTTTTAAATTTATTCTTGCATTTCCTGGTTAATCCACTCATTCTCTAGTAGGATGTTCTTTTTCTCCATGTATTTGTGGTCTTTCCAATTTTTTTTTCTTGCGGTCTTCATGTTTCATAGCATCGTGGTCAGAAAATATGCATGGTATTTCAATCTTTTCTTTTTTTTATTTGTTGAGACCTGATTTATGACCCAGTATGTGATCTATTCTGGAGAATGGCCCATGTGCACTAGAAAAGAATGTTTCTTCTGCTGCTTTAGAATGAAATGTTCTGAATATACCTGTTAAGTCCATCTGGCCCAGTGCATCATTCAAAAGCATTGTTTCTTTGTTGATTTTTTTTGCTTAGATGATCTGTCCATTGATGTAAGTGGGTTGTGAATGTCCCTTACTATTATTGTATTGTTATCAATAAGTTCCTTTATGTTTTTATTAGTTATATATGTGGGTGCTCCCAATTTGTGGGCATACCTATTTACAATTATTAGATCTTCTTATGGGATAGACCCCCTTAATTATGATATAGTGCCCTTCTTCATCTCTTGTTATAGGATTTGTTTTAAAGTCTGATTTTTCTGGTATAAGTGTGGCTACTCAGGATTTCATCCCTTAGCATGATAGACATTTACCCATTGTTTCACTTTTACTCTGCAGATATCTTTAGGTTTGAAATGAGTCTCTGCAGGCATCATACAGATTAGTCTTGTATTTTTACCCATTCTGATACCCTATGTCTTTTCAATGGAACATTTAGTCCATTTACATTCAGAGTGATTATTGCTAGATATGAATTTAGTTCCATTGTATTATTTGTCCAGTTGTTGCTTCTGGAAATTTTCTTTGCATTTGTCTAGTCTTTGTTGCTTTGGGCCTCTTTCACGCTCAGAAAGTCCCCTTTAATATTTCTTGCTGGTCTGGTTTAATGGTCATGAATTCCTTTAGTTTTGTTTGTCTAGGAAGGTCTTTATAGCTCCTTCTATTCTAAATGACAGCTTTGGTGGATGCAGTATTCTTGGCTGCATATTTTCCCCAACCATCATATTGAATATATCATGCCCTCTTCTCTGGCTTGCTAAGTTTCTGTTAAGTCTGCTGCTAACCTGATTTAGGGATTTCTTTTCCCTTGATGCTCTCTGGATGTTTTCCTTATCTCTGTATTTTGCAAATCTTACTGATATGCCTTGGTGTTGGCCTCGCTTTGTTGATTTCATGGAAGTTCTTAGTGCCTCCTGGATTTGAATATCTGTTTCCTTTGCATATTAGGGAATTTTTCAGTTAAAATTTACTCGCATAAACCTTCGGACCCCTTTTCCCTCTCATCTTTTTTTGAGAATCCTATGATACAAATGTTATTATGCTTTATTGGGTCACTGAGTTCCCTGAGTCTACATTTGTGACCCAATATTTTCGTTTCCCTCTTCTGTTTAGCTTCATTATATTCCATAATTTTATCTTCTCTATCACTTACTCGTTACTCCACTCTATCCATACTTGTGCCCATTACATCCAGTTGGTTTTGTATCTCAGTTATAGTGTGTTTTTTTTTTTTTTTTATTTTGGCCTACTAGTTTTTGGGACTTTTATCTCTGTAGTAAGGACCAGGTGTCTTCTATGCTTTTCTCAAGCCCAGCTACTATCCTGTGATTATTGTTTTAAATTCTGTTACAGGCATAGTACGTATATCTGTTTTGATTAGCTCCCTGGCCATGACCTCTTCTTATTCTTTCTTTTGGGTTGAATTCCTGTATCTTGGCATTTTGTCTAGGTTTCTGTCTTCTCTGTGTTAGGAAAGCCCGTTATGTTGTCTGCTCCTGAGCGTAATGGCTATATTAAGAAAATGTCATATACTAACAAGGGCATGGTGCTTCAGGAAGTGTTTCTGGCATATGCTATTTGCACTCTATTTTTGTGTTTGAGCTGCACTTTCCCTCAGGTCAGTCCTCTGTAGTGTTTCATCTTGCCTGCAGTGGGGAGTGTTTGGACCTTGTCCAATGTGTGTTGAGTTTTAACTTTATGGGTTTTGGTCTCCCTGTTAAGAGGACAGATCCTATTTCCAGTAAATATGAAATTTTTCAGCATTCTAAGGTCACTAGACTTGGTGCCTGTGTGGGGGTGGTGGAGGGCTTGTGCTTCTCTTCTGGGGGAGAGGCATGATGCTGGTCGGCCTGTCACACACACTTGCAATAGGTCAGACTCACCTGCAGAACACAGGGGGTGAAGCTTTGTATAAGAGGATCAAGTCTCCACTGTAGGCACTGTGCTGCTTAGTGAAGTTCCTCCAAGCTAATGCAATGAGGGAAAAATTGTGTCAGCCAGCTTTCTTGGCCCTCAAAAGGAGAGTTTGTGCCCCCTGCTTTTCAGGAAGCCCTCATAGAATAGCACACATTCTTCCTTCATTTGTCCCAGGCTTCTCTCAGATCCTGGCCTTCATCTTGTCTATGTCTGTGGCATCTTCCAATATGACAGTACATTGATCCTATTTTATCTCAGGTGTGCCAACTTGTTTTCAAAACTCCAAATTTTAGGGACCCAGCATGGCCTGGACCTGTGCTGATACCCTCAGACAGGGTCTCGCTATGCTATTGTTGATGCTGGTTTGTTCTTTAAGGGCAGTTCCATGGATGTGCTGGGGCTTGGAGTTTATGGCAAAGTGCAGCAAAGCTGCCCTCAACAGGTCTCTCTACTGATATGTTAATGAATGGGGCAGCTCAATGGCACCCACTAGCTCTTTTGTCCTCAGAGAGGCAGTGCTGCCTCTCCCTCTCCCAAATTCCATCCAAGATGGGAAACTCTCTCTCCCAGAGAGATCCAGGGATTCCTCAGACCACATTATCCACTAGTGGGCCTCCTACACAGGAGCACTTCTACACCCACTAGGCTCCACCTGGCAATGGTGCTGACTTCTAAAACGTTATTCTTTGATCTCTGCTGCTTGTGAGAACTTGCAATAATCAACCCCTCCCATTTTCCCCATCAATGATTTTGGGGAAGTGTTTTCCTTGTGAAATGTCCTGTGCTCTGTTCTCTTTCTCTCTTTCTCTCTCTCTCTCCTTCTCTTTCACTCCTGTCCCCCTGATCAGGGCTCCCTACCTTCTGTGGTACCACTGATTCTTTTTCCCCCAAAATCACATCTCTACATCTTCTACTTTGCAAGATGTGGCTTCCTTTATCCCTCTAGTTGTACAGTGTGTTCTCTCAGTTCTGATTGATTTCCTGTGTTTTCAGAATGATCTAATATTAACTAGCTGTGTTTGAGGGATGAGGCAAGCATAGGGTTCTACTACTGTGCCATCTTAACTACTCCATCATGACATTTTCTCCTCTGAATCACATCTCCATGCCTACCACCTTACATGATGTGGCCTCTTTTCTCCCTCTAGGTGTTCAGTTTGTTCTCTCAGTCCTCAGATCTATTTCATGCATGTTCAGAATGATTTTATATTATCTAGCTGTGTTTCAAGAATGAAGCATGCCTAGGGTCCCCTTACTATTTTGCCATTTTCTCTCCTCTCTGGCATTTAATCCATTTTGAGCATACCTTTGTGGGTGGTGAAAAAAAAAAAAAAAGGCCCAGTTTCATTCTTTTGCTGCCCAGTTTTTCCAACACCATTTGTGAAGAGGCAGTCTTTTCTCCATTGCATATTCTTGTCTCCTTTGTCATAGACTAATTGACCATAAAAGTGTGGTTTTATTTCTGAACTATTTTCTTTCATTGATTTATGTGTCTATTTTTTGTCAGTTTCATACTGTTGCAATTATTGTAGTACTGTAATGTATTATATCTTGAATTCTGGCATTGTGATACCTCCAGCTTTGTTCTTTCTCAAGATTGCTTTGGCTATTCAGGGTCTCTTCGGGTTCCATACAAATTTTAGGATTATTTGTTCTGGTTCTGTGAAAAATGCTCATTGTATTTTAATAGGGATTGCTTTGAATTTGTAGATTGTTTTGGGTAGTATGAGCATTTTAACAATAACTGTCCTTTTAATCCATGAACATGGAATATTTCCATTTGTGTTGTCTTCAATTTCATCAGTGCTTTATAGTTTTCAGAGTACAGTTCTTCCACCACTCTGTTTAAGTTTATTCTTAGGTATTTTATTCTTTTTGGTGCAATTGTAAATGAGATTGTTTTCTTAATTTTCTTTATTTCTTAATTTCTTTATTGTTATTTCATTATTAGTGTATGAAAATTCAACATATTTCTGTGTGCTAATTGTGTATACTGCAAATTTACTGAATTCTTTTATTACTTCTAATTTTTTATGTGGAGTCTTTCAGGTTCTCTATATGTAGAATGATGTCTTCTTTTACTTCTTTACCAATTTGAGTGCCTTTTGTTACATCTTGTCTAATTGCTGCAGCTTTTTTATTCTGATTTTTTTCATTTATCATTAAAGAGTGTTCGTTGACATAAGTTGATTGGCTCTCCTTAGCTTGTTTCTAGGGAATGTTTTGGAAAACAGTGTTTTGGACTGTGAATAGAACTGTTTCCAGGGAAAATAAGACAAGGGCTTTGTGCATATTAAATTGAATCTAAAATAATTTCACATATCAACAAAGGAAGTTACAACTTAGAAAAAAGAAAACTCTGCAAAGGACACTCTTATACCATAAAAAGTAAGAGATAAAAATCATTTATATCACTCAAACAAGAAGTTTATAAGTAAGTAGACCAAGTTTGTTGCAGGTCCCAGTGATGTCCTCAAGGATCGAGTCTCTTTCTTTCTACTCTGTCATTCTTTTTTTTTTATTCCAGTATAATATACAGTATTATATTTATTTCAGGTATACAATATAATGATTCAAAATTATATACATTAGATGGGGGGAGTCAAGATGGTGGAGAAGTAGCAGGCTTAGACTACATCAGGTAGCAGGAGATCAGCTATATAGCTTATCTAAACATTGCAAACACCTACAAATCCAACAGGAGATCAAAGAGAAGAACAGCAATTCTAGAAACAGAAAATCAACCACTTTCTGAAAGGTAGGACCGGCAGAGACGTGAATCCAAAGCGACAGGAAGATAGACAGCCAGGGGAGGGGCCGGCTCCTGGCAAGTGTTGGAGCAAAAGAGCACTAAATCAGGACTTTTAAAAGTCTGTTCCACTGAGGGACATCACTCCAGAGGCTAAACTGGGGTGAAGCCCATGCGGGGTCAGCGTGGCCCCAGGTCACACAGGGTCACAGAAGGATCGGGGGTGTCTGAGTGTCACAGAGTGCACAGGTATTAGAACAGGGAAGCCAGCTACAGAGATAGAGCTGAGGAGTGAGCTCTCAGCTCAGGGTTACCTTGAACCGGTCGCAGGCTGGGTAGCTCAGAGCGCGGCCAGAGGCCAGGGAGACAGTAGAGATTTGGCACTATTCTTTGAGGGCACACTGAGGGGTGGGGCCCCAAGCTCTCGGCTCCTCTGGGCCAGAGACTGGGAGGTCGCCATTTTCATTCATGTCCTCTGGAACTCTACAGAAAGCGTTCAGGGGACAAAAGCTCCCGAAAGCGAACCTGAGCGGATTACTTAGCCCGACCCCTGGTAAGGGCGGTGCAATTCTGCCTCAGGCAAAGACACTTGAGAATCACTACAACAGGCCCCTCCCCCAGAAGATCAACAAGAAATCCAGCCAGGACCAAGCTCACCTACCAAGGACAGCAGGATCAATACCAAGGAGAGCAGTGGAATTCCAGAGGAGGAGAAAGCAAAGCACTGAACTAATGGCTTTCTCCCCATGATTCTTTAGTGTTGCAGTTAATTTAATTTTTTTTCAATATTTTTTCTTCTGTTGCTAAATTTTTTTAACTTTTACACTTTTCTTTTTTAACGATTTTTTAACTAGTTTATCTAATATATATATATATATATGTTTTTTCTTTTTTAATATTTTTCTTTAGTTGTTTTCTTTTTTTAAATTTTTATTTTTTTTTTTCTGAACCAAATTCTATACCCTTTCTGCCCCCCTCCCCCACAATTTGGGGTCTCTTCTGATTTGGTTAAAGTGCATTTTCCTGGGGTCTTTGCCACCCTTTTAGTATTTTACTTGCTCCTTCATATACTCTTATCTAGACAAAATGAAAACGCGGAAAAGCTCACCACAAAAAAAAGAACAAGAGGCAGTACCGAAGGCTAGGGACTTAATCAATACAGACATTGGAAATATGTCGGATCTAGAGTTCAGAATGACGATTCTCAAGGTTCTAGCCGGGCTCAAAAACGCATGGAAGATATTAGAGAAACACTCTCTGGAGATATAAAAGCCCTTTCTGGAGAAGTAAAAGAACTAAAATCTAACCCAAAAAAAGCTGTTAATGAGGTTCAATCAAAAATGGAGGCTATCACTGCAAGGATAAATGAGGCAGAAGAAAGAATTAATGATATAGAAGACCAAATGACAGAACATAAAGAAGCTGAGCAAAAGAGGGACACACAGCTACTGGACCACGAGGGGAGAATTCGAGAGATAAGTGACACCATAAGGCAAACAACATTAGAATAATTGGGATTCCAGAAGAAGAAGAAAGAGAGAGGGGAGCAGAAGGTATATTGGAGAGAATAATTGGAGAGAATTTTCCAAATATTGCAAAAGGAACAAGCATCAAAATCCAGGAGATGCAGAGAACCCCCCTCAAAATCAAAATGAATAGGTGCATACCACGTCGACTAATAGTAAAATTTACAAGTCTCAGTGACAAAGAGAAAATCCTGAAAGCAGCCCAGGAAAAGAAGTCTGTAACATACAATGGTAAAAATATTAGACTGGCAGCAGACTTATCCACAGAGACCTGGCAGGCCAGAAAGAGCTGGCATGATATATTCAGAGCACTAAATGAGAAAAAACATGCAGCCAAGAATACTATATCCAGCTAGGCTATAATTGAAAATAGAAGGAGAGATAAGAAGCGTCCAGGACAAACAAAAACTGAAAGAATTTGCAAATACCAAAACTAGCTCTACAGGAAATATTGAAAGAGGTCCTCTAAGCAAAGAGAGAGACTAAAAGTAGTAGATCAGAAAGGAACAGAGACAATATACAGGAACAGTCACCTTATAGGCAATACAATGGCACTAAATTCATATCTCTCAATAGTTACCCTGAATGTTGATGGGCTAAATGCCCCAATCAAAAGACAAAGGGCATCAGAATGGTTAAAAAACAAAACCCATCTATATGTTGCCTACAAGAAACTCATTTTAGACCTGAAGACACCTCCAGATTTAAAGTGAGGGGGTAGAAAACAATTTACCATGCTAACGGGCATCAGAAGAAAGCTGAGGCAATCCTTAGATCAATTAGATTTTAAGCCAAAGACTATAATAAGAGATGAGGAAGGGGGCATGTGGGTGGCTCAGTGGTTTAAGCCGCTGCCTTTGGCTCAGGTCATGATCTCAGGGTCCTGGGATCAAGTCCCGCATCGGGCTCTCTGCTCGGCAGGGAGCCTGCTTCCCTCTCACTCTCTCTGCCTGCCTCTCTGCCTACTTGTGATCTCTCTCTGTCAAATAAATAAATAAAATCTTTAAAAAAAAAAAGATGAGGAAGGACACTATATCCTACTCAAAGGGTCTGTACAACAAAAAGATCTAACAATTTTAAATACCTATGCCCCTAACGTGGGAGCAGCCAACTATATAAACCAATTAATAACAAAATCAAAGAAACACATCAATAATAATACAATAATAGTAGGGGACTTTAACACTCCCCTCACTGAAATGGACAGATCATCCAAGCAAAAGATCAACAAGGAAATAAAGGCCTTAAATGACACACTAGACCAGATGGACATCACAGATATTTACAGAACATTCCATCTCAAAGCAATACACAGAATACACATTCTTCTCTAGTGCACATGGAACATTCTCCAGAATAGATCACATCCTGGGTCATAAATCAGGTCTCAACCAGTATCAAAAGATTGGGATCATTCCCTGCATATTTTCAGACCACAATGCTCTGAAGCTAGAACTCAATCACAAGAGGAAATTTGGAAAGAACACAAATACATGGAGACTAAACAGCATCCTTCTATGAATGAATGGGTCAACCAGGACATTAAAGAAGAATTGAAAAAATTCATAGAAACAAATGATAATGAAAACACAATGGTCCAAAATCTGTGGGACACAGCAAAGGCAGTCTTGAGAGGAAAATATATAGCAGTACAAGCCTTTCTCAAGAAACAAGAAAGGTCTCAAGTACACAACCTAACCCTACACTAAAGGAGCTGGAGAAAACAAGAAAGAAACTCTAAACCCAGCAGGAGAAGAGAAATCATAAAGATCAGAGCAGAAATCAATGAAATAGAAACCAAAAAAACAATAGAACAAATCAATAAAACTGGGAGCTGGTTCTTTGAAAGAATTAATAAGAATGATAAACCCCTGACCAGACTTGTCAAAAAGAAAAGAGAAAGGACCCAAATAAATAAAATCATGAATGAAAGAGGAGAGAGTACAACTAACACCAAAGAAATAAAGACAATTATAAGAAGAAACTATGAGCAACTCTACACCAACAAATTTGACAATCTGGAAGAAATGGATGCATTCCTAGAGAAATATGAACTACCACAACTGAACCAGGAAGAAATAGAAAACCTGAACAGACCCATAACCAGTAAGGAGATTGAAACAGTCATCAAAAATCTCCAAAAAAACAAAAGCCCAGGACCAGATGGCTTCCCAGGGGAAGTCTACCAAACATTTAAAGAAGAACTACTTCCTATTCTCCTGAAACTGTTCCAAAAAATAGAAATGGAAGGAAAACTTCCAAACTCATTTTATGAGGCCAGCATCACCTTGATCCCAAAACCAGACAAGGATCCCATCAAAAAAGAGAACTACAGACCAATATCCTTGATGAACACAGATGCGAAATTTCTCACCAAAATATTAGCCAATAGGATTCAACAGTACATTAAAAGGATTATTCACCACGACCAAGTGGGATTTATTCCAGGGCTGCAAGTTTCGTTCACATCTGCAAATCAATCAATGTGATACAACACATTAATAAAAGAAAGAACAAGAACCATATGATACTCTCAACAGATGCTGAAAAAGCATTTGACAAAGTACAGCATCCCTTTCTGATCAAAACTCTTCAAAGTGTAGGGATAGAGGGCATATACCTCAATATTATCAAACCCATCTATGAAAAACCCACCACAAATATCATTCTCAATGGAGAAAAACTGAAAGCTCTTCTGCTAAGGTCAGGAACACAGCAGGGATGTCCATTATCACCATTGCTATTCAACATAGTACTAGAAGTCCAGCCTCAGCAATCAGACAACAAAAGGACATTAAAGGCATCCAAATTAGCAAAGAAGAAGTCAAACTATCACTCTTCGTAGATGATATGATACTATATGTGGAAAACCCAAAAGACTCCACTCCAAAACTGCTAGAACGTACACAGGAATTCAGTAAAGTGTCAGGATATAAAATCAATGCACAGAAATCAGTTGCATTTCTCTACACCAACAACAAGACAGAAGAAAGAGAAATTAAGGAGGCAATCCCATTTACAATTGCACCCAAAACTATAAGATACCTAGGAATAAACCTAACCAAAGAGGCTAAGAATCTATACTCAGAAAACTATAAAGTACTCATGAAAGAAATTGAGGAAGACACAAAGAAATGGAAAAATATTCCATGCTCCTGGATTGGAAGAACAAATATTGTGAAAATGTCTATGCTACCCAAAGCCATCTACACATTTAATGCAATCCCTATCAAAATCCCATACATTTGTTTCAAAGAAATGGAACAAATAATCCTAAAATTTATATGGAACCAGAAAAGACCTCGAATAGCCAAAGGAATATTGACAAAAAAAGCCAAAGTTGGTGGCATCAGAATTCCGGACTTCAAGCTCTATTACAAAGCTGTCATCATCGAGACAGCATGGTATTGGCACAAAAACAGACACATAGATCAATGGAACAGAATAGAGAGCCCAGAAAGAGGCCCTCAACTCTATGGTCAACTAATCTTTGACAAAGCAGGAAAGAATGTCCAATGGAAAAAAGACAGCCTCTTCAATAAATGGTGTTGGGAAAATTGGACAGCCACATGCAGAAAAATGAAATTGGACCATTTCCTTACACCACACATGAAAATAGACGCAAAATGTATGAAGGACCTCAATGTGAGAAAGGAATCCACCAAAATTGTTGAGGAGAACACAGGCAGCAACCTCTTTGACCTCAGCTGCAGCAATGTCTTCCTAGGAACATCACCAAAGGCAAGGGAAGCAAGGGCAAAAATGAACTATTGGGATTTCATCAAGATCAAAATCTTTTGCACAGCAAAGGAAACAGTTAACAAAACCAAAAGACAACTGACAGAATGGGAGAAGATATTTGTAAATGACATATCAGATAAAGGGCTGGTATCCAAAATCTATAAAGAGCTTAGCAAACTCAACACCCAAAGAACAAAGAATCCAATCAAGAAATGGGCAGAGGACATGAACAGACATTTCTGCAAAGAAGACATCCAGATGGCTAACAGACACATGAAAAAGCACTCCACATCACTTGGAATCAGGGAAATACAAATCAAAACCACAATGAGATACCACCTCAAACCAGTCAGAACGGCTGAAATTAGCCAGTCAGGAAATGACACATGCTGGCGAGGATGCGGAGAAAGGGGAACCCTCCTACACTGTTGGTGGGAATGCAAGCTGGTGCAACCACTCTGGAAAACAGCATGGAGGTTCCTCAAAACGTTGCAAATAGAACTACCCTATGACCCAGCAATTGCACTACCGGGTATTTACCCTAAAGATACAAACGTAGTGATATGAAGGGGCACGTGTACCCGAATGTTTATAGCAGCAATGTCTACAATAGCCAAACTATGGAAAGAACCTAGATGTCCATCAACAGATGAATGGATAAAGAAGAGGTGGTATATATACACAATGGAATACTATGCAGCCATCAAAAGAAATGAAATCTTGCCATTTGCGACGATGTGGATGGAACTAGAGGGTATCATGCTTAGTGAAATAAGTCAATCGGAGAAAGACAACTATCATATGATCTTCCTGATATGAGGAAGTGGAGATATAACATGGAGTGTTAGGGGGGGTAGGAGAAGAATAAATGAAACAAGATGGGATTGGGAGGGAGACAAACCATAAGTGACTCTTAATCTCACAAAACAAACTGAGGGTTGCTGGGGGGAAGGGGGGTTGAGAGCGGGGGGTGGGGTTATGGACATTAGGGAGAGTATGTGCTATGGTGAGTGTTGTGAAGTGCATAAACCTGGCAATTCACAGACCTGTACCCCTGGGGATAAAAATACATTATATGTTTATAAAAAATTTTAAAAAAAGAAAAAAATTGTATACATTATTCAGTAGTCATCAAGATAAGTGTACTCTTAATCCCATTCATTTATTTCCCCTATCTCCCCTCTAGTAAACATCTCTTTGTTCTCTCTAGTTAAAAATCTGTTTATTGTGAGGGTTTTAGAGGGACAGGGTGTAGGGGGATGGGTTAGCCCAGTGATGGGTACTAAGGAGGCACATATTTCAATGAGCATTGGATGTTATATACAAACAATGAATCGTGGAACACTACATCAAAAACTAATGAAGTACTGTATGATGACTAACATAACATAATAAAAAATAAACAAATAAATACTCTATTTATTGGTTTGTCTCCTTTTTTTCCTTTGCTCATTTGTTTTGTTTCTTAAATTCAACATATAGATTAAATTATATGGTTTTTCTCTGACTTATTTCACTTAGCATTATACTCTCTAGATTCATCCATGTTGCTAGAAATGGCAAGATTTCATTCTTTCTTATGGCCAAATAATATTCCATTGTATATTTATACCACTTTCTTTATCTGTTCATCAGTCAATGGAAATGGGCTGCTTCCATTTCCATTCCATTGGCTATTGTAAATAGTGCTGCAATAAACATAGGATGCATATATAATTTTAGGATTAGTGTTTTCATATTCTTTTAGTAAACACCAAGTAGTGTTTGCAATAGCAACAAAGAGGAAACAGCTAAATATTCATTAATAATAATTGGTTAGAGACTTTCAGGGGAGATAGTGGATTATGGGGACCCTAAACCCATCTTGTATTGTGGATACAACTAGGTAACACCCACATCACTGCAAATAATCCAGAAAATGACCCAAACAGTGGAAGAATAAACTCCACACCTAAATGTAGAGAAGAGGCCACATCCAAGAGAATAAAAAGGGCAGAAATTTGGTAAGGAGCTAAATCTCCCAGGTCTGGGTCCAAGACAGAGGGAGCTGTGGGTACAGAGAGGAGCAAGAAACAGACTACCAAACCAGGGAGCCTGCGCAGGGAAGATGAATCTCCATAGTATTTGATTTTGAAAATCAGAGAGGCCAAATTTCATGAGGCACAAACAAAATCCAACCCAAGGAGGTCTTCACTATGACACATAGTAATTATAATGGTCAAAAGTAGTGATGAAGAAAAAAACTTAAAAGCAGCAGGAGAAAAGAAGATAATTACATAAAGGGAAACACCATAAGGTTATCAGCAGGTTTTACAGCAGAAACGTTGCAGGTTAGAAGAAAGTTCCATGATATATTTAAAGTTCTGGAAGTGAAAATTCTGCAACCTAGAATACTCAATCCAGCAAGCCTATCATTCACAATAGAAGGAGAGAGAAATAGTTTTCCAGACAAGCAAAAACTAAAGTTCATGGCCACTAAATCATCCTTGCAATAAATAGTAAAGGGGACTCTTTTGAAAGGAAATATCAGCAATGGATCTCACCAAAAAAGATGTAAAACATGATACCTATACCTAAAACATGGGAGGAAAGGAGTACAAAATCGGTTCAAACTTATGCAAGCATAATTTAAAATAAACTGCAACATGCAGATGTTATATACAAAGCTAGTGGTAATGGCAAGTAAAAGACCAGTAATAGATATGCAAGCAATAAAAACAAAGGATCCAAATATATCAGGTTAAAAAAGAAAAAGCCAAAAGCCATGAAGGAGAGCAACAGAAGAAAGGATCAGAAAAAAACTACAAAAACCACCACAAAACAAGGAACAAATTGGCAATAAATGCATACCTATCAATAATTACTTTGAATGTAAATGGACTGAATGCTCCACTCAGAAGACACAGGGTGAAAGAATGATAAAAAAAAAAAAAAAAACCAAGGCCCATCAGGGCACCTGGGTGGCTTAGATAGTTAAGTGTCTGACTCTTGGTTTCAGTTTAGGTCTTGATCTCAGGGATGTGAGATTGAGTCCTGTGTTGAGCTTTGTGCTAGGTGTGGAGCCTTCTTAAGATTCTCTCTTTCCCTCTTCTTCTGTTCCTCCCTGGCCCCCACTCATGTATGCACTCTCTCACTCTCTAAAACAAAACAAACAATACAAGACCTATCTTTGTGCTTTGTATAATAAACTTATTTCAGAACTAGACACCAGCAGATTGAAAGTAAGGAGATGAAGAAACATTTGTCATGGAAATGCATATCAACAGAAAGCTGTGGTAGCAAATCTTATATCAGACAAAATAGACTTTAAAAGAAGGGCTATAATGAGAAACAAAGAAAGACACTATATAATAATAAAGAAGAAAGTTCAACAAGAAAATATAACAATTCTAAATATTTATGCACCCAACATGTGAGCACCTAGATACATAAAACTGTTAGTGACAAACATAAAACAACCAATCAATGGTAATACAATAATAGTAGAGGCCTTTAACACCCCACTTACTCCAAAAGACAGATCATCTAAATGGAAAATCAACAACAGAAACAATGGCTTTGACTGACACACTGGACCAGAGGGACTTAACAGATATATTCAGAACATTCCATCCTAAAACAGCAAAATATGTACTCTTTTCAAGTGGGCATGGAACATTCTCCAAAGTAGATCACATATTAGGCCAAAAAACAAGCTTCAACAAGTTAAAAAGGATCAAAGTCACAGCATGCATCTTTTCTGACCAAAACACTGTGAAACTAGAAGTCAACCACAAGAAAAAATATGGAAAGACCATAAATACATGGAGGTTAAATAACATGCTACTAAACAATGACTGGAAGAGATTATGCTGAGTGAAATAAGTCAAGCAGAGAGAGTCAATTAACACATGGTTTCATTTACTTGTAGAGCATAAGGAATAACATGGAGGACATTGGGAGATGGAGAGGAGAAGTGAGTTGGGGGAAATTGGAGGGGGAGATAAACCATAAGAGACTGTGGACTCTGAGAAACAAACTGAGGGTTTTGGAGGAGAAGGGGTTGGGGTGTTGGGTGAGCCTGGTGGTGAGTATTATGGAGGGTACATATTACATGGAGTACTGGGTGTGGTACATAAACAATGAATTCTGGAACACTGAAAAGAAATAAAATGAAAAATCCTTCCAGTAGAAATAAATACAATATACTGAGGAATATTAAAAAAAAAAACAATGAATAGGTCAACCAGGAAATCAAAGAAGAAATCAAAAGCTACATGGAAACATAAAAATGAAAATGCAGTGTTCCAAAATCTTGGGATGCAGCAAAAGCAATCCTAAGATGGATGTTTATAACAATACAGGTCTAAGTCAAGAAACAAGAAAAATCTCAAACAACATAAAATTACATTGAAAGATGTTAGAAAACAAACAAACAAAACCCAAAACCAGCAGAAGGAAGGAAATAATAAACACCAGAGCAGAAATAAATTATATAGAAACAAACAAAAACAAACCAAACAATAGAACAGACAATGAGGAGTTGGTTCTTAAAAAAGAAAAAAACAAGAAAATTAATAAACATCTAGCCAGACTCATCAGAAAAAAAAAAAAGAGAGGATTCAAACAAAATCACTAATAAAGAGGAGAAAAACAATCAGCACCACAGAAATAGAAACAATTGTAAGGGAATATTATGAAAAATTACATGCCAATAAAATGAACAACTTACAAGATATGGATAAATTCCTAGAAATATATAAACTACTAAAACTGACACAGAAAGAAATAGAAAATTTAAACAGACTGATAAACAGCAAAAAACTTGAATCAGTACATAAAGCTCCCAAAAAACAAAAGTCTAAGACCAGATGGCTTCACAGATGAATTCTACCAAATATTTAAAGAGTTACTACCCAATCTTCTCAAACTATTGCAAAAAAAAAAATAGAAGAGGAAGGAATATTTCCAAATTCATTCTATGAGACCATCATTATCATGATACTAAAACCAGATAAGTTACCACCAAAAAAAAAAAAAAAGAAGAAAGAAATCTATAGGCCAATATCTCTGAGGAACATAAATGCAGAAGTCCTCAACAAAATATTAGGAAACTGAATCCAACAATACATTTTAAAAAAATAATTCACTTGTTTTGAGATCAAGAGTCAGATGCTCAATAATAGCAAAACTATGGAGAAAGCCCAAATGTCCATCAGTTGATTAGTGGATAAAGATGTGAGATTATATCCCATTCTCATTGATTGGAACACCAAATATTGTTAAAACATGTGTACTACCCAAAACAATATACATATTTCATACAATCTTTATCAAATTACTAACAATTTTTCACAGAACTAGAACAAACAGTCTTAAAATTTGTATAAAACCACAAAAGACTCCAAATAGCCAAAGCAGTCCTGAAAAAGAAAAGCAAAACTGGAGGTATCACAATCCCAGACTTCAAGTTATATTATAAAGCTGTAACGATCAAAATGGTATGGTACTGCTCCAACAGAAAAGACACATAGAACAATAGAACAGAATAGAGAACCCAGAAACAAACCCATCAACAAAGCTGGAAATAACTTTGGAATTTTTGCAATGGGAAAGTCTCTTCAACAAACGGTGTTGGGAAAATTTGACATCTACATGCAAAAGAAGGAAACAGGACCCTTTCTTACACCATATACAAAAATAAACTCACAATGGATTAAACACCTAAATGTGAAACCTAAAACCAGAAATATCCTAGAAGAGCACAGGCAGTAATTTTTCTGACATTGGCCACAGCAATATTTTTCAAGATACGTCTCCTGAG
The DNA here is from genome assembly GCF_922984935.1 of Meles meles. Classification (NCBI taxonomy): domain Eukaryota; kingdom Metazoa; phylum Chordata; class Mammalia; order Carnivora; family Mustelidae; genus Meles; species Meles meles. The sequence continues at coordinate 72,836,889 of NC_060087.1, forward strand.
GCAAGGGAAACAAAAGTAAAAATAATTGTGACTACATCAAAATAAAAAGCTTCTGCACAACAAAGGAAATAATCAACAAAACTAAAGGGAACCCTACAGAATGGGAAAAGATATTTCCAAATGACATACAAAAAACAGTATCCAAAATATATAAACACCTTGTACAACTCAACACACCAAAAGCAAATAATCCAACTTAAAAATGGGGAGAAGACTAAGAAACAAAACTCAGGAAGGGAAGGAAAAAATAAAATAAGATAGAAACAGAGCCACCTCAATCTTAATTATAAGTTTATATTACACACTCATGATATTTCACATTTCCAGAGGATATTATTCCCTTTTCTATATCTGAAATAGGTTTACACACACAGTCTTCCAAGGTTTTACTAAAGATCAACATTTGTTCATTTATAATGCCCTGTGAATTTCACAGTTTCAAAACTTACCCTTAGACATATAAGAAGAAAAAAATATTTACCATATAATCTTCTGGTCAAGAAGATTGCGGCCATGTAACATTAATGAAAAATACGAAACAAGTATAAAGGGATATTTTTGAATGGCAACTTCATATAGATTTATGAGAGCAATCTAATAGGTTCTACTATTAAGAAAACACTGTACCCCTTAAATAATCTTCATTTTTAGTGCAACACACTTAATGCCACAGATGTAGTCCAGCAAGGTGGTGCTCAAACTGGACTTTTGTCAATCCATATCTTTTCTTTTACTTCCACAATCATTTTAAAATTGCTGTATTTTCAATTTGATCTTCATTTGACTGTGGTTCTACTGTAGCACACCTACGTCTCTCTGCCTATAAGTTAATAGTGTATACAGTGCTGATATGTACTACCTGGGAACTCCTAGGAACTCCTACTTTGAAAAAGCCTGAATTCATTGGTAAAGCAAAGAACCACTTTGTAATAGACATGCTGTGCCTCTAGAATGTTAATCTTTATAAATCTAGATTTTTTGATGGAATTTTCTCTTAAAATAGGATGTGCCTGAAAATGGATCGCCAACTCAAATCTAGCAGCCAAAAATTATTTTCAAAAGATCTTTTTAAAAAAAAAAAGGATGTTCAAGATTCAGCTTATCTTGGGCACCTGCGTGGCATAGTTGGTTAAACGACTGCCTTTGGTTCAGGTCATGATCCTGGGGCCCTTGGATTGAGTCTCACATCAGGCTCCCTCTGCTCTGTGGGGAGCCCGCTCCCCTCTCTTCCTCTGCTGCTCCCCCCACTTATACTCTCTCTCTCTCTCTGTGTCAAACAAGGAAGTAAAATCTTTTTTTTTAAGAAAAGATTCAGCTTATATTTTCCCACAATTTTCAAATACAGATTTAGAAAATGAATGGCAGAGAGGGAGAAAAACCATGAGAGACTCTGGACTCTAGGAAACAAACTGAGGGTTACAGAAAAGAGAGGAGTAGGGGGATGGGGTAACAGGGTGATGGGTATTAAGGAGTGCACGCATTGTGGTGAGCTCTGGTTGCTATAGGCAACTAATGAGTCATTGAACACTACATCAAAAACTAATATATTGGCTAATTGAACATTATAATAATAATAAAAGAAAATGATTGGCACTTCCTGTAGACAACATTTCCCACTAATACTAAAGATTAATAAGAGCAGTTTTAAGTTTTGCACAAATCTTTTTGCTGCTATTGTATAAGCTCAACCAAAGGAAATCACTTTCTGATACAATGCCTATTTCTGACTTTAAATTCTAAACTCCTTAGGGTATGGTACTTAGGATGTATCACATGTTTGTGCACTTACATATCTGTAAAACTATTTTAAATGTTTACATATTATGCTATTATCTTCCATACCAACAAAGATGAACTTCTGCAGAACCTTAGACCATATTTGAACATAAGAGCCAGTATTTTAAGTCTTATTCCAGAGTAGTATTTTGCAAGTATATTTCTAAAATCAATCCAGATCAAAAAGAACAATCTCAGATCACTTGAACCAAGGGCACTAGGTTTGAAATACCCTAAGTATAAAACTGATTTCCATTGTAACAGTTGCTTTTCACAGTAAAAATTCAAATCTCACAGTATATAAATGCATTTGCAAATATACAGACACATATATACACACATAGAGGTGGTTTTGGAGGTTCTAATAATGAAATTTCCCAGATGTATTTATTAATTTTCATTTTTAAAGTTTTTATTTAAATTTCAGTTAAATAACACACAGTGCAACATTAGTTTCAGTGTTCAGTGATTCATCACTTACAATACCCAGGGCTAATCACAATAAGTGCCCTCCTGCACACCTGCCCTCCAAGAGCCCTCAGTTTGTCCTGCATAGTTAAGAGTCTGTTCTATGGTTTGTCTCTCTCTTTTTTTACTCCTATGCTCATGTTTTTCATTTCTTAAATTCCACATGAGTGAAATTGTATGGTATTTGCCTTTCTCTGACTGACTTATTTCACTTAGCATAATAATTCCTAGCTCCATCCGTATTGTTGCATATGGCAAGATTTCATTCTTTCGGATGGCTGAATATTTTTTTTTTTTTTGCATTTCAATGACTTTATTGAAAGGTATATCCCTTAGTACCAAAACATAATAGTAGTTGGTTAGGCTACCTCTGCCAACTCAAAATGAACACTGACGTAGTCAATTATTGAACTATATCAGCCTTTTGGGAAAATTGAAGTTATCCACAAAACACGGTTCACAAAAGTATAAGATATATTGTGGTTCTTTGGTTTATTTTCTAGTGCACGTTTACCCACAACACGATGTCAAAACTGGGTACAGCCATTATGGATGGACTCAGGCTACTTGCTGCACTAAGTAACTGTCTACAACACTTTTAATGCCATAGATCTCCTTACAGTCACTGACTTAATAGAACATCTTGAATACTACCTTAGCAACTTCATAATTATGAAGATGCCTACTTACTTTATTTTAAAGACTTTCTTTTGGCACAGGAGGGGCAATTAGTGAAAGTATATTCTCTTCCTTTAAAAATTCTAAATTAGAAGCAATAGCAGTTTTTATAAAAACAGCCCTTAGTAAAAGCTTCTGGAGTGTTAAATCAGCAAATTTTGGAGTGAAGTTATTTTGAATTACTAACACAATAAAAACAAATTTTCTTGATGGGATTAGATGGAGGCAGTAGATATTATGTAATTATGATGGATACAAACTACCTGTTTTTTAGAAAAAATATTAAAGATAACTTAGTATGCCAAAATGACTAGGCCTGTAGTTTTACTTTTATAAAATGCCGGATGGCTGAATAATATTCTATTACATATACCACTTTTTCTTTGTTCATTCAGCAGTTGATGGACGTTTGGGTTATTTCCATATAGTTTGGCTATTGTTGATAATGCTGCTATAAGCATGGGGTGCATGATACCCTTTGAATCAGTATTTTAGTATCCTTTGGGTAAATAAATAGTAGGGCAATTTCTGGGTCATAGGGTGGTTTTACTTTAACTTTTTTAATAATCTCGATACTGTTTTCCATGGTGGCTGTATCAGTTTGCATTCCCACCAACAGTTTAAGAGGATTCCCCTTTCTCCACATCCTCACCAACCTATTGTTTCCTGTGTTATTAATTTTAGCCATTCTGAGAGCTGTGAGGTGATATCTCATCATAGTTTTGATTTGTATTTCCCTGATAATGAGTGGTGTTGAACATCTGTTCTTGTGTCTGTTACCTATTTGTATGTTTTCTTTTGAAAAATGTCTGTTTATGCCTTCTGCCCATTTGTTCACTAGATTGTTTTTTGATTTGATAAGTTCTTTATAGACTTTAGATACTAACCTTTCATCAAATATGTGGTTTGAAAACATCTACCATTCTAAAGGCTGACTTTTAGTTTTGTTTGTTTGCTTCACTGTGCAGAAGCTTTTTATCTTGATGAAGTCCCATCATTTCATTTTTGTGTATTTCCCTTGTCTCTGGAGAAATGTCAAGTAAGAAGTGACTACAGCTGATGTCAAAGAGGTTGCTACCTGTGTTGTCAAGTATTTTATTGGTTTCCTATCTCATATTTATGTCTTTCATCCATTTTGAATTTATTTTTGTGTGTGGTGTAAGAAAGTGGTCCAGTTTCATTCTTCTGCATGTTGCTTTCCAGTTTTTCCTACACCATTTGTTGGAGAGACTGTCTTATTTCCAGTGGATATTCTTTCCTGCTTTGTCACATATTAGTTAACCATTCAGTTGTGGGTCCATTGCTGGGTTTTCTATTCTGTTCCATTGATCTATGTGTTGGTTTTTGTGCCAGTACCATACTGTCTTGATCACTACAACTTTGTAATATAACTTGAAATCAAGAATTGTGATCCCTCCAGCTTTGCTTTTCTTTTTCAAAATTACTTCAGCTATTTGTCTTCTTTCATGGTTCCATACAAATTTTAGGATTATTTGTTCTAGCTCTGTACAAAATGCTGATGGTATTTTGATATGAATTGCATTAAATGTATAGATTGCTTTGGGTAGTATAGACATTTTAACAGTATTTGTTCTTCCTATCCATGAGTATGGAATGCTTTTCATTTCTTTGTGTCATCTTTAATTTCTTTTGTAAGTGTTCTATAGTTTTCAGAGTATAGATCTTTTGTCTCTTTGGTTAGGTTTATTCATAGATATCTTGTGGTTTTTTGTGTAATTGTAAATGGGATTGGTTCCTTGATTTCACTTTCTGCTACTTTATTATTGGTGTATAGAAATGCAACAGATTTCAGTTCATTGATTTTATATCCTGTGACTTTACTGAATTCGCGTATCAGTTCTAGCAATTTGTTAGTGGACTCTTTTGGGATTTTTACATAGGGTATCATGTTGTCTGTAAATAGTGAAGGTTTGACCTTTTCCTTGCCAATTTGGATGTCTTTTATTTCTTACTGTTCTCTGATTGCTGAGGCTAAGCCTTCCAGTATTATGTTAAATAACAATGGTGAGAGTGGACATCCCTGTCTTGCTCCTTACTATAAAGGAAAAGCTCTCAGTTTTTCCCCATTGAGGATGATATTAGCTGTGGGTCTTTCATATATGGCCTTAGGATACTGATGTATGTTACCTCTATCCTTAATTTTTTGAGGTTTTTTAAAATCAAATATGAAGGTTATACTCTGTCAAATGCTTCTTTGGCATCTAATGAGAGGATCCTATGGTTCTTATCCTTACTTTTATTAATGTGGTGTATCATGTTGAATGATTTTCAAATATTGAACCTCCCTTGCAGCCCGGGAATAAATCCCACTTGATCATGGTGATAATTCTTTTAATGTACTGTTGGATTCTATTTGCTGCCTTCTTGTTGAGAATTTTAGCATCCATTTTTCTTCAGGATATCAGCCTGTAATTCTGTCTTTTGGTGGACTTAGTTTTAGAATCAAGGTAATGCTCGTGAATTATGAATTCATGAAATTCATGAATTATGAAATCATGAATTCATGAAAATGAATTTGGAAGTCTTTCTTTCTTTCCCCATCCTTCCTTCCTTCCTTCCCCTCTCTCCCATTCTTTCTTTCTTTCTTACGTTCTTTCTTTCTTTCTTACGTTCTTTCTTTCTTTCTTTTTCTTCCTTTTCCTCCCTCCCTCCCTCCCTTCCTCCCCTTCCTTCTTTCTTTTGGAACTGTTTGAGAAAAATGGGTATTAACTCTTCTTTGAATGCTTGGTAGATTTCCCCCGGGAAGTCATCTGGTCCTGGACTTTTGTTGGGAGATTTTTTATTATTGATTCAATTTCTTGCTGGTTATGGGTGTCTCCAAATTCTCTGTTCTTTCTGTTTCAGTTTTGGTAGTTTTTATGTTTCTAAGAATTTATCCATTTCTTCCAGATTGCTCAATTTGTTGATATATAATTTTATATAATATCCTCTTTTAACCGTGTTTCTGTGGTGTTGTTTGAGATCTCTCCTCTTTCATCTGTTATTTTATTTATTTGGGTCCTTTCTTTTCTCTTTTTGATAAATCTGTCTAGGATTTTATCAATTTTATTAATTCTTTCAAATAACCTGTTCTTACTTTCATTGATCTGTTCTTCTGGGTTATTGTTGTTGTTGTTATTTCTATATCATTTATTTCTGCTCTAATCTTTATTGTTTCCCTTCTTCTGCAGTCTTCAGGCTTCATTTGTTGTTCTTCTTGTCACTCTTTTATGTGTAAGTTTAGGGTGTGTATTTAAGATTTGTTTTTCAAAAAAACAAAATCTTTCCATTTGAAATGACATGGATGGAACTAGAGGGTATTATGGTAAGGGAAATAAGTCAATCAAAGAAAGATAGTTATCGTATGATCTCATTGATATGTGTAATTTGAGAAATAAGAGGATCATAGGGAAAGGGAGGAGAAAATGAAACAAGATGAAACCAGAGAGAGACACAAACCATAAGAGACTTAATCTCAGTAAACAAACTGAGGGTTGCTGGAGGGGAGGAAGGTGGGAGGGATGGGGTGGCTTGGTGATGGACATTAAGGAGGGCATGTGCTATGGTGAATGCTGTGAATTGTGTAACACTGATAAATCGCAGACTTGTACCCCTGGAACAAATAATACATTATATGTTATTTTTTTTAATTGCTTTTTGAGGTAGGCCTTTCTGAGGTATTATAAACTTTCTTCTTATAACTGCTTTTGCTGCATTTCCAAGGTTTTGTGCTATTGTGTTTTCATTTTCATTTGTTTCTATGTATTTTTTTTTATTCTTCTTTCATTTCCTGCTTAACCCACTCATTCTTTAGTAGGATGTTCTTTAACCTCCATATTTTTTGTGGTCTTTCCACATTTTTTTCTTGTGCTTTTTTTTTCAAGTTTCATAGCATAGTGGTCAGAAAATATGCATGGTAAGATCTCAATCTTTTTTTAAAATTATTATTAATTGTTCCGTCCTGATTTGTGACCCAGTATATGTGATCTATTGTGGAGACTATCCCACGTGCACTTGAGAAGATTGTGTATTTTGTTGCTTTAGGATGAAATGTTCTGAATATATCTGTGAAGTCCATCTGGTCCAGTATGTCATTCAAAGCCATTGTTTCCTTGTTGATTTTCTGCTTAGATGATCTTTCCATTGTTATAAGTGGGGTGTAAAAGTCCCCTTACTACTAATGTATTCATATCAATGTGTTTTTTTGTGTTTGTTATAAATCATTTTATATGTTTGGGTGTTCCCAAGTTGGTGGCATGAATATTTACAATTGTTAGAACTTCTTGTTGGATAGACCACTTAATTATGATATAGAGCCCTTCCTCATCCCTCATTAAGTCTTCAGTTTAAAATCTAGTTTTTCAAAAAAAAAAATCTAGTTTTTCTAATGTTATTATGGCTACTCTGGCTTTATTTTGACATCCATTAGCATAATAAATGGTGTTCCATACCCTCTTTCAATCCTCAGGTGTCTTAAGGTCTAAAATGAGTCTCTGGTAGGGAGCATATAGATAGGAGCAAAAGAGCATTATTGCTCTTTTTAAAGACTTATTTATTCATTCTAGAGAGAGAAGTGGTTTGGGGGAGAGGCAGAGGGAGAAGGAGAGAAATAATCTCAGGCAGACTCTTCCGAGCACAGAACCCCATGCAGGGCTTGATGTCATGACCCTGAGATCATGTCCTGAGCTGAAATCAAGAGTTGGACACCCAACTGACTGAGCCATGCTGGCGCTCCTTGTTGTTGCTGTTTTTATCCATTATGATACCCTATGTCTTCTGATTGGCATATTTTGCTCATTTACATTCAGAGAGGCAATTGATAAATATGAATTTAGTTCCATTGTACTGCCTATTAAGTCAATGTTTCTGGGGGATTTTTTTCTGTTCCTTTCTAGTGTTTGTCCCTTTTTGTTTTTCACACTTTAAGAGTCCCTTTAATATTTTTTTTGCAAGGCTTATTTAGTGGTCACAAACTCCTTTTGTTTTTGTTTGGTAAACTCTTTATCTTCTATTCTGAATGACAGCCTTGTTGAATAAAGTATGCTTGGCTGCATATTTTTCCCCTTCAGCACGTTGCCACTTTTTTTTTTTTTAGTGTTTCAAGATTCATTCTTTATGCACCACACCCAGATCTCCATGCAATACATGCTCTCCTTAATACCCACCACCAGGCCCTCCCAACCCCCAACTCCCCTCCCGCCAAAACTCCTCAGTTTGTTTCTCAGCGTCCACAGTCTCTCATGGTTTGTCTCCCTGCTCTGATTTCTCCCAACTCCCTTCTCCTCTCCTTCTCCCAATGTTCTCCGTGTTATTCCTTATGCTCCACAAGTGAAACCATATGATAATTGACTCTCTCTGCTTGACTTATTTCACTCAGCATAATCTCTTCCAGTCCTGTCCATGTTACAAAAGTTCAGTGTTCATCCTTTCTGATGAAGGCATAATACTCAACAGTATATATGGACCTTCTCTTCATTATCCATATGTCTGTTGAAGGGAATCTTGGCTCCTTCCACAGTTTGGCGACTGCAGCCATTGCTGCTATGAACGATGGGGTATGATGGCCCTTATGTTCACTACGTCTGTATCATTTGGGTGAATTCCCAGTACTGCAATTTCAGGGTCATAGGGTAGCTCAATTTTTAATTTCTTAAGGAATCTCCACACTGCTTTCCAAAGTGGCTGCACTAACTTGCATTCCCACCAACAGTGTGAAGAGAGTTCTCCTTTCCCCCACATCCTCTCCAACACTTGTTGTTTACTGTCTTGCTAATTTTGGCTATTCTAATTCTAACTGGTGTAATGTAGCATCTCAATGTGGTTTGGATTTGAATCTCCCTGAAGATTAATGATGGTGTACATTTTTTCATGTGTCTGATAGCCATTTGTATGTACTTCTTTGGAGAAGTGTCTGTTCATGTCTTCTGCCCATTTTTTGATGTGATTACCTGTTTTGTGTGTGTTGAGTTTGAGGAGTTCTTTATAGATCTTGGATATCAGCCCTTTGTCTGTAGTGTCATTTGCGAATATCTTCTCCCATTCCGTGGGTTGCCTCTCTGTTTTGTTGATGGTTTCCTTTGCTGTGCAGCAGCTTTCGATCTTGATGAAGTCCCCAAAGTTCATTTTTGCTTTTCTTTCCTTTGCCTTTGGAAACATGTCTTCAAAGAAGTTGCTGTGGCTGATGTTGAAGAGGTTACTGCCTATGTTCTCCTCAAGGATTTTGATAGATTCCTGCCCCACATTGAGGTCTTTTATCCATTTTGAGTTTATCTTCATGTATGATGTAAGAGAATGGTTAAGTTTCATTCTTCTGTACCTAGCTGTCCAATTTTCCCAACACCATTTATTGAAGAGACTGTCATTTTTCCACTGTATATTTTTTTGTGGTTTGCCAAAGATTAGTTGACCATAGAGTTGGGGTTCTATATCTGGGCTCTCTACTCTGATACACAGGTCTATGTGTCTGTTTTTGTGCCAGTACCAGGCTGTCTTGGTGATAACAGCTTTGTAGTAAAGCTGGAAATCAGGCAACACGATGCCCCCAGTTTTGTTTTTCTTTTTCAACATTTTCTTAGCAATTTGGGGTCTTTTCTGGTTCCATACAAATTTAGGATTGTTTGTTTCAGCACTGATAAAAATGCCAGTCGAATTTTGATTGGAATGGCATTGAAAGTATACATTTCTCTAGGCAGTACAGATATTTTAACAATATTTATTCTTCCAACCCATGAGCACGGAATGCTTTTCCATCTTTTTTGGCTTCTTCAATTCCTTTCACAAGTGTTCTGTAGTTCCTCAAGTATAGATCATTTACCTTTTTGGTGTAGGATTATTCCCAGTTATCTTATGGTTCTTGGTGTTATAGTAAATGGAATCAATCATCTAATTTCCCTTTCTATATTTTCATTGTTAGTATATAAGAAAGCAAGTGATTTCTGTGCATTGATTTTGTATCCTGCCACATTACTGAATTGCTCTATATGTTCTAGTAGATTGGGAATGGAGTCTTTTGTGTTTTCCATATAAAGTATCATGTCATCTGCAAAGAGAGAGTTTGACTTCTTTTTTGCTGTTTGAATACCTTTTATTTCTTTTTGTTGTCTGATTGCTGTTGCTAGGACTTCTAGTACTATGTTGAACAACAGTGGCGAGAGTGGCCATCCTTGTCGTGTTCCTGATCTCAAAGGGAAGACTGTCAGCTTTTCCCCATTGAGAATATTTGTGTGGGTTTTTCACAGATAGATTTTATGAAGTTGAGAAATGTTCCCTCTATCCCTATACTTTGAAGCGTTTTAATCAGGAACAGATGCTGTATCATGTCAAATGTGTTGTTTTTTTTTTTTTTTGCATCAGTTGAGAGAACCATGTGATTCTTCTCTCTTCTCTTATTGATTTGTTCTATCACATTGATAGATTTGTGAAAGTTGAACTAGCTTTGCATCCCATGAATAAATCCCACCTGGTCATGGTGGATAATCTTTTTTTTAAAAAAAATATTTTATTTGGGGCACCTGGGTGGCTCAGTGGGTTAAGCCGCTGCCTTCGGCTCAGGTCATGATCTCAGGGTCCTGGGATCGAGCCCCCATTGGGTTCTCTACTCAGCAGGGAGCCTGCATCCCCCTCTCTCTCTGCCTGCCTCTCTACTTGTGATCTCTCTCTCTCTCTCTCTTTCTCTCTGTCAAATAAATAAATAAAACCTTTAAAAATATTTTATTTATTTGACAGAGAGAAATCACAACTAGGCAGAGAGGCAGGCAGGGACAGAGGAGGAAGCAGGCTCCCCGCGGAGAAGAGAGCCCGATGCGGGGCTCGATCCCAGGACCCCGGGACCACGACCCGAGCCAAACGCAGAGGCCCCAACCCACTGAGCCACCCAGGCACCCCGATAATCTTTTAATTTACTATTGGAGCCTATTAGCTAGGATCTTGTTGGGAATCTTGGGATCCATATTCACCAGAGATATTGGTCTGAAATTCTCCTTTTTCATGCGGTCTTTGTCTGGTTTTGGGATCAGGGTGATGCTGGCTTCATAGAAAGAATCTGGAAGTTTTCCTTCTGTTTCAATTTTCTGAAACAGCTTCAGGAGAATAGTTATTATTTCTTCTTTGAATGTTTGGTAGAATTCTCCAGGAAATCTGTCAGGTCCTGGGCTCTTGTTTATGGGGCGGTTTTTGATCAGTGCTTCAATTTTGTAACTATTTATTGGTCTATTCAGGTTGTCAATTTCTTCCTGATTCAGTCTTGAAAGTTGATAGGTTTCCAGGAAAGCATTCATTTCGTCTATGTTTCTTATTGGCATAAAACTGTTCATAATAATTTCTGATGATTGTTTCTATTTCCATGGTGTTAGTCGTGATCTCTCCCCTTTCATTGATAATTTTATAATTTGGGCCCTCTCTCTTTTCTTTTGGATTAGTGTGGCCAGTGGCTTATTGATCTTATTGATTCTTTCAAAGAACCAGCTTCCAGTTTCATTGATGTGTTCTACTGTATCTCTAGTTTCTATCTCATTGATCTCTGCTCTAATCTTGATTATTTCCCTTCTTATGCTTGAGGTTAGCTTAATTTGTTGTTGGTTTTCCAGTTCTTTAAGGTGTAAAGAGTGCTGGTGTGTTCCGGATTTTTCAATTTTTTGGAGTGAGGCTTGGATGGCTATGTATTCCCCCCTTAGGACTGCCTTTGCTGTATCCTATAGGTTTCGGACCAATGTGTCATCATCCTCATTGGTTTCCATAAATTGTTTAAGTTCTTCTTTGATTTCCTTGTTGGTCCAAACATTCTTAACCTTCCAGGTGTTTGAATTCCTTCCGAACTTTTTCTTGTGTTTGAGTTCCAGTTTCAAAGCATTGTGGTCTAAGAATATGCAGGGAATAATCTCATTCTTTTGGCACTGGTTGAGCCCTGATTTGTGACCCAGTATGTGGTCTATTATGTAGAAAGTTTCATGTGTGCTCAAGAAGAATGAGTATTCTGTTGTTTTAGGGTGGAATGTTCTGTATATGTCTATGAGGTCCATCTGGTCCAATGTGTCATTCAAAGCTCTTGTTTCTTTATTTATTTTGTGCTTGGATGATCTATTATTGAGAGTGCATGTTAAGATCCCCTACTATTAATATATTCATATCAAAATGACTCTATCTCAATTAACAGTTGGCTTATGTAGTTAGCTGCTCCCATATTGTGGCCATAAATATTTACAATTGTTAGATCTTCTTGGTGGATAGATCCTTTAAGAATGATGTAGTGTTGTTCTTTATCTCTGAATACAGTCTTTAGTTTAAAATCTAATTTATATGATATGAAAATCACTATACCATCTTTCTTTTGAGGCCTGTTGGCATGAAAGATGCTTCTCCATGCCTTCACTTTCAGTCTGGATGTATCTTTAGGTTCCAAACGTGTCTCTTGTAGATAGCATAGGGACGGGTCCTGTCATTTTATTTAGTCTACAACCCAATGCCATTTTATGGGAGCATTTAGGCTGTTCATGTTGAGAGTGATTACTGACTTCATGTTGCCTGTGAAGTCCTTGTTTCTATAGATTGTCTCTGTAAATTTCTGGTTTATGTCACTCTTGGGTTCTTTCTTTTTTATAGAACCCCCCTTAATATTTCTTGTAGTGCTGGCTTGGTGGTCACATACTCTTTTAAAAACCTTGCCAGTCTTGGAAGCTCTTTATCTCTCCATCTGTTTTGAATGTCAACCTTGCTGGATAAAGTATTCTTGGCTGCATATTCTTCTTGCTTAGTGTCCTGAATATGTCTTTCCAACCCTTTCTGCCTTGCCATTTTTCTGTGGACAGGTCTGATGTTATTCTGATGGACTTTCCTCTGTATGTAATGAATCTCTTCCCCCTAGCTGCCCTCAGAAGCTCTTGTTAAAATTATGATTCGTGAGTTTCACAATTCGGTGTCTTGAGGTCTTTCTACATTCGTTGATCTTGATGGGTGCCAATCTGCCTCTAGAACATGAATGCTTCTTCTGTTCCCCAGATTGGGAAAATTTTCATTCAGGATTTGTTTAACTGTATCTTCTAGTCTTCTGTTTTTTTCCACCTCCTCAGGGATCCCAATAATTCTGACATTGGAATGTTTCATGGTGTCATTTATTTCCCTAATTCTGTTTTCATGGCTTCTAAGCTGTTTGTTCCATGTCTACTCCTGATCATTTTTCTCTATCATTTTGTCCTCTAGATCACTAATTCTATCTTCTGCCTCAGTTACCCTAGTTGTTAGAGTATTTAGATTAGATTGTATCTCACTGATAGTGAGAGCTCAGCTCTCACTTCCACCCCTTAGAGATTCTATGTTGTTACCAATGGTTTTCTCCAACCTAGCCATTGCCTGGGTGATTGTTACCCTGAATTCCCTTTCTGACATACTGTTTATGTCCATATCCAATAGTTCTGATGGAGAGGGCACCATCTCTGAATTCTTCTATTGGGTGTTCCTTCTCCTAGTCATTTTGGTGAGAGATGGTTGAGGGGATGTATAGCTGAATATATAAACCACAATCCAGGCAAGGTGCAGCCTGGAACATTTCAGAGCAATGGGAAGTCATCACCAAACAGAAAGAAAAAAGGGAAAGAGAGAGAGAGTAGGAAAGCGGGGGGGGGGGGGGGGGGGGGAAGAGCAAATCCAACCAGAATGAGGCCCAAAAGGAAGACTTATAAGGTATATAAACAAAAATACCAACAAAAGTAAATGGCAATTAAAAAAAGAAAAAAAAAAAAAAAGAACCCAGCCAAAATGAACCAAAGGATAAGATTTATGTAATACTAGAACATAAACAAAGACACAGAAACACTGACAGAAGAAAAAGATGGGAGGGTGGTTATAAATCCTTGATGTGGGTGAGGAAGGTCATTTCGATTCTTCTTGGGTGTATCTTGATATTTTTGTTAAGGGACTCAACTTTTCAGAGATAAAGGGAGATTAAGACTGGTTTATAGGGGCACCTGCATGACTAAGTTTTACTGGAGTCTTAGGGCTTATGGCATTGAAAGTAATTGTTTCCAGTGCTCTTGGAATGACAGTTTTGAAATTCAACATATTTACTTACTATTGATTACATTTTTATCTCCTGCTGTTTCCCAATATGAACTCTCTTCTGTTATTTCTGTGCCTAACAAACATTTCTTGCCTTTCTTCTTCCAGTCTTTCTGTAAGTTCAATGTCAATTTTCTTTTTAAAAAGTGGGATGGTAGGGGCACCTGGGTGGCTAAGTGGGTTAAAGCCTCAGCCTTCAGCTCAGGTCATGATCCCAGGGTCCTGCAATCGAGCCCCACATCGGGCTCTCTGCCTGCTTCCCCCTCTCTCTCTGCCTGGCTCTCTGCCTACTTGTGATCTCTGTCAAATAAATAAAATTAAAATCCTTTTAAAAAAACTGGTTCATATATAGGGGTAGTATTGATTAGGGAAAGCATATATCTATATGTATATTAGCCTATACCTATATGTATATAGCCTATATCTATATGTATATAGCCTATATCTATATGTATATTAAAAAATAGAAAAGAAAAAGAAAAACAGGTATATGTATGAAATAAGTTCAAGTTAAAATGTTATTATGGAGTATGTTGTATTAATGTTGTAATGTTAAGTAGGTTAAAAAAATTAAGAAGAACAAGAATTGCGAGTACAAATTAAAAATAAATGTTGTATCTATGAAATATACAGGTTTTAGGGCAATACCAGGAGCTCAATATATTGTTTTCCCCTGATGTTGGGGTTTTACAGTTTTATGGGGACCCTTTAGTGGCTGTCCTCTCGTTGTTCTTGCTGGCCTTCAGGGTGAGAGGCCTGCTGCATTGTTTTGCAATCAGTCTCTCTTGGGTTGAGTTTTCCTGCCCCCTAGCAAGGGGCTGGGCTCTGTGGAAACCGGTTTTTCAAGGCTTTTGTTCTCTGGAGGTTTTTGTTCTTTGGCTGCTTTTTGCAGCCTTCAGAGGTTTAGTGGAAAGCAAACCGCACTCAGACCTCTGTCTCAGAGAGAAGCCTCAGTTTGTTCCCCTCTGGGTGGCCCAGAACCCACGGACTCCCCCCTGAAAACTCCACTGAATGGCGCAACCACCCACAGGTCGTGCACACCCCCAGCCACTATCTCAGGGGTTGCCCTGTCACTCATTTGTCTTTGCACCCCTGTGCCACTAAAACCATGAGCAATATTGGTCCAGAGAGCCCACTTCCAGTGGCTGCCTTTGCCGGGACTGCTGTCTGGGGTCCAGGCCCACGCAGGGCACACTTAGACCTCACGGTTGCACAGGTCGCAGAAGGCTGCCGCCGTCAAGGGATCCCAAGCAGAGATCGCCCTGGGTTCTCTCAAGCATGGGCTGGGAGCATCCAAATCCTCAGCCGGTGTCAGGAGGATGGGGTCCCAAAGAACGCCGGCTGGTGCCCACACTAGACTCTCTCACGTGCAGGCAGAAATGCGCCCAGTGCAGTGGTGGTGCAAGCTGTGCAACCCCAGGGGCTCAGGGACCATGGAGGCACCACCACGCTCTCTCCCACATGGGTGGTCACTGGTGTTAGCTGTCCTGGGTCCATGGGCTTAGGCCCATGCCCGTGACTGCCAGATTCCAAGAGTTACCCCTTAAGCTCTTCTGCTATTTTTGAGTGCCTTCAACCAGACTCCAAGTTAATGCCGGTCCCCAATCCCAGGACACTTTCATATTGGGGTATTATTTTCCAATCGGTTCCTTCTGGTGGCTCCCTCCCCCTTCTGTTTATCCTCCAATATCAGTCCAAGCATTTCCACTCTTTACCTCTCCACTGATGTCTTCTGCCCCTGTAGAGATCCAGAAGTATATAATCTTACATCTCAGGCTGATTTAATGGGTGTTCAGAGTGTTCTGGTAGATATTTAGCTCACTTTAGGGGACCAGTTGAAAGAGGGTCTCCTACTTCTCCATCATCTTGCCCCTCCTCTTCACATTGCCACTTTCTTTTGTGCTGCCAAGATTCTATGGACAGATCTGCTCCTTATTTGTCTTCCCTTGAGGGTTAAGGATTTCTTTTTCCTTGCTGCTTTCAGGATTCTTATCTCTGTATTTTTCAAATTTAACTGTGATATGTCTTGGTTGGCTGCTGTTGTGGTTTTGATGGGAGTTCTCTTTGTCTCCTAGATTTGGTTGTCTGTTTTGTTCCCCGGATCAGGGAAGTTTTCAGCTATAATTTCCTCAAATAAACCTTTTGTCCCTTTTTCTCTCTCTTCTCTGCTACTCCTATGATATGAATGTTATACTTTATGGATTTCCTGAGTTCCCTAAATCTACACTTGTCATCCAATATTTTTCTTTTCCTCTTCTTTTCAGCTTTATTATTTTCCATAATTTTATCTTCAGCATCACTTATTCATTCCTCTGATACTTCTATCCTTGTGGTCATTACATCCTGTCAATTTTCCATCTGAGCTCTAGCAGTTTTTATTTCTGCCTGGCTAATTTTTTGGTCTTTTATCTCCATGGTAAGGGAATCCCTGGTGTTTTCTATGTCTTCTATGCTTTTCTCAAGCCCAGTTAGTATCCTTATGAGCGTGCTTTATCTTCTCAATCAGGTATATTGTTTATATCTGTTTTGATTAAATATCTTGCCATGGCCTTTTCTTGTTCTTTCTTTGGGACGTATTCCTCCATCTTGGTGTTTTGTCCAGGTCTGTCTCCTCTGTGTTAGGATAGTCTGTTATGGTTTGTGCTCCTGAGAGTAATGGCTTTATTAAGAAAATTTCATATACTGTCCAGGGTCCAGTGCTTCAGGAAGTGTTTCTAGTATATACTGTGCATACTCCGGCACTGTGTTTTGGCTGCTGCTTCCCTTAGGTCAGTACTCTGCAGTTTCTCCTTGCCTGCCGTAGGGAGTGTTTAGACTTTGGCAAGACTGTGCTGAGTTTTAACTAAGCATGCTCTGCCTGCTTAAAAAGAGACCTGGTCCTATTTACATGAGAGCTTAAGTTTTGAAGTACTCTGTGGTCAGTATACATGGCATGTGAGGGGGTTTCATGCTGGTTTTCTGGAGGGGCCCACTGCTCTGGTTCTCAAGTGTGTTTGACCTAGAAAAGTAGCACCCACAGAGTGCAAGGGGGCAGGACTTTTTGTAAGCAGTTGAGGCTGCCGCCATTGGCACTGTGCTACTTTCTGAAGTTAATTTATGCGGATGGATTGGGGAGAGAAATGGCACCATTGTTGATGAGAAGGGAGTTCCTGCCCATCCCTGTCTGGGAAGCCCTCCCAAAAGAGCAACAATCTCTCCTCATGTATCCCAAGCATCCCTTAGATCTCTGCCTTCACCCTGTGTCCAGGCTATCTGCCCATCCAGTAGCCCCTGTGAACCTGTGTTCCATCCCAGGTAGGTTGGCTGAGTTTTAAAACTTCAACTTTAGGGACCTGGTGTGGCAGGGACCTGCATTGATCCTCTATAGTAGGGTCTCAGCAGGCTGAGAATGATGCAATTTTGTCCCAGAAGGGCAACTGCACCAAAGCACAAGGTGGTGGGCTTTGGAGTAAAGTGCAGCAAAGAGCTAGTATCCAAGTTAGCTGCTCTCAGCAGGTTTCTCTGCACCTATGCACTATGTGGGGAAATGGGGAGGGTAATGGTGTCCACAGGCTCTTTTGTCCCTGGAGAGGCAATGCCACCTCTTCCAGATGCTCTCCAAAGAGGGGCAACCATGTCTCCAGTGTGTCCCAAGGGATCTTCAGACCATAACATCTGCTCCTGGCCTATCTGCCCTCCTTCTCCCTGGGAGCACTGTAGCCCCCACCAGCCTCCACACCAGCCATGGCATGGACCTCCAAAACTCCAGTGTTAAGAGCCCTGCTGGTTGTAAAAAGTCACAAAAATCAGTCCCTCCCATTTTCCCAGTCAATGTCTTTGTGGAAGTGTTTTCCTTGTTAAACCCTCTGTGTGTTCCTCTCTCTCTCATCTCCATGACCAGGGCTCTCTCCCCTCTGCAGCACCTGCAATCCTGTCTTCTCCAAGCCACATCTCTGCACCTCCTACCTTCCAAAATGTGGCCCCTTCTCTTCCTCTAGCTGTGAATTTTATTCTGTCAGCCCTCAGATTTCTTAGGTATTCAGGATGATTTGTTAATTATGTAGCTGTTTGAAGGATGAGGCAAGCCTAGGGTCCTCATAGTATTCTGTCATCTTTCCAAACATATTTATTTAGCTAAAACTTGGTGTTTGCCAGTATCAAACCAATACACGTTTCCTGAACATCAAAGGAAATCTTATTATGAGGAGTCAGGAGTGTCTCAAAAAACTGAAGATCAGCATTGATACAGGTCCTTTGAGAGGACTGGATCTTGGAATTAGAAAAGTCACAGAAACCAATATTAAGTTCATCTGGCAATTCAGCATCTCATCAATGCTTCTTTCTTTGCAAACTGACTTTGCTCCCTTGGCCACCTGATAAAAGATATAGCTGCTCATAGCTAAAGAGAATTTTGTTTTATGGGCCAGCCACTTAGAATGTCAAACTCTTGATGGATTTCAATTCCAAAGTGCTTCAGGGGCTTGTTTCCACCCCAGATTGAAACTAGTATGGCCAGAGGAGCAGGGTTACACAGGACATGCATAGCTATGAGCCAAGGGATGTTTAGGTACTGGAGATACATGGACAAATAGCAGGGTCTCTACCTTCAAATTTTTCACTATCTAGGAGACAGAAATAAAATCAGGAAACTTGGAATTCAGTGAGATAAAGGCCTTATGAACAGTACTGCAGGGAGCACAGAGGGAAAAGTAGCTTCACCAAGGGAGGTTACCAAAGTGTTGGCAGTTGAAATGACATTAAACCTGGGTTTTAAAGGCAGAATAGAAACTTAATTAGAAAAAAAGGGGTGTAGCAGTAACAGAGAGAGGTCATGGCATTCCAGAAATGATATATGCAATGGGCCAAAGAGTTTGAAGATCCTGAGGAATTCATTGTGGCTAAAGAGTAAAGTGTGAGGAGGAGAGGTAGAATGATAGAAGATGAAGGCAAACAGAAATATAATTTTTTTTTTTTTGAGGGGGAGAGTGTTCTCATATGTAATGCTAAGGAAGTCAGATTGTAATTAGTATGGAAAAGTTTTTTTAGGGAGAAAAGTGATATGATCAGGGCTATTATTTGTATTTAAGTGAAACTGTCACTAGAAGGGCAGATAGATACAGCTCATTAAGATGAGAAAGAGTATAATGTTGTTACTAGATCACAAACCCATTTCAGTGCATAAAGAATTCAGAGGAGCAATCCAAATCTTTCTAACTATGTGTCCTTGGACAAATCATTTTATATCTGCCCTTCAGTTTCATCATCAAGATCCTCATCTGTAAAATAGAGAATGATCAGTCCTAACATGTTATTTTGAGATGAAAAGTGTTAATAGAATAGTGCCTGCTACAAAGTAGGCATTGTAAGCGTCACCCTTCATTTCCTTTTCTACTTTCTACCTGGACCTCATAGTCCCAAGCTACACCCTTTCACAGCCATATTTGGTGCAGGTTAAGGTTGCACACTCAAGAGCTTCACTCTTACTTAACTTTGGTGTGTTATTATGCTAAAAAACTCCAATTCACCATGTGTAACCCTGAGAAGGAATCCATGCAGTGGTTTCTGCCTCAACAGGTAATTATGGAATGGGGAACTTTATGTCAAGAAGACTAACTGTAGGGGCACCTGGGTGGCTCAGTGGGTTAAAGCCTCTGCCTTCAGCTCAGGTCATGATCCCAGGGTCCTGGGATCAAGCCCCACATCGGGCTCTCTGTTCTGCGGGAAGCCTGCTTTCTCCTCTCTCTCTGCCTGCTTGTGATCTCTGTCTCTCAAATAAATAAATAAAATCTTTAAAAAAAAAAAAGAAGACTAACTGTAACAATCTGATAGAAAATGAGAACAGTGGGTTGTGAAAATAGAGAAAGCTGTGATCAGGAAGATATTTCTGAGATAAAATCAGTAAGATTATGTGCCCTGCTGAGTGAATGTGGGGACTGAAGAATGATGAGTTGTAATTTTACATGTATATGAGCAAGATAAATAGATCTTTTTATACTACTGTATCAATACTTCAATTTTAAAAAAATTGTTTACATTTCAGATGGTAGCTACACTTGCGGTGAGCATAGCATAACCTATACAGATGTTGAATTACTATGTTGTACACCTGAAACTAATGTTAATATTAACTATACTCAAATTTAAAAAATTAAAAAATCTGTTCACATTTCAATTGACTTACTAACTTGTTCCACTGGTAGCTGTAATTGGATAAAAATAACTGATCTCCAATCAGTAGCAGCCATTTAAGAAGAATGGGGGATCTATTACCCTGTCAACAACAACTGTTGAGAGCAACAGTGCTAACAGTTGAATTATATTGTTAATATAGGAAATAAGATTGAATTTTTGATGTGGATAATTGGGACATATTCTATTTTACAATATGTATATATTCAGTTTAGTTTCTAAAAAAAAAATGATTATATTCAACAGATTCCCATAGAGTAGTGGTCACAAACCCAAATGGGTACAGGCACCAGAGAGGTTTCATGTTGGAAATTAGTAGCAGTCTACATGTTGCAACATATGGAAACATGCTGATAGAAATATTTTAGAGGTTAAAAAGCATTAAAATTTTATCATTGACCTTTAATCAACAAAGCACAAAACACAGGCTGTGTAAGTTGCAAGAATATAAATTTCCCCACTCCTTGTGACTCAATAATGCTATTTTCATTTTCAATTTGACAAAGACTCTGTAAACATGCTTATTTTTCCCAAATTTGCCCTTGTACCAAAGAAGCTGCTCAGCGAAATTCTCTCTGGCCCTAGAAGCCATTGACCCAAGGTAATAAATTCAAATATGTTGTTTTTATAGCCCATGGTTTCAAAACATTAAAAACAAAATTTATAGGACAGGACTGAACATATAAGTCCTTCTTTGCAGAAATACAAAAGTAGTTGTGTTGTAAAGTTCGATATTACCTATAGTTTATTACAATATTAATCAATAGACTTTTATTTATCATTTAAAAATTTTGCTATGAAAAGTCTTAAACACAAAAACACAAAATCGGAAAAAAAAATCCCATGTAGCAAAACCTAGATTTAATCATTAACATTTTATTATATGTATTTGCTTCACCTATTTTTTTTAAAATCTCTAACAGATAATGCTTTTTAAAAAATTAACATTACCGGGGCACCTGGGTGGCTCAGTGGGTTAAGCTGCTGCCTTCGGCTCAGGTCATGATCTCAGGGTCCTGGGATCGAGTCCCGCATCAGGCTCTCTGCTCAGCAGGGAGCTTGCTTCCTCCTCTCTCTCTGCCTGCCTCTCTGCCTACTTGTGGTTTCTCTCTGTCAAATAAATAAATAAAATCTTTAAAAAAAAAAGTTTAAAAAAATAAATAAAAATTAACATTACCACACCCAGTAGTTAATGATGTCAACTAACACCCAGGCAATATTCAATCCCTACAATTGTCTCAAAATGGTTTGTTTTTTTGCTTTTTCTAAAGGTTTCATTTATTCAAAACAAGGTCCAAACAAGGTCAGCATGTTGTACTTGGTTTGGTACACCTCTGAAGTCTCCTTTAATCTCTAACAGTGCTCCCTTCATTTTTTTCTATGCAAGTTATTTGCTGATAGGTTATTTGTCCAGTAGAATTTTTTACATTGTATTTTCATGGTGTCATTGAATAAGCTCTTCTATCCCCCTAATGTCTATAAATTGGTAGTTAGATCTAGAGGCTTGATTATATTCAGACTGTTTTTAATTTCTATTTTAGCAAGAATTCTTCCCAGTTAGTGCTGTGTAGTTCCTATTACAATGCATCAGGAGGCTTATAGCAAATTATTTTCTCCTTTTAGTGATTTTTAAGATTGATCACTGGGTTCAGGTGATGTCTCCATCAAACTTTCAACTAAAGGTTTTAGATTTTTTATTTATTTATTTATTTATTTGACAGAGAGATCACAAGTAGGCAGATAGGCAGGCAGAGAGAGAGGAGGAAGCAGGCTCCCCACGGAGCAGAGAGCCCGACGCGGGGCTCGATCCCAGGACCCCGAGATCATGACCTGAGCCGAAGGCAGCGGCCTAATCCACTGAGCCACCCAGGCGCCCCTCAACTAAAGGTTTTAACAACCATTGATAATCATTAACTAGGTTCATTACTACACTGGGTTTACGAAATGGTGATTTTTTTCATTCTTCAAGTAATTATTAATGGTGATTCTTCTATAAGAACTTTCCTTCAACAACTATTTGAATACCCTGAAATATAATTTTTACAGGAAAGATATAATTGCTTCTTGTTTATTAGTTTCTAGAATAAAAGGTTGGTGCCAAAGCAACAAAGCAAAGCAAGATGAAAATGTATCTAATAGATATTAATATATTAGATATTATTAGAAATGAGAAGAGAAAATTAAGAGGTAGTATTTTATCTTTTCAAGTTCTACAAACAAATCCTCTGCTAAATTGGTACAGTCTATATTTTTTCCACACATGAAATTCCTGAATAGAATAATTCATTAATGCTTCTAGTTCAGCAAATGTCCAAGTCTAAAGAATATTTCTCTTAGGAGTCAACTGTCTCATTAAGAGAAAGAAGATTGGGGCACCTGGGTGACTCAGTGGCTTAAAGCCTCTGCCTTCAGCTTGGGTCATGGTCCCAGGGTCCTGGGATCCAGCCCCATGTTGGGCTCTCTGCTCGGCAAGGAGCCTGCTTCCTCCTCTCTCTCTCTGCCTGCCTCTCTGCCTACTTGTGATCTCTGTCTGTCAAATAAATAAATAAATCTTAAAAAAAAAAGAGGAAGAAGATTTACACATGCAAATCCCATTAACATTAATACGAGTTAGCAGTATAATTCCCTCTGTGATGATAGGTGAAAAACTCTTACAGGCTACTAGGATTCAAATTCTAATGATTATGTCAAATGGCCCGAAGAATCATCATTCCCAGAAAGAGCAAACATGGCAATTTGTATGCAAACAGCATTTCATTGCAGCCCCACAGCTAAACTGTATTAATGCAAAGAAAACTGGCCTTAAAAAATGTGATGTGGGGGGTGCTGGGTGGCTCAGTTGGTTAATTGTCAGAGTCTTGATTTTGGTTCAGGTCATGCTCTCTGGTCATGGGATTGTGCCCAGCATCAGGCTCTGTGCTCAGCACAGAATCTATTCCTCTCCCTTTGCTCCTCCCTTCATGCTATTTCTAATATAAATAAAATCTTTTTAAAAATGTGACATGGGATGCTAAGTGTTAAACCATTTAATGTTTTTTTTTTTTTTTTAGATTTTATTTATTTATTTGACAGAGAGAGAGAGAGAGCACAAGTAGGGGACCAGCAGGGGGAGAGGGAGAAGCAGGCTCCCTGCTGAGCAGGGAGCTGAATGTGGGGCCCATCCCAGGACCTGGGATCATGATCTGAGTCAAAGACAGCCACTTAACCAACTGAGATCCACCAAGTGCCCCTAACATTTTAGAAAAGCCATCATTAAAAAAAAAAAAAAAAAGCCATCATTAGAGAGAATTCAAACATCAAATCGCTTGTTTTTTTTAAAACAACACCAAAAAAAGTGTTGAGTACTGTATGAGCTCCAAGGTGCTTGAAGGACAATATAGCTACTTGTTTAAAAATTCAATTAACGTTATTTTTCCTAAATTTGATTTATGAATAATCTCAGATAAACTGTCAGTTTTGAAGGAGTCCTGTTATCTTTTGAATGCAACTGAGAAGCTTTAGGAAATTACCTGGAATTGACAGAAAACGTCATTCTGTTTTAGTTATTTGATCTAAGCAAATAATAGTTCAATGAATGATTTTTGTATACAAAGGACATCAGCAGTCTCTTATGTATTTCAAGTAAGCTGTTGTGGACTCAAATACCAAAGAGAAAAAACATCTCAGGTTCTCATTCACCAAGTAAATATGAAAAACATTTCATATTCTCATATACTAAGTGAGATGTGAAAACACGTTTGTAGGCAATCAATGTACTATAAAGCCATAGCCCATGCCTCAAGCACTGATTTCAAATAGAATGAGGTCTGATGCTCCCATCTAAAACAATTTGCTAAGTAAATCAACCCAGGTATCATTTGATTGCCTTTCTCACAAACCTGACACAGTTGACAAATGCTTAGAAACAAAATCAAGTATACAGCTGGACAATTGTTTAAATAATAGTGATATCAACAAATAAACCAGTTCCAAGATAATCTTTAATTTCTTGCCATATATGCAAAGTTTTAATATTAAAAATAGGAAACCACACCCGAAAGGCATCAAAACACTTTTATTTCCTCTGAAAACTTACTGCTACAGTGTGAAAATTATGAATCATCGTACTTATGCCTTTGAAATGCATTAAAGAAAATTAACTGAGATAAATTATTCAGTATCAATAGCAGTAAATAACTTATTTATAAGAAAACTGTTTAATTCCTGCTTTAAAGGATCACTACTACTCAGCAATCGAATTTCAACAAAATTTTTTGAGGTTTTTAAGACTTTAGACAAAAGGCTGCTTTCTTGGGAACTATAGCTATGACAGAAGTTACAATCATTAGCACTGCCATTATTTTAGATAAAGGGTTGCTAATCTCAGAAACTACCATTCTAGAAGTTAACCATTAACATAGCCATTTTACTATGGGCAACTAAATATCATCAGGGATCGGGAAATTGTAACTCAGTGTTCCTATAGAAAAATATCTACATTTAGAGTATCTACCTACCTACCTATTTGCTTTTCTGGGCAGGCATACCAACTAGATAAATACAGACACAGCAGCAACATTGGGTAACTGGTTTTCATACAGATCACTAAACTGAATGGTTTTATCATTTTTGGCTAATAAGCATGTATAACTAAACATTTTAAACACATGAATCAAAATTTGTTGATGACAATTTAAAAAATTTTAAATTAGCTACTGAAATTTCTGTATCATATACAACATGTTAACTTTATTCACGTAACTTTAGGTTTATGGTTTTAAAACAAAACCAAAAGGTTTTTCCTTTTTTGGCTTAAAACTATGAAAAAAAAAGATTTGCAGTAATTAAGATAGCTGAAAAGAAAGATTTTAGAATAATTTCTATTAATTCTGAGGCAATAGGATATATCTAAAGTTCTCTAACACAATGTTTTTAATAGTTGTATAATATTTTAATCATGACTAATCATATTCAGGAGCTTTTAAACATTTAAATAGTATTTAATAAACAACCTGGTAGAGAGATTATGATGCTGGCTAATGGATAAATTACAGTACATTATGGGTTGAGTCATGAGACCACAGAGCATTTCCTTCCTTGTCTACATATAGATAGCTGCAGTAAAGCTATCATAGTCTTTTCTAGTTACTATTCTGGGCCTACACTGATTGGTTGCTTACATAAATGTGTATGCTACATTCAAGAGGCCTTAATTCTTAGACTATAACAAAGTACAATATCTTAATTGGTGCAACTTACTGCAACTGTATTCGGACTCAGTACTTTCATATAGTGGAACCTCTTATATTGCTTGTATTGAGGGGCAGGGCCAATATGTGGTGCTTCAGGTATGTATTGTACATTTAGCACATGGCATAGTTGAATTTCAGGAAACATGATTTGATTTAGGAAAGATCTGAATCTATAAAACAAAGTGAATTATAATGTGATTCTACTATCCCTGATTTGTAGGACATTATAAAAGGGGGAAGGAGAGGAAGAGAGAGGGCCAAAGAGGTAGGAGATAGGGTGTACAACAGGCAGAAGAGTTAGGAGCAGCCTGAGAGGCTGGGAAAGTTTTCCTTCCATCTGGATTCAGTTATATCCATAGGGGATTGGAAAGGTGAGGCAAGAGCTACCTGCCTTGATTCTTTCCAATTTCTATGAATCTGTGACCTGACAGAGCCAGCTTCCTTTAAGATCGTCTCTGAAATCTGGAGAGGTCATAGCCTCATTGCAATTATGTGCATTCTACTGTAGTAATGGCTCTCTGATTGGTAATGTAGGCCAGAATGCACAATAAACTTTTTATATATTTAATTATTGAAATAAATCCAAACGATTGCTCAAATAGAGCAAACCATCAGAACTTGGCATCTGGAAAAATTTTAACAGTCACTGTCACTGTAACTAGATTTGCTGGCTATGTATAGCCCTAACATTTTTGTGTTAAGTGTTTATTAGGGTTTACCAACTGTCATATTGTATTCAGAGTCCTTAGTGGTTCAGGTTTACCTAGCAGAAAAGGAATATGAAGAATTTATAGTGTGCTTTCCTTTTTAAGATTCAAAACCACAATTCCATGTTACTATGTTTATAGGTCTATAAGACTATAAGATATTAATTTAGGAAACAGATTTTTTTTAAAAGCTTAGTTGGAATAAAAACATTGTGATCTTTTGTGTTGGGGGAGTTGACAGCAAGCAATTATTTGCTGCATGAGATTTTTGATATTCACCTCCAAATCAAGGGGAAAACAACTTCTTCCCCCTAGAAATGCCATTCTAAGGATTGCACTGCTTTTATCTTCAAAATTATTCTCCTACAGTAGGCAACGTGTAACAATTTCCACCTTACATATGGAGAAAGTGAGTGATATAAGTTAAACAATTTGTCTAATATCATTAGGATAGTTAGGAATAAATTGGGTCCATATACAATTAGGCTTTAGTTACCTGACTAAACAGAATTTCTCCATACTGATGAGCATATCCAAATTTTTCCTTCCATTTCTTTAGTCCTAAAAAGCTTTCCTAGTGTGTAAATGAGTCACATTAAAAATATCACTACTAACATTAAAAAATGTTGAGTAATGGACTCATGATTTATAAAAATGTATACTTTAATACTGGCATTTTCAATAATTCTCAAGATAGAAAAAAAAAACAAAAAACAAACCTTTTCCAAACACAGGCTCCTGCCTAGATCATGATACTTAAGCTTTCCTCCACTATTTACATGTGCTTTTATCACTGGTGTCATCATGTCCATACCCATAAAGAAAACAGAATCAAGATAATAAAAAATTGTTTTTTATAGGAAATAAGTGACCCAATTCTGAAGACGTGGCTTTCAAATAAAGAGCCAAAGCGGTAAGAAAAAGCTTTCTGAATATGACAGAATTATTAACAATGCATAGGTACACTTTCATATCCACAGCTACTATACCCCTGGGAGCCAATCCATTTATATTTATCTACTAATTCCACAGGTTTGGTATCTTAAAGCAGGCAAGCCAATGTGCTTTATAAGTGTTTTGTGTTCTTACAATGTCCTCTTTAAGGAAAATCCCCTTTTGGATTTCTATGACCTGCTTCTCTTGGTAATTATGTATGTCAACTGGCTGCTATTTTCTAACATTTTTCAGTTCTTCCATGAAGAAGACCCTGAGGCCAGGAGGGATTTCCAAAGTGGGGTATTCAATTTGTTGTATATCCATTATTGAGAGGCCTCCTATGGGTTTCCCAGGTTTGTGCTTTCCTTGGGAGTCTCTGAGTTAGCTTCTGGTATGACACTGAATTCAGAATCCTCCAGTTGTAAACTCTCCCCATCAATGAAAATGTCCTCAGGATTTGGTGGGGGTGGGCAGAAGTCTTCGTTGGGGCAGATTAGCTGGAAAAGTGTTTCAGCCTGGCAAGGGAAGAAAGGACACAATAGTTTCTGGATATCAGCTTAAAATGTATATGCCTTTCTGAAATTATTTTAAAAAATGAAGTACCACCCTTGAAAATTTATTTTAAGTTATAGAACTTTATCAAGTATACATGACCTTCTAAAAATCTGCTTTCAGAATTCCATGACTTCTCTCCAATTCTATGCATGCATTCAGGCCCACCCCCAAGTATATCAGTACTTGCTCATATTATCAAGTGTTAGACAGCTGAGAATTTAAGGACATTCATTCTACAAGGTCTGCAGAAATGTAATTTCCCTTAATATTCTTTATGTAAATTCCCAATAGAGCCTATCTGTGATAGCTGTACAATCAAACTTAGCATGTAATATTTTTAACAAGTCATTATTAAAATCAAGAAAATTCTTCACTATTTGTTCAACTATTTGCTTTTCTGGTATAATTTAACTCCCTCTGGGCTTCATGGAGTATAACATGGTGTTCAAGATCATATACTCTGAATAGATGGCCATGTGCAAATGCTGGCTCTGCCACTTAGTAGCAATACAGTTTGGGGGAATGCTTAATCAACTTCTGAGCCTTGCTTTACTTGTCTATGAAATGGCAGAGACCAAGCCTCTATATATGGTAGCTGTTATCACTGTAATAATAATCTAAGTTAAAAGGTAAAGATTTTATCTTATTTTCAAAGATTTTATTTATTTGAGAGAGAGAGAGAGCATACACATGTGAGTGTGAGTGGGGAGAGGGGGAAGCAGGTGGGGGCTGGAAGAGAATCTCCAGCAGACTCCACCAACACTGGCTGATGCAGGCCTTTGTAGGGGCTGGATCTCATGGACCTGAGATGAAACCAAGAGTCAAAGGCTTAACCAAGTGACCCACCCAGGAGCCCCCAAATGTCAAGATCTAAGATGAGTTTTGTCTGGCAGGGTAAGAGAGTAAGACACTGAATGTGATTTTAATGAATAGCACACACATGCGCACGCACGTGAAAGCAAATGTGATAAGAATCATTGCTATTCTATTCTAAACATATCCTTACTTTTATTTAGATGAATACAGCTCAGTGTTAGATAATGGGTCCCTGCTACACTAGGGAGCTTGCATTCTCTCCTATGGTAAACAGAAGTCATTTAAAGATTTAAAGTATATGCTTATTTTAAAGGCAACAATGGTTTTCTGTACCACTTTAATTCTTCCTGACTGGCACATGAAGTCATCCCTCAGGCCAGGAGTTGACAACTATGGTCCACAGGTCAAATCCAGCCTGCTATTCTTATAAAAAACGTTTTATTAGAACACAGCTGCTCTTACTCATTTATCTATTTTCTGTGGCTACTTTTGCACTACAATGGCAGGGTTGAGTAGCTGCAGAAGAGACAATAGGGGCTTTAAAATCTAAACTACTTACCATCTGGCCATCTGCAGCTGGTAGACTCAGGTGGTTTGGTCCATCAGGTGATTAAAAGTGACATGACTTGGAAATGGGTGGAGCAATACTAAACAGAAACTTTTGAGCTTTGATATGAAGTTGAAAGAAAGGATAGAGAGAAAAATACTTTCCTTCTTCAGTATAATTCAAGGGTTTATTTTTTGGACATGCCATTTTACTGTGACGATTTTTAAACTAAATATTTGAGATGCCTGCTTTACTCTCCACCCCAGGAACTCACTACAGATCTTTGCTGGGAAACAGCTCCTAGAAGCAGGAGAATGAGGCCAGAGCCTCTATCTCATCCTTTAGTTTCTCTTTTTGTCTTTTATCTCAACCTTGTCTACCTATAGACGTTCTCCCTCCCCCTTAATTCCTTTCACTCTCTGCATGCAATCAATGGCCAAATCCTGCCAATCTTATCTCTTGGTTCTTGACTCCATTTTTTTCCTTCCCTATAGATATAGCCCAGGCATACATTTTTCCCTTAGACAACTGCAACATCTCAGAACTGGTTACCTTGCATCTAGGGTTCCCCCATGCAATTCATTTCCATGATGCTTTCAGAGGGGCATCTATGGAAATGAAACACTGGCTATGCCATTTTCTGGTTTAAAACTCTTCAGTGACTCCCCATTTCTTAAAAGGCTAAAAATCCAAGATCTTTGTTATGGCATACAAAACCCTACAGGCCTATTACTCTGGTCTTATCATTTACTCCATCCCATGTTCACCTTTTCAGACTTTTGCTTCACTAATAATTACTTATGTACACTTTCTTAAACATACTAGGATGTTTCTATTATGGATTGGTGCAGATGCTGGAATGTTTCAATTATCTTCCATTTGTATGAGGAACTGCTACTCATCTTTTATATCCCTCTCTGCAAAGTTCTTTGACTCCTAAAGAGAGCTCATGACTCCTCTGTATTATTTTTGAACTTTGGATATTATTCTATTATTGCATATACTGTACTGTACTGTCATTTGTTTACATGTTCTTCTCCTTTACATTCCTCCAGGGATGACAAGAACTGGGTTTTAATCAACTCTGGATCCTTAGTTCCTGGTGTGGAGTAGTATCCCAATATACATTTTTTAAAAATGAACTAAAGAACTTCTAGAACTGTATATTATAGAAATGTTGAATATAAATATAATAATTATTATTAATACTACTATTTTACTTTTATTATAGTTCCTCTGTGTCTCACACCCTGTCTCCTTTTTGTTACCTATCTGTAGGATACATTTTTCCCTGTACCTCAGTCCCTGTGGCTGGATTCCACACTCCTGTTTCCATATATCCTTGTCATAATCTGCCTCTGAGGACTGCTAATCAATTGCAGGCTGCTGCACCACCCTTATATGTTTTCTGTCTGCTTGTTGGCATTTTCATCATCAGCCCATCTGCCTCTGGCCCTCACTGATGCCAGTTTCCTAGGGCCAGTCTCCAGCCCTTCATATCTCCTCTCCCTAACTGCTGGAACCTTTTAGGGTCAATGGCCATGCTCTGGAAGGTCTATCTAATACTTCTTCGTCTGCTGCATTTCATTTGCAACTAAGCCTCAACTGCAAGAGTTATCGCAAATACAGGTTAGTGTAGTTAATTGTTAACTATTAATCCTTTTTGTCCCCCACTTCTTTTTTTTAGAAAGAGAGAACATGAGCAAGGAAGGGTAGAGTAAGAGGTAGAAAATCTCAAGCAGGATTCATGACCAGCATGGAGCATGACTGAGATCATGCCTGAACTGAAATCAAGAGTCAGATGCACAACCGACTGAACCACACAGGCACCCCAATCCTTCTCGCCATTATAAGCCAGAAGGTAGCTTAAAGAGTAGAGAGTTTCATGTGGTCAAAAAAATTAAAAAGGAGTAATTATATTGTGACTTGGTTTTCTTCATATTGGTAAGTATAGAGAGGACACACTGAGTTACTGAAGACATTCCTATGTTTATTTAACATACATCTAGACAAAACAAAACAATATTTTGTCAATCTAGAAGTTTAATGTATTTGGGAAGAATTCACCTAAACAAGATTAAAGTAGCACAGCACACTAGGTGAATATATAAGCACTGGGATCGAACAGACCCGAGTTTAAGTTCTGGCTTACAAATTTACCAGATCTGTGATCTTTGGACAAGTTATTTAGCCCTTTGGGGTCTTAGTTTTTGCATCTGTAAAATGGGCATGTCACAGATACTTACCTCATAGGGTTGTGAGGACCAAATGAAATAATAATACAGGTGATACTTAGGATATTGTCTAGTACACAGAAAATGCTCAGTGAATGGTACCTGTAGAAAATGTGATAACTAAAATTTCCCTCTCCATCAATGGCATGGAGATGGAGAAAATGAAAGATATTACAATACATGTGTAACATGATAGGCCATATGATCTATAAAACTAGTCTTCAACTTATAAATTCTGTACCAAAAGTTATAAACAAATTGCTAATATGCCATAAAGACAATATTCTAAATGGTGCTTAAGCTCCTCACATCAGCCAATTTAAACCATTTTAACCTGTAATATAATACAAAGGGTACACTACTGTATACTTATGGCTCTCATAGTAGTGGCACCTTCTAGGAGACACGGGAGGAGAGAGCTATCAATGATCTTGGGAGTGCAGAACTATAAACCAGTCTGTTCATCAGTATGTGTGGGTAAATGAGATATTATCTGTATTAAGATATATCATATGTCAGTTTCAGAAAGAAAAAAAATACCTGAAGTAACAAACTATAAACTAGCAAGACACAGAATCACAATTATCACTTAGGTTACTTATGCTAGCATCATTGTGCTGATAATAGAGAATGTCTTGGTGTACTTCTCCTGCATACAACTTTAACTTGTTATTTATTAATTTAACTTATTTATTTATTTAACTTAATTTTTTAACTTATTTATTTAACTTTATATTTATAGTATGTTTTCAAATCATAAATAGTTCCATATGAACACAAGGGAGGCAGGTCTATGTTATTCAACATCAATACATTAAGGAGCCTGGTTCAGGAGGTTAAGCCTCTGCCTTCGGCTCAGGTCATGATTTCAGGGTCCTGGGACTGAGCCCCATATCAGGCTCTCTGCTCAGTGGGGAGCCTGCTTCCCCCTCTCTCTCTCTGCCTGCCTCTCTGCCTACTTGTGATCTTTTTCTTTGTCAAATAAATATATTTTTTTAAAATCTGTACATTTACAATAGAAAAAGCAGATGCAAACTTGCTAACTGATAAAATAAAGCACTTGTAAAAAAAAAAAAAAAGTCTCCAGGTGCTTGTGCTTGCTACACAGACAAAGCCTATGTGATGCTCTAAGAGCTTTTGTAGACAATTTGGAAAACAGAACTTATCAATTAGGCTGAACATAGGATGGACTACTGGAATTAGAAAAAAGCTTATTTAAATACATTGGCTATATGTAAATATTATTACTGATGCCCTTCACAAGTAGATATTATTTCTCCCCAAAATGATGTGAGGTTTAAAGCTATATAATGATTTAAAACTACTCATATTTAATAGTATATAATTAGTACCAAAAGTAGCATTATTATTCTTTTGTACTATGATAACATGAAAGTTTATCTTCTGGGGAAGCCAATTACCTCATAAAAATTTTATCCTTTAATTATAATCTTCTAACTGGTAGTTAAGATCGCATTAGCAGACACTACATAATTCTGTTTTTTTTTAAAGATTTTATTTATTTATTTGACACAGATCACAAGTAGGCAGAAAGGCAGGCAGAGAGAGATAGAGTAGGAAGCAGGCTCCCCGCTGAGCAGAGAGCCCGATGTGGGGCTCGATCCCAGGACCCTGGGATCATGACCTGAGCCGAAGGCAGAGGCTTAACCCACTGAGCCACCCAGGCGCCCCGACACTACATAATTCTTAAAGGGACTATCCACCAAGATGATCTAACAATTGTAAATATCTATGCCCCCAATACGGGAGCAGCCAATTACATAAGAAAACTATTAATCAAGATAAAGAGTCATATTGATATGAATACATTAATAGTAGAAGATCTTAACACGCCACTCTCAGTAATAGACAGATCATCCAAGCAGAAAATCAATAAAGAAACAAGAGCACTGAATGACACATTGGACCAGATGGACCTCATAGATATATACAGAACATTCCACCCTAAAACGACAGAATACTCATTCTTCTCAAGTGCACATGGAACCTTCTCCAGAATAGACCACATACTGGGTCACAAAGCAGGACTCAACCGATACCAAAAGACTGACATTATTCCCTGCATATTCTCAGATCACAATGCTTTGAAACTGGAGCTCAATCACAAGGAAAAGTTCGGAAGAAAATCAAACACTGGGAAGCTAAAGACCACCCTGCTTAAGAATGCTTGGATCAACCAGGAGATCAAAGAAGAATTTAAACAATTGATGGAAACCAATGAGAATGAAGACACATTGTCCCAAAACCTATGGGATACAGCAAAGGCGGTCCTAAGGGGGAAATACATAGCCGTCCAAGCCTCCCTCAAAAAAATTGAAAAATCCAGAATACACCAGCTGTCTCTACACCTTAAAGAGCTGGAGAATCAACAACAAATCAAACCAACTCCACACGCAAGAAGGGAAATAATCAATATTAGAGCAGAGATCAATGAGGGAGAAACGAGAGATACAGTAGAACGTATCAATGAAACTAGAAGCTGGTTTTTTGAAAGAATCAGTAAGACCGATAAACCACTGGCCACACTAATCCAAAAGAAAAGAGAGAAAGCCCAAATTAATAAAATTATGAATGAAAAGGGAGAGATCACAACTAACACCAAGGAAGAAGAAACAATCACCAGAAGTTATTATCAACAGTTATATGCCAATAAGCTAAGCAACCTAGATGAAATGGATGCATTCCTGGAAAACTATAAACTCCCAAAACTGAACCAGGAAGAAACTGACCACCTGAATAGACCGATATCTAGTAACAAGATTGAAGCAGTGATCAAAAACCTCCCCAAAAACCTGATGGATTCCCTGGGGAATTCTACCAAACATTCAAAGAAGTAATAACACCAATTCTCCTGAGGCTGTTTAAAAAAATTGAAGCAGAAAGAAAACTTCCAGAATCCTTTTATGCAGTCAGCATTACCCTAATCCCCAAACCAGGCAAAGACCCTACACAAATGGATGCTAAGATTCTCAACAAGATCCTAGCAAACAGGATCCAACAGTACATTAAAAAGATTATCTACCATTACCAGGTGGGATTCATCCGTGGGTTACAAGGATGGTTCAACATTCGCAAATCAATCAGTGTGATAGAACAAATCAATAAGAGAAGAGAGAAGAACCACATGGTCCTCTCAATTGATGCAGAAAAAGCATCTGACAAAATCCAGCATCTGTTCCTGATGAAAACGCTTCAAAGTATAGGGATAGAGGGAACATTCCTCAACTTCATAAAATCTATCTATGAAAGACCCACAGCAAATATCATCCTCAATGGGAAAAAGCTTGCAGTCTTCCCATTGAGAACAGGAACACGACAAGGATGCCCACTCTCACCACTCTTGTTCAACATAGTATTCGAAGTCCTAGCAATGGCAATTAGACAACAAAGAGAAATAAAAGGTATCCAAATTGGCAATGAAGGAGTCATTGCCAATCTCTTCGCAGATGACATGATTCTTTATATGGAAAACCCCAAAGACTCCACCCCCAAACTACTAGAACTCATACAGCAATTCAGTAACGTGGCAGGATACAAAGTCAATGTACAGAAATCAGTGACTTTCTCAGACACTAACAATGAAAATACAGAAAGGGAAATTAGAGAATCGATTCCATTTACTATAGCACCAAGAACCATAAGATACCTGGGAATAAACCTCACCAAAGAGGTAAGGAATCTGTACTTGAGGAACTATAGAACACTCACGAAAGAAATTGAAGAAGACACAAAAAGATGGAAGACTGTTCCATGCACTTGGATCGGAAGAATAAACACTGTTAAAATGTCTATATATAGACATTGCCTAGAGAAATCTATACTTTTAATGCTATTCTGATCAAAATTCCACCGGTATTTCTCAAAGAGCTGGAGCAAATAATCCTAAAATTTGTATGGAATCAGAAGAGAGCCCGAATTGCTAAGGAAATGTTGAAAAACAAAAACAAAACTGGCGGCATCACGTTACCTGATTTCAAGCTTTACTACAAAGCTGTGATCACCAAGACAGCGTGGTACTAGCATCAAAACAGACACATAGACCAGTGGAACAGAGTAGAGACCCCAGATAAGGACCCTCAACTCTATGGTCAATTAATCTTTGACAAAACAGGAAAAAATACACAGTGGAAAAAAGACAATCACTTCAATAAACGGTGCTGGGAAAACTGGACAGCTATATGTAGAAGAATGAAACTCGACCATTCTCTTACACTGTATACAAAGATAAACTCGAAATGGATAAAAGACCTCAATGTGAGACAGGAATCCATCAGAATACTAGAGGAGAACATAGGCAGCAACCTCTTTGATATCAGCCACAGCAACTTCTTTCAAGATATGTCTCCAAAGGCCAAGGAAATAAAAGCGAAAATGAACTTTTGGGACTTCATCAAGATCAAAAGCTTCTGCCCAGCAAAGGAAACAGTCAACAAAACAAAGAGGCAACCCACAGAATGGGAGAAAATATTTGCAAATGACAGTACAGACAAAAGGTTGATATCCAGGATCTATAAAGAACTCCTCAAACTCAACACACACAAAACAGATAATCATATCAAAAAATGGGGAGAAGATATGAACAGACACTTCCCCAATGAAGGCATACAAATGGCTATCAGACACATGAAAAAATGTTCATTATCACTAGCCATCAGGGAGATTCAAATTAAAACCACATTGAGATACCACCTCACACCAGTTAGAATGGCCAAAATTAGCAAGACAGGAAACAACATGTGTTGGAGAGGATGTGGAGAAAGGGGAACCCTCTTACACTGTTGGGGGGAATGCAAATTGGTGCAGCTTTGGAGAACAGTGTGGAGATTCCTCAAGAAATTAAAAATAGAGCTTCCCTATGACCCTGCAATTGCACTACTGGGTATTTACCCCAAAGATACAGATGTAGTGAAAAGAAGGGCCATCTGTACCCCAATGTTTATAGCAGCAATGGCCACGGTCGCCAAACTGTGGAAAGAACCAAGATGCCCTTCGACAGACGAATGGATAAGGAAGATGTGGTCCATATACACTATGGAGTATTATGCCTCTGTCAGAAAAGATGAATACCTAACTTTTGTAGCAACATGGACGGGACTGGAAGAGATTATGCTGAGTGAAATAAGTCAAGCAGAAAGAGTCAAGTACCATATGGTTTCACTTATTTGTGGAGCATAAGAAATAACACGGAGGACATGGGGAGATGGAGAGAAGGGAGTTGAGGGAAATTGGAAGGGGAGGCGAACCATGAGAGACTTGGACTCTGAAAAACCACCTGAGGGTCTTGAAGGGGCGGGGGTGGGCGGTTGGGGGAACAAGGTGGTGGGTATTAGGGAGGCACATATTTCATGGAGCACTGGGTGGGTGCGAAAACAAAGAATACTGTTATGCTGAAAAGAAATAATAAAAAAAAAAATCACATTAGCACTTGTATAAAAAGCCCTTATGTAAAAAGCCTTCCCATTTTGGTCAAAAACCATTATAGTCCACTCAGGAATAAAAATGACCTAAGCTAGGGGTGCCTGGGTATCCCAGTCAGTTAAGCATCCTACTCTTGATTTCAGTTCAGGTCATAATCTCAGAGTCAGGAGATGGAGCGCCACATCAGGCTCTATACTCAGTAGGGAGTCTGCTTCTCTTCCTCTCCCCCAGCCCCTCTGCATACACATTCTCTCTCTAAGATTAATAAATAAATCTTTCTACAAAAATGACCTAAGCTATCTGGCTGAAAACATGTTGGCAATTCTGCTTGGAGAAAAATGGAACAGCAAAGCAAAAAAGCCTTGGTCATTTTAAGTCATAAATGTAGAACTTGAGAGGGTGCCTGGGTGGCTCAGTAGGTTAAAGCCTCTGCCTTCGGCTCAGGTCATGATCCCAGGGTCCTGGGATCTAGCCCTGCATTGGGATCTCTGCTCAGAAGGTAGCCTGTTTCCTCCCCTCTCAGCCTGCTTCTCTGCCTACTTGTGATCTCTGTCAAATGAATAAATAAAATCTTTTAAAAAATGTAGAACTTGAACAATCTTGGGTTCCTATTCAACTGATTAAATGATGGATGACTTCCCACTTTTGATATCACTGGTTGAATAGGACTATCAAGTATCACCATTAGGCTATGAAGAATGAGGCAAGAAACTATAGATACATGGGGTCATGGCCTTGCTACTATGATTAAATTTAAAGGGTCAATGAAGCCATTTGTTCCTATGAGATCCCTGCCACTAGTTGGATTGAATCTTCCATCTGTGGTCTTAATATTAAATTATCCACTCATTGATTCAATAGACAGATATGCCAACTGTATCTGTGAAAAGTTTAGACTTGTGCCTCAAAAAAAAATATTTTCTGTTCTTTTCTTCCTGTCAGGTACAGAGAAGTGTGCAGCTTGCGTCAGCTTGTGCTTCCCAGAAGTGCTGTCACAAAATTCCACCTTGATTTAACATACTCCTCAGCAGGTATGACACTTTTGGGACACCAACTTGTGTCAAAACATTAAAGGAATCATGTTAACTCTGAAAAACTTTGTTACATGTTCTTTTCCAAAATAATAAAATGCTTTAAGACCATTTAAAAATTACATTTTGTATGTGATCACTTACTTACTTAGACTCCTTTTGAAATGACTCAGAGGTTAACAAATAAATGCGGTTAGTATATTTCAAAATCATAAAACAATAGGCCAACAGTTTAAATTAAAAGCAATATTTCTTTAGAAAACTGGCATGACTTTCATTTTTCAGAATATATATTTCTAACATCTTCCATCCTTATTCCTGTAATGGAACTCATAAACGCTCAGTTGCAAATTCATTCTTATGGAAAAGAATGTGAAAATATTGGATACTGTATTTAAAGTATGTTTAAAGAAGCTTTGTCATTCATAGGAAAAAATCTGGGGGTATTAAATGACAGAGATGCTTTTCTAGTCCTTTTTCCCACATCCCAGAGGGAAAAACAATCTACTTTTCCTATCACACCAACTTTTTAACACAAAACTGAGAAACAACAGCTTACCTGTTTGACTGCATTATCATTTCCTAGACTACAGTCTGGGCCAGAGCAGACATAAACGTTGGATGGTAAATCATTATAAGCGTTCCTGCTGACATCTGAAGAATCTCTCATATTGAAGTAAAGAGCCCACAGAAGTCTTGGTTTTTCAACTTCTTCATTTTCTAAATGCAGACATAAATTTTACTCACATCTATAGCACAATAAGCCTGTCAGTTAATACAATATGTGGCCAATTACAAACAAAGCCATGATTATATAGTGTAGTAAATCAGAGCTTTGTATGTAAAAAAATAGTCAATCTTTATCCACACACTCTAATACATGTATATATTTCAAGGAATGATGACTTTTTCAACCTTAGACAAGTTAGATTTTAAAAAATTATTTTGATTACTAGTAAATTACTTAGGTATAACTCCAATTGTGTTCTCTTGGGTTTCTATTATTTCTCCAGAGCAATATCAAAGTGAACACATTCATCCTTAAATTATGCCACTGGAGAAGATAACAAATTTTTTTATGTTTCACACAAACAAACTTAAAAAATTATTTATTAAGTCAATGACCTATTCAGCATTGAGAGGTCTAGAAGAGACAAATCTATAGAGATAGGAAGTAGATTAACAGTTACTTAGGGCTGGGAGAATTGGGGTGAGGGATTACTGCTAACAGGTGCAGGGTTTCTATTTTGGATGATGGGGATATTCTAAAATTGACTGTGGTGATGTTTGAACCATTTGGTGAATATATTAAAAAAACATTGAATTTTATAGTTTGGGTGAACTGGATTATATCTCAATAAAGCCGTTATTAAAATAGTATATACAAGATAAAGATATTGATACCATAACTCACTAACGCTTTGTCCTAATGGATTACAAAAGTAATGGCAACCAACAACAAAAATAATGTGAGACGTAAAGTTGTTTTTAGCACATATTCTCTCATTTAACAGTGAACATCTATTATGTGTGTTAGGCTTGGGCTAGGAGATAGAGATGCACATATAAAGCAGACTTAGGGGGTGCCTGGGTGGCTCAGTGGGTTAAAGCCTCTGCCTTTCGCTCAGGTCATGATCCCAGGGTCCTGGGATCGAGCCCCGCATCGGGCTCTCTGCTTGGCAGGGAGCCTGCTTCCTCCTCTCTCTCTCTCTGCCTGCCTCTCTCCCTACTTGTGATCTCTGTCAAATAAATAAATAAAATCTTAAAAAAAAAATAAATAAAGCAGACTTAGTCCTTATTCTCCTGATTTTTCATGTTTCCTAATACAGAGGGGCTAGCATACAACAGACATTCAAAGAACAATTTCTATATTGATTTTCATCCTGTTTTCAGGATGAAATCAGGATATAATCAAAGTATGATGTGCTTATTAAAAGGTTCAACCTTATTAATACCTAAAACCTATTCTTTGTTATCTTAATAATTATTTCCTTACCATTCTTCTTTAGAAATGCTATAATTAAATTTCCTTTGCTTGGAAACAGAAAATATTGTTGTTAATATATTTACTGACTATAGGATTTTCTTTAGCCCAAATCTGAACCAAAATTCAAATTCTGTATAATGATAAGAATGGATATATATTAAGATTACTCAAGACCACAGGGCAACTTCTGAATCATAAAGAAAATGCAAAACGTGTAATTATCTAGTTAAATATTTCTTATTGTTAAGTTGGTAATCAATGTAGTGAAATTCATAGCTAATTGCAGTATTCAATTAATAAGAACGCCCAATTCAGGATAAACAGGGTTTCATTATATTTAATTTAAAATATCTCCACTACAAGAATACCAAATATGTTATTTTTCCAGTTCATTATGAATAATCCATGATTATTATTGTGATAAGATGAAGAAACTCTGAATGGAAGAACTGATCCCTTATGATGTCCCTTCCTAATGCTAAAATCTATGAGTCTAAGGTGTCACTAACTTCATGTAAACACATGACAGACTGTGAAACCTATTTACTGACAAAATAAAGGAACATAAAAACTCATATTTCACAGCTAAAGCCATATGGCTCTTAGTAAATTTACTAATTTTAAGTTTAGTTTCACTAAATCTTATGGGAAGATAATTAAACATACCACCTGTGATTTGCAACACCAGACTCCAGGAGCATTGCAGAAAAGTGGGCTAAGGTCTGGAATTCCTTTAAGATTGCTCAGTCCATTTCTTTCTTTCTTTTTTTCTTATTCAAAACTCTATTTACTTATATTTTTAATTGTAACTGTGTTAGAAGAACAGAAGTAATATGATAGGGAGCATAGAACATTTTGGAAAACAGAATTATAACAGGCCAACATTAACTAATTAGAACTGAAAACATCAATCTAATTCTTTTTTTTTCCATACAAGTGCACCTCTCTCATTTTATTTTATTTTCAGCATAACAGTATTCATTGTTTTTGCACCACACCCAGTGTTCCATGCAATACGTACCCTCCCTAAGTCCATTTCTAAGCATACATTAAGAGAGTTTATCTTGTATTTCATGAAAGTTACAGCTCAAAGGAGGACTTTAACTCAAAAGAAGTTGGGAAAATGAATAATCCAATAGATTATAGGAAAGAAATTTCATAGAGGTTAAAGCACTGAGAAGGAACCATGAGGAAGATGAAAAGTTGACACAGGCTGAAGATAAATGCTCTGGATAGAAGGGAGTTATCAGACTTTGACCTTAAAACCCTCAAAAAGACATGTAATTGCTTCATCTTTCTTGAGGTCATCTGGAAGGCAGATAGTTGAAAAAATAACGTGCAGTTGCAAACTACACAGGTGTCAAAAAAATATTAAAGCTGCTGAGGTTTGGCTAGGAATACATCACCTAACCAGGAATAGAAGTGGTTTTCTGTAATAGCTCATTTCATCAATTAGATAGTATAAAGGACTGGAAAAGTAATAGGTAATAAAATAAGAAAAAGATCTTAGGCAAATTAAACTGGGTTAAGTACAGAATAAGGTAGGCAGAAAAAAAAAATCAATGGCATACCAAATACAAGCAATAAATGGCCTACAGTTACAAGCTGTATTTAGGAAGAGACTATTTTAGCAACATAGCAGAGTAG
Source organism: Meles meles (assembly GCF_922984935.1). Taxonomy (NCBI): domain Eukaryota; kingdom Metazoa; phylum Chordata; class Mammalia; order Carnivora; family Mustelidae; genus Meles; species Meles meles. Next base: position 72,878,158 of record NC_060087.1, read on the forward strand.
CATGAGGCCAAGAGTACAGGACACTGTCACAACTGTGACCTAGTCTGAATACAACACATGCGAAAAGGAATTAAGATAAGGCATTTGACTTCTGAGCCCAACAATTACCTAACATCCTCATCAGCCACAGACCTCAAAATAACACCTCTAAGGATAATTTTTGTTTTTAGGTAGTTTTGGTTTTTTGAGATGGGAAATGGGCGAGAAGGGATGAGGTAATTCCACATGCCATGCACAACCAAGGAAAAAAGACAAAGAACTTGGTACAGTAATGATACTACATTGTAGACATTTCAAGATGTAGTACTAAAATCTCAATTTCCTGGGTAAAATAAGCCATTTAGGATAATACCATTGCTCACTCAGTCCTCTGAAGGATATTCTGAAGTCTGAAAGAATTAATCCAGACTGGTATGAATGGTGAGCAATTACCTAATTTTCTCACCTGTACAATCAGGTTCATTAAACATAAAACACCTGAATCTTCTCTGGACTAGAAAATAGGGAAGGGTTTGATGTTCTTAAAGGAGGTTGGGAGGTAGGGCTCTTGGAAGTATTGGTACAACTGCTTCTTAAGACAGCATATGTCAAGAGCTCCAGCTCACACCTTAAATGTGAAAAAGTAAATAGAAGGAATAGAGGAATACCATTCACAAACCGACTGAAATTTCTTAGATACATCAGCAAAGAAGTACTGTATTTGAGAAGAGAACATTATCTTTTACGATAAATAAACTTCCTTGCAAGGTAACTAGGCAAACTTTCACAAAGGTTTATGAAGCACAGCACTAAACAAAATGTCGAACTCTAAAAGAAAAAAAAAATAAGCTCAAGAAATGTTATTCCTTTGGCACATATTTTAAAACAAACTATTTACAATGCTCTAAAGCATAAAATTTCATAACACTATCAAGTGATTAAAGCATAATAATAAAAGCCATTAATCTGTGAAAATAGGTGCTTTTGCTACAGAGAAGAATCACTAAAAGTTGATGTTGCTCATAAAGTTCTTTTTCATTTAGGCAGGAAAATGAATTGAGCTCTCTTCTCCAGGTGACTTTGTCTCTTTGACCTGCCATGGCCCAGTGCTCACTTTATCTGGTGATTCATTTTCAATAACTCCAACAGTATTTGTTCTGACATTTTAATTAAAATATGACCACTACCTCATCCTGATGATAAAAAGGCCTATGTGTCAGTGAAAACTAGCTTTTCAGTGCCTCAGTGCACCTGAGGACCTCTCGGAGCACATAGTTCTTACTAAAGAATTTCATGCAGGTTCTAAACAATACATCATTTCAAAATGGGATCACTTTAACCATTAAGATTAATGTTTAAAAATCTAAAATGACTAGAGGATTCTAAGTAATGAATATGCAATTTCTTCAGCTTGTTTTTTTTTTAAAGAAAATTAAATGCATTTAACAAGTGAAGAGCAATGATACAAGGTTCCAATCTAGTGTATTATTGGGACATCACAAAATGAAATTTCAGAAACAAGGAAAAAAATTTTTTTAAAAGCAAGGTAATCAAAGCCAAAGATAAAACCATTGATTCTGTATTACATTTGAGAATATTATCATGTACCATAACTTTGCAATCGAATTTTTCATAATAATCCAAATATTTATATGAAACTTTCCAATGAATAAAATGTAAATAGGAAACAAACTAAATTCCAAACTAAAGTGAAGATTTCAGGATTTTATTCATGTGGCAGAAAAAGAAAAAGAAATTAATTATATTGACATTAGTTCTTAAAAATCAGTTTTCTTCTGTAAATATAAATGCCCCACTATATACTATCTCTACATTAGGAAAACAAGACACATAGGAGATGAACTAAAAGAAAATACAACAGGTAGGAGTAAATAAATGGTTGCCTGAACAAGCATAACATCCAAAGGAAAAAAGATGTATTACTCAGTAAGGAAAATGATCAAGATTCAAGTGGACATGCACATCCTAAAATGAAAATCAACCTCATTTCATATAAATTAATAATATCCATTAGGCTACTTTTTTATCATTTACATACAAAATACACTACAATTTGCTCCATTTAGGTACAAGAGCTCCCCTATGATATGAGGAGAAACATTTAGAAATTTATGGTTGAAAAACACTTCCACCATGAATAAGCATAGTGGCATACATATTTTGAGAGCTAAATATTTATCACATCACTAGCAAGCTATACATTAAGGGACAATTATTAGAAAGGATTCCTACATTTGTCAATTAAGATAGTATTAAAATATTATCTCAATTTTTTAAAATGAAGGTAACTTTTTCTGACAAAGGTATACTCTTTGTATAATATCTGTAAAATGAAGAAAATTATAAGAAAAAAAAGTCCATAATTTCACCAAAACTGAGCGATTTACAGGCAGTCTTTTTTCTTACACATGTATGTATGTATATAAATGTGTATCTTTTGCACTTTAAGTATACATGTTGTGTGTGAAACATATTATTTTTCCATTACCATTACAGAGTGAACATTTTCCCATTTGTAGGAAGAGAATATGCTAGTTTACATTACTAAAATGTGTAAGGACTATTTCTGAACAGGTTGCAGAAACCTGCATGAAATACCTAAGGAGTAAAGTTGTTATATTACCTTTTCATCATGAATCACTGATTGTTATTCTTACCTATTTCCATTTCAGTATATGGAGTAAACAATTTCCGCACAACTGGTTCTAAATCTTCTCTTGCTGTTTTAGAAGACGTACAAGTCAAATGAACCAAATCTGTTTAAAACAAAAATACCTTGAGTTCCTGCTTAAACACATTTCACTGCATAATACTATTTTCAAGGCTCTAAACTGGGGCCAGGGGAAATAGAGAGCTGAGCAAGTCATGGCTCCTGCCTTTAAGGAATTTATAATCTAGAGATGGGGAATATGTAAAAATCATAACAATATGCTATATGTGTTAATAGCTAAAATACGTGTTAACTAATAATTAAGAGCACACTAAGACCCAAGAAGAAGAGGCAGTTAGTTGTTCATTTTGTAAAACTAGCAGAGTAGAAAAGCTTGGGAAAACATTTATTCATAGAAAGAGCTTAACTTATCCTTTTAACATTCCCAAAGAGGATGGATAAAGGATTGCTAAGCAAAATAACTGTGTAAAAAAGATTGAAAATGGATTATTTATTTACTTAGAGAACATACTTCATATTCTTCAGATGGAAGAATCCATTTAATATAAACTTTACTGATAAGTCAATATATCTATTCATTGTAGGGTTTTCTAAGAAACATTTTCTGGGAACACTGTTGGCTTAGTTTGAGTGATACATATACTCGAAAGTCCATGAATGACTCAAGTTAAAGCAGTATATAGTATTTTCTGAAATCCCAAATCATTTCCTTTTGCATTTACATATTCGTGGGGCCTGGCCTTGGAGAATGTTTGCATGAGAGAATAAATATCATGCAGAAAAAAAGACCCTTCAGAGAAGTACTATAGCCTAATACACTTAGAATTGCTAAAGGCCAATACACAAATATAAAGGAAAGGCAAAAAGTTCTGTGTACTGAAAGAAAGGACTAAAGGGATCCCTAAATGGGAGAAATTCTTATGGTCCAGGAAAGGGCCTGGGGCAGGATAAAATAGTAAAATAAAGGATATATTAGGAATGGTATAAGTACTGAGAAATTCTTTCCCCACAAACACCAGTAGAAAAGTGCACCCACTCCTTTTCTGGAAGTTTATACTAGTAGATTTTCTTTTTTTTAAACCCAGGAAGACAGTTCAAAGCTTATCACGGAAGTTAATATCAGAAAGGGATTCTCATTATAATTCATTCTATTCTAAGCATAAATTGAGGACTCAATAACCATCTGAGCTAAAATGAAATTTTGTAGTACATATATTTTTCAGGTCCACCAAAAAAAATGATATTCTAAGACAGTTTCTACTTTATGTGAGTATAGTTTTTATATGACTGTAACAGTGATTCCCCTGATCCTGGGATATAGTAAGATGTATGATACTAATCATTTCAAAAGGTATAATAACCTTCACAACAAAATTATTCCTAATTAACTAAAAATTTTCAAATGCCGTATCTTTGCTGGGAGTTTAAACTCCCTAGGTAATTGCCGAATTAAATGGGGGTATACAAATACAAAGGTAGAAATCCCTGATAAAACTTGAGAGAAACTGTCCTGTCTCATGATATACCAATATCCATGCCAAAGTTCTCAATTTTCCAGTTCTTCCTATTCAATTGATGTGTACTACGGAAAAAGCAGATGAACATGAATATAAATAAAAGTATATTTTGAATATCTTAATGGTAGACTACTGGTTCCATTTAACAGGATATATAAAAGAAATATATACTGGAATAATTATATCCTTTCGTTTTATAACAATATATCACAGTCGGTTCAGGGAGTACCACCAAAAATTTCTAGTAGTCAAGTCAGATTATCATCTTACACTTAATGAATTTTATAACAATTCTTAGAAAGAGGGGTGTCAGTTGGTTAAGCATCTGCCTTCAGCTCAGGTCATGATCCTGGGGTCCTGGGATCTAGTCCAGCATGGGGCTCCCTGCTCAGTGGGGACTCTGATTTGCCCTTTCCCTTTGTCCCTCCCCCTGCTCATGCTCTCTCTCAAATAAATAACATCTTAAAAAACAAAAACAAAAACAAATCTTGGAAAGAAATACTAAAGTTATTCATAACCTGAATTCTAATGTCTGTACACTAATTCGATTAGATGCTACATTATTAATTGATCTACAAATTTAAAGCATAAACAACAATTCTTTTCTCCTTACACTTCCTGCTTTTCTTGTTATGATCAAATTAATATAGACTACTACTTATTTAGGAAGTTATATATAAACCTCATGGTAACCACAAACTCAAAACTATAATAGATACACCAAAAATTAGGAGAAAGAAAGCCAAACATAACACTCATCAATCACAAAGAAAGAAAGCAAGAGAGGGAAAAGAACTACAAAGCAACCAGAAAACAATTAACAAAATGGCAATAGTGATACCTATCAATAATTACTTTAAATGCATTATGAGACTTTAATTCTTCTCCACAAAATTAAATAGCTCAATAACTGTTAAAAGTGACTTAAAATTAGATCAGATGGGCCAAGTCCTTTCCTAAAAGCATAACACTTATTAATACCAATCAACTATTACTAAGATTGCAGAAGATACAACAGAAGTGAAAACATTACCCATTGGAATCATGTGATATTAAAACTCAAATGGTTGTAAACCTTGGCTCTCTACCTTTCATAAACTATGCTCTTTTTACTTTTTACTTCATTTAGCAACTGCTTAAAGTCTTAGTTATCTGAAAGATTATGAAACGTATTCTCTATCACAATTTCTCTGTTGGCAATAATACTCAGATTTGATTGGCATTAAAGAAACCTTAGTGCAAAACAAGCTTTAATTCATAGAACATAACAGTAATACTTGAAAATTTGGTGAATGGAGTGCTAGTCACAATCAGTACAACTGAAACAAAGGTATCTGAATTTCACAAGCCTGACATCACTCAACATGAAACTAGAAATACCACCATGTTTTCAGTTCTCTAAAACTGGGATTAGAACACTGATCTCTCATATAATAAGCTATTACCTTTTAACAAGTTTTAGTTTTTGTTCTGAAATATAAAAGAAACAGGATTTCTACTCGGAGTTTGCATGACAATAATGAGCACATTTAAAAGTGACAAAAGTGCCCTCACACACAACTAGTAAAAGAGAAAGAGATGGGGGTGGTGGTGGGGGAGAAAGAGAGAGAGAGAGTGAGGGAGAGGAAAGAGCTCACGGGGAAATGCACAAGAACAGTTCCCCAAAGCCATTGGCTGGAAAATAGGAGGGGCTGATTTTCATGAATTTTTGCAAACAGTGGGCTCAAAGACTGGACTTTGAGAGGTCCACAGGCTTGGCTGGGATAGAGCCCTGAGAGCACTGCCCTATTCCTGGAAAGAAGACAGGCAACTGACCCCAGAACAGAGTACAATCTGAGGATCACCTAAGGCTCACAGAAGAGAAACTATTTACTCTTTTTGGAGCTCATACGGGAGAGGTGGCATTCACAGAGACAACTCTCTTGGGACAAAAAAGCTAACAGGCACCATTTCCACCCCCTTCCCCCTCATCACAGGCAGAGAGACATCTGCTGAAAGCAACTACTCAGACACTGTCTATTTAGCCTGCTTGTTCCAAATCCCAAGTACCTGCACTCTAGAATGATTGCCCTTGTTAAAACCTGCATCTGTCCCAGTACCGTGAGACCCTCCTCCAAAGACCAGTGCAGGCCCCCACGACAGCACTTCCCTACAGTTTGGAGCTTTAAAAGTTAGCAGGCTTGGCTGGGATAGAACCCAAAGTGCAATGCACTGTTCCAGGCAGGAAAGCAACACAGAGACAGCATGAAAACACTGATCTGAGTAACACTTGGAACACAAAAGAGGAAATTATTCCCTCTTCTGGGAATGCTTACCTGAGAGCAGCAGCATAGAGACCACTCTCCAGAGACAAAGGACCTGGCTGGCACCATTTCCCTCCTCCACCAAGTCCTACCCAACCTGCAGTCTGCTGGTACTACTTTTCTCCTGCAAATGTGCACAAGTCCAAGTGCAAGAGGCCCCTTCTTCAGAAGACCAATAGAAATCCCCACACATACCACATATACTGACCAGAGAGTTCATCAAGGCTTCAGTTCCAGTGGAAGTAGCACCGGGTCTCATTTAACAAGTAGGCCAGAGTATGCCTAGTTAAAACTCCCTACACACTGGCCAAGATCCAAACAACTCCCACTGCAGGCAAGGAGAGCCTTTGCAGAGGCTTGCTCGAAGGACAGAGCAGTGAAAACACAGCAGCAGAGGGCACACGGCACACATCAGAGACACTCGCCAGGCCCTGGACACCATCTGACCTATTCGTAAAGCCATTACTCTCAGGAGAAGAAAACACAACAGGCTTTTCTAACACAGAGAAGAAGACAGAGACTTAGATAAAGTGCCAAGACAGAAGAATTCATCTCAAAAGAAATAACAAGAAAAGATCACAGCCAGGGATATAACTGAAACAGATAAAAGTAAAATCACTGGATAAAGCAACAATCATAATGATACTCGCCAGGCTTTAGAAAAGAATAGAAGACTTCAGGGAGGCCCTTACCACAGAGATAAAGGAGTTAACAAATAAAAGAGATGAAAAACGCAATAATTGAGATTCTTTTTTTAAAAAAAATAACTGAGATTCTAAAAAGACTGGATGTAATGACAACAAGAATAGAAGAAGCAGAGGAACAAATGAGTGATACAGAAAATAGAACAGTGGAAAATAATGAAGCTGAACAAAACAGAGAAAGAATTATTGATCACAAAAACAGACATGGAACTCAGTGAGTATCAAATGTAATAACATTCTTATGATAAGACAAAAAAAGAGAGAAAAGTAGGCACAAGGTTTATTTGAGGAAGTAATAGATAAAAACTTCCCTAATTTAGGGAACAAAAAACAGACATTCAGATCCAGGAGGCACATGAAACTCCCACCAAAATCAACAAAAGCAGGCCAACACTAAGATATACTGTACTGAAATTTGCAAAATAGAGTGATAAAGAAAAAAATCCTAAAAATAGGAACATGAACAAGTTCTTGACTCACAAGGGAAGATGCAAAAGGCTAGCTGCAGATCATTCCACAGACTTGGTAAGCCAGAAGGGAGTGGCACAATATATTCAACTTGCTGAATGGGAAAAATCTGCAGTGAAGAATACTCTATCCAGCAAGGCTATCATTCGGAATAAAAGGAGAGATAAAGAGTTTCTCAGACAAACAAAAACTAAAGGAGTATCCCCAAATTATAAGAATTCATACAGCAATTCAGGAAACATGGCAGGATACAAAATGAGTGCATAGAAATCAGTCGCATTTCTATACAATACAATGTGACTGAAGAAAAAGGAATTAAGGAATTGATTCCACTTACAATAGCACCAAACACCGTAAGATACCTAGGAATAAACCTAACCAAAGAAGTAAAGGATCTATACTCTAGAAACTATAGAACACTTATGAAAGAAATGGAGGAAGACACAAAGAGATGGAAAAATATTCCATGTTCATATACTGGAAAAATAAGCATCGTTAAAATGTCTATGCTGCCTAGAGCAATCTACACATTCAATGCAATCCCTATCAAAATACCATCGACATTTTTCACAGAACTGAAACAAACCTAAAATTTGTATGGAACCAGAAAAGACCCCGAATCACCAAGGAAATATTGAAAAAGAAAACCAAAGCTAGGGTTATCACAATGCCTGACTTCAAGCTATATTACAAAGCTGTGATCATCAAGACAGAAGAGTATTGGCACAAAAAGAGACACATAGACCAGTAGAACAGAATGGACACCCAAGAAATGGACCCTCAACTCTATGCTCAACTAATCTTTGACAAATCAGGAAAGAATATTCAATGGAAAAAAGACAAGTCTCTTCAATAAATGGTACTGGGAAAATTGGGCAGCCACATGCAGAAGAATCAAACGACTATTTTATTATACCACACACAAATATAAACTCAAAATGGTTGAAAGACCTCAATGTGAGACAGGAATCCATCAAAATCCTAGAGAAGAACATGGGTAGTAATTTCTTTGACCTTGGCCACAGCAACTTCTTTCAAGACACGTCTCCAAAGGCAAGGCAAACAAAAGCAAAAATGAACTTCTGGGACTTCATCAAGATAAAAAGCTTCCTGCAAAGGAAACAGTCAACAAAACAAAGAGGCAAACCAGGGAATGGGAGAAGATATTTGCAAATGACATTACAGATAAAGGGTTGGTGTCTAAGATCTATAAAGAACTTCTCAAACTCAACATTCAAAAAATAAATAATCTAGCCAAAAAAATGGGCATAAGACATGAACAGACACTTCTCCAAAGAAGACATACAAATGGCTAACAGAAAAATGAAAAAAATGTTTAACATCACTAGCTGTCAGGGAAGTACAAATCAAAACCACAATGAGATACAACCTTACACTAGCTACAGTGGCAAAAATTAACAAGTCAAGAAACAACAAATGTTGGCAAGGATGTGGAGAAAGGGGTGCCCTCTTACACTCCTGGTGGGAATGAAAGGTAGTACAGTCACTCTGGAAAACAGTATGGAGCTTCCTCAAGATGTTAAAAATAGAACTATCCTACAACCCTGCAACTGCACTACTAGGCATTTACCTCAAAGATACAGATGTAGTGAAAAGAAGGGCCACATGCACCCCAATGTTCATAGTAGTAATGCCCGCAATAGCCAAACTGTGGAAGGAGCCAAGATGCCTTTCAACAGATGAATGGATAAAAAAGGTGTGGTACATATATATAATGGAATATTATTCACCCATCAGAAAGGATGAATACCTACCATTTGCACTGACATTTTTGGAACTGGAGGGGATTATGCTAAGTGAAATAAGTCAAGCAGAGAAAGACAATTATCATATGGTTTCACTCATATGTGGACTATAAGGAATAGCATGGAGGACCATAGAGGAAGGGAGGGAAAACCGAAGGGGGAGAAGTCAGAAAGGGAGATGAACCATGACAGACTATGGACTCTGGGAAACAATCTGAGGGTTTCAGAGGGGAAGGGGGTGGAGAGGTGGGATAGTTAGGTGATGGGTATTAAGGAGGGCATGTGCTGTGATGAACATTGGGTGTTATATGCAACTAATGAATCACTGAACACTATATCAAAAACTAATGATATACTATACAGTGTGTAAATAATAAAAACAAACAAAAAAAAACTAACAGAGTTTGTGACTATTAAACCAGCCCTGAAAAAAATATTAAAGGGGACTCTTTGGGAAGGAAAAAGTGACGAAGAATAAAAAGAACAGAGGGGTGCCTGGATGGCTCAGTGGGTTAAAGCCTCTGCCTTCAGCTCAGGTCATGGTCCGGGATCCTGGGATCGAGCCCCACATAGGGCTTTCTGCTCAGCAAGGAGCCTCCTTCCTCTTCTCTCTCTTTGCCTGCCTCTCTGCCTACTTGAGATCTGTGTCTGTCAAATAAATAAATAAAATCTTAAAAAAAAAAAGGAACAGAGAAATCTCCAGAAAATGACAAAACAAGTAATAAAATGGCAGTAATAAAATCTGTATCTATCAATAATTACTCTGAATGTAAATGGACTAAACATTCCAATCAAAAGACATAGGGTATAAGAATGGATAAAAAAACAATACCCATCTATACGCTGCCTAATTGAGGCTCATTTCAGACCTAGACATCTGCAGATTGAAAGTGAAGGGATGGAGAAACATTTCTTATGCAAATTGAAGTCAAAAGAAAAGGCAGAATAAGAATACTTATATCAGACAAATGAGATTTTAAACCAAAGGTCTTAACAAGAGATGAAGAACGGCACTATATTATAATAAAAGGGTCTATCCAAGAAGATCAAACAATTATATTTATGTCCCCAACATGGGAGCACACAAATATGTAGAACAATTAATAACAAACTAAAAGACAGTAATTGATAATAATACAATAATAGTAGGGGACTTACACACCCCACTTACAGCAATGGACAGATCATCTAAACACAAAATCAACAAGGAAACAAAGGCTTTGAATGACACATTGGACCAGATGGACTTAACAGATATATTCACAACATCCAACCTAGAGCAGAAGAATACAAATTCTTTTCAAGTGCACAGGGAACATTCTTCAGAATTGATCACATACTACATTAAAAAATCAAGCCTCGGGGTACCTGGGCGGTTCAGTGGGTTAAAGCCTCTGCCTTTGGCTCGGGTCATGATCCCAGGCTGCTGGGATGGAGCCCAAATCAGGCTCTCTGCTTGGCGGGGAGCCTGCTTCCCCCTCTCTCTCTGCCTGCCTCTCTGCCTACTTGGGATCTCTCTCTGTCAAATAAATAAAATCTTTTAAAAAATATGAAATTTGGAACCAGGAGCTGGTTCTTTGAAAGAATTAATGAAACTGATAAACCCCAGCCAGACTTACCAAAAAGAAAAGAGAAAGGAACCAAATAAATGACAAATGAAGAGAGGAGAAATCACAACTGACACCATAGAAATACAACTATAAGAGAATACTATGAAAAAGTATATGCCAACAAATTGTACAATCTGGAAGAAATCGGTAGACTCCTAGAAACAAACTATAAAAACTGAAACAGGAGGAAATATACAATTTAAACAGACCACAACCAGCAAAAAAATTCGATCAGTAATCAAAAATCTCCCAACAAATGAAACTGCAGGTCCAGATGGCTTCCCATGGGAATTCTAATAAACATTTAAAGAAGGATTAATACCTATTCTTCTCAAAATATTCCAAAAAACAGCAATAGAAGGAAAACATCCAAACTCATTCCATAAGGACACTATTTTCTGAACAAAATCTAGTTTGTCTGATTCCAAACAAGACAAAGACTCCACTAAAAAAACAGAACTACAGGCCAATATCCTTCAGGAACACAGATGCAAAAATTTTCAACAAGATACTAGGAAACTGAATCCAACAGTACATTAAAGGAAACATTCAAGTGGGATTTCCTGGGCTGCAAGGGTGGTTCAATATTTGTGAATCAATCAACATGGCACACCACTTTAATAAAAGGTAAGAACCATATGATCTTTTCAATAGATGCAGAAAAAGCATTTGTCCAAGTACAACATCCATTCTTGATAAAAACCCTAAACAAAATAGGGATAGAGGGAACACACCTCAACATAACAAAAGGCTATATGTAAGAGAAACACAACTAACAGGATCCTCAGTGGGGAAAAACTGAGATTTTACTCTAAGGTCAGGAACAAGATGGGGATGTCTATCTACTGTTATTTAACACAGTAATGGAAGTCCTAGCCACAGCAACCCGACAAAAAAAAGAAATAAAAGGCATCCAAATTGATAAGGAAGAAGGCAAACTTTCACTATTTGCAGATGACATGATAGTCTATTCAGAAAATTCATAGGATACAAAACCAATGTACAGAAACCTGCTGTATTTCTAGACACCAATAATGAAGCAGAAAGAGAAATCAAGGAATCAGTCCCATTTATAAATGTACCCATAAAATACTAGGAATAAACATGTAAGATCTGTACTCTGAAAACTATAAAATACAGATGAAAGAAACTGAAGATGACACAAAGAAATGGAAAAACATTCGATACTCATGGGAAGAACACATATATTGTTAAAATGTCCATACTGCTCAAAACAATCTACACATTTAATGCAATTCATATCAAAATATCAACAGCATTTTTCAAAGAGGTAGAACAAACAATCCTCAAATTCATATGGAACAACAAAGGACCCCTAATAGCCAAAGCAATTCTGGAAAAGAAAAGAAAAGCTGGAGGCATCATAATTCTGGACTTCAAGCAATGTTACAAACCGGTAATCATCAAGACTATGGTACTGGCACAAAAAGAGAAACACAGATCAATGGAACAGAATAGAGAACCTAGAAATAGACTCAACTAGTCTTTAACAAAGCGGGAAAGAATATGCAATGGGAAAAAGAGTCTTTCAACAAATGGTGTTGGGAAAATTGGACAGCCACATGCAGAAGAATGAAACTGGACCACTTTCTTACACCATACACAAGAATAAATTTAAAAAAAACAGATGAAAGATCTAAATATGAGACAGGAAATCATTAAAATCCTAGAGGAGAACACAGGCAGAATCCTTTCTCCTTGGCCGTAGCAACTTCTTACTAGACACATCTCCAGAGGCAAGGGAAACAAAAGCAAAAATGAACTATTGAGACTTCATCAAGATAAAAAGCTTCTGCATAGCAAAGGAAATAATCAACAAAACTAAAAGGTAACCTATGGAATGGGAGAAGATATTTGCAAATGACATATCTGATGAAGGGCTAGTACCTAAAATCTATGAAGAACTTTCAAACTCAACACCCCAAAAAACAAATAATCTAGTTAAGAAATGCACAGAAGACATGAATAGATATTTTTCCAAACAAGACATAAAATGGCTAATGGACCCATGAAAGGATGCTCAATATCACTCATCATCAGGGCAATACAAATCAAAACCAGGATGAGATACCACCTTATACCTATAAGAATGGTCAGAATTAACAACAGAGGAATTAAGAGATGTTGGCAAGGATGGCAAGGATGCAGAGAAAGGGGAAGTCTTACATTGTTGGTGGGAATGCAAATGGTGCAGCTACTCTGTAAAACAGCAGGGAGGTTCCTCAAAAGTTAAAAACAGAACCACCCTAATGACCCAGCAATTGTACTACTAGATATTTGCCCAAAGGATACAAAAATACTGATTTAAAGGAGGACATGCACCTAATGTTTATAAGCAACATTATCAACAATAGCCGAACTATGGGAAGAGCCCAAATGTCCATTAATCAATGAATGGATAAAGAAGATGGTGTGTGTGTAATATTACTCACCCAATCAAGAAGAATAAAATGAATTAAACTTTACCATTTGCAATGTCATTAATGGAGCTAGAGTGTATTATCATAGAGAAAAGTCAGAGAAACAAGTAGCATACGATTTCACTCACAGAATTAAAGAAACAAAACATATGAACATAGGAGAAGAGAGCAAAAAAGTAAAAGAGGGGGAGGCAAACTGTAAGACTTAACTTTAGAGAACAAATGGATGATTGATGGAGGGGAGGTGGGCAGGTGATGGGTTAAATGGATGATGGGTATTAAGGAGTGCCCCTGCTGTGATGAGCACAGGGTAGTACTTTTTAAGTGATGAATCACTAAATTCTACTCCTGACACTAATGTTATATCTTAACTAACTAGAAGTTATATAAAAACTTGAAACAAACATAAAAAAGGAAAAAATATTTATTATATAAGTTTTATTAATATATACTATGTATTATATATTTAGTTATATATTAGTAATTAGAAATATGCTACTAATATTTTAGTAATAACATGTATTAATAATAATAAATTAGCATGTTATTATACATATTATATAACTATATAATACATGTTTTATCTGTTTACATATAATGAAATATTATGCAGCCATAAAATGGATGAGATTTTGCTATTTGCAACAAATGGATGGACCTATACAATGTTATTCTAATAATATTCTAATAATAAATAAAATAAATTAGACTGAGAAAGACAAATACCATATGATTTCACTCTTATCTGGAGTCTAATTAAAAAAAAACACGCAAAAAAACCAGAATCAGACTTATAAATACAGAGATAAAACTGATGGTTGTCAGTGGGAAGGGCAGTGATGTGACAGACAAAATGGATGAAGGGGGTGGGTCATACAGGATTCCAGTGATGGAATAAACAAGTCATAGGAATAAAAGGAATAGCATAATGAATATGGTCAATGATATTGTATAGCATTGTATGGGAAGAGATGGTAGCTACGATTGTGGGGAGCATAGGATAATGTACAGGAAAGCTGAACTGCTTTGTTGTACACCTGAAACTAATGTAACATTGTGTGTCACCTACATTCAAAATTTAAGTGAAGACATTTTTTTTTTATATTTTATTTATTTGTCAGAGAGAAGGAGAGAGAGAGAGAGCACACAGGCAGGCAGAGGTGGAGAGAGAAGCAGGCTCCCTGCCGAGCAAGGAGACCATGCGGGACTCGATCCCAGGACTCTGGGATCATGACTCTGGGATCATGACCCGAGCTGAAGGCAGCGGCTTAACCCACTGAGCCACCCAGGCGTCCCAGTGAAGACATTTTTTGAGTTTTATATGTGCCATACACTGTTCACATGAATCTGATCCTTACAACAGTCCTGAGGTATAGATATTATCATTATGGGGAAGCTGAGGCACAGAAAGATTAAGCAGCTTGCCTAAGGTCATTCAGCTATTATGTCAGAGTTAGGATTTGAACCTAGCCTATGTTCACGACTATCATATAATAGTGTATTGTTAGAATGCATCTATCATATAATAGTGTATTGTTAGAATGCATCTTCCTGGTTAACTGTTTAGCTGACTGGGAAGTAGCCTTCATATATACTATTTCTATATCATATGAAAGTATGCTTCAGTTGTACACTTACAGTTTTACAAATTCAAAATCAAGTCAAAGATAAGACAAAATGACTTCCATGAAAAGTCATTAAAGAGACTAAATGGTGAAAGTAAACAATGTATTTTAATGTTTGAAGCACATTTTCAGTCATATACTTAAATTACAATGTATTTGCATAGAAGAGGATAAAGAATAATAAGTCTAAAATATGTAATCTGTAAAAAGAAAAATTAAGGGCGCCTGGGTGGCTCAGTGGGTTAAAGCCTCTGCCTTTGGCTCAGGTCATGATCCCGGGGTCCTGGGATCGAGCTCCTCATCAGGCTCCCCTGCTTAGCAGAAGTCTCCTTCTCCCTCTCCCACTCCCCCTGCTTGTGTTCCCTCTCTTGCTGTCTCTCTCCCCCCATCAAATAAATAAATAAGGTATTTTTTAAAAAAGAACTTAGACCAAAAAAAAAAAAGTTTTCTAGGGGAGGAGTATTTTATTAGCAACATTGCTTAGAATTTCCAGTACATGGTAATAATAAAAAGAAGAATGATTTTTCTTGTTCTATTAATGATTTTAAATTCTCTATAGATAATACATATCCTTATTGCCTGCACTCAGACCTGACTATTCTGATTCCTGCCCATAGTGCCTCACCGCCTGTTACTATTCTATGCAGTGGATATGAAACCATGAACAAATCAGACATGAAGAAAAAGCCCTGGTCTGTAGAAGCCTGCTTCCCTTCCTCTCTCTCTGCCTGCCTCTCTGCCTACTTGTGATCTCTGTCTGTCAAATAAATAAATAAAATCTTAAAAAAGAAAAATTAAAATTGCTTAACAATTGATCACTTGCTTTCTTAATGACTAAAGATTAAACCAATTTTAGTATTATGCTTGAATACATGATTTTTATATTTTCTACTTTGAATAAGAAATTTGTATTTATATGGTATATTTTTGTCAAATAAATTTGTTTTATGCATCAAAATTCTGATTAATCATGCAAAAATTGTTGAAAAACTGAAAATACTGTGAGAATTATATATTGCTCTTATTACACAATGACTACAATCTTCTAACAGGATAGTCTCTTTAACAAAGACTATAAAATGAATTTTATGTATTATACTTTACTGAATGCAACACAGTAACTGAATAGTATTTAATCTGAAGTACCATAGTATCTGTCAACCCTGAATTATACTACAAGAAGCTACAAAATACTACCTTGTTCATAATGGAAAGAAAGAAGTTGGTGCTGATTCAAGAATGGGTGAAATTTGATCAGCTGATACTGAAAAGAAATAAACTGAGTATGAGGATTAGTAAAGAAGTGAAAATATTCTCAGAAAGAGTGACATAAACCTTCATTAGTTAAAAGAGTACCTGAGCAAGTTTAAATTCGTTTATCTTCCCATATTTATTTAACTGGGACAAATAACTTTGAAATCAATAACATCCTTAGAAGGAAAATAAATCTTTACTTATAGATTACTATGGCAAACAGAGTATATTAGATTTAGAGATTAATTAAACCCAGTATTTAAAAGTAAAAAAGACTTAAATTTTATTAGAGAATTACCATCTTTTCTCTAAAGCCATAATTTTTAACATGTCTTACAAACATGCTAATTTGCTCATGAGTATCTTTAAAATGCATTTCTTTGTTAAAAAAACTAAACAATAAATAATGAGACTTCAAATCATTCACTTTCTATAAGTATCATTTTATTACATTTGAGGAATGAGTATGACCCACAAAGTCTCACTGGTATGTACTTTGATTTACTCAGGTGTAACTGTATTAGTTACAGCGCTTACCAAAATTTATTTTCAAGTGATTCTTCCAATAGGAAGAACAACGAGTTTAATTCATAATTACGTCATTATAGTCTCAAATTTTGAGGAAAGTAAAGGCACTTGGTTCCACTCAGTAGGACACACTAATTATACGCCTGTCATTTATATAATGAGACCGAAGTCCAGATGTCTTTGTCTACTTAACTGCTTTAAGGTACAATGGATAACAATGAAACCTGCTTAATAATTAAATAAAAAATTTATATAGTATTTAGAATTCACTCTTTCTAAATACTACTTTTTTTTTATTTCTAAACAATCAGCACATAGATGATCATTAACAGCTCAACACTATTAGTATAAATATGAGACATCTACACCATACTAAGCTAACCCAGATATATAAAAACAAGAGCATTCAGACAGAATAGTAAAAAGCGTTCTCTTAGGAACCCTAATTGAGACTTAATTCTCCTGAAGATACTTTTTTTAAAGTATGAATGATGTCAAATTCCATACAATCCTCCCTTAAAAAGGTGGAATTCTTATACCATTAGAAAGTATTCACCATTTTCAATTTTTGGCGTTTGACCTGGGAAATAATGAAATTTTTTTGTGAAGAAACAATTCTGGAAATTTTTTAATTTTTTTTTCTTTTTTTTTTTACAGAGAGAGAGAGAGAGATTACAAGTAGGCAGAGCAGCAGCCAGAGAGGGGAGGAAGCAGGCTCCCTGCCAAGCAGAGAGCCCGATACGGGGCTCGATCCCAGGACCCTTAGATCATGACCTGAGCCGAAGGCAGAGGCTTAACCCACTGAGCCACCCAGGCGCCCCTGGAAATTTTTAAAACCTATTCTTTTGTGTTCAAGATAAATTTTATTCAAAAGGTTCAGGAAAAAAGACAAAATTCTTAAAAGAGATTTAGAAGTAAAAGTGTGAAGGAAGAGGATTATTCTGTAACACTCTAAGCTAAGAAACTAGCTTATAACCAGAGAGTTTTGAAAGAGGAAAATAAATGAGCTGAAAAAAGGTTTGGATACTTACCGTAAGAGGCTCTTAACCTTACAAAACAGAATGAGGGTTGCTGGTGGGCGGGGGGTATAGAGACGGTGGTTGGGTTATGTACACTGGGGGATGGTATGTGCTATGGTGAGTGCTGTGAAGTGTGTAAGCCTGACGATTCACAGACCTATACCCCGGGGGCAAATAATACATTATATGTTAATAAAAATAATTTAAAAAACACATGGCATATATTTTTCTCTGACTTGAAAATATTAAAAAAAAATTAAGAGAATGGGAAAGGGTGGTTTAAAGCCTTCTGTGATATTAGATTAGTTTTGTTTCAGAAGACAGACAAGCTAACTACCAAGAGCAGACCAACTTGTCACCAGTTCTGACACCACGACTCTCAAATTAGGGCAAAGGCAGGAAAATATGCCATTAAGGACTTTTAATGTCCAAGTTATAAATTACTCCTAAAAGTCTATGAACAGGCTCAAAACATAAGTCAAGAGGGAAGAAAAAAGAAGCCAAACTTTAAGAAAGTGAAAACAAACAAACAAACATGAACTTCGTTTTTTTTTTTTTCCCCTGGAACAGGACTAAGTATAAATAATAAAGTCAAGCTTTTCTCTTTCAGTTAACCGTCCTGGTATAAGCCTCAGTATTGAGACTAAAAAAACCGAAGCCAGTGTATTTCTCTATATTGCTCGCTTTGCATTTATAAATTAAGACACCTTAAAGATTAGCAAAATAATTTTATCACACAAAAAAGTGAGAAAGCTGAAGTTGGAAAGAGCTTTTTTTTTTCTTTTAAAGATTTTATTTCTTTGACACAGAGAGAGAGATCACAAGCAGGCAGAGAGGTAGGCAGAGAGAGAGGGGGAAGCTCGATCCCAGGACCCTGAGATCATGACCTGAGCCATAGGCAGAGGCTTAACCCACTGAGCCACCCAGGTGCCTTGGAGAGAGCTTTAAAGAAAAACCCAGTTTGCTTAAAATGTCATATATTTTATCAAACATTTATACAGGGCAGCTGTTTTTCTACATATATGTAAAATCTGAACCATTAAGGATGTTCAATTTGTATGGGATCTTTTCTAAACTCTTCAGACTAAACCCCCCATTTTCTAATAAAGAAACCAAGACCTAATAAATTATGAAACTTGTTCAAGGTCAAATAATTAATTGAGGGAATTCTGTAGACTGGCCAATACTTCTCCACTATAACAGTATTCTTCCTAAATTTCCTAAAAACTCAAGTTGGAAATTGATTTTCATAACATTAAATACAAGAACTGAAAATTAAATAAAAAACTTGTCAACATTTTTTTTCAATATCATGACACCTTAAGATACAGTATTTTAAACTTTTTTCATTTACTAGTGGATAAAATGTTTCTGAGAAAGTTTTTTAAGTTAGAAAATGTAACTGTAGAAACAAAACTGGATGTAGGGTTTTATTATTTACTCAGTAGTGCTCAGCATAATGTACATATGTAAATTCTAGGAAGAGAAACAGTAAGCCATGATTCAGTTCTTCCTATTGGACAAGAAATGTTAAAGTTATTCATGCTATAATTATCCCCAAGAAGCAGTAGAGTACGGAGTTAAGATGGTGGAGAAGTAGGGGACCGTAATTTCATATGATCCCTGGAATTCAGAAAGTTACCAAATCATTCTGAACACCTGCAAAATTAACCAGAAATCTGAGAAAAATAATTGCTGCAATTCTATAAAAAGAAAAGTGACCACTTTTTGCAAGGTAGGAGGTGTGGAGACGGAATCCAAGACATGAGAAGATAAAGCCTCTATAAGCTGGCTACTGGAAAGTGTTATAAGCAGTGGAGCACAAAACTGCAACTTAGAGAAGACAGACGGAAAGGTGCTTAGGTGGCGAAGTGGGCAGAATCCCACGTGGGGCACTGTGGTCTTAGGATCCCAGTGTCACACACACACACACACACACACACAAAAACCCAGGGTTGCCTGAGGGTGGGAGAGTTCCCATGCATTCAAGCAGAGAAGCGGGCTGCAAATAGTGAGTCTAGGCGCCAGCTTTCTGCTCTGAGTTGCCATACATTAGGAATAGCTACACGGTCCGGCAACTGGTCTCTGAGCAGGAGTCCAACAAAGGCAGAAGCCCTAAGAGACCACCCCTCCCTAGCCTGGATAGAACAGCATGGGTCTGCTGCAGGAGTCTGTAAAGTGTGGACACTGGAAATGGGGTCAGAGGCCTGAGATAAAAACGCTAGTTCACAGGCTGGCTGTACACAGAGTTCAGATGGAAACCAGGGAGAAAAGAGTGATTGACTGCTTTTCTATGAGGGCTCACTAAAGAGTGGGGGGCACAAACTTTCAGCTCTGGGGCTAGAGATTGGGGTGCCACCAATTTCATCTACCCCCATTGGTGCTGAAAGCCTCCAGGGAGCAAAAAAGCAACACACAGTGCAATCCAGAGCCACTTACACTGAGCACAGACCCCTGGCAAGGGGAGTACAATGCCAACAGAAAAAAGACACCTGAGAATCAGTACAACAGGACCCTTGCCTAGAAGACCAGCAGGAACATTCAGCTAATACCAAGTTTATTGATCATAGAGAACTGCAAAACTTCAGCTCCTAGAGAAAAGTTTTTAACTTTTTTTTTTTTAAAGATTCTTATTTATTTGACAGACAGAGATCACAAGTAGGTAGAGAGGCAGGCACATAGAGAGAAAGGGAAGCAGGCTTCCCACTGAGCAGAGAGCCTGATACGGGGCTCGATCCCAGGACCATGGGATCATGACCTGAGCTGAAGGCAGAGGGTTTAACCCACTGAGCCACCCAGGTGCCCCAGATAGTTTAACAATTCTTATTTAAAGTTTTTTTTTTTTTAATTTATGGGACACCTAGGTGGCTCAGTCAGTTAAAGGTCTGCCTCTGGCTCAGGTATTGATCCCAGGGTCCTGGGATCAAGTCCCACATAAGGCTCCTGCTCAGCGGGGAGCCTTCTTCTCCCTCTGCCTGCTGCTCCCCCTCACTATCAAATAAATAATCTTTAAAAAATAAAGTTTTTTAATTTTTATTTTCACATTTATGTTTATACATATATATATATTTCTCACTTTTGGCTTACTCTCATTTCTTCAATTTTATTTTTGTAAAGTCAATTAAAAACAGAATTAAAGAAACATATTGATAATAATACAATAATAGCAGGGGACTTTTAACACCTCACTCACAGCAATGGAAAGATTATCTAAGCATAAGATCAACAAGGAAATAAAGACTCTGAATGACACACTGGACCAGATGGATGTCACAGATACATTCAGAGCATTCCATCCTAAAGCAAAAGAATACACATTCTTCTTGAGTGTACATGGAACATTCTCCAGAACAGATCACACAGTGGGGTCACAAATCAGGTCTCAACCAATAACAAGAGATTGGGATTAGTCCCTACATATTTTCAGACCACAATGCTTTAAAACTTGTATTCAGTCACAAGTGAAACTTTGCAAGGAACACAAATACATGGAGGTTAAAGAACATCCCACTGAAGAATGAATGGATCAACTAGGAAATTAAAGAACTTAAGAAGTTCATGGAAATAAATAAAAATGAAAACACAACCATTCAGAAACTTTGGGATACAGCAAAGGTGGTCCTAAAGGGAAGTATATAGCAATACAGGCCATTCTCAAAAAACAAGAGAAGTCTCAAATACGCAACCTAAGCTTACACCCAAAGGAGCTGAAGAAAGAACAGCAAACAAAGCCTAAATATAGCAGGAGAAAAGAAATAATAAAGATTAGGACAGAGATCAGTAGAAATCAAAACAATAGCAGAACAGAGCAACAAAACTAGGAGCTAGTTCTCTGAAAGAATTAACAAAATTGATAAATCCTCTGACAGATTATCAAAAAGAAAAAAACAACTGAAAGAGGAGAGATCATAACCAACACTGAAGAAATACAATTATAAGAACATATTATGAGCAACTATATGCCAACAAATTAGGCAACCTAGAAGAAATGGATGCATTCTTAGGAACATGTAAACTACCAAAACTGAAAACAGTGAGAAAAAGAAAACCAGAACAGAGCCATAACCAGCAAAGAAATGAATAAGTAATCAAAAATCTCCCAACACTTTTTCATGTGTCTGTTGGCCATCTGGATGTCTTCTTTGCAGAAATGTCTGTTCATGTCCTCTGCCCATTTCTTGATTGGATTGTTTGTTCTTTGGGTGTTGAGTTTGCTAAGTTCCTTATAGATTTTGGATACTAGCCCTTTATCTGATATGTCGTTTGCGAATATCTTCTCCCATTCTGTCAGCTGTCTTTTGGTTTTGTTAACTGTTTCCTTTGCTGTGCAAAAGCTTTTGATCTTGATGAAATCCCAATAGTTCATTTTCGCCCTTGCTTCCCTTGCCTTTGCCGTTGTTCCTAGGAAGATGTTGCTGCGGCTGAGGTCGAAGAGGTTGCTGCCTGCGTTCTCCTCAAGGATTTTGATGGATTCCTTTCTCACATTGAGGTCCTTCATCCATTTGGAGTCTATTTTCATGTGTGGTGTAAGGAAGTAGTCCAATTTCATTTTTCTGCATGTGGCTGTCCAATTTTCCCAGCACCATTTATTGAAGAGGCTGTCTTTTTTCCATTGGACATTCTTCAGGGAAATACAAATCAAAACCACAATGAGATATCACCTCACACCAGTCAGAATGGCTAAAATTAACAAGTCAGGAAATGACAGATGCTGGAGAGGATGTGGAGAAAGGGGAACCCTCCTCCACTGTTGGTGGGAATGCAAGCTGGTGCAACCACTGTGGAAAACAGCATGGAGGTTCCTCAAAATGTTGAAAATAGAACTACCCTATGACCCAGCAATTGCACTACTGGGTATTTACCCTAAAGATACAAACATAGTGATCCGAAGGGGCACGTGTACCCGAATGTTTATAGCAGCAATGTCTACAATAGCCAGACTATGGAAAGAACCTAGATGTCCATCAACAGATGAATGGATCAAGAAGATGTGGTATATATACACAATGGAATCCTATGCAGCCATCAAAAGAAATGAAATCTTGCCATTTGCGACGACGTGGATGGAACTAGAGCGTATCATGCTTAGTGAAATAAGTCAATCGGAGAAAGACAACTATCATATGATCTCCCTGATATGAGGACATGGAGAAGCAACATGGGGGGGTAGGGGGATAGGAGAAGAATAAATGAAACAAGATGGGATTGGGAGGGAGACAAACCATAAATGACTCTTAATCTCACAAAACAAACTGGGGGTTGCTGGGGGGAGGTGGGATTGGGAGAGGGGGTGCGGGCTATGGACATTGGGGAGGGGAGGCGAACCATAAGAGACTATGGACTCTGAAAAACAACCTGAGGGTTTTGAAGGGTCAGGGGTGGGAGGTTGGGGGAACAGGTGGTGGGTGATGGGGAGGGCACGTTTTGCATGGAGCACTGGGTGTTGTGCAAAAAGAATGAATACTGTTACGCTGAAAAAAAAATAAATAAATAAAAAGGGCAAAAAGCACAATAAAAAAAAAAAAAAAAAAAAAAAAAAAAATCTCCCAACAAACAAGATCAGGACCAGATGATCTCCCAACGAAATTCTACCAAACGTTTAAAGAAAAATTAACGTCTATTCTTCTGAAGCTATTTCAAAAAATAGAAATGGAAAGAAAAGTTCCAAACTTTGTAAGAGGCAAGCATTACCTTGATCTCCAAACCAAAGAATCCACCAAAAAGGAGAATTACAGACCCATATCTCAGATGAACACAGATGCAAAAATTCTCACAACAATACTAGCTAATAGGATCCAACAGTGCATTAAAAGGATTATTGGGGTACCTGGGTGGCTCAGGGAATTAAGCATCTCCCTTTGCCTCAGGTAGTGATCTCAGGCTTCTGGGATCAAGCCCCACATTGGGCTCCCTGCTCAGTGGAGAGTCTGCTTCTCTCTCTCCCTCTGCCCCTTCCCCCTGGCTTGTGCTCTCCCTCTCTCTCAAATAAATAAATGAAATCTTAAAAAAAAAAGATTATTCATTATGACCAAGTGGGATTTATTCCTGGGCTGCAAGGGTGGTTCAACAACTGCAAATCAATGTCATACCCCACATTAATGAAAGGACAAGAACCGTATGATCCCCTCAATAGATGCGGAAGAAGCATTTTCAAAATACAGCATCCTTTCTTGATTAAAACTCTCCTCAGTGTAGGGGTAGAGGTAACATACCTCAATACCATAAAAGCCAGACATGAAAAATCCACAGCAATGGGCATCTAGGTGGCTCAGTTGTTAAGCATCTGCCTTCGGCTCAGGTCATGATCCCAGTGTCCTGGGATCAAGCCCCACATCAGGCTCCCTGCTCGGCAAGAAGCATGCTTCTCCCTCTCCCACGCCCCTGCTTGTGTTCTCTCTCTCGCTGTGTCTCTCTCTATCAAATAAATGAATAAAATCTAAAAAAAAAACAAAAAAACCCACAGCCAATATCATCCTCAATGGGGGAAAGCAGAGCTTTCCCCCTAAGGTTAGGGAAATGACAGGGATGCCCAGTCTCACCACTGTTGTTCAACATAGTACTAGAAGTTCTAGCCTCGGCGATCAGACAAAAAGAAATAAAAGGCATCCAAATTGGCAGGGAAGAAATCAAACTTTTACTCTTGTTAACAGGTGACATGATACTCAATATGGAAAACAAAACATTTCACCCCAAAATTGCTAGAACTCATATAGGAATTCAGCAAAGTGACATGATATAAAATCAACACAGAGAAGTCAGTTGCATTTCTATACACTAACAATGAGACAGAAGAAAGAGAAATTAAGGAATCAGTTCCATTTATAATTGCAAAAAAACCCATAAGATACCTATGAATAAGCCTAATCAAAGAATACAAAGGATCTGTACTCTGAAAATTATTGAACACTTATGAAAGAAGTTGAAGATAATACAACAAAATGGAAAAACATTTTATGCTCATAAACTGGAAGAACAAATATTGCTAAAATATCTATGCGACCCAAAGCAATCTACACATTCAATGCAATCCCCATCAAGATACTGTCAACATTTTGCACAGAGCTGGAACAAATAATCCTAAAATTTGTATGGAACCAGAATGGACCCCAAATAGCCAAATGTTGAAAAAGAAAACCAGAGCTAGAGGAATCACAATTCTGGACTTCAAGCTATATTACAGTGTTGCAATCATCAAGACAGTATGGTACTAGCACAAAACCAGACAGATAGATCAATGGAACAGAACAGAAAACCTAGAAATGGACCCTCAACTTTATGATCAACTAATCTTTGACAAAGCAGGAAAGAATATTCAATGGGTAAAAGACCGTCTCTTTAACAAATGGTGCTGGGAAAATTGGGCAGCTATATGCTGAAGAATGAAATGACCATTTTTTTTTCCCATTTTATTTATTTTTTCAGCGTAACAGTATTCATTCTTTTTGCACAACACCCAGTGCTCCATGCAAAACGTGCCCTCCCCATTACCCACCACCTGTTCCCCCAACCTCCCACCCCTGACCTTTCAAAACCCTCAGGTTGCCCCAACCTCCCACCCCTGACCCTTCAAAACGACCATTTTTTTAAAAGATTTTATTTATTTATTTGACAGACAGAGATCACAAATAGGTAGAGAGGCAGGCAGAGAGAGAGGAGGAAGCAGGCTCCCTGCTGAGCAGAGAGCCCGATGTGGGGCTCGATCCCAGGACCCCGGGATCATGACCTGAGCCAAAGGCAGAGGCTTTAACCCACTGAGCCACCCAGGCACCCCTGAAATAACCATTTTCTTACACCACACACAAAAATAAACTCAAAATGGATGAAAGACCCAAATGCGAGACAGGAATCCATCAAAATCCTAGAGGAGAACACAGGCAGCCACCTGTTTAACCTTGGCTGGCAGCAACTTCTTGGTAGACAGGTCTTCAAAGGCAAGGAAAAAAAAAAGCAAAAATGAGGAGTCAAGATGGCGGGGAAGTAGGAGGAGGCACCATTTCAACCTGTACCCTAAAGTGAGCTGATTACCTACCAAAGAACTCCGACCACCCATGAAATCAGCCTGAGATCAGAATTATACACGTCTGGATCTCTACAGGAGCAGAAGACGCCAGTGGCACATAAAGCAGACTGGGAGCATCGGACTGATATCAGAAGATAAACAAAAGGGGGAGGGAGCCACCAGAGGTGACCGATCTGAAAGTAACACCCCAACACGAGAGTGCTCTGTGTCTGGGGACCAGCATTAACTTGGAGTCTGGTTGAAAGCACTCAAAAAACAAACAGCAAAGGATCGAGGGGGGTAATAGTGGGAACCTGGGCGGTTAGGGTCAGGGACCTAAGTCCCCGGACCCAGGACCTCTGCTCGGAACCTCTCTGGCGGTCTGGAGCTGCCTAGACAGCCACCGCTGCCCTGGTTTTGGGTACAACGAGGAGCTCCTGCATCCCCAGGGGCAGTGACTCAGAACCGACTCTGCCAGCAGCTTTTGCAAAACAGTCTGAGGCTTCTCTCTGAGAGGGAGGTCTGGGTGCTGTTTGCTCTCCTCTAAACCTCCAAAAACCATCAAAAGCTGTCAAGGCGAGAGAAAGCAGATGAAAGAACATAAAAACCCCCAGAGAACAAAAGGCTGAAAAAAACAGTTTCCTGAAAAAAAAAAGAGCTCACCCCCTTGAGGGGAGCAGGAGGACCTAACTCAGGGAACATCATTGTCTGAAAACCCACGTGGCAGGCCCCTCCCCCAGAAAACCAACCAGGAAGGAAGAAAAAAAAAAACAAAAACAAGAGAACAATCACCACTACTTCATAAATACAACTTTTATTTTTAACTCTTTACCAATATTCTGGTTCTTTTTTTTTATACATACAGATAATTTTTTAACCTATTTACCATCACACTGAGATATCCAGTACATCAAATTCTTTAATAACCTTCTAACCTGAACTTTTTGATACATACACCCGTGTTTTTCTTTTGTTTTTCTATTTTTTTAATTCTTTTTTAATTTTAACTTAGTTTAGTCTAGTTTATTCTTTTTTATTTTCTACTATACATATAGAGTTAAACTTCAAGGTAATCCCCTTTCCCCAATCAATGCTACCCCTACAGGCAAACCAGTTTCTAATCCCCCTGTAACTTAGGAAAGTTGAGTCCCTTAACAAAAACATCAAGATAACTTCAGGAAGAATCAAAATAACCATCCTCACCCACACGGAGAATCTATAACCATTCTCCCAATTTTTCCTTCTGTCAGTGTTTCTGTGAATTTGTGTTTGTCCTGATAATATATAAACCTTATACTTGGGGTTCTTTCTGATGAGGTTCTTCCCTTTTTTTTTGCTTATATATACATATTTTTTTCTCTTGTCATATACTTTTATCACTCTTTTTGTCTGTCTGTTTTTGTTTGTATACTCCACAAATCTTACCTTGTGGCCCATTTGGGCTGAGCCTTCTCTTTTATCTTCCCTTTTTTCCTATCTCTCTCTCTCTTTTTTTTTCCTTTTTTCTTTCCCCCTTTTTTTTCTTTCTTCTTCTCTATTTCTTTTTCTTTTCTTTTTTCTCTCATTTGGGTGGGGAATCCTGATTGCACAGAAGCGTTCCAGGGTGCACATTGACTGCACCACAATCGATAAGTCCAGCTGCATCTGGTCAGTCATCTCTTTCCAAAATGACTAGGAGGAGGAATACCCAACAGAAGAAAAATACAGAGGATGGGACTTATGCAACAGAGCTAATGGCTATCGACATAGACAATATGTCAGAAAAGGAATTCAGACTAACAATTATCCAGGCAATAGCTAGGTTGGAGAAAGCCATGGATGACCAAACAGAATTGATTAGGGCAGAACTGAAAGCCACCAGGGATGATGTTCACAATGTTAGGGCAGAACTGAAAGTCACCAGGGATGATGTTCAAAATGCTCTCAATGAGTTCCAATCCAATCTAAATTCTCTAAAAGCTAGGGTAACTGAGACAGAAGATAGAATTAGTGATCTGGAGGACAAACAGATAGAGAGAAAGGATCAGGAGGAAGCCTGGACAAACAGCTCAGAAGCCACGAAAACAGAATCAGGGAAATAAACGATGCCATGAAACGTTCCAACGTCAGAATTATTGGAATCCCTGAAGGGGAAGAAAAAGAAAAGTCTAGAAGATATAGTGGAAGAAGTTGTCTATGAAAATTTTCCCAATCTCACGAATGGAAACAACGTTCATGTACTAGAGGCAGAAAGATTTCCTCCCAAGATTTTAGATTATTGAAAGTCCTCACGGCACCTTATCGTTAGAATGGGGAATTATGTTTCAAGAGAGACCCTCTTAAAAGCAGCTAGGACAAAGAAGCTTCTTACATACAGAGGAAAGCCCATTAGAATAACGTCAGACCTTTCCACAGAGACCTGGAAAGCCAGGAAGGGCTGGCAAAATATATTCAGAGTACTAAATGAGAAGAACATGCAACCAAGAATACTCTATCCAGCAAGACTGACATTTAAAATGGATGGAGAGATAAAGAGTTTCCAAGACCGGCAAGGCTTAAAAGACTATGCAACCACCAAGCCGACACTGCAGGAAATATTAAGGGGGGTCCTATAAGAGAGAAAAAATCCTAAGAATATCATTGAACAGAAATATAGAAACAATCTACAGACAGAAAGACTTCAAAGGCAACACGATGTCAATAAAAACCTATCTCTCAATAATCACTCTCAATGTGAATGGCCTAAATGCACCCATAAAATGACACAGGGTTGCAGATTGGATAAAACGACAGGACGATTCCATATGTTGTCTACAAGAGACCCATTTTGAACCTAAGGATACACCCAGACTGAAAGTGAAGGGATGGAGAAGCATCTTTCATGCCAATGGGCCTCAAAAGAAGGCCAGAGTAGCGATTCTCATATCAGATAAATTAGATTTTAAACTAAAGACTGTAGTCAGAGATACAGAAGGACACTACATAATTCTTAAAGGGACTATCCGCCAAGACGATCTAACAATTGTGAATATCTATGCCCCCAATATGGGAGCACCCAATTACATAAGAAAACTATTAATCAAGATAAAGAGTCATATTGATATGAATACAATAATAGTAGGAGATCTTAATACGCCTCTCTCAGAAATAGACAGATCATCGAAGCAGAAAATTAATAAAGAAATAAGAGCATTGAATGAAACATTGGACCAGATGGACCTCATAGACATATACAAAACATTCCACCCTAAAACAACAGAATACTCATTCTTCTCAAGTGCACATGGAACCTTCTCCAGAATAGACCACATACTCAGTCACAAAGCAGGACTCAACTGATACCAAAAGACTGACATTATTCCCTGCATATTCTCCAATCACAATGCTTTGAAACTGGAGCTCAATCACAAGGAAAAGTTCAGAAGGAACTCAAACACCTGGAAGCTAAAGACCACCTTGCTTAAGAATGCTTGGATCAACCAGGAGATCAAAGATGAACTTAAACAATTCATGGAAACCAATGAGAATGAAGACACCTCGGTCCAAAACCTATGGGATACAGCAAAGGTGGATCTAAGGGGGAAATACATAGCCATCCAAGCCTCCCTCAAAAACATTGAAAAATCCAGAATACACCAGCTGTCTCTACACCTTAAAGAACTGGAGAATCAACAACAAATCAAACCAAGTCCACATGCAAGAAGGGAAATAATCAAGATTAGAGCAGAGATCAATGAGGTAGAAACGAGAGATACAGTAGAACGTATCAATGAAACTAGAAGCTGGTTTTTTGAAAGAATCAATAAGATCGATAAACCATTGGCCACACTAATCCAAAAGAAAAGAGAGAAAGCCCAAATTAATAAAATTATGAATGAAAAGGGAGAGATCACAACTAACAACAAGGAAATAGAAACAATCATCAGAAATTATTACCAACAGTTATATGCCAATAAGCTAAGCAACCTAGATGAAATGGATGCATTCCTGGAAAGCTACAAACTCCCAAAATTGAACCAGGAAGAAATTGACAACCTGAATAGACCGATATCTAGTAATGAGATTGAAGCAGTGATCAAAAACCTCCCAAAAAACAAGAGCCCAGCACCTGATGGATTCCCTGGGGAATTCTACCAAACTTTCAAAGAAGAA
Organism: Meles meles; assembly: GCF_922984935.1. Classification (NCBI taxonomy): domain Eukaryota; kingdom Metazoa; phylum Chordata; class Mammalia; order Carnivora; family Mustelidae; genus Meles; species Meles meles. The sequence continues at coordinate 72,908,194 of NC_060087.1, forward strand.
ATAACACTAATTCTCCTGAAGCTGTTCCAAAAAATTGAAGCAGAAGGAAAACTTCCAGACTCTTTTTATGAAGCCAGCATTACCCTGATCCCCAAACCAGGCAAAGACCCTACCAAAAAGGAGAATTTCAGAGCAATATCACTGATGAATATGGATGCTAAGATTCTCAACAAGATCCTAGCAAACAGGATCCAGCAGCACATTAAAAAGATTATCCACCATGACCAGGTGGGATTCATCCCTGGGTTGCAAGGTTGGTTCAACATTCGCAAATCAATCAGTGTGATAGAACACATCAATAAGAGAAGAGAGAAGAACCACATGGTCCTCTCAATGGATGCAGAAAAAGCATTTGACAAAATCCAGCATCCATTCCTGATGAAAACGCTTCAAAGTATAGGGATAGAGGGAACATTCCTGAACTTCATAAAATCTATCTATGAAAGACCCACAGCAAATATCATCTTCAATGGGAAAAAGCTTGCAGCCTTCCTGTTGAGATCAGGAACACGACAAGGATGCCCACTCTCACCACTCTTGTTCAACATAGTATTCGAAGTTCTAGCAACGGCAATCAGACAACAAAGAGAAATAAAAGGTATCCAAATTGGCAAGGAAGAAGTCAAACTCTCTCTCTTCGCAGATGACATGATTCTTTATATGGAAAACCTCAAAGACTCCACCCCCAAACTACTAGAACTCATACAGCAATTCAGTAACGTGGCAGGATACAAAGTCAATGTACAGAAATCAGTGGCTTTCTTAGACACCAACAATGAAAATACAGAAAGGGAAATTAGAGAATCGATTCCATTTACTATAGCACCAAGAACCATAAGATACCTGGGCATAAACCTAACCAAAGAAGTAAAGGACCTGTACTCGAGGAACTACAGAACACTCATGAAAGAAATTGAAGAAGACACAAAAAGATGGAAGACTGTTCCATGCTCTTGGATTGGAAGAATAAACATTGTTAAAATTTCTATACTGCCTACAGCAATCTATACTTTTAATGCCATTCCGATTAAAATTCCACCGATATTTTTCAAAGAGCTGGAGCAAGTAATCCTAAAATTTTTATGGAATCAGAAGAGACCCCGAATTGCTAAGGAAATGTTGAAAAACAAAAACAAAACTGGCGGCATCATGTTACCCGATTTCAAGCTTTACTACAAAGCTGTGATCACCAAGACAGCGTGGTACTGGCATAAAAACAGACACATAGACCAGTGGAACAGAGTGGAGAGCCCAGATATGGACCCTCAACTCTATGGTCAAATAATCTTCGACAAAACAGGAAAAAATATTCAATGGAAAAAAGACAGTCTCTTCAATAAATGGTGCTGGGAAAACTGGACAGCGATATGTAGAAGAATGAAACTCGACCATTCTCTTACACCGTACACAAAGATAAACTCGAAATGGATAAAAGACCTCAACGTGAGACAGGAATCTATCAGAATCCTAGAGGAGAACATAGGCAGTAACCTCTTTGATATCAGCCACAGCAACTTCTTTCAAGATATGTCTCCAAAGGCCAAGGAAACAAAAGCGAAAATGAACTTTTGGGACTTCATCAAGATCAAAAGCTTCTGCACAGCAAAGGAAACAGTCAACAAAACAAAGAGGCAACCCACGGAATGGGAGAAGATATTTGCAAATGACAGTACAGACAAAAGGTTGATATCCAGGATCTATAAAGAACTTCTCAAACTCAACACACACAAAACAGATAATCATATCAAAAAATGGGCAGAAGATATGAACAGACACTTCTCCAACGAAGACATACAAATGGCTATCAGACACATGAAAAAATGTTCATCATCACTAGCCATCAGGGAGATTCAAATTAAAACAACATGGAGATACCACCTGACACCAGTTAGAATGGCCAAAATTAGCAAGACAGGAAACAACGTGTGTTGGAGAGGATGTGGAGAAAGGGGAACCCTCTTACACTGTTGGTGGGAATGCAAGTTAGTGCAGCCACTTTGGAGAACAGTGTGGAGATTCCTGAAGAAATTAAAAATAGAGCTTCCCTACGACCCTGCAATTGCACTGCTGGGTATTTACCCCAAAGATACAGATGTAGTGAAAAGAAGGGCCATTTGTACCCCAATGTTTATTGCAGCAATGGCTACGGTCGCCAAACTGTGGAAAGAACCAAGATGCCCTTCAACGGATGAATGGATAAGGAAGATGTGGTCCATATACACAATGGAGTATTATGCCTCCATCAGAAAGGACGAATACGCAACTTTTGTAGCAACATGGACGGGACTGGAAGAAATTATGCTGAGCGAAATAAGTCAAGCAGAGAGAGTCAAGTATCATATGGTCTCACTTATTTGTGGAGCATAACAAATAACATGGAGGACATGGGGAGATGGAGAGGAGAGGGAGTTGAGGGAAACTGGAAGGGGAGACGAACCATGAGAGACTATGGACTCTGAAAAACAACCAGAGGGTTATGAAGGGGCGGCAGGGGGGTGGGGGGGGGTGGGAGGTTGAGGAACCAGGTGGTGGGTAATAGGGAGGGCACGTACTGCATGGAGCACTGGGTGTGATGCCAAAACAATGAACACTGTTATGCTGTAAATAAACAAATAAAAATAAATAAATTAAAAAAAAAAAGCAAAAATGAACTACTGGGACTTCATCAAGATAAGAAGCTTTTGCATAGCAAAATAAATAGTTAACAAAACTAAAAGGTAACCCAGGGAATTAGAGGAGATATTTGCAAATGACATTACAGATTAAGGGCTGGTATCCAAGATCTATAAAGAACCTCTCAAACTCAACACCCTCCAAAAAAAAAGTCCAGTCAAGAAATGGGCAAAAGGCATGAAAAGACATTTCTCCAAAGAAGACATACAAATAGCCAAGAGACACATGAAAAAAATGCTCAACGTCACTTGGCATTGGGGAAACACAAATCAAAACCACAATGAGATACCATCTCACACCAGTCAGAACAGATAAAATTAACAAGTCAGGAAACAACAGATGTTGGCAAGGCAAGGATCTGTTAACAAGGCAAGGATGCAGAGAAAGGGGAACCCTCTTTCAATGTTCGTGGGAATGCAAGCTGGTACAGCCATTCTTGAGAACAGTATGGAGGCTCCTCAACAAGTTAAAGATAGAGCTGTCCCATGACCCAGCAATTACACGACTAGGTATTTAACCAAACTACAGAAACATAGCCATGTGAAGGTGTACCTGCCCACCAATGTTTATAGCAAAAATGTCATAATAGCCAAAATATGGAAAGAGCCCAGATGTCTATCCACAGATGAATGGATAAAGAAGATGTGGTATACATATACAATGGTATATTACTCAGCCATCAGAAAGGATGAAATCTTACCATTTAAACTGAGGTGGATGGAGATAGAGGGTATTATATTAAGTGAAATAACTCAGAGAAAGATAATTATATGATTTCACTGATATGTGGAATTTAAGAAACAAAAAAATATTATCACAGGGGAAGGGAGGGAAAAAATAAGATGAAATCAGAGAGGGAGACAAACCATAAGAGACTCTTGAGTATAGGAAACAAACTGAGGGGAGTTGGGTGGGGGATGGGGTAACTGGGTGAGGGGCATTAAGGAGGGCACTTGAAGTAATGAGCACAAGGTGTTGTATGCAACTGATGAATCACTAAACTCTACCTCTGAAAATAGTAATATACTATACATTAGTTGAGTTTAAATAAAATAAAAAATTACTCTAAGGAGCAGTACAGTATGATGAATAAAAGTGTAGACTCTAGAGTCAGACTGACTGGATTCAAATTCTGCTTCTTTGTACTACAAGTTCGTGACCTTCGTTAAATCATATACCTTTTTTTGTGCCTCCATTTCTTCATCTGAATAAAAGAGAAGACAATTGGCCCAACTCAGAGTTGTTAGGGTAAAATTAAGTTAATCCAGTTAAAGTGCTTAGAATAGTGCCTGCATATATTGTTTAATAAATGTTAGTCATCATTATTATAAAAATAGAATAAATATTAACCCTAGAGGGAAGTTCAAGGTTCTATCTAAATAGAGGAGAAAAAGTGTAGTAAGTGCATGAGTAAGGCAAGGAAAAGCTTGAAAAAGGTGGTTAATATATGAACTAGGACTCAAAGGATGAAGAAGCATTTAACTAGTTGGCAAGGCCACTTTAAGGGAAGAGTTTGTGCAAAGGCATGAAGATGAGAGAAAACATAGTAATATTAAAAATAATACTTTGTTATATGCAGTATCAATACCCAGTACATTAGCAATGGTATTCTTGGTACATTAGCAATGGTCAGCAGGAACTGCCATTTCTTTTTTTTTAAAGATTTTATTTATTTATTTATTTCACAGATCGTAAGTAGGCAGAGAGGCAGGCAGAGAGAGAGGAGGAAGCAGGCTCCCCGCTGAGCAAAGAGCCTGATGCGGGGCTCGATCCCAGGACCCTGGGACCATGACCCGAGCCGAAGGCAGAGGCCCAACCCACTGAGCCACCCAGGCGCCCCGGAACTGCCATTTCTTATATCTTAACTCTTTGCCAGGCACTTTGTGTTAAATGTTTTATAAATATTCAATCTTTACAACAGGTCTAATTCATTTATATCCATTGGCATATGCAACATTTCCTAGGAGCTCAGTACTAACATCACAGAATGTTAGGACACTATTTTCTTTATTGTAAGACAGGAAAAAGCCCATAGTTTTAAGGTTGGCACAATATGACAATGATTTATGACTAGAGAAAGGAAAGTATATGAGGGCAGCATTTTTTTTTTAATTTTTAGCATCAGCACAGTGGTAGGCTATATGGGCCCCGAATCAGAAAAAAATTATGTTTGAATTCCTCTGCCACTTGCTGAAGTATGTATCACAGGTATCCCAATTAAATTCCATTAGCCTTAGTTTCCTAATCTATAAAATGGAACTAATGGTACCTACTTCATTGGGTTATTATTATTTTCTTAAGATTCTATTTATTTATTTGACAGAGCGAGAGAAGGAACACAAGCAGGGGGAGTGGGAGAGGGAGAAGCAGGCTTCCCACTGAGCAGGGAGCCCAATGAGGACCTTGATCCAACCTAAGCTGAAGGCAGACACCAAAGGACTGAGCCACCCAGGCACCCTTCATAGGGTTTTCTTAAGGAATGCATGAAATAACTAATGAGGGTACTTACCCCATTACTTCCAGCAAATACGTCATGATAGCCATTGTTGTTGTTATTATTATTATTATTATTATTATTATTGTATTTCAAAGATAAATATCACCATATGACCTTGGACAAATGATCTTGCCATTTCTGTGTTCTTTTAGGCAGGCCTAAATAAGACCTATGCAGTAGTCTAGGTTACTCTTACCCAGCTGACTGACAGTCCCTGTGTGAAAGGCAGGGTGAGCAGACTCCACAAACTGCTTTAAAAGATACTGTCAAAGCGTACACTTCCTCCAAAAGTAAGGATCTCCTATAATTGGGATGTGCAGAGATGCTCTACCACCATGTCTTACCACACAACACTGTACTCTGAAGAATTTAATAGTATGAGGGAAGTTCCTTGACTTTGGTAATAATTCCATAAATAAATGTAACTCTATTATATGAGAAAACTAATAAGACAAACATATGCACATAAAACATATTTTAGTGTTTCTCCCCCAAAATACACTGGACATTAAACTATTTCAAAATACCAGGGAAATAACTATGGTGTTGCTTAAAAAAGAAAATGTGAAGGTTACAGTTCCACTTCATGCTACTTATGACTGCAGAACACAAGAGGCATTCACTGTCTTCAATCAATAGAAAGACATTTGTGAATAAGCTGACATGAAGAAGAGGTGTGGGGATAGGAGAGTATACACACACATAAGTAAATGAATTAAGCAGGAACAGAATCTAAATGACAAAGAAGAAAGGAGCCATGTGAGAAAGGACTTACCTAAGATGGGTCACTGATTATTATGTTGCAGGGTAACTTGGAAAAGCAGTTTAAAATTTCAGGCAATATTTGCCAAAGTAGTAAGATTTGAGAATGAAAATTAAGGAAAAAACTCAAATTTAATGACCACATGAAACATTTTTATATCTTAGTGGCCTGGAAATATACACCTGAAACTGGATTCAACTGGACATAATAAAAATTATAACTATGTGGCACAGCATGTCAATTTTGATCACACTATTATACATTTATGCAATATGATCCTTTATGTCTGTGGCATATCTACTTAAGTCTATTTTTAACTCATATTATAGAGAAGTCAGCAAATCAAGGTAAACAAATAGAGAAACATGTCAGTTACCTGTATTCCCATCATTCAGGGATAATCACTGCTGTGACTATTTTGGCATATACTCAGAATTTATCTGCATAATATGCTGATGTACCAATATATGCACAAATGTATGTGTTTGTGTGTATAAATATACATGAATATATTCCTCCCTCAAAATAAAAATTAGTTCAAAAATTCTACTTGTAACAGATAACTTATATAAGCAAACCTTACATTATCATTATAATATGAAACAGCAAAGTCTCTTATATACCATTATTTTGCCATAAAATAGTTTATTAGCAAACCCAAATGGCTCACAACAACTCCCTTCACTGCTAATATCCTCTAGTACTTTGCCACTAGCTCACCCGAACCCTTAAAAACCCTCCCATCTTCTACCTCAGGGGAGCTGAATTCAGACTGAGTTGTTCTGCCCTCTCTCTTTTTTGCAATACTCTTCAATAAAGTGTTCGTTGTCTTTTAAACTTTGATGCAATCTTTGCTTTGACACCACCTTTTCACCCTAATAAGGTATCTCATTCCTTTGTAGCAGCAGCTTTCATACTTTTATGTGTTTCTGAATCACCTTCTCAGGCTTCTCAGAACAGTTTCTGAAGTTGTAGGCCAGGGTTGGGTTTTCACATATTTCCAACTAGTCTCCAGATAAGACATGGCTGGTCTGAGACCATATTTTGGCCTAATTTTTCCACAAACTGTCCTAACCTTCTGAGGCCCCTGGTGGTTCAGGCACATATGCTGTAATGAGGTCATTTCTTCCTCACAGTCTTCTCACTTTCTTCCTTTTAAAAAAAAATTATGTTAATTCCAGTATAGTTAACATACAGTGTTATTTTTATTCCAAGTGAATAAGATAGTGATTCAACTACTCTGTACATCACTCAGTGCTCATCATGGTAAATGTATACCTTAATCCCCATCACGTATTTCAGCCATCTCTCTACCTACCTCCCCTCGAATAACCATCATTTGTTCTATATAGTGAAGAGTCTGTTTCTTAGCTTCTTAGTCCCTCTCCCTTTCATTTTTCTTTTGATCATTTGTTTTTTCTTAAATTCCACATATGAGTGAAATCAGAAGGTATTTGCCATTTTCTGACTAACTTATTTCACTAAGCATTATAATTTCTAGCTGCATCCATGGTGTCGCAAATGGCAAGATTTCATTCTTTTTATGGCTGAATAATAGTCTACTGCATATATAAACCACATCTTCTTTATCCATTCATCTACTGATGGACACATGGGCTGCTCCCATAAATAGGCTAGTGTAAATGATGCTGCAATAAATATAGGGGTCCATGTATTCCTTCAAATTAGTGTTTTGTATTTCTTGATAAAATGTCATTACTGGATTGTAGAGTAGTTCAGTATTTTGAAAAAAGATTTTATTTATTTATTTGAGAGACAGAGTGTGAGAGTGAGCAAGAGAGAGCAAAAGCAGGGGGGAAGGGTAGAAGGAGAAGCAGGCTCCCTGCCAGGCAGGGAGCCCAATGCAGGACTCAATCCCAGGACCTTGGGATCATGACCTGAACTGTTTCTGGAGTTGATTTTAGTCATTCCAACAGGTGTGAGGTGATAATTCCTTGTAGTTTTGATTTGCATTTCCCTGATGTTAAGTGATAACTAAGAATCTTTTCATGAGTCCATTGGCCATCTGTATATCTTCTTTGGAGAAATATATGCTCATGTCATCTGCCCATTTGTAAATTGGATTATTTGTTTTTCGGGTGTTGAGTTGTAGAAGTACTTTATCTATTTTCGATAGGAACCCTTTATAGAATGTCATATATAAATATCTTCACACATTCCATTGGTTGCCTTTTAGTTTCATTCACTGTTTCCTTCACTGTGCAAAAGCTTCTTATTTTTAAGTAGTCCCAGTATTTTATTTTTTGCTTTTGTTTCCTTTGTCTCAGGAGACATATAGTTTAGCATATGTCAGAAAAATTACCACCTGTGCCCTCTAGAATTTCTATGGATTTGGATCTCACATTTAGGTCTTTAATCCATTCTGGATTTAGGTTAGTCTGTAATGAAACAAAAAGGTCCAGTTTCATTACTTTGCATGGTGCTGTCCAGTTTTCCACTGCATTTGCTTGAAGAGACAATCTTTTTCACAATGTACACTCATTCCTCCTTTGTTGAAAAGTACTTTACCATATAATTGTGGGTTTCTCTCTTGGTTTTCTATTCTGTTCCATTGATCTATGTATCTTTTGGGGGGTCAGTACCATACTATTTTGACTACTATAGCCTGTAATATAAATTGAAGCCTGGAATTATGATACAACCATTTTTTTTTCTTTTTCAAGATTGTTTGGATTAGGGAAATGTAAATCAAAACTACAATGACATATTACTTCACACCAGCCATAATGTCTAAAATAAAAAAAAAAGAGAGAAGAAATGAAAGATGTTGGCAAGGATGTAGAGAAAAAAGAACCCTTGTGCACTGTTGGTGGGAATGCAAACTGGTGCAGCCACTGTGGAAAACAGTACAGAGATTCCTCAAAAAGTTAAAAATAGAACTACCACATGATCCATTAATGGCACTACTGGCTATTTACCCCCAAAATACAAAACACTAATTCAAAGGGATACATGCACCCCTATGTTTATTGCAGCATTATTTACACTAGCCAAATTATGGAAGCAGCCCAAGTGTCCAGTGATATAGATGAATGGATAAAGATGATGAGGGATGTGTGTGTGTGTGTGTGTGTGTGTGTGTGTGTGTGTATAATTTAATTCATCAGTAAAGAATGAAATCTTGCTATCAGCAACAATATGGATTGAGCCAGAAAGTACAATACTGGGGCAGTGGGTGGCTCAGTCGGTTAAGCATCCGCCTTCAGCTCAGGTCATTATCCCAGGGCCCTGGGATTGAGTGCTTGTGCTCTCTCTCTCTCATGGTTTCTCTCTCTCTCAAATAAATTTAAAAATTTCTTAAAAAAAGTACAATGTTAAGAGAAATAAGTCAGTCAGGTAAAGACAAATACCATATGATTCACTCATATGTGGAATTCAAGAAATAACACAAATGAGCCAAAAATAAAGAGAGAGAGAGAGAGAGAGATGGAGACAAACCAAGAAACCTACTCTTTTTTTTTTTTTAAAGATTTTATTTATTTATTGACAGAGAGAGAGAGAGATCACAAGTAGGCAGAGAGGAAGGCAGAGAAAGGGGGGGGAAGCAGGCTCCCTGCTGAGCAGAGAGCCCGATGTGGGGCTCGATCCCAGGACCCTGAGATCATGACCTGAGCTGAAGGCAGAGGCTTAACCCACTGAGCCACCCAGGCGCCCCAAGAAACCTACTCTTAACTACTAAGAACTGATGGTTTACCAGAGGGTAAGAGTGTGGGGCAATGGCTGAATAGAGGGGATGGATTAATGAGTATACTTGTCATGTTAAGCAGTGGATGATGTATGAAATTGTTGAATCACTATATTGTACACCTGAAACTAATACAACACTGTCTGTTACCTACACTGAAATAAAATAAAAATAGGATAGAACAGATTGTTTTCACTGTTTCTCAGGGTCTTTTGTGGTAACATACAAATTTTAGGATTCTTTCTTATAGATCTGTGAAAACACTATTGGAATTTTGATAGGGATTGCATTAACTATGTATATTACTTTGCACAGAATAGACATTTTAACAATATTTGTTCTTCCAACCCATGAACATGGAATGTCTTTCCATTTCTTTATGTCATCCTGAATTTCTTTTATCATTGAAAACTATAAAGTTTTTTCAAAATATAAATCTTTCGGGGCACCTGGGTGGCTCAGTGGGTTAAAGCCTCTGCCTTCGGCTCAGGTCATGATCCCAGGGTCCTGGGATCGAGCCCCACATCAGGCTCTCTGCTCCACGGGGGGCCTTCCTCCTCTCTCTCTGCCTGCCTCTCTGCCTAGTTGTAATTTCTCTCTGTCAAATAAATAAAATAAAAAAATATATATAAATCTTTCACATCTTTGGTTAAGTTTATTCCCAGGTATTTCTTTTTTTTTCTTTTTTTTTTTTTTTTGGTGCAACTGTAAATGGAACTGTTTTCTGAATTTCTCTTTTGCCTGCTTCATTATCAGTGTATAGAAATACAACAGATTTCTGTACAATGACTTTGTATCCTGTAACTTTCTTGAATTCATTTATCAGTTCTAGTAGTTTTGGGTACACTCTTTCAGATTTTCCATATATAGTATCATGTCATCTACAAATAGTGAAAGTTTTACTTCTTTCTTACTGATATGGATGCCCTTTCTTTCTTTTTGTTGTCTGGTTTCTCTGACTAGGATGAATGTATGTGGTCAGTGGACATCCTTGGGTTATTCCTGATCTTTGGGGAAAAGCTCTCAGTTTTTCATCATTGATTATGACATTCACTGTGGGCTTTCATATAAGGCCTTTATTATGTTGAGATATGTCTCCTCTAGACCTACTTAGTTGAGGGTTTTATCATGAATGTTACTTCGTCAAAAGCTTTTTCTGTGTCTACGGAAATTATCATATGATTTGTATCTTTTCTTTCATTGATGTGATATATCACATGGATTGATTTGCATATAGTGAGCCACCCCTGGGTCCTGAAAATAAATTCCATCTGATCATGATGAATGATTTTTTTTTAAGGGATTGCAGGAGTTGGTTTGCTAGTATTTTGTTGGGGATTTTCCCATTTATGTTCATTAGAGATACTGGCCTCAGGTTTTGTTTTATTGTAGTGACTTTAATTTCGTTATCAGGGTGATGAAGCATTCATCTTAGAAATAATTTGGAAGTTTCACTTCCTTTTCTATTTTTATAATACTTTCAGAAGAAAAGGAATAAACTTTTCTTTAAATGTTTGTTAAAATTCACCTGTGAAGCCCTCTGGTCCTGGAGTTCATTGCTAGTAATTCATTGCTAGTAATCACTCAGTTCAAATTTTCAATTTCTTCCTGCTTCAGTTTTGGCAGGTTATATGTTCCTAGGAATCTATCCATTTCTCCTAGGTTATCCAATTTGTTGGCATATAACTTTTTGGGAATATTCTCTTACAATTGTTTGTCTTTCTGTGGTATTGTTTTAGTTGTGATTTTGAGTCCTTTTTTTTTTTTTTTTTTTTTTGGTAAGTCCAGCTAGAGGTTCATCAATTTTATTTATTTTTTCAAAAGAACCAAGTACTGGTTTCATTGGTCTGTTCGTGTTTCAATATCATGTATTTCTGCTCTAATTTTTATTTCCTTCCTTTTGCCAGTTTTGGGTTTTGTTTGTTCTTTTGGAGGCTCCTTTAGGTGCTTTACGTGTAGGTTACGTTCTTTATATGAAGTTTTTTTTGCTGCTTGAGTTAAGCATGTATTGCAAGAAAGTTTCCTCTTTCCACTTTTGCTTCATCCTAAATGTCTTGGATCCATTGTGTTTTCATTTTCATTTGTTACCATGCCTTCTTGTATTTTTCCTTTGACTTCTTCATTAACCCACTTATTGTTTAGTAGCACATTATTTAACCTCCATGTACTTGTGGCTCTTTCCAAATTTCTTCTTGTGGTTGATTTCCAGTTTCACCAAATTGTGGTCAGAAAAGATGCATGGTAGGGGAAGATGGCAGTGGAGTATAAGGACCTTAGGATCACTTTGTCCCACAAATACAAGGAGTTAACTACCAAATCACTCTAAATACTCCAGAAATCAACCTGTAGACTTAAAGAACAAACCCTATAACTAAAAGGAGAGAGAGGCCGCACAAAAGAAGGTTGAAGTGCAGAGACATGTTTTGAGAGAGAAATGGATTGTGACTGCTATGGTGGGGAGGGAGCAATAGGTATAGAGGCTGAGAGATGGACAGACACACAGGGGAGCCCATGGGGAAAACAAACCCCCACAACAACTGGCTTGGAGAGGAGTCAAATTTCATCAGTTCTCACAACCAGCAGGGGATAATTCTACAGTTTTAAAGGTAAGCGGGCTTGGCTGGGGGAGAACTGGAGAGCACTGTGCTGCTTTTGGAGAGAAGACAGGGCAAACAGTCCATGGACATACAGCATGGAAATGGTGATCTGAAGAGCCCTTGGGCAACAGAATGGGCAGGTTATCTGCTCATCTTGGAGCATATCCTAGAGAGGCAGTGTTCAAAGATTCTCCTCTGGTAACAAAGGAATTAGCAGATGCCATTTCCCCTCCCAACCCCTCTTCATAAGCACAGAGCCACCTGCTGAAAGTAGCACAGTGCGTGCTGACACTGGGGACCTAACTTGCTTACACAGAGCCCTGCTCCCCACCCCCCAATGCTCCAGTGGAACCAACCTTCCAAGTCACTAGTGTCAGTCCCAGAGAGGGAGCCAGAAAATCAGCCCAAATACCTGTATACCCTACAACACCTCACCCAGGAGTTCTGAAGGGGCTTGGTTCCAGCAGCACTGCTGAAAGGTCTCATTTCACAAGCAGACCAGAGCACTTCTAATTGAAACTCACCATATTCAGAACAAGGACCAAACATTATCCACAATAGGGAAAGCAAGCTTCCACTGATGAAGGCATGAAGGATAAAGCAAACACAAGAGCAGAGCACACAAAGCAGACATTGGAGACATTCCCTGAAGTGCCAGGCCCTGGGTAACAGCAAAAACTTCACTGAGGGCACCACAGGGCCTCTTCTTCATAAGCTATTACCCTGAAGAACAGGAGACACAGTTAACTATCCTAACATATACAGCAGACACAGACACTTACAAAAAGTGAGAAAACAGAGGAATTTGTGCCAAATGAAAGAAAAGGACAAGACTATGTCCGGGGAGCGCTGCAAGGCACTCCAGGACCTCTTCCTCACGAAGTCACTACTTTTAAGAGAAGAAGATATACCTCATGTTTTTAACACAAAGAAACAGACACAGAGAGGTAGACAAAGTGAAGAAACAAAGAAATTTATGCCAAATGAAAAGAGCAGGACAAGGCCACAGGCCAAGATATAAGCAAAAGAGTAAGTAACATGCCTGATAAAGAATTTAAAGTTGTAGTGCCTGGGTGGCTCAGTAGGTTTGGCGTCTGCCTTCAGCTAGGGTTATGATCTCAGGGTTCTGGGACTGAGCCCTAAATCCTGCTGAGTGGAGAGTCTGCTTATCCCTCCCCCCACCCATCCCTCCTCCCCACCACTCCTGTGTTCTCTCTCTCTCACAAATAAATAAAATCTTTAAAAAAAAGAATGTAAAGCAATGATCTTAAAGATACTCACTGGGCTTGAGAAAAGAATAGAAGACATCAGTGAGACTGTAGAACATAAGAAATAACAGTGGAGGGGCGCCTGGGTGGCTCAGTGGGTTGGGCCGCTGCCTTCGGCTCAGGTCATGATCTCGGGGTCCTGGGATCGAGTCCCGCATCGGGCTCTCTGCTCAGCAGGGAGCCTGCTTCCCTCTCTCTCTCTCTCTCTCTCTGCCTGCCTCTCTATCTACTTGTGATCTCTCTCTGTCAAATAAATAAAAAATAATAAAAAAATCTTTAAAAAAAAAAAGAAATAACAGTGGAGATGAAGAACTCAATTAAAAAAATGAAAATAGGCTTGATGGAATGAACTGGAGGCTGGAAGAAGCAGAGCAACAAATTAATGAACTAGAAAACATAATAATGGTAAGTAATCAAGCTGAAAAAGAGATAGAAAAAAATATTCAAAATGAGAATAGACTTGAGGAACTCAGGGACTCCTGAGTTTATTATGTTTATCAAACATAAATAATAACATTCACTTTATAAGAGTCACAGAAGAAGAGAGAAAAAAGGGGGCAGAAAATTCATTTGAAAAAATTATAGCTAAAAACTTCTCTAATCTGGGGTAGGAAACAAATATCAAGATCAAGGAGGTACAGACACCCCCGACAAAAGCAACAAAAGTAGATCTATACCAGACATAATGTAACTAAACTGGCAAAATACAGAGATCAAAAAATATATTTAAAGCAGCAAGAAAAAGAAAACAGTTAAATATAAGGAAAACCCCATAAAGCTATCTGGGGATTGTTTAGCAGAAACTCTGCAGGCCATTAGAAAGTTTCATGAGATATCCGAAATGCTAAATGGGAAAAATCTGAAGTCAAGAATACTCTGGAAGGTTATCATTCAGAATAGGAGAGAGTTTCCAAGACAAACAAAAACTAAAGGAGTTCATGACCACTAAACCAGCCTTGTAAGAAATTTTAAAGGTGACTCTGAGTGGAAAGGAAAAGACCAATATTGACAGTATGAAGGTAGAAAACACAAAAATAGTAAAAATGACTATTTCTGTAAAAAGTCATTCAAGGAAAACCCAAAAAAGGGATGTAAAAAATGACACCATATACCTAAAACGTAGGGAAAAGAAGAGTAAAGACTGGGTTCAAACTAAAATGACCATCAGCTTAATATAGACTACTATATGAAGATGATACTACATACAAACCTAATAGCAACCACCAATCAGAAACCAGCCAAAGAATAAGGAGAAAGAAATCAAACTATATCACTAAAGAAAACCATCAAACCATGAAGGAGAGAAAGACAAGAAAGGATCAAAGAAAATATCCAGAAAAAACCACAAAGTAGTAATAAATTATAATAAATACATACCTATCAATAATTACCTTGAATGCAAATGGACTAAACACTCCCGTTAAAGGACATAGGGTGACAGAATGAATAAAAAGATAAGACCTATTTTACACCTAATGACACCTGCAGACTGAAAGTAAGGGGGTGGAGAAAAAGTCATTATGCAAGTGCATGTCAAAAGACAGCTAGAGGGGAGGGAGTTGAGGGAAACTGGAAGGGGAGATGAACCATGAGAGACTATGGACTCTGAAAAACAACCAGAGGGTTATGAAGGGGCGGCGGGAGGGGGTGGGGTGGGGTGGGAGGTTGAGGAACCAGGTGGTGGGTAACAGGGAGGGCACGTACTGCATGGAGCACTGGGTGTGATGCCAAAACAATAAACACTGTTATGCTGTAAATAAGCAAATAAAAATAAATAAATTAATTAAAAAAAAAAAGACAGCTAGATCAGTAATACTTATAAGAGAGAAACCAGGCTGTAATACAAAGACTGTAATAAGGAACAAAGAAAGACACTATATAATAATGAGGGTATAATCCAACAAGAAGATAAAATAATTATAAATATTCATATACCCAAATACATAAAACAGTTAATAAAAGACAAAGGAATTAATCAATAATAATACAATAAGAGCAGAGGAATTTAACACCCCATACATAAATGTAGAGATCATCTAAACAGAAAATCAACAAGGAGAGTGGGGAGTCAAGATGGCGGGGAAGTAGGAGGAGGCACCATTTCAACCTGTACCCTAAAGTGAGCTGATTACCTACCAAAGAACTCCAACCACCCATGAAATCAGCCTGAGATCAGAATTACACACGTCTGGATCCCTACAGGAGCAGAAGACGCCAGTGGCAGGTAAAGCAGACTGGGAGCATCAGACTGATATAGGAAGATAAACAAAAGGGGGAAGGAGCCACCAGAGGTGACCGATTGGAAAGTAATACCCCAACACGAGAGTGCTCTGCGTCTGGGGACCAGCATTAACTTGGAGTCTGGTTGAAAGCACTCAAAAAACAAAGTGCAAAGGATCAAGGGGGGGTAATAGTGGGAACCTGGGCGGTTAGGGTCAGGGACCTAAGTCCCCCTACCCAGGACAGCCTCCCCTGGCACTGAGCCAGAGAGAGTGTGGTGGAAAAATCAGGTCTCCGTCCCTGAGCCACCAGTGCGCCTGAACGCCAGCGCGCCGAGAACGAGTAGGGTCTGGCTCCCCTGAGGGGCTGGGAGCCTGGCCAGACGGCAATCCTGAAAGGCGCACGTCCCACACCCTCCCTTGGGATAGGTGCTCATAGGCGCTAGCCTGGAGCTCTGGCATCCGGAAAAACCAGACATTCCCAGCCCAGGACAGCGGGAAAATCTCAGTGTACGATCTCTGCTCAGAACCTCTCTGGCGGTCTGGAGCTGCCTAGACAGCCACCGCTGCCCTGGTTTTGGGTACAGCGAGGAGCTCCTGCATCCCAAGGGACAGTGACTCAGAACCAACTCAGCCAGTAGCTTTTCCAAAACATTTTGGGGCTTCTGAGAGGGAGGTCGGGGTGCACTTTGCTCTCCTCTAAACCTCCAAAAACCATCAAAAGCTGTCAAGGCGAGAGAAAGCAGATGAAAGAACATAAAAACCCCCAGAGAACAAAAGCCTGAAAAAAACAGTTTCCTCAGAGCTCACCCCCTTGAGGGGAGCGGGAGGACCTAACTCAGGGAACATCATTGTCTGAAAACCCACGTGGCAGGCCCCTCCTCCAGAAAACCAACCAGGAAGGAAGAAAAAAAAAAAAAAAGACTACAAGAGAACAACCACCACTACTTCATAAATACAACTTTTATTTTTAACTCTTTACCAATATTCTGGTTCTTTTTTCCTATACATACAGATAATTTTTTAACCTATTTACCATCACACTGAGATGTCCAGTACATCAAATTCTTTAATAACCTTCTAACCTGAACTATTTGATACATACACCCGTGTTTTTCTTTTGCTTTTCTAATTTTTTAATTCTTTTTTAATTTTAACTTAGTTTAGTCTAGTTTATTCTTTTTTAATTTTTATTGTCTACTATGCATATAGAGTTAAACTTCAAGGTAATCCCCTTTCCCCAACCAATGCTACCCCTACAGGCAAACCAGTTTCTAATCCCCCTGTAACTTAGGAAAGTTGAGTCCCTTAACAAAAACATCAAGATACCTTCAGGAAGAATCAAAATAACCTTCCTCACCCACACTGAGAATTTATAACCACTCTCCCAATTTTTCCTTCTGTCAGTGTTTCTGTGAATTTGTGTTTGTCCTGATAATATATAAATCTTATACTTGGGGTTCTTTCTGATGAGGTTCTTCCCTTTTTTTTTTTTTTTTTTTTTGCTTATATATATATATTTTTTTCTCTTGTCATATACCTTTAACAGTCTTTTTGTTTGTCTGTTTTAGTTTGTATACTTCATAAATCTTACCTTGTGGCCCATTTGGGCTGAGCCTTCTCTTTTATCTTCCCTTTTTTTCCTATCTCTCTCTCTCTCTCTCTCTTTTCTTTTTCCTTTTTTCTTTCTTCTTCTCTATTTCTTTTTCTTTTTTCTCTCATTTGGGTGGGGAATCCTGATTGCACAGAAGCGTTCCAGGGTGCACATTGACTGCACCACAATCGATAAGTCCAGCTGCATCTGGTCAGTCATCTCTTTCCAAAATGACTAGGAGGAGGAATACCCAACAGAAGAAAAATACAGAGGATGGGCCTTCTGCAACAGAGCTAATGGCTATCGACATAGACAATATGTCAGACAAGGAATTCAGACTAACAATTATCCAGGCAATAGCTAGGTTGGAGAAAGCCATGGATGACCAAACAGAATTGATTAGGGCAGAACTGAAAGCCACCAGGGATGATGTTCACAATGTTAGGACAGAACTGAAAGCCACCAGGGATGATGTTCAAAATGCTCTCAATGAGTTCCAATCCAATCTAAATTCTCTAAAAGCTAGGGTAACTGAGACAGAAGATAGAATTAGTGATCTGGAGGACAAACAGATAGAGAGAAAGGATCAGGAGGAAGCCTGGAACAAACAGCTCAGAAGCCACGAAAACAGAATCAGGGAAATAAACGATGCCATGAAACGTTCCAACGTCAGAATTATTGGAATCCCTGAAGGGGAAGAAAAAGAAAGAAGTCTAGAAGATATAGTGGAAGAAGTTGTCTATGAAAATTTTCCCAGTCTCACGAATGGAAACAAGGTTCATGTACTAGAGGCAGAGAGATTTCCTCCCAAGATTTTAAATTCTCGAAAGTCCTCACGACACCTTATAGTTAGACTGAGGAATTATGTTTCAAGAGAGACCCTCTTAAAAGCAGCTAGGACAAAAAAGCTCCTTACATACAGAGTAAAGCCCATTAGAATAACGTCAGACCTGTCCACAGAGACCTGGCAAGCCAGGAAGGGCTGGCAAAATATATTCAGAGTACTAAATGAGAAGAACATGCAACCAAGAATACTCTATCCAGCAAGACTGACTTTTAAAATGGATGGAGAAATAAAGAGTTTCCAAGACCGGCAAGGCTTTAAAGACTATGCAACCACCAAGCCGACACTGCAGGAAATATTAAGGGGGGTCCTATAAAAGAGAAAAAATCCTAAGAATATCATTGAACAGAAATATAGAAACAATCTACAGACAGAAAGACTTCAAAGGCAACACGATGTCAATAAAAACCTATCTCTCAATAATCACTCTCAATGTGAATGGCCTAAATGCACCCATAAAACGACACAGAGTTGCAGATTGGATAAAACGACAGGACCCATCCATATGTTGTCTACAAGAGACCCATTTTGAACCTAAGGATACACCCAGACTGAAAGTGAAGGGATGGAGAAGCATCTTTCATGCCAATGGGCCTCAAAAGAAGGCCAGAGTAGCGATTCTCCTATCAGATAAATTATATTTTAAACTAAAGACTGTAGTCAGAGATACAGAAGGACACTACATAATATTAAAGGAACTATCCGCCAAGATGATCTAACAACTGTGAATATCTATGCCCCCAATATGGGAGCACCCAATTACATAAGAAAACTATTAATCAAGATAGAGAGTCATATTGATATGAATACAATAATAGTAGGAGATCTTAATACGCCTCTCTCAGAAATAGACAGATCATCGAAGCAGAAAATTAATAAAGAAATAAGAGCATTGAATGAAACATTGGACCAGATGGACCTCATCGACGTATACAGAACATTCCACCCTCAAACAACAGAATACTCATTCTTCTCAAGTGCACATGGAACCTTCTCCAGAATAGACCACATACTGGGTCACAAAGCAGGACTCAACTGATACCAAACGACTGACATTATTCCCTGCATATTCTCAGATCACAATGTTTTGAAACTGGAACTCAATCACAAGGAAAAGTTCAGAAGGAACTCAAACACCTGGAAGCTAAAGACCACCTTGCTTAAGAATGCTTGGATCAACCAGGAGATCAAAGATGAACTTAAACAATTCATGGAAACCAATGAGAATGAAGACACCTCGGTCCAAAACCTATGGGATACAGCAAAGGCGGTTCTAAGGGGGAAATACATAGCCATCCAAGCCTCCCTCAAAAACATTGAAAAATCCAGAATACACCAGCTGTCTCTACACCTTAAAGAACTGGAGAATCAACAACAAATCAAACCAAGTCCACATGCAAGAAGGGAAATAATCAAGATTAGAGCAGAGATCAATGAGGTAGAAACGAGAGATACAGTAGAACGTATCAATGAAACTAGAAGCTGGTTTTTTGAAAGAATCAATAAGATCGATAAACCATTGGCCACACTAATCCAAAAGAAAAGAGAGAAAGCCCAAATTAATAAAATTATGAATGAAAAGGGAGAGATCACAACTAACACCAAGGAAATAGAAACAATCATCAGAAATTATTATCAACAGTTATATGCCAATAAGCTAAGCAACCTAGATGAAATGGATGCATTCCTGGAAAGCTACAAACTCCCAAAATTGAACCAGGAAGAAATTGACAACGTGAATAGACCGATATCTAGTAACGAGATTGAAGCAGTGATCAAAAACCTCCCAAAAAACAAGAGCCCAGGACCTGACGGATTCCCTGGGGAATTCTACCAAACTTTCAAAGAAGAAATAACACCAATTCTCCTGAAGCTGTTCCAAAAAATTGAAGCAGAAGGAAAACTTCCAGACTCTTTTTATGAAGCCAGCATTACCCTGATCCCCAAACCAGGCAAAGACCCTACCAAAAAGGAGAATTTCAGACCAATATCACTGATGAATATAGATGCAAAGATTCTCAACAAGATCCTAGCAAACAGGATCCAGCAGCACATTAAAAAGATTATCCACCATGACCAGGTGGGATTCATCCCTGGGTTGCAAGGTTGGTTCAACATTCACAAATCAATCAGTGTGATAGAACACATCAATAAGAGAAGAGAGAAGAACCACATGGTCCTCTCAATGGATGCAGAAAAAGCATCTGACAAAATCCAGCATCCGTTCCTGATGAAAACGCTTCAAAGTATAGGGATAGAGGGAACATTTCTGAACTTCATAAATCTATCTATGAAAGACCCACAGCAAATATCATCCTCAATGGGAAAAAGCTTGCAGCCTTCCCGTTGAGATCAGGAACACGACAAGGATGCCCACTCTCACTACTCTTGTTCAACATAGTATTTGAAGTTCTAGCAACGGCAATCAGACAACAAAGAGAAATAAAAGGTATCCAAATTGGCAAGGAAGAAGTCAAACTCTCTCTCTTCGCAGATGACATGATTCTTTATATGGAAAACCCCAAAGACTCCACCCACAAACTACTAGAACTCATACAGCAATTCAGCAACGTGGCAGGATACAAAGTCAATGTACAGAAATCAGTGGCTTTCTTATACACTAACAATGAAAATACAGAAAGGGAAATTAGAGAATCGATTCCATTTACTATAGCACCAAGAACCATAAGATACCTGGGAATAAACCTAACCAAAGAGGTAAAGGACCTGTACTCGAGGAACTACAGAACACTCATGAAAGAAATTGAAGAAGACACAAAAAGATGGAAGACTGTTCCATGCTCTTGGATTGGAAGAATAAACACTGTTAAAATGTCTATACTGCCTAGAGCAATCTATACTTTTAATGCCATTCCGATCAAAATTCCACCGGTATTTTTCAAAGAGCTGGAGCAAATAATCCTAAAATTTTTATGGAATCAGAAGAGACCCCGAATTGCTAAGGAAATGTTGAAAAACAAAAACAAAACTGGCGGCATCACGTTACCCGATTTCAAGCTTTACTACAAAGCTGTGATCACCAAGACAGCATGGTACTGGCATAAAAACAGACACATAGACCAGTGGAACAGAGTGGAGAGCCCAGATATGGACCCTCAACTCTATGGTCAAATAATCTTCGACAAAACAGGAAAAAATATTCAATGGAAAAAAGACAGTCTCTTCAATAAATGGTGCTGGGAAAACTGGACAGCGATATGTAGAAGAATGAAACTTGACCATTCTCTTACACCGTACACAAACATAAACTCGAAATGGATAAAAGACCTCAACGTGAGACAGGAATCTATCAGAATCCTAGAGGAGAACATAGGCAGTAACCTCTTTGATATCAGCCACAGCAACTTCTTTCAAGATATGTCTCCAAAGGCCAAGGACACAAAAGCAAAAATGAACTTTTGGGACTTCATCAAGATCAAAAGTTTCTGCACAGCAAAGGAAACAGTCAACAAAACAAAAAGGCAACCCACAGAATGGGAGAAGATATTTGCAAATGACAGTACAGACAAAAGGTTGATATCCAGGATCTATAAAGAACTTCTCAAACTCAACACACACAAAACAGATAATCATATCAAAAAATGGGCAGAAGATATGAACAGACACTTCTCCAACGAAGACATACAAATGGCTATCAGACACATGAAAAAATGTTCATCATCACTAGCCATCAGGGAGATTCAAATTAAAACAACATGGAGATACCACCTGACACCAGTTAGAATGGCCAAAATTAGCAAGACAGGAAACAACGTGTGTTGGAGAGGATGTGGAGAAAGGGGAACCCTCTTACACTGTTGGTGGGAATGCAAGTTAGTGCAGCCACTTTGGAGAACAGTGTGGAGATTCCTGAAGAAATTAAAAATAGAGCTTCCCTACGACCCTGCAATTGCACTGCTGGGTATTTACCCCAAAGATACAGATGTAGTGAAAAGAAGGGCCATCTGTACCCCAATGTTTATTGCAGCAATGGCCACGGTCGCCAAACTGTGGAAAGAACCAAGATGCCCTTCAACGGATGAATGGATAAGGAAGATGTGGTCCATATACACAATGGAGTATTATGCCTCCATCAGAAAGGATGAATACCCAACTTTTGTAGCAACATGGACGGGACTGGAAGAGATTATGCTGAGCGAAATAAGTCAAGGAGAGAGAGTCAAGTATCATATGGTCTCACTTATTTGTGGAGCATAACAAAGAACATGGAGGACATGGGGAGATGGAGAGGAGAGGGAGTTGAGGGAAACTGGAAGGGGAGATGAACCATGAGAGACTATGGACTCTGAAAAACAACCAGAGGGTTTTAAAGGGGCGGGGGGGAGGGGTGGGAGGTTGTGGAACCAGGTGGTGGGTAATAGGGAGGGCACGTACTGCATGGAGCAATGGCTGTGATGCCAAAACAATGAACACTGTTATGCTGTAAATAAACAAATAAACAAATAAAAAAAATAATTAAAATGCAAAAAAAAATCAACAAGGAAACAATAGCTTTGAATGACACACTGGACCACATGGACTTAACATATATGAATATATATAAATATATATGATATATGCAGAACATTCCATCCTAAAACAGAATATATATTCTTTTCAAGTACACACAGAACAGTCTCTGGAATAGATTACATATCAGACCACAAAACAAGCCTCAACAAATTTGAAAAGATGAAGTTATACCAAGCATCTCTTTTAAACACAACATTATAAAACTATGTGTCAACCAGAGGGAAAAAAATCTTGAAAGACCACAAATACAGAGAGGTTAAATAACATGGTACTAAAAAATGAATGGATCAACCAGGAAATAAAAGAAAAAATTAAAAAGTACATGGAAACAAATGTAAATGAAAAAAAGAAAAGAGCAGTTCAAAACCTTAGGGATGCACCAAAAGCAATTCTAAGAGGGCAGTTTAAAGCAAAGCAGGCCTACTTCAAAAAGCAAGAAAAATCTCAAGTGAAAATCTAACCTTCTAACAAGCTAGAGAAAGAATAAAATATAAAACCGGCAGGTGGAAAAGAAATAATAAAGATTAGAGCAGAAATAAATGATACAGAAACTAAAACAAAACAAAAGAATAGACTAACAAAATGAGGAGCTGTTTCTTTGAAAAATTAATAAAACTGATTCGCCACTAGCCAGACATATCAAGAAAAAAAGAGAAAGGACTGGAATAAATAAAATCACAAATGAGAGAATAGAAATACCAACCAATACCACAGAAACACAATTACACAGAGAATATTAGGAGAAAGTATAAGGCAACAAATTAGATGACCTAGAAGAAATGGATAAATTCTTGGAAACATATTACCTACTAAAACCGAAACAGGAACAAACAGAAAATTGGAACAGAGTGATTACCAGCAACTAAAATTTAATCAGTAATCAAACAATTACCAAAAAAGAAAAGTGCAGGAGCAGATGGCTTCACAGACGATTTCTACCTAACATTTACTCAAGAGTTAGTGCATATTCTTTTCACGCTATTTCAAAAAAATGGATAAAGGGGCACCTGGGTGGCTCAGTTGTTAAGCGTCTGTCTTCGGCTCAGGTCATGATCTTGGAATCAAGCCCCACATCAGGCTCTCTGCTCAATGGGAAGCCTGCTTCTCCCCCTCCCACTCCCCCTGCCTGTGTTCCCTCTTTCACTCTCTCTCTCTCTCTCTCTGTCAAATAAATAAATAAATAAAATGTTAAAAAAAAAAAAAGAAAAAGGAAAAGGAAAACTTCCAGTTCATTCTTTGAGGCCAATATCACCTTGAGACTAAAATCAGATAAGGATAGCACAAAAAAAGAAAACTACAGGGCAAAATCTATGATGAACATAGGTGCAAAAATCCCCAACAAAATACTAGCAAATTGAATCTAACAACACATTAAAAAAATCATTTATCATGATCAAATGGGATTTATTTGTGGGATGCAAGGTGGTTCTGTATCTGCAAATCAATCGAACTGATACATTAAATCAATAAGAGAAAGAATACAAACCATATAATCATTTCAACAGACAGAAAAAAAGTATTTGACAAAGTACAACATCTGTTCATGATAAATACCCTCAACAAAGTAGGTCTAAAGTAGTTTTTTTTTAGGCTTTAATAAAAGCCTTATATGAAAACCCACAGCAAACATCATAATGATGAAAAACAGAGCTTTTCCCCAAAGATCAGGAATAACACAAGGATATCCACTCTCACCACTTATATTTAACACAGTATTATCTAGTCACAGAAATCAGATAACAAAAAGAAATAAAGGGCACGTAAATCTATAAGGAAGAAGTAATACTTTCACTATTTGTAGATGGCATGATACGCTATATGGAAAACTTGAAAGACTGTACCTAAAACTACTAGAACTGATAAATGAATTCAAGAAAGTTGCAGGATACAAAGTCAGTGTACAGAAATCTGTTGCATTTCTATACACCAATAATGAAGTAGCCAAAGAGAAGTAAGAAAACGATCCCAATCACAACTGCACCAAAAACAATGAAATATCTAGGAATAAACTTAATCAAAGATGTGAAAGATTTATACTCTGAAAGAAACTGAAGACAACACAAACAAATGGAAAGACATGCCACGTTCATGGGTTGGAAGAACAAACATTGTTAAAGTGTCTATACTACCCAAAGCATTCTACAGATTCAGTGCAATTCCTATCAAAATGCCAACAATATTTTTCATAGAAATAAGAATAATCCTAAAACTTACAGAGAACCCACAAAAGATCCCAAATAGCCAAAGCAATCCCGAAAAAGAGAAACAGAACTGGAGGTATCAAAATTCCAGTTTTTAAATTATACTACAAAGCTGTAGTAATCAAAACAGTATGGTCCTGGCATAAAAATAGACACATAGATCAATGGAACAGAAGAGCAAACCCAAAAATAAACCCACAATTATATGATGAATTAATCTTCAACAAAGCAGAGAAGAATATACAATGGGAAAAAGAGAGTCTCTTCAATAAACAGGGTTGGGAGAAGTGTACAGTAACATGCAAAATAATGAAACTGGACCACTTTCTTAAACCATACACAAAATAAATTCAAAATGGATTAGAGACCTAAACCTGAGACCTGAAACCATAAACATTCCAGAAGAGAACTCTCTGACACTGGTGGTAGCAACATTTTCCTCTCCTGAGGCAAGGGAAACAAAAACAAAAATGAACTACTGGGACTTTATCAAAATAAAAAGCTACTGCACGGTGAAGGGAACAATCAACAAAACTAAAAGGCAGCCTAAAGAATGGGAGAAGATAATCTGCAGATGTCGTATCTGATAAAGGGTTAGTATCCAATATGTAAAGAACTTACTAAACTCAACACAGCAAACCCAAATAACCCAGTTAAGAAACAGGCAGAAGCCATGAATATACTTGTCCAAAGAAGAAAGAGAAGGCCAACACAGACGTGAAAAGATGCTCAACATCACTCACCGTCATGGAACTGCAAATCAAAACCACAATAAGATATTACCTTACATCTGTCAGAATGGCTAAAATCAACAACACAAGAAACAATAAGTGTTGACAAAGATGTGGAGAAAAAGGAACTCTCTTGAACTGTTGGTGATGTGTATTGATGCAGCCACTGTAGAAAACAGTACAGTAGATTCCTCAAAAAGGTTGGACGACTGCCTTCGGCTCAGGTCATGATCCCGGAGTCTCGGGATCGAGTCCCGCATCGGACTCCCAGCTCCACGGGGAGTCTGCTTCTCCCTCTGACCTTCTCCTTGCTCATGCTCTCTCTCAAATAAATAAATAAAATCTTTAAAAAAAAAAAGTAGAACTTTCATGGGACCCAGCAATTACACTACTGGGTATTTACCCAAAGAATACAAAAACACTAATTCAAAGGAATACATGCACCACAATATTTCTAGCACCATTATTTTCAATAGCTAAGATATGGAAGCAGCACAAGTGTCCATCAATTGATAAACAGATAAAGAAGATGTAGTATATATGCATATACACAATGGAATATTATTCAGCCAGTGAAAGAAATGAAATTATGACAACTGCATGACAATTGCAACAATATGGATATAGACTATAATGCTAAGTGAAATAGGTCAGAGAAAGACAAATAGCATATGATTTCACACATATATGGAATTTATGAAACAGAACAGACAAAGGGAAAAGAGAGACAAGGTAAGAAATAGACTATTAACTAAAGAGAACAAACTGATAGTTACCAGAAGGGATGTGGGTTGGGGGATGGGTGAAATATGTGATAGAAATTAAGGAGTACAGTTGCTGTGATGAGCACTAGATGATGTATGGAACTGACAGATCACAACACTGTACACCTGAAACAAATATAACACTGTATGTTAATTATCTGGAATTAAAATAAAAAATAAGAAGATGAATGGTATGACTTAGATCTTGTTTAATTTGTTGAGACTTCTGTTGTGACCCGATATTTGATCTATAGTGGAGAATGTTCCATGTACACTTGAAAAGAAAATATATTCTGCTGTTTTAAGATGGAATGTTCTGAATACATCGTTTAGATCCACCTGGTCCAGCGTGTCGTTCAAAGCCATTGTCTCCATGTTGGTTTTCTGTTTGGATGATCTGTCCATTGATGTAAGTACAGTGTTTAAGTCCTCTACTATTATCGTGTTACTACTGATTAGTTCCTTTATGTTTGTTATTAACTGTTTAATGTATTTGGGTGCATAAATACTTAGAACTGTTACATCTTCTTGTTGGATTGTCCCTTTATTATTATATAATGTCCTTGTCTCTTGTTACAGTCTAGTTTGTCTAAGTACTGCTACTCTGGCTTTCTTTTGACATCCCTTTGCTGGATAAATGTTTCTCCATCCCTTCACTTTTAATCTGAAGTTTCAGTAGAGACCATGGCAGGATCCTGGATTTTTACCCCTCTCCAGCAGTAATGAGACACTGGGGTCTTGTCAGAGGAGGCCAAATGGAGAGTCAGGTCTCCCTTCCACCACTGCCTGAGTAATAAAACCATACCCCTCTCCCATTGTGTCAATGAAGACCAGGTGGGGAGCAGTTAACAAGGCACTCCTGTGCTCTCCCTATCCAGAATGGAAATCAGTGGAGGCCTACTAGGTAGCATACACTATAATCACTCTGCAGTAATGAGGAATTTCTCCAACCTCCAGGTGCCCGCAGAGGGCAAGTGGGGAACTGCCACCTCCCTGGCTAACAAGATATCACCCTTTTTTCCCACCAAAGCAGTGTCAGTGGAGGCCTGCTAAAACAGAGTAAGATCCAAGCCCCACTACAGAATAATTAAAATGCCCAGGTAGCAATCCAAAACTACTCATTATACCAAGAAATAGGAAAACCTCAATTTGAATGAAAAAAGACAATCAACAGATGCCAACAGGACACAGCTGTTGGGTTAGGTAAGATTTAATGCAGCCATAATAAAAATGCACTAGTGAGTAATTATAAATCTGCTGGAAACAAATGAAACAAGAGACAATTTCTGGAAAGAAAGGGAAAACCTCAGCATATAGGAGATTTAAAGGACAACCAAATGGAAATTTTTGAACTGGAAAATACAGTAATTAAATTTTTTAAAAAAATTAGAAAAAAATTTTTAAAGCCCTCTGTGGATGGGTTCAACAGAATGGAATGGACAAAGGGAAGAATCCGTGAACTTGAAAGTAGAACCATGGAAATGACACAATATAAAATGAAAGAAAATAGCCTATATAAAAATGAACAGAAACACACATCACTTGGGCTCTTCATAAAAATGAACAGAAGCACACATAGTTTGGGCTCTTCTTACTCTTTGTACTGGCTTATTATTATTACTACTTTGGCTATACTCCTTTGTATAATCCATTGTCCCCAGCATGATGCATTCTTCTTAATAGGTATAATAAGTATTTTTGAATTAAAAAAATGAACAGAGCCTCAGAGACATGTGGAACTATAGTGAAAGTTCTAATAGCCATGTCACATGAGTCCCGGAAGAAGAGGAGAAAGACGACAAGGCTGAAAAGTATTCAGAGAAAAAAAAGGATGAACATTTTCTGAATTTGGCAAAAAGACATAAACCTACAAATTCAAGAGGCTGCATGAATGTTTAACAGAATAATTCCAAAGAAATCTATGCCAAGACACATCACATTGAAGCTTTTAAAAATTAAAGACAAAGAAAAATCTTGAAAGCAGCCTGGGGTGGGGGGAAACATTACCTACAGTTGAAAAACAATTCAAATGGCAGCAGATTTCTCATTAGAAACCATGGAGGCCAGAAAGAAGTACAGCTTATCATGGACTACTACTCAGCAATAAACAGGAATGTACTGTAGATGCATGCAACAAGTTAGGTGAACCTTAAGAAAATTTTACTGAGGAAAAAAAAAAAACACCTCAAGATTATCTACTGTTTTAAATAAAAATAAGAAAAAATTTAATAAAGAAAAAAAAGCTTACCTATTATAGGATTCATTTTGTATGACACTGTCAAAATGACAAAATTACTGAGAGAGAAAACAGATTAGTGGTTGCCTGGGATTAGATAGCTGATGTGGGGAGGGAGGGATGTAGTTATGGCTATAAAAGGGCAATACAAGGGTTCCTTGTGGTAATGGTCACAGGAATCTATACATGTGATAAAATTACACATGCACATTATAACAATGTCAAACTCTTGGGTTTTGATATCGTGCTACAATTTGGTAAAACAGAACTACTGGAAGAAACTGAGAGAAAGGTACATGGGACTTCTCTGTATTATCTTTGCAAATACCTATGAATCTATAATTGTAAAATTAAAAAAAAAAACTATACACTTTGACCCAATAATTCCAAAGAAGTTTTAAAAAATAATGGAATTTTACAAGTATTTGTTTATTAGACTGGCTGTTTTTTATAGGACTATGAAGTATAAATTTTCTCATAATCTCAACCACATGGGATTAAATAAAAACAGTATACCCACAACCACTGAAAATACTGTAGACATGCAAAATGTAAGTATTAAGTAAGTAGTATTAAGTATTAAGTAAGTAGTATTAAGCCTTTTAAAAAGCAGATTATAAAACAATATATAAAATAGTATTGCATATTTATGGAAATATGTATGTATATACATATAAAAAAGCAAGATAAAAAAACACACCAAGTGTTCATCATCTAGGGGTAGGATTACAGTAATTTTACTTTTCTTTTTTACATCTTTCAAACTGTCAATAGTGAGTACATATTATTAGATTGGACATACAAAAATATTTCACACAGAAAAAATAAATTTATAAAAAGAAATTTACAAAATATTCACAAACATAAAATAAATTTAATTAAGAAAACCAAAGATGAGTGCAGTTTTATTTTATATCTAAGATACTAACACAGGTAAAAAGACATGGAAAAAACTTGTTAAGGTAATAGGGAACAATAATGATAACAATAATGATAAAGATAACCATCATGGTAAAAATTTACTTAATTCACAAATCACTGTAAAAGGTGGAAAACCACCAGTGAGCTACTTTTCAAAATGAAATTTAGGATTACAGCAATAAGGGACAAGTTTACTTCACTCTCCCTGCTGGCAACAAGTTCCCAATTCTCTCTGTTTAACCACACTTCTGACGTCTTTTAGTAAGTAATAGTTTTACACTTGAAAACATAGACAGGGGGCGCCTGGGTGGCTCAGCGGGTTAAAGCCTCTGCCTTCGGCTCAGGTCATGATCCCAGGGTCCTGGGATCGAGCCCCGCATCGGGCTCTCTGCTTGGCTGGGAGCCTGCTTCCTCCTCTCTCTCTCTCTGCCTGCCTCTCTGCCTACTTGTAATCTCTATCTGTCAAATAAATAAATCTTAAAAAAAAAAAAAAAGAAAACATAGACAGGTTTTCACTGACTATGCCAAACCAGATCAGTCTTCTGCTTCTCATAATTCATGTAACAGTTTGAATAAAACTTAATATAAATTTATAGCAGTCTAAATAATCTAGCTAATGACATTGTTGTTTCCTTCCTAGGAATCTCTACAGTCCACTCTTTGTTGGTTCCTCTCGTGGTACTTTCATATTCTGACTCTTACAGCTACTTGTTTCTCTGATCTGTCCCACTAGATTGAGTCCCCTAAGGTCAGGCCTATGTCATACTCATCTTTACCTATCCTGAAATGTCTAGCAGAATGCACTGCACACAGCTAATATCATCTTGTTCTATTAGGTGTGCATTAAGATTATAAACATTTCAAATCAGGCATGCAACCCTCTGTTTTTTTGTAATCCCTGCAGTACATAGTTTAGGTCTAGGCATAATGATATCCAATGTATCCTTGCTGATTTCTACTTAGTGAAACACCTTTAAGAAATATGTTCTACAAGGCATGGTATCTGGCAGTATTAGAGACAGAAATTTTGATACAGACTGGTAAAAGAACATAAAGTGGTACCCAACTTTAGACTCATAAAAAATAGAGAATTTACATATGGGAGAAGTTCATAAACTGGATTAAGAATTCTGAGAAAGGGGTGCCTGGGTGGCTCAGTGGGGTAAAGCCTCTGCCTTCGGCTCAGGTCATGATCCCAGGATCCTGGGATCGAGTCCCGCATTGGGCTCTCTGCTCAGCAGGGAGCCTGCT
Organism: Meles meles; assembly: GCF_922984935.1. Lineage (NCBI taxonomy): Eukaryota > Metazoa > Chordata > Mammalia > Carnivora > Mustelidae > Meles > Meles meles. Next base: position 72,938,992 of record NC_060087.1, read on the forward strand.
TCTTCCTCTCTCTCTGCCTGCCTCTCTGCCTAGTTGTGATTTCTCTCTGTCAAATAATTAAAATGTTAAAAAAAAAAGAATTCTGAGGAAAAGCAAAGAAGAGTAATAGCAGTAAAGAAAACAAATTTTGTGAAAGTATGTTTCTAATAAGCTTAAGTAAAGTTACAGAAAGAACTATAAAGTCACAGAAATTCTTTCACTGGAGGGTTTATAAATTATGCCTATGAAGATCCAGCCACAAAAATGATTAGAGGCAAGACAATAAAATGACTTACTCTATGAACATAAAGTGTGTGAACAAAGAATGTGAATAAAAAATATATGGCAAAACTATAACCAGAACCCAGACAACTTTATCAACGTCTGCCCCCTTTTACTTCCTAAACAAACACATAAAACAAACAGATTCTACTGTGCTTACATGTGCCTTTCATGCATGTCATTGTTGAAGGACACAACTCAATGACTCGAACAGCAAAAGTTCCTGGTTCCTCTCCTGGTACTGTCAAAATGGAAATCTAAAAAGTGTAAACAAAATATTAGACATAGCTGGTAGATCTCATTTTCATTCTTCTATCATTAGAGTGCAGTTAACTTTCAAATTGAGTTGTCCTTTTTCAAACTCCACTGATGTGTGAAAAAGTGATTTTCAAGGGTTTAATTTAGAACAGAATTTGAAACATGTAACATGAACATATGTCCAAACATTGAGTATCTGCATTATTTATATACTTATATATCATATATATTGCATTCATATAATTCAGACAATAAATACTTTAAATAACTTTAATATTTAATTCTTCACTTATTTTCAAAGGATTCATTTATGACTATTTCTGAATTATATATACTTCAGTATTTGAAAATAGATATTATATCAATTTTGATTATTCATAATGACTAAAAGCAGATATAGAGTACTAAAATCTTAAAATGTTACAAATCCCAAAGATATTGAAATAATAGATCAACATATACCAAAGTACAGCTGAACTATGTACCAAAATGTTTCAAAATGAAGGTCTTTAAATTAATTTAAAGACTCCATTAATAAAATTAGAAACCCAGCATTTACAGTAAAGTGGAAAATTGTTTTTCAGTAATGTTTATTGATATGCAGTATGCTGATATGCTATAGGCACTACTAATATATTACATGGCTTTATACTCACAACTTTAAATGACCATCGGTCAATGTTTCTCTATAAAACTGACTATGGACTCTGAAAAACAACCTGAGGGTTTTGAAGGGTCAGGGGTGGGAGGTTGGGGGAACAGGTGGTGGGTAATAGGGAGGGCACCTTTTGCATGGAGCACTGGGTGTTGTGCAAAAACAATGAATACTGTTACGCTGAAAAAAATAAATAAATTAAATTTGAAAAAAAAAACTGAAAGTTTCAGTATGAATTCTCAATAATCTTCAATCTGAGGAAACTATATCCCCTCACATATAAAATACTTGCTAAAAAGTAAATTTATACTTTTATTTATGAGGGCTAGATGCCCAGATTTTGACGGGTGATGCCACATTGATAGCCCAACACAGGAAAGGCCTACAAGTTCTCAAAACAGAAGTTCTTTTGATAACCCTGACTATTCTATTACTATCATACTTCTCATAAGTACATTTTTGGGCTTAATATAGCTCAAAAACTGAGTTCTCCATATTCCTCTTGACTTCCTTTTGCTACTGGCTGTCCATGATACAGAATGTCATACTTGAAAAGAGGAGCCACTAAAACATGCATTTCATGTTGTACAATAATTATCAAATGATTATGACTAAAAACATGCACATAACTGGAAAGGTATCTTAGGGACAACACCAACATGGAAGTTCAGGCATACCACATTTTATTGCACTTCACTTTACTGCACTCTGCAAATACTACGTATTTTTTTTTTTCTTTTACAAATTGAAGGCTTGGGGCGCCTGGGTGGCTCAGTGGGTTAAAGCCTCTGCCTTCAGCTCAGGTCATGATCTCAGGGTCCTGGGATGGAGCCCCACATTGGGCTCTCTGCTCAGTGGGGAGCCTGCTTCCCCCACCCCCACCCCCGCCTCTCTGTCTACTTATGACCTCTGTCAAATTAAATAAATAAATAAATAAATAAATAAATAAATAAATAAATAAATATTTGAAGGCTTGTAGCAACCTTGCATTGAGCAAGTCTGTTGATTTTTTCCAACAGCATTTTGTTCACTTCATATCTCTATGTCACATTTTGGTCAATTCTCATAGTACGACAAACCTTTTCATTATTATATTTGTTATGGTGATCTGGGATCACTGACCTTTGATGTTACTATTGCAATTGTTTAGGGGCTCCATGAACTGTGCCCAAATAGAATAGCAAATTTTTTTTTTTTTATTTGACAGAGAGAAATCACAAGCAGGCAGAGAGGCAGGCAGAGAGAGAGGAGGAAGCAGGCTCCCTGCGGAGAGGCTTTAACCCACCGAGCCAGCCAGGCGCCCCTAGAATAGCAAATTTAATTGATAAATGTTTTGTATGTTCTGACTGTTCCACCAACCAACCATTCCCCAGTCTCTACCCTTTCCTGGGGCCTTCCTATTCCCTGAGACAAAGTGCTACTGAAATTAGGCAAATTAATAACCCTATAATGGCCTCTAAGTGTTCAAAGGAAAGGAAGGATCACACATCTCTCATTCTAAATCAAAAGCTAGAAATAATTAAGCTTAGTGAAAAAGGCACACTGAAAGCCAAGATAGGCCAAAAGATAGGTCTCTTGTGCCAAACACCAAAGTGGTAAATGCAGAGGAAAAGTTCTTGAAGTAAATTAGAAGTGCTACTCCAATGAACATAAGAATGATAAGAAAGGGAAACAGCCATACTGCTGATATGGAGAGAAGTTTCAGGGGTCTGGATCAAACCAGCTAAAACATTCCCTAAGCCAAAGCCTAATCCAGAGCTAAGCCCTAACTCTTTTTTTTTTTTTAAGATTTTATTTTATTTATTTGACAGAGAGAGATCCAAAGTAGATAGAGAGGCAGGCAGAGAGAGAGAGAGGGAAGCAGGCTCCCTGCTGAGCAGAGACCCCGATGCGGGACTCGATCCCAGGACCCCGAGATCATGACCTGAGCTGAAGGCAGCGGCTTAACCCACTGAGCCACCCAGGTGCCCCAGGCCCTAACTCTTTTTAATTCTATGAAGGCTGAGAGAGGTGAGACAGTTATAGAAAGGTCTGAAGCTTAGCCAAGGTTGGCTCACGAGGTTTAAGGGAAGAAGCATCTCCATAAAGAAGTGCAAAGTGAGGGGCGCCTGGGTGGCTCAGTGGTTTAGGCCACTGCCTTCGGCTCAGGTCATGATCTCAGGGTCCTGGGATCGAGTCCTGCATCGGGCTCTCTGCTCGGCAGGGAGCCTGCTTCCCTCTCACTCTCTCTGCTTGCCTCTCTGCCTACTTGTGATCTCTCTCTGTCAAATAAATAAATAAAAATCTTTACAAAAAAATAAAAAAATAATAAAAATTAAAAAAAGGAAGTGCAAAGTGACACTGCAAATACTGACACAGAAGCTGCAACAAGTTATCCAGAAAATGTAACTAAGATAATTCATGAATGTGGCTACACTAAAGTACAAATTTTCCAGGTAGATCAAATAGTCTTCTATTGGAAGAAGATGTCATCTAGGACTTTCATAGTTAGAGAAAAGTCAAGACCTGGCTTCAAAGTTTCAAAGGACAGGCTGATCCTCTTGTTAAAGGCTAATGTAGCAGGCAACTTTAAGTTGAAGCTAATGCTCATTTATCATTACAATAATCCTAGGGCCTTTAAGATTTACTACTCTCCCTGTGCTCTGTAAATGGAACAACAAAGCCTGGATGATACCACACGGTTTACAAGTATTTTAAGGCCACTGTTGAGCCCTACTGCTCAGAAAAGATTGCTTTTAAAATATGAATGCTCACTGACAATGAACCTGGTCACCCAAGAGTTCTGATGATGATATACAAGAATAGTGTTCTCATGCCTGCTAACACAACATATTTTCTTCAGCTTATGGATCCAGGAGTAATTGTGACTTTGCCATAGATAGTGATTCTTCTGATGGATCAGAGCAAAGTAATCTGAAAACCTTCTGGAGAGGATTCACCATTCTGGATGTCATTGAAAACATTCATGATTCATAAGAAAAGGGCAAAATATCAGCATTAATAGGAGTTTGGTGGAAGTTGATTCCAACCCTCATGAAAGACTTTGAGGGATTCAAGATTACAGTGGAGGAAGTAACTGCAGATGTGGTGGAAATAGCCACGCAACTGGAATTAGAAGTGAAACTTGAAGAAGGGGCTTTAATAAATGAGGACTTGCCACTCAAGGATGAGTAGAGAAAGTGCTTCTTGAGATGGAATCTACTTCTAACAATGATGCTGTGAAGACTGCTGAAACAACAACAACAGATTTAGATATGACATAAACTTAGTTGATAAAACAGATTTTGATGGGACTGACTCCAATTTTCAAAGAATTTCTACTGTAGGTAAAATGCCATCAAAAAGCACTGTATGCTAGAGAAACCATTCATGAATAAAGAGTGAACTGATGCAGAAAAGATTATTGTTGTCTTATTTTAAGAAACTGTCACAGTCACCCAAACCTTTAACAACCTCCACTCTGATTAGTCAGCAGCCATCAACATCAAGGCAAGACACTCCACCAGCAAAAAAGATTACAATTCACCAAAAGTGCAGATCATGGTTAGCATTATTTAGAAATAAAGTATTTACTTAAGGTAAGCTCATTTTTTAGACATAATGCTATACTGCACACTTAATAAACTATAGTATAGTATAAACATAACTATTATACACACTGGGAAACCAGAAAAAAATCACGTGACTTGCTTTACTGTGACATTCACTTTACTGCGGTGGTCTGGAACTACACTCACAGTATCTCTGAGATATGCCTATATTTCTTTTGTTTCCTACAACCATCAAGTCTAATTTTTAAAAATTTAAATACAATCAGTAATCCCCTACCCCACTACCTTCTGTGTCCTGAACTGAGAAGGTATTGCCTTAAATCTTATAGAGATTAATAAAGCCATCAAAAGGGAATTCCCTTAATCCTCTAATATCACTTTCATAAAATCTATCTAAACTTACACCTATTCTTTCCTCTCTTTAAGCCTCATTATATATGCTTCCAAAATTTTAAAAAAAGGAAAAAAAAAAACCATGTAGGAAACAAAGAAAAGCGTACCAAATGAAGACACTTCAGTCCAAAACCTATAGGATACAGCAAAGACGGTCCTAAGGGGGAAATACATAGCCATCCAAGCCTCCCTCGAAAAAACTGAAAAATCCAGAATACACCAGCTGTCTCTATACCTTAAAGAACTGGAGAATCAACAACAAATCAAACCAACTCAACATGCAAGAAGGAAAATAATCAAGATTAGAGCAGAGATCAATGAGGTAGAAACGAGAGATACAGTAGAACGTATCAATGAAACTAGAAGCTCGTTTTTTGAAAGAATCAATAAGATCGATAAACCATTGGCCACACTAATCCAAAAGAAAAGAGAGAAAGCCCAAATTAATAAAATTATGAATGAAAAGGGAGAGATCACAACTAACACCAAGGAAATAGAAACAACCGGGGGGAGTCAAGATGGCGGGGAAGTAGGAGGAGGCACCCTTTCAACCTGTACCCTAAAGTGAGCTGATTACCTACCAAAGAACTCCGACCACCCATGAAATCAGCCTGAGATCAGAATTATACATGTCTGGATCTCTACAGGAGCAGAAGACGCCAGTGGCAGGTAAAGCAGACTGGGAACCTCCGACTGATATCAGAAGATAAACAAAAGGGGGAGGGAGCCACCAGAGGTGACCGATCGGAAAGTAACACCCCAACACAAGAGTGCTCTGCGTCTGGGGACCAGCATTAACTTGGAGTCTGGTTGAAAGCACTCAAAAAACAAACAGCAAAGGATCGTGGGGGGGTAATAGTGGGAACCTGAGCAGTTAGGGTCAGGGACCTAAGTCTCCGGACCCAGGACAGCCTCCCCTGGTGCGGAGCCAGAGAGAGTGCGGCGGAGAAATCAGGTCTCCGTCCCTGAGGGGCCAGTGCACCTGAACGCCAGCGCGCCCGAGAACAAGTGGGGTCTGGCTCCCGTGAGGGGCTGGGAGCCTGGCCAGACGGCAATCCTGAAACGCGCGCGTCCCACACCCTCCCTTGGGAAAGGTGCTCATAGGCGCTAGCCTGGAGCTCTGGCAGCCGGAAAAAACAGACATTCCCAGCCCGGGACAGCGGGGAAAATCTCAGTGTGCGATCTCTGCTCCGAACCTCTCTGGCGGTCTGGAGCTGCCCAGACAGCCACCGCTGCCCTGGTTTTTGGTACAACGAGGAGCTCCTGCATCCCCAGGGACAGTGACTCAGAACCGACTCTGCCAGCAGCTTTTGCAAAACAGTCTGAGGCTTCTCTCTGAGAGGGAGGTCTGGGTGCTGTTTGCTCTCCTCTAAACCTCCAAAAACCATCAAAAGCTGTCAAGGCGAGAGAAAGCAGATGAAAGAACATAAAAACCCCCAGAGAACAAAAGGCTGAAAAAAAACAGTTTCCTGAAAAAAAAAAAAAAGAGCTCACCCCCTTGAGGGGAGCGGGAGGACCTAACTCAGGGAACATCATTGTCTGAAAACCCACGTGGCAGGCCCCTCCCCCAGAAAACCAACCAGGAAGGAAGAAAAAAAAAAAAAAAAAGACTACAAGAGAACAATCACCACTACTTCATAAATACAACTTTTATTTTTAACTCTTTACCAATATTCTGGTTCTTTTTTTTTTTATACATACAGATAATTTTTTAACCTATTTACCATCACACTGAGATGTCCAGTACATCAAATTCTTTAATAACCTTCTAACCTGAACTTTTTGATACATACACCCGTGTTTTTCTTTTGTTTTTCTATTTTTTTAATTCTTTTTTAATTTTAACTTAGTTTAGTCTAGTTTCTTCTTTTTTAATTTTTATTTTCTACTATACATATAGAGTTAAACTTCAAGGTAATCCCCTTTCCCCAACCAATGCTACCCCTATAGGCAAACCAGTTTCTAATCCCCCTGTAACTTAGGAAAGTTGAGTCCCTTAACAAAAACATCAAGATACCTTCAGGAAGAATCAAAATAACCTTCCTCACCCACACGGAGAATCTATAACCATTCTCCCAATTTTTCCTTCTGTCAGTGTTTCTGTGAATTTGTGTTTGTCCTGATAATATATAAACCTTATACTTGGGGTTCTTTCTGATGAGGTTCTTCCCTTTTTTTTTTTGCTTATATATACATATTTTTTTCTCTTGTCATATATTTTTATCACTCTTTTTGTCTGTCTGTTTTTGTTTGTATACTCCACAAATCTTACCTTGTGGCCCATTTGGGCTGAGCCTTCTCTTTTATCTTCCCTTTTTTTCCTATCTCTCTCTCTCTCTTTTTTTTCCTTTTTTCTTTCCCCTTTTTTTTTTCTTTCTTCTTCTCTATTTCTTTTTCTTCTCGTTTTTCTCTCATTTGGGTGGGGAATCCTGATTGCACAGAAGCGTTCCAGGGTGCACATTGACTGCACCACAATCGATAAGTCCAGCTGCACCTGTTTAGTCATCTCTTACCAAAATGACTAGGAGGAGGAATACCCAACAGAAGAAAAATACAGAGGATGGGCCTTCTGCAACAGAGCTAATGGCTATCGACATAGACAATATGTCAGAAAAGGAATTCAGACTAACAATTATCCAGGCAATAGCTAGGTTGGAGAAAGCCATGGATGACCAAACAGAATTGATTAGGGCAGAACTGAAAGCCACCAGGGATGATGTTCACAATGTTAGGGCAGAACTGAAAGCCACCAGGGATGATGTTCAAAATGCTCTCAATGAGTTCCAATCCAATCTAAATTCTCTAAAAGCTAGGGTAACTGAGACAGAAGATAGAATTAGTGATCTGGAGGACAAACAGATAGAGAGAAAGGATCAGGAGGAAGCCTGGAACAAACAGCTCAGAAGCCACGAAAACAGAATCAGGGAAATAAACGATGCCATGAAACGTTCCAACGTCAGAATTATTGGAATCCCTGAAGGGGAAGAAAAAGAAAGAAGTCTAGAAGATATAGTGGAAGAAGTTGTCTATGAAAATTTTCCCAATCTCACGAATGGAAACAACGTTCATGTACTAGAGGCAGAAAGATTTCCTCCCAAGATTTTAGATTCCCGAAAGTCCTCACGGCACCTTATCGTTAGAATGGGGAATTTTGTTTCAAGAGAGACCCTCTTAAAAGCAGCTGGGACAAAGAAGCTTCTTACATACAGAGGAAAGCCCATTAGAATAACGTCAGACCTTTCCACAGAGACCTGGCAAGCCAGGAAGGGCTGGCAAAATATATTCAGAGTACTAAATGAGAAGAACATGCAACCAAGAATACTCTATCCAGCAAGACTGACATTTAAAATGGATGGAGAGATAAAGAGTTTCCAAGACCGGCAAGGCTTAAAAGACTATGCAACCACCAAGCCGACACTGCAGGAAATATTAAGGGGGGTCCTATAAGAGAGAAAAAATCCTAAGAATATCATTGAACAGAAATATAGAAACAATCTACAGACAGAAAGACTTCAAAGGCAACACGATGTCAATAAAAACCTATTTCTCAATAATCACTCTCAATGTGAATGGCCTAAATGCGCCCATAAAACGACACAGGGTTGCAGATTGGATAAAACGACAGGACCCATCCATATGTTGTCTACAAGAGACCCATTTTGAACCTAAGGATACACCCAGACTGAAAGTGAAGGGATGGAGAAGCATCTTTCATGCCAATGGGCCTCAAAAGAAGGCCGGAGTAGCGATTCTCATATCAGATAAATTGGATTTTAAACTAAAAACTATAGTCAGAGATACAGAAGGACACTACATAATTCTTAAAGGGACTATCTGCCAAGACGATCTAACAATTGTGAATATCTATGCCCCCAATATGGGAGCACCCAATTACATAAGAAAACTATTAATCAAGATAAAGAGTCATATTGATATGAATACAATAATAGTAGGAGATCTTAATACGCCTCTCTCAGAAATAGACAGATCATCGAAGCAGAAAATTAATAAAGAAATAAGAGCATTGAATGAAACATTGGACCAGATGGACCTCATCGACGTATACAGAACATTCCACCCTAAAACAACAGAATATTCATTCTTCTCAAGTGCACATGGAACCTTCTCCAGAATAGACCACATACTGGGTCACAAAGCAGGACTCAACCGATACCAAAAGACTGACATTATTCCCTGCATATTCTCCGATCACAATGCTTTGAAACTGGAAATAGAAACAACCATCAGAAATTATTACCAACAGTTATATGCCAATAAGCTAAGCAACCTAGATGAAATGGATGCATTCCTGGAAAACTATAAATTCCCAAAATTGAACCAGGAAGAAATTGACAACCTGAATAGACCGATATCTCGTAATGAGATTGAAGCAGTGATCAAAAACCTCCCAAAAAACAAGAGCCCAGGACCTGACGGATTACCTGAGGAATTCTACCAAACTTTCAAAGAAGAAATAACACCAATTCTCCTGAAGCTGTTCCAAAAAACTGAAGCAGAAGGAAAACTCCCAGACTCTTTTTATGAAGCCAGCATTACCCTGATCCCCAAACCAGGCAAAGACCCTACCAAAAAGGAGAATTTCAGACCAATATCACTGATGAATATGGATGCTAAGATTCTCAACATGATCCTAGCAAACAGGATCCAGTAGTACATTAAAAAGATTATCCACCATGACCAGGTGGGATTCATCCCTGGGTTACAAGGTTGGTTCAACATTCGCAAATCAATCAATGTGATAGAACACATCAATAAGAGAAGAGAGAAGAACCACATGGTCCTCTCAATGGATGCAGAAAAAGCATCTGACAAAATCCAGCATCCGTTCCTGATGAAAACGCTTCAAAGTATAGGGATAGAGGGAACATTCCTGAACTTCATAAAATCTATCTATGAAAGACCCATAGCAAATATCATCTTCAATGGGAAAAAGCTTGCAGCCTTCCCGTTGAGATCAGGAACACAAGGATGCCCACTCTCACCACCCTGTTCAACATAGTATTCGAAGTCCTAGCAACGGCAATTAGACAACAAAGAGAAATAAAAGGTATCCAAATTGGCAATGAAGAAGTCAAATTCTCTCTCTTCGCAGATGACATGATTCTTTATATGGAAAACCCCAAAGACTCCACCCCCAAACTACTAGAACTCATACAGCAATTCAGTAATGTGGCAGGATACAAAGTCAATGTACAGAAATCAGTGGCTTTCTTATACACCAAATGTATATTTTAGACTGCTCATTCTAATAGCTCTGTGGAGGCTGGATCTGAAGGAGTTAAGATGAAAGGCAGAACAAGTTAGAAGGCAGAAATAATGAGGTCCAGAACCAGACAATGAGAGGACCTGGAGGCTCAGGAGTTAGCAGAGATGGGAGGAAGAAGTTGTTAGCTAGAAGGATGTCAGTGCTTTTCATCAAGGTAGGGAGCACTGGATGAGTAGTTTTGAGAGGGAAGATGGTGAGTTCAGCTTGGAGTATGTTCAGTTTGAGGTGCTTTTGAGACAGGTATCCAGCAGGAAGTTTGGCCAACATTCCTGGGAGATACAGAAATGGCTGTCATCAACATTTATGCAGAGTTAGAGCCATCAGAGTATATGGAGTCAAGCAGCAAGTATGCACAGAGCAAGAGATAATGTAGGCTGAAACAAGAACCCTGAGGAGCCCCAACATTTAAGAGGAGGACAGAACCCACAAAAGAAGCAGAGAGGGAGGAAATATCCAGAGAGTCATGAGTAGAACCAGGAAGGCAGTGTCATGGAAGCCCAAAAAGGGAATAATCAACATTGCTAAATGTACCATGAAAGACCAATAGACAAAAAACAAAAAATGTCCTGTGGTCCTAACCATTATAAAGCTTTTAAAAACCTAGCAAGAAAAATTGTGTTAGCAATGTGGAGACAGAAGAAACGCCTAGAAATGAATGAGTCAAAGGAGAATTTGTTTCTTGTTTTTGTCTTTTTAATTTTTGTTTTGGGCCAGAAAGTACTAGTACATGTATATAGGTTAAGGGGAAGGTACCAGTAGCAGGGAAAGCCTGAAGACACAGGAGAGAGAGCAAACATATAGGGTGGGTGGGTATGAGTGCATGTGTGTGCACGCACGTGTGCTTGTGCATGCCAGGACCATCTGTGAAAGGGGCTGCTGGCCTTGGACAAGGAGGGGAGCCTCCTCATTAGTCTCTGTACTTGTACATGAGTTGTGTGTGCTGGGGCAGAAGATCAAGGGCCACTGTGCTTAGTAGGTGGCCCTGCTTTTCGCAGTGAAGGGGGGGGGGTAAGGTGAAAGAACTGAGAGAAAGTGAGTAAAATAGTAAAGATTTGGATTAGGCACTGAGGGGAAATGGAGAGGGAGCCATCTGAGGTCAGTGGGAAAACTAACTGGTAATAAGCATTGAGGGTCCAGATGAATGAGGTTGGCAACCCTGACTCTGTGGCAGCGCCAGTCTGTCTGGTTGTGTGGTTTGCTCAAGTATCTGTCTATAATCCAGATGTAGATTATAGTCTCATCTAGGGACAGGGTTTTCCTCTGTGGGCGCAGTGGAAGAACATGGCTACATGGGAATTGAAGGTATTGGGGAAGGACAGTTGAGAAGATTAACCATGGGGTTTAGGACATGGAAAAGGAAGAGGACAGAAGGAAGCTGGGAAACTGGGAGGAAAAAGAGAGGACAAGGAATCGTAGGTCTCTTAACAATGAGCAGACTGGGTGAGGGTTAGAATAGAAAAGCTGAAAGGATAAGGGCAGATTAACGCCACTGTATACCCATAACCTCCAGACTCAACTGGGCCATCAATGCTGTGCAGCCATTTGACCATAAGATAGGTCACTCTCCAACTCTTCACGGTTATTACTGTATGCCCTTCCTTGAGCTTTGACTTGTTAAGCACTCTTATATGCTCATTCTCAGGAGATAACCTCACTTTGTAATTTAAAGAGTAAATGGAGGGGCGCCAGGGTGGCTCAGTTGGTTAAGTGGCTGCCCTTGACTTGGGTCCTAATCCTAGCATCCCGGGATTGAGCCCTGAGCCAGGCTCCCAGCTCAGCTGGGTGTCTGCTTCTCCTTCTCTCTCTGCCCCCCCACCCCCGCCCTGTTCCTGTTCTCTCTCTCTCTTGCTCACTCTCAAAGAAATTAAAACTTTAAAAAAAAGAGTAAATGGATCCTATCAGATGAGAACTCCCAGACCTACAAACAGTCCTACATTCACCCTCTTATTTCAAGGTGTCTCACATCCCATCTAAGGGCAATGCTTTTTACCTGTTCTCTGAATCCCAACCTCTCCAGCCTTTACCTGGATCTTCCTGTGTTAATTGTCTTCCTTTTCTCTTGGGTATCTTCAGCCTTTCCTTACCTCTCTACTAGCTCCATTGCATCAGCTGAAATATACACAAATCTTCTCAAGAAAAGCCCTCTTCACTTCCACATCTCTCTTCAGCAATCACTTCCTCTGTCCTACTCCTCACAGCTCAGCTTCTACAGAACTGTCTTAATTTTTTCTCCTCACTTTAATGCCTCCCTGTCATTCTTCAACACACTCACAAGGCTTAGAGTTTATTGGAAGACACAGACAAGTTAACTGGCAACTATAGGACAGTGTGATGAGCACTACAATAGCTGCTGTACCAGTCCTTGCTCACACTTGCCATGCTTAACTATAGCTATTATTTATCTACCTATATCTGTATCTTCCAGACTGCTAGCTATGAGGGCAGAGATGATATCATGGTTAGCACTGTCTTCAGACATCAGCACAATGGATGGCATGTAAAAGACATTCAGTGAATTATTTATGCACATATGTATAGCAAACATTTGTTTTATATACCAAAAATCTTCTAACTTAAGGAATTTTTGGAACCTGTTTTTAGCAGTAGCATATAGAAAAGGTCTTAGAGTCATACTAAGTAAGCTGATTTTATCAGTTACTGTGTAATATGATTAGGAGAAGGGGGCCTACTTCTTTTAAGAATTCAGACTGAGGAAAAACCACAGGCATAAAGACATTCCTATAGAATTGGCAGTAAGGAGAAGAAGAGGGTACTGAAAGGAACAATGGTGATGAGGAAACATTAGAACCAGAAATGTATGCTAGTACTCATTCACACCAGGCCTAATTATGAGCTTATTACCACCACTATTCTAGGATTGGTTATCATAAAGCCTTTTCCTCTAAGAGTTTTAAATGTATTCTCTGGGGATTCTCTTTTTCTTCCCAAAACAATATATTTTCAATTTCACAGAATAGCTGTCAAAAACTAGGATTTAGTCCAACTTTCATAGAATAAAAATATTTAAAAAATGTATTTGTCCTGCTGGAAGGAAATATTTAAGAAGTCAAGATTATTACAGAATTGACATTATATATTTTTTTAAAAATGCATTAAATACATTAGCACATACAGGTTAATACATTTTATTTCAACAATATTAATTTATACATAATACCATGTAGATTAGGTTAGCAACATTTATTAAAAAGTACAGGACTAAAATTACCTGTTGATCTGAATCTGTTTTTAGTACAGATCTATCTGTAATCAGGACTGACCTGGAGATCTGCCTGTAATGCACAAAACAGTTAATCAGTGACTCAGATTCAACAGATAAGTTTCATTTACAGTTATGTAACTATAAGAAGGTATATTTCAAAGATTTAAGTCATGATAAAAGTGTTGCCTCATCAAGCCAAGCCAAGCTCTGCTTTAATCTTTTCTTGGCTTATTGAAGGGAGGATATTGTGAGGGCATCTGGGTGGCTAAGAGTCTAGTCAACAAAACCAAAAGACAACCAACAGAATGGGAGAAGATATGTGCAAATGATATATCAGATAAAGGGCTACTATCCTAAATCTATAAAGAACTTATCAAACTCAACACCCCCAAAACACATAATCCAATCAAGAAATGGGCAGAAGATATGAACAGACATTTCTAAAAAGAAGACATCCAAATGGCCAACAGACACATGAGAAAGTGCTCCACATCACTCAGCATCAGGGAAATACAAATCAAAGTCACAATGAGATACCACCTCACACCAGTCAGAATGGCTAAAAATAACAAGTCAGGAAACAACAGATGTTGGTGAGGATGCGGAGAAAGGGAAACCCTCCTACACTGTTGGTGGGAATGCAAGCTGGTACAGCCACTCTGGAAAACAGTATGGATGATCCCCAAAAAGCTGAAAACAGAGCTACCCTATGACCCAGCAATTGCACTACTGGGTATTTACCTCAAAGATACAAATGTAGTGACATGAAGAGGCATCTGCACTCGAATGTTACAGCAGTAATGTCCACAATAGCCAAACTATGGAAAGAGCCTAGATATCCATCAACAGATGAATGGATAAAGAAGATGTGGTATGTATGTGTGTATATATACATATATATATATACACACACACATATGTATATGTGTGTGTGTGTATAAAATAGAATACTATGCAGCCATCAAAAAATGAAATCTTGCCATTTGCAATGACCTGGATTGAACTAGAGGGTATTATGCTAAGCAAAGTAAGTCAATCAGAGAAAGACAATTATATGATCTCACTAATATGTGGAATTTGAGAAACAAGACAGAGGATCATAGGGGAAGAGAGGAAAAAATGAAACAAGACAAAACCAGAGAGGGAGACAAACCAAAAGAGACTGTTACTCTCGGGAAACAAACTGAAGGTTGCTGGAGTTAAGAGGGGTGGTAGGGATGGGGGTGGCTGGGTGATGGGACATTGGGGAGGGTATATGCTATGGTGGGCGCTGTGAACTGTGTAAGACTGATGAATCACAGACATGTACTCCTGAAACAAATAATACATTGTATGTTAATAAAAAAATGAAAATACAAAAAAAGAGGAGTCTGCCTTCTCCTCAGGTCATGATCTTGCATGGGGCCCCCTGCTCAGCAGGGGAGTCTGCTTCTCCCTCTCTTTCTGCCCCTCCTCCTGCTTGTGTGTGTGCGTGCACACGTTTTCTCTTGCTCTCTCAAATAAAATCTTGGAAAAAAAAATGAAAGGAGGATATGTGACCTGCAGACCAACCCCAGATGATGCAATGGAGTCAAAATTAGACTGGCCTCCCCTACAACCAGACTCAGTGGATATACACACACACACACACACACACACACACACACACACATGATTTGTCTTTGGTTGGCACACACTTTCAACTAACTTGAAGAACACAGTCATACAGAAGTGTCAATATAATCACACAGATAAATTTCCCAATGTTTCACCTTCCCTTGGACAGTGGGTGGAGGGGCGCCTTACCGGTACTGTATATGTGAGCATGTGTTCTCAGAAAAGTAACTGTCCTCCACAAGGAAATGCTTAGAGATTATTCTCTGACCAAACTGATCTATGATTGCTTTACATCTACAAAGAAGAAAAACATAGCAGAAAAAATTTCTCATTAATGATTACACAACTGAAAAATAAACATAATCAGCTACAATTTTGAATCTGAAATCAATTTCTTGGAAGACGAACTTCACTACAGTATACAATTTCACATTTTGACATAAAACTGACACTAAATTACAGAATATATATTCTTTTTGCTACCTTGAAATCTTTAAGCTGTAAGCATAGAAATTAAATATTTATTTTGAATACCATTAATAAGAATTATGTTAGTATAAGCATTACAGTATAAGCATAAGCTTTCTAATGTTTAGGAACATAGAAGCATTTCTTTTGTTTAGAAAACAGGCTTTTTCCCCTTAACAGATCTAAGAAAAGGAGAGAAAAGTTGATTAAGTATCTTGTTATATCATCACAGTCTATAAAAGTCACTAAAGCCTTTTTATTTTTGTTAAGTGTTGCTTTTCTTTTGTTCAAGAATAGCCATCTGGTCACACATGTGATGTTTTAAAGAAATAAAAAAGGAGGCACACAGCTTCTTTTAGTAAGTTTCTACTTTACTTCAAAGGATGATCACAAAAAGATTTCTTTCAAGGGCTATTTCTAAATAAGGAAAACACTTATGAATGGACACTATCAGGTCTGTCATGTGATATGTGTTAGGCAATGAATTATATGGACCCCCCCCCATTGTCCTTCTTTCAATGTGTCTAGATAAAAGGATGAAAATTAGAATCCATCTCCTTGCAGTGCCACAAGTTATAAATGTACTTTATAGGGCTCATTATCCAAACTAATGGACTAAGGGCAACATCCTTGAAATGGACTTACCAGCACTGATAAAGCCAGTATGCAATATTTCAGAAATGACATGCTAATGGCTGCATGTTTGCTATATCTTTTTATCATGAAAAATATCACAGCTTACTTTTATCACAGCTTCTCCTCTTAAGATCAGATTTTATTAGAAATACATTTGTATGTTACTCCTCATAAAATGCAAGCAAATAATTTCAAATTTATACAATATTTTAAATATATTGATATAAATTAAAATATGCTATAGCACTCTAAAAATAAGGCAAATAAGAGATATTTACCAGGCATAAAAGCATTAAAAATAAAATAATGAACACCCAAGACCAATAATAAGAGGAATTTAATGTGTATTTCCTAAAGGCAGACTATGATATGTTTATTCTTGAATAAATGACCGGCCACTGTTGTCAGTACAGACTGTGATATTTCATGATGTTAGATATATGTAATACATATTTTAACCAGTTACATATTAATACATGTTATATTACATTATTATTTATGTGATTTTTCCCCATCTCACCTCCAATTCCTTTGTCTTTCTCAGTTATGTTTCTATTGCATATTTCCTTATATTTCATTAAACTAGAAGTTTGTCTTATAAAATACTTAACTAAATAGATATGAGGTATTTATACCTAGATATAGTATTTTCCAAAATTATTATTTAAAAACTGAAAAGGTAAGTTACTTACTCAGTATCCTGTTTTAATACATTCACATACAATTTAAAACACAAGGTACTTTTGGCAATGGAGAAGAGAAATCTGCTGATACATCATCAAACACTGATCCCTATTTGTCCTGGAAGTACTGACAAAGCCTTTTTCTTACCTTTAAGTCAGAAACTATAGAAGTCAAGAGGGAATAATCTGGGCAGAAAAAAAGAGGGTGTTATAATATAATCTATATCTCGATAGGGATTTCGGTTACTCAGATTTATCATTTATCAAAACTCAGCTACTGAGCACTTAAAACTTGGGCACTTCACTGTAAATTTTACAACAAAAGAAAAGGCTATAAATAAATATTAAACTCTTAATGATAGGCACGCCAAGGTATTTAGGGGAAATTGTACTGATACTTGGAATTTATTATGAAATTCTTAAGAAAGCTGAACAGATGGACGAAGAAATAAATATCTGGGTAAATACATGATTAAGCAAGTAATATATGAAGATGTTAGCTTATAGAATCTAGGTTGTGGATATACAAATACTCATATTGAAATTCTCCTAACATTGGTGTAGATTTGAAAATTTTCATCATAAAATGTTGGAATAAAATTGATGGGGCTGGGGGAGTGGTGTTACTATAAATCCTGGACTCCAGTCTAAGCCTTTGCAAAGGACTCCTAGTTAAATACACCACACCATTAAACCTGGCCCTCAAGCTAGTGGATACCTTCTTGTTTTGTAGGCTTCCAAACACTAAAAGGGCTGCTTCAGTGGTAGCTACACCCTTGGTGACTGGTAGAAATTGGTTTCAGAAGCTATGGTATTAGAAAGAAATACTGGTACCACTCAAAAGGGAGGTAAGGATGCACAAGGATTAGGGAGTTCAACTATGCAAGGTCAATATAACAGTAAATGTGTCTATTTATGCTGAAGCTTCTAGATGAAACAATGATTCTCAGAGCAGGAGGAGGAGGAGGAAGAGGGAGCAAATCAGAATCACACCTGGGGGACTTTTTCAAATTATAAGTACCCCTGGAGATTCTGATAAACTCCCAAATCCCGGAAAAGAATCACTGTCGAGCATGCCACTGCTACTGTTAGAGTTTCAGGCTGTGCTAGGCAGAGAAAAGTCAAGAACTATTGCTACAAAAAAAAAAAAAAAAAAGGTGATTTCTGCAGAAATTGATGTGGTGGTCACAGATGGCCAATCTGGTAGATGATGGTAACACAACTCACCTGAGAGTCTCAACTCTGAAGTACTAAGGCTCCAGGCCTGAGCAAGGCTGTTCAAACCAAAGCACGTTTAAGTAACAAATGAGATTTGTTTCCCAACCCCCCAATACTTGACTTACTGTCATATATTAGGCATAATTAGGAGAACAATGAAGAAAGGAATATTAATTTGGGACCCAGACTTAGACTTTGTATTATACAGATTAATATAAAAAATTAGATGACACTTAAGTGATGGAAAAGAGCAAAACAAAAACAGTACTGCCAGAGACATTAAAACACCCTTCCACATAAACCTGAGGAAGCCGTTAAAGATTAACAGCATGCTGGATTTAGTGGAGGGCCTTGCTGAGCCTCATAAATAGTAAACTGAGGAGGAAAATGATAGGAGTTCTCAATTACAGAGACACAAGGACCAGGCCTATCATAAGAATCACTGAGGCCAGACAGAACATTTCTAGAGCTGAGTTTTCTAAATCAAAAATCACAACAGTTACTCAATTCTTGGTTCAACGACATGAGGACATATACAGCAAAATGACAGGAAAGAAAATTCTCAGCAAGATGAAAACTCTTTTTTATCTGAAATTTGGCCCAGAAGAGAAATACAACATTATAACAGGTATCCAATCTCTATCATTTTCAGAATATCCCAGTGGTATGATAAGAAATGCAGAAATCACATGACATAATAAAAGAAAAAATACACTAAACAAGAAAATTAGAAGATCCCCAATCTTTGAAGGAAACAAAATAATTCTTTCTATTCACGATGCCCTTCCATGCTTTCTAAAACACAGTTCAAATGTCACCTCTTCAATAAAACCATTCCAAAATGCTTATCCTTTTCTTGGGTAAAAATCCACCCCAAGAGTTTCAAATACCATTAACAGATAACTCTATATCTGTGGTTCTGTGTTCTGACCAATCCCAAACTCTATCCATTTTTTTTCCACCTTGTATCCGTATTTTTAACCGTGTCTTATCTATTTCTTTCTGGGTAGACTCTAAACACTTTTTAAACCTAGCATACTCCTGGGGCACCTGGGTGGCTCAGATGGTTAAGCTACTGCCTTTGGCTCAGTTCATGATCTCCGGGTCCTGGGATCAAGCCCCATACCGGGCTTCTGGCTCAGTGGGTAGTCTGCTTCTCCCTCTGCCTCTGCCTCTGCCTCTCCCCCTGCTCATTCTCTCTCTCTCTCTCTCTCTCTCTCTTTCTTTCTTTCTCGGTCTCTGTCTCAAATGAATAAATAAAATCTTTTAAAAAAATAAACCTAGCATACCCCAAACTGAGTTCATCATGACTCCTCACTTGTTTCCCTCCTTGAAATAACCTATCTCATGTAATGACATGACCAACAGTTAGCTTCCCGAGCTTAGAAACTTTCTTCCCATATCTAATCTACTACTCAATTTTGATTCTACCTTATAAAGACTTCTTGAAACTAGCTTCTTCTCTTCATCTCTACCATACTGCCTTAGACTTGTGCTTAGTCTAATAAGATAATGGACTGCTAGCAAGTCAGTAGCTCATTTGTTGGATGTAAATGATGGCATAACAATCATGCGCCAAGCACTGTTTTATGATATAAGAATAAAAATATCTTATCCTGGTATTCAAAATGCTCTCAATGAATTCCAATTTAATCTAAATTCTCTAAAAGCTGGGGTAACTGAGACAGAAGATAGAATTAGTGATCTGGAGGACAAAAGATAGAGAAAAAGGATCAGGAGGAAGCCTGGAACAAACAGCTCAGAAGCCACAAAAACAGAATCAGGGAAATAAATGATGCCATGAAACGTTCCAACGTCAGAATTATTGGAATCCCTGAAGGGGAGGAAAAAGAAAGAAGTCTAGAATATATAGTGGAACAAGTTGT
Organism: Meles meles; assembly: GCF_922984935.1. Classification (NCBI taxonomy): domain Eukaryota; kingdom Metazoa; phylum Chordata; class Mammalia; order Carnivora; family Mustelidae; genus Meles; species Meles meles. The sequence goes on from NC_060087.1 coordinate 72,959,107, forward strand.
CTATGAAAATTTTCCCAATCTCACGAAGGGAAACAACGTTCATGTACTAGAGGCAGAGCGGTCCCCCGTAAGATTTTAGATTCTTGAAAGTCCTCACGACACCTAATAGTTAGAATGAAGAATTATGCTCCTAGACAGACCATCTTAAAACCAGCAAGGACAACGAAGCTCCTTACATACAGAGGAAACCCCATTAGAATAACGTCAGACCTGTCCACAGAGACCCGGCAAGCCAGGAAGGGCTGCCAAAATATATTCAGAGTACTAAATGAAAAGAACATGCAGCCAAGAATACTTGACCCAGGGGCGCCTGGGTGGCTCAGTGGGTTAGGCCACTGCCTTCGGCTCAGGTCATGATCTCGGGGTCCTGGGATCGAGTCCCGCATCGGGCTCTCTGCTCAGCAGGGAGCCTGCTTCCCCCTCTCTCTCTCTGCCTGCCTCTCTGCCTACTTGTGATCTCTCTCTGTCAAATAAATAAATAAAATAAAATAAAATAAATCTTAAAAAAAAAATAATACTTGATCCAGCAAGACTGACATTCAAAATGGATGGAGAGATAAAGAGTTTCCAAGACCGGCAAGGCTTAAAATACTATGCAACCACCAAGGAAATATTAAGGGGGGTCGTATAAATGAGAAAAAAATCCTAAGAATATCATTGAACAGGAATATAGATGCAATCTACAGACAGAAAGACTTCAAAGGTAACACGATGTCAATCAAAACCTATCTCTCAATAATCACTCTCAATGTGAACAGCCTAAATGCGCCCATAAAACGACACAGGGTTGCAGATTGGATAAAAAGACAAGACCCATCCATATGTTGTCTGCAAGAGACCCATTTTGAACCTAAGGACACACACAGACTGAAAATCAAGGGATGGAGAAGCATCTTTCATGCCAATGGGCCTAAGAAGAAGGCCGGGGTAGCGATTCTCATTATCAGATAAACTAGATTTTCAACTAAAGACTATAGTCAGAGATACAGAAGGACACTACATAATTCTTAAAGGGACTATCCACCAAGATGATCTAACAGTTGTAAATATCTATGCCCCCAATATGGGAGCACCCAATTACATAAAAAAACTATTAATCAAGATAAAGAGTCACATTGGTATGAATACATTGAGAGTAGGAGATCTTAATACGTCTCTCTCAGGAATACACAGATCATCGAAGCAGAAAATTAATAAAGAAATAAGAGCATTGAATGAAACATTGGACCAGATGGACCTCATAGACATATACAAAACATTCCACCCTAAAACAACAGAATACTCATTCTTCTCAAGTGCACATGGAACCTTCTCCAGAATAGACCACATACTGGGTCACAAAGCAGGACTCAACCGATAACAAAAGACTGACATTATTCCCTGCATATTCTCAGATCACAGTGCTTTGAAACTGGAGCTCAATCAGAAGGAAAAGTTTGGAAGGAACTCAAACACCTGGAAGCTAAAGACCACCTTGCTTAAGAATGCTTGGATCAACCAGGAGATCAAAGATGAACTTAAACAATTCATGGAAACCAATGAGAATGAAGACACTTCGGTCCAAAACCTATGGGATACAACAAAGGCGGTTCTAAAGGGGAAATACATAGCCATCCAAGCCTCCCTCAAAAACATTGAAAAATCCAGAATACACCAGCTGTCTCTACACCTTAAAGAACTGGAGAATCAACAACAAATCAAACCAACTCCACATGCAAGAAGGGAAATAATCAAGATTAGAGCAGAGATCAATGAGGTAGAAACGAGAGATACAGTAGAACGTATCAATGAAACTAGAAGCTGGTTTTTTGAAAGAATCAATAAGATCGATAAACCATTGGCCACACTAATCCAAAAGAAAAGAGAGAAAGCCCAAATTAATAAAATTATGAATGAAAAGGGAGAGATCACAACTAACACCAAGGAAGAAGAAATAATCATCAGAAGTTATTATCAACAGTTATATGCCAATAAGCTAAGCAACCTAGATGAAATGGATGCATTCCTGGAAAACTATAAATTCCCAAAACTGAACCAGGAAGAAATTGACAACATGAATAGACCGATATCTAGTAATGAGATTGAAGCAGTGATCAAAAACCTCCCCAAAAACAAGAGCCCAGGACCTGACGGATTGCTTGGGGAATTCTACCAAACTTTCAAAGAAGAAATAACACCAATTCTCCTGAAGCTGTTCCAAAAAATTGAAGCAGAAGGAAAACTCCCAGACTCCTTTTATGAAGCCAGCAGTACCCTGATCCCCAAACCAGGCAAAGACCCTACCAAAAGGAGAATTTCAGACCAATATCACTGATGAATATGGATGCTAAGATTCTCAACAAGATCCTACCAAACAGGATCCAGCAGCACATTAAAAAGATTATCCACATGACCAGGTGGGATTCATCCCTGGGTTGCAAGGTTGGTTCAACATTCCCAAATCAAGCAATGTGATAGAACAAATCAATAAGAGAAGAGAAAAGAACCACATGGTCCTCTCAATTGATGCAGAAAAAGCATCTGACAAAATCCAGCATCCGTTCCTGATGAAAACGCTTCAAAGTATAGGGATACAGGGAACATTCCTGAACTTCATAAAATCTATCTATGAAAGACCCACAGCAAATATCATCCTCAATGGGAAAAAGCTTGCAGCCTTCCCGTTGAGATCAGGAACACGACAAGGATGCCCACTCTCACCACTCTTGTTCAACATAGTATTCGAAGTCCTAGCAACGACAATCAGACAACAAAGAGAAATAAAAGGTATCCAAATAGGCAAGGAAGAATTCAAACTCTCTCTCTTCGCAGATGACATGATTCTTTATATGGAAAACCCCAAAGACTCCACCCCCAAACTACTAGAACTCATACAGCAATTCAGTAATGTGGCAGGATACAAAGTCAATGTACAGAAATCAGTGGCTTTCTTAGACACTAACAATGAAAATACAGAAAGGGAAATTAGAGAATTGATTCCATTTACTATAGCACCAAGAATCATAAGATACCTTGGAATAAACCTAACCAAGGAGGTTAAAGATCTGTACTCGAGGAACTACAGAACACTCATGAAAGAAACTGAAGAAGACACAAAAAGATGGAAGACCGTTCCAAGCTCTTGGATCGGAAGAATAAACATTGTTAAAATGTCTATACTGCCTAGAGCAATCTATACTTTTAATGCCATTCCGATCAAAATTCCACCGGTATTTTTCAAAGAGCTGGAGCAAATAATCCTAAAATTTGTATGGAATCAGAAGAGACCCCGAATTGCTAAGGAAATGTTGAAAAACAAAAACAAAACTGGCGGCATCACGTTACCCGATTTCAAGCTTTTCTACAAAGCTGTGATCACCAAGACAGCGTGGTACTGGCATAAAAACAGACACACAGACCAGTGGAATAGAGTGGAGAGCCCAGATATGGACCCTCAACTCTATGGTCAAATAATCTTCGACAAAACAGGAAAAAATATTCAATGGAAAAAAGACAGTCTCTTCAATAAATGGTGCTGGGGAAACTGGACAGCGATATGTAGAAGAATGAAACTCGACCATTCTCTTACACCGTACACAAAGATAAACTCGAAATGGATAAAAGACCTCAACGTGAGACAGGAATCCATCAGAATCCTAGAGGAGAACATAGGCAGTAACCTCTTCGATATCAGCCACAGCAAGTTCTTTGAAGATATGTCTCCAAAGGCAAAGGAAACAAAAGCAAAAATGAACTTTTGGGACTTCATCAAGATCAAAAGCTTCTGCACAGCAAAGGAAACAGTCAAAAAAACAAAAAGGCAACCCATAGAATGGGAGAAGATATTTGCAAATGACAGTGCAGACAAAAGGTTGATACCCAGGATCTATAAAGAACTCCTCAAACTCAGCACACACAAAACAGATAATCTATCAAAAAATGGGCAGAAGATATGAACAGACACTTCTCCAATGAGGACATACAAATGGCTATCAGACACATGAAAAAATGCTCATCATCACTAGCCATCAGGGAGATTCAAATTAAAACCTCATTGAGATATCACCTTACACCAGTTAGAATGGCCAAAATTAGCAAGACAGGAAAAACGTGTGTTGGAGAGGTTGTGGAGAAAGGGGAACCCTCTTACACTGTTGGTGGAATGCAAGTTGGTGCAGCCACTTTGGAGAAGAGTGTGGTGATTCCTCAAGAAATTAAAAATAGGGCTTCCCTATGAAACTGCAATTGCACTGTTGGGTATTTACCCCAAAGATACAGATGTAGTGAAAAGGAAAGCCATCTGTACCCCACGATTTATTGCAGCAATGGCCACGGTCGCCAAACTGTGGAAAGAACCAAGATGCCCTTCAACGGACGAATGGATAAGGAAGATGTGGTCCATATACACAATGGAGTATTATGCCTCCATCAGAAAGGATGAATACCCGACTTTTGTAGCAACATGGACGGGACTGGAAGAGATATGCTGAGCAAAATAAGTCAAGCAGAGAGAGTCAAGTATCATATGGTTTCACTTATTTGTGGAGTATAACAAAGAACATGGAGGACATGGGGAGATGGAGAGGAGAAGGGAGTTGTGGGAAATTGGAAGGGGAGATGAACCATGAGAGACTATGGACTCTGAAAAACAACCTGAGGGTTTTGAAGGGGTTGGGGGGTGGGAGGTTGGGGATCCAGGTGGAGGGTAATAGAGAGGGCCCGTATTGCATGGAGCACTGGGTGTGGTGCAAAAACAATGAGTACTTTTACGCTGAAAATAAATAAATAAATTTTTAAAAAAATATCTTATCCTTAGGGAGATCCCAATATAATGAAGATTCACACAGGCAATTGTAAGGTAATACCCAAGTTCAGGGATAAGAAATGAGGACCAGACATTATGAGAATACATCTAACTAAGCTTGGGTGGGGGAAGTGGAGTATCAGGGAATGTTCCTCAGAGAAAGTGATAACATTAGCTGCTTCTAAAGGATGTAAACTACTTAAGCAAGTAAGAACATTTCAGGCCGAAGGGCGGCATTTGCAGGGGTACAGAGGCAAGTAAGAAAAGTACAGGGAACCACACACAGTTCTGTGTTAAATGACAATAAAATAGAAGCAGGGAGGGAAGAGAGATGAGCTTAGAAAGGCAGGCAGAGGCCAGATCTCAGAGCCTCACCGGTCATGTAAAAGGGTCTTACACTTTATTTGGAAGTGATATAAAGGCACTGAAGCTTTTTACACAGGGAGGGACAGAGGCTAGATCTGCATAGTGAAAAGATCTCAATGTGTATTATCTCACTATTTTATTTTTTCTTTAAAATTTCCCAGTAGACTCCAAGCTCCACTCAAACAAAGACCACTATTGTCTTGTTCTCGACAATATTCCTAGTGCATAGGACACAGAAAACCACCGCTGATTACAGTCCAAAGTCCTTAGCTTGGTCACAGAAGGATCTTCAGGATGTACCTCCTCCACAGGATTCCAAAACATCCAATTACATTAACAACTGTAACTAGCTAACATGTATTGCGCTCTTACTCTTTGTAACAAATGGTCCTACCTGCATTACCTGTTAATAATCATAATAACCAAATAAAGTAGTTACTGTCATGTACTATTTTATACAGAAACTGAAGCACAGGGAGGCTAAACAACTTTCAAAGCTCATTCAGTTAGTAAGTGGGGAAGCCAGGATATAGACCCAGGCCTACCTGACTTGAGGGGCCACACTGTTTACTGCTCTCTTTGTACATAAAGACAAGGTCCATGTTTTATTCATCTCATTATTCCCAGGGCAACTAGCATGGAGTTGGAGGTTGGTGGAGGTTAAATGTATAGAATATTATCACTACCAGTTTGCAAATGAGACACGTTAAAATTAGAAATTCGGCAATTTTCCTACAATGACTAATGGTAGTAAGATCAGTCACCCCACATGCTCTAACATACTATATTCATTATTAACTTCCAAGTATCTGGAAAAGGTATAGTTATTTCTGATATCAGAAAAAAAGATATCTCCAAGAAATAGTCACATCAGGAATTCTAGTAAGTGAGACAGTTGAAGTACAAAAGAAAAGTAGCTGAAGTAATTAGATTCAGACTACTGGTTACAGACATATCTAGTACAAGGTCATCCATACTCTACCCCAGTATCAAATACTGTACTGCTAAATGGCCAAATCTACTTTATAGGAGTTTTACACAGTCAGCACAGCTGCAAAGAAAAAGAAAGCTGCTCATCTAAGAGCATTCAATGTTTCTAAAAACAGTCAACAGATGGGTTCAGTATTAGAATTTAGTGACAGGGTATATATAAAAAAGAATTGCTGATATCTATGTCCTCTGAAAATTGAAAAGCAGAGCCAATGGACAGTATAGCAAAGCGAGCACAAAGGCAAACTAAACAAAAATGAAAAATAAGACCTATCTGAAAATAAGTATGGTTAATATTCCATATTTCTTCTTTCAAAGTTTATAAAATACTTTCATGTGTCATCATCACACTGAATTCAGTGCTATGATCATTTATGCTTCTATAGCTTTACTCAATGGATGGTGAAAAAAAAAGCATCAAAAGATTATCATCAGTTTTTTTTCCTTAAAGATTTTATTTATTTGATATATATATAGAGAGATCACAAGTAGGCAGAGCAGCGGGGGGGTGGGGGGGGAGGACAAGCTCCCTGCTGAGTAGAGAGCCTGATTTGGGGCTCAATCCCAGGACCCTGAGATCATGACCTGAGCTGAAGGCAGAGGCTTAACCCGCTGAGCCAACCAGGCACCCCATCATCAGTTTTTTTTTTTTCAAGATTTTATTTATTTATTTGACACAGAGAGAGATCACAAATAGGCAGAGAGGCAGGCAGAGAGAGAGAGAGAGGGAAGCAGGCTCCCTGGTGAGCAGAGAGCCCAATGCGGGACTCGATCCCAGGACTCTGAGCCGAAGGCAGTGGATTAACCCACTGAGCCACCCAGGTGCCCCCCCCATCATCAGTTTTTAAAGATTGATTCATTCATTTAACACATAGCCACTCAGTATAATGGGTGATATGAACCTGTTTTGCTTCTGGACATTTTCTTACATGGAACTTACAATCATACAAGGGGACCTGGTTCAGGGGGCCAGCAGAGGGTTCTGATCTAGTTGGCAGAATCAGGAAATAAACTCAGATCTTAGAACTCAATCATGAGTAGTTCTTAGCTATACCAAAGGGGATGCCAAGTGTTCCACACAGAAAAACAGGAACAGAGAGGCAACCGAAGACCATAAGGAGACAAATGCAAATCTTTGCCCATTTCTTTATTAATATTCTAAATACACTTAGAAAAAACAATTGTTTAAGTCAGCTGGTAAGTTTAAAAAGAAATGATGCTGGATATGTCTAAATATAAGTCCAAGATTTTTGCCTCAAATAATTTATCCCTCACTTCATATTCAAGCCCTGACAAAATAACTCCTATTGATATGGAAAACAAAGGCAAAAGAAATGCAGCTTCAATGAAAATCTCCTTATAGCTTGCACCCCACTGATAGGCACCTGAAAGATGCAGAGCATGACCTTCCTCAATGAACTCATGGCTGCCTTAGTGCCTTAATGTTTAAAAGTAAACTAATCTAGGCAGCAGCTGCCCCCTCAAGGTCCTGAGAACCTTGTTCCAGATTCCTTGGAGACTTGTGCTATCCCTAACTCCCACTAATTAAAAAATATACAGTCTCTCCTCACAATCCCCATATAGCTCTTTCTGCCCACAGGTCCTATCTCATAAATAGGGAAGGGGTTAAGGTATAGGTAGGAGGCCCCTGACTCGGCTCTGCAACTCTTCCTGGCAGGTGGAGACGCTGAGACAGAGCTGAACAAGATGGCACAAGAATCTCAAGGGAACAAGCTTCCCAGTCAGTTCTCAATAAAAGACTGCCACTGAAAGCCCTCAGCAGCAACCCATTCAGGGCCCCTCTCACTCTAAAGAGTTTTCTTTCCTTTCTGCTCTCACCTTCACTTAATAAACTTCCACTTCACTTCATCCATTTGGGTCCATGAGATTCATTCTTCAACTCTGTGAGACAAGAACCCCATAATCCTCTAACACTATCACTGGTAGCTCTTTTAAGTATTTGATTTTGAACATGAAAGTAGTGTTTGGGAAAGATAAATTAGCCTAAATCCACTTTAATCAATGCTAGCTTTAGATATTTATAGAGACTGTTTGACTTGAAAGAAAGGAAATTTTATTAAAAAGTCAAAAAATTATTATAAATTTTGTAATTATCAGTGAAGGTATGAATTTACAATTTTTAAGTATTGGTGGTCTCTTAAATAAAACTTTTAAAGATCACTTAAGCAATATACTATCGTGAAAATACTGGAGAGATCATGAATACTACAAACACAGGTCAAATTTAAAAACTGTTCTACTCCTAAGGAAGTAAATAATAATGGCTTGGAATAAATGTTCAAGTAAGAGAATCACAACCAGAATCCAAAATGGCTGTATCTTAAAGATGGGCAAAAAAAATATTCATTGGGAAACTGGAGGTTTAATAAAATAATAATATGATAGTCTAAGTAGACATTTTGCTATTTATACCCATAAAAGGTTTTTTTTTTTTTTGGATTTCTCACCAGGACTGAAGATTAGCTAATATGTAAGAATGGCCTACATTCAAGCTTATAAATCATGTCAGGATACTTTATTTATAAATGTTAAGGAAAATCTAAGTACTTTCTAAGTACTTTTACTAATGCAGTCAAAGCATGTTATATATGGGAGGAAACTCAATGATTACTGGATAGTCTATCAAAGTCATCTTACAGATAAAGGAACTGGCCCAGAGAAAAGTGACTTACTCACTGTCATTCACGGCAGTAATGGAGTTCCAGGTCTTCTCTCATTCAAGGGCTACCTGACCATGCATGCTTTAGGAGTTACTGGGCAATAATTGTTTGTTTGAGGTCTTTCCATGAAGACAGAAAATGTTAAATAAGTAGCAGCATGTCTGCTATTTAAAATTCAGGAGAGGAGCTTGATTGAGACCTAGCAGAAGGAACCCAGGCTTCCCTCTTCCGTGGAACATAACTAGATAACTATCAAATCATTCTAAATGCGTAAGAAATTGACTTGAGGACTGAAAGAACAAACTCCACAACATCCAGAAAGGTAGTAAGTACAGAGACGTGGTTTGGGGGAGACATGGATCATGGGTGCTGTGGAGGGAAGTGGTTGCACAGAAAGGTGAGAGAAAGAAACAAGCACACAGAGAAATTCACGAGGAGAACACTTTCCCAAAGCCACTGGCTGGGAAAATGAGAGGGGCTGATTTTTGTTGAATTTTTGCAATCAGCTGGGCTCAAGACTGCAGTTTAAGAGGACTTCGGATTGGTTGTGATAAGAGCCCTGACAGCAAGGCCCTACTCCTGGAGAGATGACAGGGAAACAACCTGACACCAGAGATCTTACTGAGGATCACCTAAGGCCCAAGGGGAGAGAGTGTTCTCTCTTCTGCAAGCACCTGTGTGAAAGGTGGCATTCACAGGGACACCTCTCCCGGGATGGGGCGGTGGGCAGTGGGTGGTGGGTGGTAGGCAGTGGGAGCCGGATGGGTGGGTAGGCGTGTGTGTGTAGCCTGCAGTCACCATTTCCCTCCACCACCCACCAGCATCTGTGCAACTGACGTTCTCAGTCAAATCTGCAGGCTTCCCAACACTGCAAGACCCTCTTCCAGAAGACCAGAACAGGTTCCTGCCGCAACAATTCCCTAAAGTTCGGAGTTTTAAAAGTCTGCATGCTTAATGTCCACAATAGCGAAAATATGGAAAGAACCCAGATGTCCACTGACAGATGAATAGAAAAAGAACAGGTGGTATATACAGCAGATTATTACTCAGCCATCAAAAAGAATGAAATCTTGCCATTTGCAATGACGTGGATGGAACTAGAGTGCTAAGTGAAGTAAGTCAGTCAAAGACAAATACCATATGATTTCACTCATATGTGGAATTTAAGAAACAAAACAGATGAACAGAGCGGAAGGGAAGGAAAAATAAGAGGAGATCAGAGAGGGAGACAAACCATAAGAGACTCTTGACTATAGGAAACAAACTGAAGGTTGGTGGGTGGGGAGATGGGGTAACTGCATGATGAGCAGTAAGGAGGGCACTTGAGGTAATGAGGTAATGAATCACTAAACTCTACTTGTGAAACTAATAATACACCATATGTTAATTAATTGATTTTAAAAATAAATAAAATAAAATAAAATGAAAGTCTGCATGCTTGGCTGGGAAAGAGCCCAAAGTGCCCTGCACAGCTCCAGGCAAGCAAGCAACCCAGAGACAGAGTGGAAACACTGATCTGAAAAATGCTTGGGACACATAAGGGGAGATCATTCGCTCTTCTGAAAGTGGTTCCCTGAGAGCAATAAGCACTGAGATCCCACTCTGAGGATAAAGGAGCTGGCTGGCACAATTTCCCTCCCCAGACCAAGATTCTTGAAAATAGGGTACCTAAGTGGCTCAGTTGGTAAGCTACGTCTGCCTTTGGCTCAGGTCATAATCCCAGGGTCCTAGGATGAAGCCCCACATGGTGTTCCCTGCTCAGTGGGAGGCCTGCTTATCCCTCTCCCACTAATCCTGCTTGTGTTCCCTCTCTCACTGTCTTGCTCTCTGTCAAATAAATTTAAAAAATGGCACTAAATTCATATCTACCAATAATTACTCTGAATGTAAATGGACCAACTGCTCCAATCAGAAGATATAGGGTGTCAGACTGGATTACTGACTAACACACATCTATGTGCTGCCTACAAGAGACTCATTTTATTTTTTTTAAAGATTTTATTTATTTATTTGACAGAGAGAGAGATCACAAGTAGGCAGAGAGGCAGGCAGAGAGAGAGGAGGAAGCAGGCCCCCTGCGGAGCAGAGAGCCCAATGCGGGGCTCGATCCCAGGACCCCGAGATCATGACCTGAGCCGAAGGCAGCAGCTTAATCCACTGAGCCACCCAGGCGCCCCAAGAGACTCATTTTATACCTAAAGGACACAGGCAAATTGAAAGTGAGGGGAATGCAGAAACATTTCTCATGCAAAAGGAAAAAGAAAGCTAGAGCAGCAATATTTATACCAGATAAATGCAACTTTAATCCAAAGATTTTAATAAGATATGAAATAGGGCACTATATCATAATAAAGGGCACTATCCAATAAGAAGATCTAACAATGGTAAATATTTACACCCCCAGCTGAGCACCCAACTATATAAAACAACTAATGACAAACATAAAGGAACTCACTGATAATAATACAATAATAGTTGGGGACTTTAACAGCCCACTCACAGCAGTGGACAGATCATCTAAGCAGAAATCAAGAAGCCAACAGTGGCTTTGAATGACTCACTGGACCCAATGGACTTAACAGATATATTCAGAACATTTCATCCTAAAACAGGACTTTTTGAGTGCACATAGGACATTCTCCAGAAGAGATCACATATCAGGTAACATACCATGCATAATTCTGAAAATAACACTATGAAAATTGAAGTCAACCATAAGAAAACATTGGAAAGACCACATATACATGGAGGCTAAACAACAGGGTACTAAAGAATGAATGGGTCAAACAGGAAATCAAAGAAGAAATTAAAAAAAAAAATAGAAACAAATGAAAATGAAAACATAATGGTCCAAACCCTTGGAATGGAGCAAAAGGAGTCACAAGAGGAAAATATACAGCAATACAGACCGACCTCAAGAAGCAAGAAAAATCTCAAATAACCAAAGAATCTTCAAATTTGTACTGGAACTACAAAAGACCCCGAACAGCTAAAGCAATCTTGAAAAAGAAAAGCAAAGCTGGGGCAATCACAAATGCAGTCTTCAAATTATTTTACAAAGCTGTACTGATCAATACAGTATGGCACTGGCACAAAAACAGACACATAAATCAACAGAACATAACAGAAAACCCAGAAATGAACCCACAACTATATGGTCAACTAATCTCAACAAAGCAGGAGAGAATATCCAATGGAAAAAAGACAGTATCTTTAACAAATGGTACTGGGGAAACTGGATAGCAGTATAAAAAAGAATGAAACTGGACCATTTTCTTACAACAAACAGAAAAATAAATTCAAAATGGATTAAAGAACTAATTTTGAGACAGGAAACGACTAAAATCCTAGAAAAGAACAGAGGCAGTAATCTCCATGACATTGGCTATAGCAACTTCTTACTAGATGTCTCCTGAGGCAAGGGAAAGAAAAGCAAAAATAAACTACTGAGACTTCCTCAAAATAAAAAGCTTCTGCACAGCAAAGGAGACAATCAAGAAAACTAAAAGGCAACCTTCAGAATGGGAGAAGATATTTGCAAAGACATATCTGAGGAAGGATTAGTATTCAAAATTTTTAAAGAACTTATTAAACTCAACACCCTAAAAACAAGTAATTCTATTAAAACGTGGGAAGACACAAACAGACATGTTTACAAAGAAGACATGCAGATGGCCAAGAGATATAGAAAGATGCTCAACATCACTCATTCATCATCAGGGAAATACAAATAAAAATCACAAACTCCCAAATTGAACCAGGAAGAAATTGACAACCTGAATAGACCGATATCTAGTAACAAGATTGAAGCAGTGATCAAAAACCTCCCAAAAAACAAGAGCCCAGGACCTGACGGATTGCTTGGGGAATTCTACCAAACTTTCAAAGAAGAAATAACACCAATTCTTCTGAAGCTGTTCCAAAAAACTGAAGCAGAAGGAAAACTTCCAGACTCTTATTATGAAGCCAGCATTACCCCGATCCCGAAACCAGGCAAAGATCCTACCAAAAAGGAGAATTTCAGACCAATATCACTGATGAATATGGATGCAAAGATTCTCAACAAGATCCTAGCAAACAGGATCCAGCAGCACATTCAAAAGATTATCCACCATGACCAGGTGGGATTCATCCCTGGGTTGCAAGGTTGGTTCAACATTCGCAAATCAATCAATGTGATAGAACAAAATAAGAGAAGAGAGAAGAACCACATGGTCCTCTCAATGGATGCAGAAAAAGCATCTGACAAAATCCAGCATCCGTTCCTGATGAAAACGCTTCAAAGTATAGGGATGGAGGGAACATTCCTGAACTTCATAAAATCTATCTATGAAAGACCCACAGCAAATATCATCCTCAATGGGAAAAAGCTTGCAGCCTTCCCGTTGAGATCAGGAACACGACAAGGATGCCCACTCTCACCACTCTTGTTCAACATAGTATTCGAAGTTCTAGCAACGGCAATTAGACAACAAAGAGAAATAAAAGGTATCCAAATTGGCAATGAAAAAGTCAAACTCTCTCTCTTCGCAGATGACATGATTCTTTATATGGAAAACCCCAAAGACTCCACCCCCATACTACTAGAACTCATACAGCAATTCAGTAATGTGGCAGGATACAAAGTCAATGTACAGAAATCAGTGGCTTTCTTAGACACTAACAATGAAAATACAGAAAGGGAAATTAGAGAATTGATTCCATTTACTATAGCACCAAGAACCATAAGATACCTGGGAATAAACCTAACCAAAGAGGTAAAGGACCTGTACTCGATGAACTACATAACACTCATGAAAGAAACTGAAGAAGACACAAAAAGATGGAAGATCGTTCCATGCTCTTGGATCGGAAGAATAAACATTGTTAAAATGTCTATACTGCCTAGAGCAATCTATACTTTTAAAGCCATTCCGATCAAAATTCCACCGACATTTTTCAAAGAGCTGGAGCAAATAATCCTAAAATTTTTATGGAATCAGAAGAGACCCCGAATTGCTAAGGAAATGTTGAAAAACAAAAACAAAACTGGCGGCATCACGTTACCCGATTTCAAGCTTTACTACAAAGCTGTGATCACCAAGACAGCGTGGTACTGGCATAAAAACAGACACATAGACCAGTGGAACAGAGTGGAGAGCCCAGATATGGACCCTCAACTCTATGGTCAAATAATCTTCGACAAAACAGGAAAAAATATTCAATGGAAAAAAGACAGTCTCTTCAATAAATGGTGCTGGGGAAACTGGACAGCGATATGTAGAAGAATGAAACTCGACCATTCTCTTACACCGTACACAAAGATAAACTCGAAATGGATAAAAGACCTCAACGTGAGACAGGAATCTATCAGAATCCTAGAGGAGAACATAGGCAGTAACCTCTTTGATATCAGCCACAGCAACTTCTTTCAAGATATGTCTCCAAAGGCCAAGGAAATAAAAGCGAAAATGAACTTTTGGGACTTCATCAAGATCAAAAGCTTCTGCACAGCAAAGAAAACAGTTAACAAAACAAAAAGGCAACCCACGGAATGGGAGAAGATATTTGCAAATGACAGTACAGACAAAAGGTTGATATCCAGGATCTATAAAGAACTTCTCAAACTCAACACACACAAAACAGATAATCTATCAAAAAATGGGCAGAAGATATGAACAGACACTTCTCCAACGAAGACACACAAATGGCTATCAGACACATGAAAAAATGTTCATCATCACTAGCCATCAGGGAGATTCAAATTAAAACCACATTGAGATACCACCTGACACCAGTTAGAATGGCCAAAATTAGTAAGACAGGAAACAACGTGTGTTGGAGAGGATGTGGAGAAAGGGGAACCCTCTTACACTGTTGGTGGGAATGCAAGTTAGTGCAGCCACTTTGGAGAACAGTGTGGAGATTCCTGAAGAAAGAATAGAGCTTCCCTATGACCCTGCAATTGCACTGCTGGGTATTTACCCCAAAGATACAGATGTAGTGAAAAGAAGGGCCATCTGTACCCCAATGTTTATTGCAGCAATGGCTACGGTCGCCAAACTGTGGAAAGAACCAAGATGCCCTTCAACGGGCAAATGGATAAGGAAGATGTGGTCCATATACACTATGGAGTATTATGCCTCCATCAGAAAGGATGAATACCCAACTTTTGTAGCAACATGGACGGGACTGGAAGAAATTATGCTGAGCGAAATAAGTCAAGCAGAGAGAGTCAAGTATCATATGGTCTCACTTATTTGTGGAGCATAACAAATAACATGGAGGACATGGGGAGATGGAGAGGAGAGGGAGTTGAGGGAAACTGGAAGGGGAGATGAACCATGAGAGACTATGGACTCTGAAAAACAACCAGAGGGTTTTGAAGGGGCGGGGGGGTGGAGGTTGAGGAACCAGGTGGTGGGTAATAGGGAGGGCACGTACTGCATGGATCACTGGGTGTGATGCCAAAACAATGAACACTGTTATGCTGTAAATAAATTAAAAAAAATCCTGATAGGGATTTTAAAATATATAATTGAATTTTGCAGGAAAAAAAAATCACAATGAGGTATTACCTCATACCTGTCAGAATGGCTAAATTTAATAACACAGGAAACAAGAGCTGTTGGTAAGGATGTGAAGGGGAACCCTCTTGTTTTTGGAAATGCAAACTGGTGCAGCCACCCTGCAAAGTAGTATGTGGGTTCCTCACAAAGTTAAAAATCGAACTACAGGGGCGCCTGAGTGGCTCAGTGGGTTAAGCCGCTGCCTTCGGCTCAGGTCATGATCTCAGAGTCCTGGGATCGAGTCCCACATTGGGCTCTCTGCTCAGCAGGGAGCCTGCTTCCCTCTCTCTCTCTGCCTGCCTCTCTGCCTACTTGTGATCTCTCTCTGTCAAATAAATAAATAAAATCTTTAAAAAAAAAAATCGAACTACACTACGACCCAGCAATTACACTCCTATGTATCTACCCAAAGGAAAGAAATTTCAAACGGATACATGAACCCTAATGTTTACAGTGGAATTATCAAAGACAGCCAATTTATGGAAAGAGCCTAAGTGTCCATCAACTGATGAATGAAGAGGATGTGGTACATATGTATACACCATAGAATATTACTCAGCCATCAAAAATAATGAAATCCTGCCATTCGTAATGACACGGATGGAGCTAGAGACTATTATAAGGGAAATAAATCCGTCAGATAAACCATGGGCTTTATCAAACACCATGGGCTGCCTGGGTGGCTCAATGGGTTAAAGACTCTGCCTTCGGCTCAGGTCATTATCCCAGGGTCCTGGGATCAAGCCCCGCATTGGGCTCTCTGCTCAGCGTGGAATCTGCTTCCCCCTCTCTCTCTGCCTGCCTCTCTGCCTACTTGTGATCTCTGTCTGTGAAATAATAAATAAAATCTTAAAAAAAAAAGACAAATACCGTATGATTTCATCCACACGTGGAATTTAAGAAACAAGACAAATGAACACAGGCAGGAACAAGAGAGACAAACCAAGAAACAGATCAACTATAGAGAACAAACTGATGGTTATTAGAGGGGAGATGGAATGGGTTAAGTAGGTGATGGCTATTAAGGAGGCCACTTGTGATGATCACTTTAGTGATGAATCACTAAATTCTAATCCTGAAACTAATATTGTACTTTATGTTAACTAGATGGAGTTTAAATAAGAACTTGGGGAAAATAAAAAGAAAAAAACACTTATAGCTGAATGAAAATAACAAAAAACAAAAAATTGAATAAAACTCATATTTGACTCCAACAGATCTGGAAGGATCATCTTCATAAGGGCCTAGCATGAATTAAGATCTAAAGCTCCCAGTCTATCTTACAATATTAGCCAAATCCTGAACTTTACATTACAGATCAGTATTTCTTAATGTCATCTATGGAGAACCTATATCAGATTCATTTGGGGGTGTTCTCAAAACTGTAAGTTCCCTGACTCTAGTCTAACCACATTATCCAAATTCACTCTCTGAGGGTGAGGCACAGAAATCTCCCTCAAAAACAAAAACAGAACAAGTTTACCTGGTGATTCTTTAGGCACATTAAAATTTGAAAACTACCAATGTTTAGTCTTTAGATCCTTAGCCCCCAGCTATTTGTTGCAACTGAAATATGTAGAGGATCATAAAGAAGAGTTCCTTTCTTTAGAGTTTATAATAAAAACTACAACAAAGTTAAGGTAAATGTTACCCTTGGTTGAACAGATGCTATTACTATACTAATGTATCCATTTTTTCAAAAAAGAAACATGAGCCATGTAAATTCTTCATGTCACTAAGTGTTATAAGGAGAACTGGAATTGGGCCCAAAAAAGGGTAAAAGGGTGTAAGTAAATAAACAATTTACTATCTGGCTTTCCATTATGGGAACACACTCGTGCTTCAAAATGAATGTATAAGGAAAATGACTCCAAGAGGCTTAAAAGCAGTAATTTCTTCATGAACCTCCACAGAGTTATTCATGACCCCAGTACATGAATATCCTGGGCCCTCAAAGATAGATTTTTCACTATACATTATCATTTTTCACTTATGTGGTAGGTTTGTATTAAGGTGCTAAAAGTACTTTATAAGCCCTTAAACTGCATGTCTGTATTATCTTATACTACAGAATTACTTTCTGAGTCAAATTCACTGCCTGAATATTACATTCTAGACCTGAATTTTTCTCCAACTCTAGGTGTTACAATTAGTCTATAAGAAATTATGCCATTTAGATTATTATATTAGTAACTAAATAATAAATCCTACAAAAATATAATTGACATATAAAAATACAGACATACATAGATAGTGCTTGGCATTTTTAAAAAGCAGGTATATTCTTATTTCAATCCAAAGCCAGTCTGCAGGCCTAATATAACTGCATGAGAATTTATCCTCAGCTAACAGGGTAGCATAGTTTATGATAACAATCTACCTAAAAAATCATTAAAGTGTTTTCTCTTGGGAATGACATGCATTATCAGCAGAGATTAATCTGATGAGTCTTTAGGTGAGCTCCATTTTTAAAAATGAAATAATAGAGGGCTTTATTGTCATCTGATAAAAATCAATTAGAGGAGGTAAGGCCACAAGGAAAACTAACATCACTCACCACCCACCCCCTGGCAGCTGAAATGATTTGTCTTCCAAGCTTGGATGATCAGTAGCTATAGTTATATTGTAGGGAAATTAATTTAGTTTCTATATCCTGAACTCACTTTCTTTGTTCTGGAGGATCTAAATACAAATTACTTTTAATCAAGGTTGATATGATATTAATACCAAGGAGGATTTTTGAAGAATCATTTTTTAAATTGACTTTAGCATTTTTCACATGTGCTTACGGTGCAACTATTGGAACATAACTTATATCATCCTTACTTTCTGGATTCTTTGTCCACAACAAGGCACTGTACTGAATGACGAAGACAATAGATTCCACCAAACACTGCACACATCCTAGGAAGAGAATAGGAAAGTGTGAATTAGGATTCTTGAATTGAAAATTAAGGTAGCATTATTGTTTTTGAAATACCTTCTATTTAATAAGTGATCTTACACAAAAAAGAACTTTGATAACTTATTATTTTCTCTGTCATGGTATTAAGAATCCCTCACAAGTAAGATTAGTAATATTTTGATGCAGCAAGAGGTACCAGAACTAATAATACAATGTACAAGCCTAGAATTATGATCAAGCCAAAAGTATCCCCAAACGAAGCTCAGCTATTCCCCCCAAACCACCTACAAATAGCCTCAAGAGGTAATGTCTGTGACCCCCAGCAGAAACGACCACAGAAGGGTGCCTGGGTGGCACAGTTGGTTAAGCATCAGACTCCTGATTTTGGCTCAGGTCATGATCTCATGGTTTGGGATTGAACCTGGGGTCAGGCTCCGTGCTCAACAGGAAGTCTGCTTGAGATTCTCTCTCCTCTCCCTCCGCCCCTCCCCCCACTCATGCGTGCGTGCACTCTCTCTCTCCCTGTAAAATAAATAAATAAAATAAAATAAATAAGTAAACCTAAAAAAAAATGACCACAGAGAAGTCTTAAGGAGGAAACAAGCAGGGAAGACTCTGGGAGACCCCTAGAGATTTTGCTTACCATAAAAGTAAATAAAAACTACATTGGGAGCTGAAAACTAAAGCAGTAAGCACATGAGTTAATGCTGCGGAAGTTCTAAGGAGTTTGCCTATTTCATGAACCTAAGAGCTTGGGTTTTAATGCTTACATGGAGACAGGAGAGTCCTTAGGATCCAATAAGGCAGGGAATAAAAAATGAGATATTCTCTCATAATTATGTCTGGATCCTTAAAGGACTACACTTCAGTGAAAAGATGATGGGGGGTGTGCGGGGAACACACTTAACCACAAGAGAGAGACAAAACAAAAATTGTTTTATCCAAAGCCCTGGGTAGAGGAATATAACTCTATATTTATAACCAGTGGTCTGTCCTCACACAGGTCAGGGGTTTGAAATTACACTACATGATCCAAGAAACCCTTAACCAATAAATCACCATGAAAGAAAAGTGGTTCTGGGTCAGTAGTACCTCTGGAGACTTGGTGCAAGCAACTGCTAAAACTTTCTGGAGTGATACGAGGCCACATGAAACTGCCACAGATAGAATCCCCTTATGATATGTTTATAATATAAAATCCCTTACGATATGTTTATAATATAAAATTATACAACACATGAAGAAAAATACCTTACGCTGAGTGGGGATTAACAGACACAACAAATGGGGTGGGGCAGCTGAAGTATGGACATTTTCGTGGGGACTATACCCTCTCACTGCACAGTTGGCTTAACCTCTCACATTGTATAATGGAATACTATAAGCAATTTAAATGAATTAACTACATCCCCATCTATCAACATGGAGAAATGGCAAAAACATAAAAATTGAGTGATAATGGCAAACTGGGGAAGAATATATTCAGTGATATCATTTATAGAAAGTTTCAAAACTTCATATGCAAAATACTACTATATATAATTTATGGATACATATATATGTAGGAAAAGTGCAGAAACATTTAAGGGAATTATAAACACCAAATTCAGGATAGTAGTTATCTCTGGAAAGAGAAGAAGTAAAAGTTACACTGAAGTTTTTAAAAATATATATTGAGAGAAAATATGGCAAAATGTTAAGACTGACAAAACTCTGAATGGTTTACATGGTGACCTTTACATTATTGTGTACTTTCTGGCATGTTCTTGAAATATTTCATAACCAGATTATAATGAAAAATATAAATGGTAGAGATAAGTAAAATTCACTAAGCATGGCATAATACTCCTATTATCTTTCCTTTTTTTTTTTTTAAAGATTTTATTTATTTATTTGACAGAGAGAGATCACAAGTAGATAGAAAGGCAGGCAGAGAGAGAGAGAGGGAAGCAGGCTCCCTGCTGAGCAGAGAGCCCGATGCGGGACTCGATCCCAGGACCCCGAGATCATGACCTGAGCCGAAGGCAGCGGCTTAACCCACTGAGCCACCCAGGCGCCCTCCTATTATCTTTCTTAATTTTACTCATTTGGCTGAATATGACCAAGGTAGTTAGGATAGGGGTTAGGTAATAATTCATTCTAGTATAGGAGGACGACACAGAAATCAGGGTTGTTTTTTTTTTTTTCCATTGAGAAATTCAGAATATAAGAAATGGTATATCAGAGCAAGCAAGCAAAACTTCATGTGCTCAAAACCCTTAGACTGCAAGTTTTACCCAGGGTATTTGCTACAAGATATGTTCCCTTCTTGCTAATCTTGTTCACCAGTCACATACCAAGTTATAGAATGACATTTATTAATTGTTCTGGTATACCTGGTACTATTTGAGAGACTGCACTGGACAGATCCTACAGAGGGTTAGAAAAAAAATAATCTATTAGACTGTTTAGATATATTTCCCAGGTGGTATTCTAACCCCTGTTGTTGGTAGGGGAGTACCAATATAGTAATATTGATATGACTGAGATAATCAGCCCAACCTTCACCATCAATTTCCTGCTGATATTGAAAGAGGCCACATTCACATGAAATATTACTGGCCCACTAAAAATAAATAGGCCAAATCAGGTTAAGGTCCCAAAATGGACAATCAAGTTAAAAATGTAAATCACACAATCAGCATTCTCATTTGCCTGGGGATATCTTTGTTACACGAGTAGCAGCATCAGTGTTTCCAACTTACTTGTAAGCAGCTGTAGATGAGCTGTAACCAACTGACCTTTAGAGTTTTTCATTTCAGTCATACTGATCCATGTTTTCTTTTTTAATTAAAGATTTTATTTATTTGACAGAGATCACAAGTAGGCAGAGAGGCAGGCAGAGAGAGAGGAGGAAGCAGGCTAGCTGCAGAGCAGAGAGCCCGATGTGGGGCTCGATCCCAGGACCCTGAGATCATGACCTGAGCCGAGGGCAGAGGCCTTAACCCACTGAGCCACCCAGGGGCCCCTGATCCATGTTTTTATACACACACACACACACACACACAGAACCAATCCCCTCCTCAGGGGAAAAAAACAATTTTTAAATATCTTCCCATATTCCAAGAAAACCAAGGGGATAAAGTTCAGGATCAGAAGTTGTATACAGTTAAAAAATCATAAAATATTATGCCATCAACTATTATGGTATTATCAAAAGCATGAGAAATCCACTTAACTAAAATTAAATGCATTTTTTTCACCACGGCTATTCTTTTTTTAATTTTTTAAAATTTTTATTTTTTTAAATTTGTTTATTTACAGCATAACAGTGTTCATTGTTTTGGCATCACACCCAGTGCTCCATGCAGTACGTGCCCTCCCTATTACCCACCACCTTATTCCTCAACCTCCCACCCCACCCGCCCCTTCAAAACCCTCTGGTTGTTTTTCAGAGTCCATAGTCTCTCATGGTTCATCTCCCCTTCCAGTTTCCCTCAACTCCCTCTCCTCTCCATCTCCCCATGTCCTCCATGTTATTTGTTATGCTCCACAAATAAGTGAGACCATATGATACTTGACTCTCTCTGCTTGACTTATTTCGCTCAGCATAATTTCTTCCAGTCCCGTCCATGTTGCTACAAAAGTTGGGTATTCATCCTTTCTGATGGAGGCATAATACTCCATAGTGTATATGGACCACATCTTCCTTATCCATTCATCCGTTGAAGGGCATCTTGGTTCTTTCCACAGTTTGGCGACCGTAGCCATTGCTGCAATAAACATTGGGGTACAGATGGCCCTTCTTTTCACTACATCTGTATCTTTGGGGTAAATACCCAGCAGTGCAATTGCAGGGTCATAAGGAAGCTCTATTCTTAATTTCTTCAGGAATCTCCACACTGTTCTCCAAAGTGGCTGCACTAACTTGCATTCCCACCAACAAATTGGCAAGGAAGAAGTCAAACTCTCTCTTCGCAGATGACATGATTCTTTATATGGAAAACCCAAAAGACTCCACCCCAAAACTACTAGAACTCATACAGCAATTCAGTAACGTGGCAGGATACAAAGTCAATGTACAGAAATCAGTGGCTTTCTTAGACACTAACAATGAAAATACAGAAAGGGAAATTAGAGAATCGATTCCATTTACTATAGCACCAAGAACCATAAGATACCTGGGAATAAACCTAACCAAAGAGGTAAAGGACCTATACTCGATGAACTACAGAACACTCATGAAAGAAATTGAAGAAGACACAAAAAGATGGAAGACTGTTCCATGCTCTTGGATCGGAAGAATAAACATTGTTAAAATGTCTATATTGCCTAGAGCAATCTATACTTTTAAAGCCATTCCGATCAAAATTCCACCGGTATTTTTCAAAGAGCTGGAGCAAATAATCCTAAAATTTGTATGGAATCAGAAGAGACCCCGAATTGCTAAGGAAATGTTGAAAAAAACAAAACTGGCGGCATCACGTTACTCGATTTCAAGCTTTACTACAAAGCTGTGATCACCAAGACAGCGTGGTACTGGCATAAAAACAGACACATAGACCAGTGGAACAGAGTGGAGAGCCCAGATATGGACCCTCAACTCTATGGTCAAATAATCTTCGACAAAACAGGAAAAAATATTCAATGGAAAAAAGACAGTCTCTTCAATAAATGGTGCTGGGAAAACTGGACAGCGATATGTAGAAGAATGAAACTCGACCATTCTCTTACACCGTACACAAAGATAAACTCGAAATGGATAAAAGACCTCAACGTGAGACAGGAATCTATCAGAATCCTAGAGGAGAACATAGGCAGTAACCTCTTTGATATCAGCCACAGCAACTTCTTCCAAGATATGTCTCCAAAGGCCAAGGAAATAAAAGCGAAAATGAACTTTTGGGACTTCATCAAGATCAAAAGCTTCTGCACAGCAAAGGAAACAGTCAACAAAACAAAGAGGCAACCCACGGAATGGGAGAAGATATTTGCAAATGACAGTAAGACAAAAGGTTGATATCCAGGATCTATAAAGAACTTCTCAAACTCAACACACACAAAACAGATAATCATATCAAAAAATGGGCAGAAGATATGAACAGACACTTCTCCAATGAAGACATACAAATGGCTATCAGACACATGAAAAAATGTTCATCATCACTAGCCATCAGGGAGATTCAAATTAAATGTATTTTTTTTTACAAAGACCTCCTTTCATTATCTATTACACTATCTATGAAATACATTGCTACTTTAGTATATAATAATAAGAATCCCTTCATTTGAAAATTAATTTCTATTAAGTTTTAGGGTAAATGAGGCCTCTGAAAAATGTATTTAAGTATATATTGCAATAAAGGCATCTATAACCATTTATTTCAGTAAGCCATCAACAAATTACCTGGTTTTCAACACCATTTAACTAAAAGTGGACATATACTACATAGAAGAAACACAAGAAAGAATGTTTAGGACTGATTTGTATGTATGTTATTTTTAACTTCAGTGCTTTAATATCATGAAATGCAAGTACAAAACATTGTACGAGTATATACTGTACTACATGGAGATGGAATAATACATTTGTGTTTTTATCAGAATCTGTGCTAGCCACCATACCAAAGGCTTTCCACAGGGATTTTCCTACTCTTCCTATAAGGTTTTAGCATAAATAAAAAAGCTCACAAATCCTTTCAACTACTGCAGATTTACATTTATCTTAATATTCTTGTTCAGGTGCTTTGGAGAACTGCTAAGAAATACAAAATTACCAAGCCAAGAGTTTTGAGTGGCTAAAGAATTTTGTTATTTCATGTTAGCCAAGATCTCCCTTTTGTTGGCATTGAGAAGACACTATGCACGTCTATGGGGTAAGAAAAAGCAGTTTCAATAGCTCTTACTGTTTAGGAAGGCAAATTACCACTTCTTGAAAAGTACAGATTATAATAGTTATTGTCTAAGCAGTATTTCATGAAAATCCATTTATTTAACAGCAACAGAAAGCCATAAAACCCCATATGTACTAAAGAAAACAAGTTTGGAAATATTTAAACTAGAGTTTTACCTATCTCTACACTGGTTTAACCACATGAAGTGAGAGTAACATCAGCCAATAATGAAAAGTGTCCAGAATTCAGCTTCCACAGCATATCTCAGCTATTTCAGCTAAGACTTTTTTTTTAAAAGATTTTACTTATTATTTATTTGACAGAGAGAGAGAGATCACAAACAGGCAGAGAGGCAGACAGAGGAGTGGGGGGAAAAGTAGGCTCCCTGCTGAGCAGAGAACCCTATGCAATGCAGGGCTCAATCCCAGGACTCTGAGATCATGACCTGTGCTGAAGGCAGAGGCTTTAACCCACTGAGCCACCCAGGCACCCCTCAGCTAAGACTTTTTTTAATGACAAACTAAAAAAATGATGAATGTAGCATTTACTTTTTGGAAATAAAAAAAATGAAAATATGGCTAATTTCATAAAATATTTGAAGCAAATTTTGTTTTTATGAACTATTTATCTTTTTTTAAGTTTTAACTATTGTTCTTGCTATTAAGAAATTCAGTCGGGCCACCTGGGTGGCTCAGTGGGTTAAAGCCTCTGCCTTCGGCTCAGGTCATGATCCCAGGGTCCTGGGATCGAGCCCAGCATTGGGCTCTCTGCTCAGCAGGGAGCCTGCTCCCTCCTCTCTCTCTCTGCCTGCCTCTCCGCCTACTTGTAATTTCTGTCTTTCAAATAAATAAATAAAATCTTTAAAAAAAAAAAAGAAATTCAGTAAAAGCCATGTCAACCTAAAGACTGACAAAGGGATAAGCTTTGGGGTATTTAAAATAACATGTTTGGAAAACTGAACCACATTTTTTTTATTGTGTTATGGTAGTCACCATACAACCACATTTTTAATTGCCAGCATTATGCTTTGTTTTTGGCAGAATCATCTTTGTTTCTTCTTTTTACATCCCAATTATAAACTTTGGCCATACTGACTTCTGTGGTAGTAAACTGATCTTGAAGAAAGTCAAGGTCTTCCTCAAGAAAATCAAGATTCCTCATTCTTCATGGCAGTCGATAAATTCTTGTCCAACAATGCCTGAGCCTCATCAATACCATATTCAAGCATTACATTAGCCCCCAACCATAGACACACGTTACCAGTAGGAAGAACTGAAGTTTTGTAATACAGGTTATCTGTAAGAATCTGGTCTCCAGTGCTGGACTCTTTTTTCTTCTGCATCTATTTTAGAATTCCTAAAGTGTGCTTAATTTCAGAAATCTAACCCTTTAGCCTCCTTTTCTTTGGAGCAAGGTTGAGTTCCATAAACATACTACTGGTACTGTTCATCCAGCCTCTTCAGTACTGTATTTGCAGTCTCATTCCTATGCTGTTTCATGAAGGATCTACATCTTCCACAAACACAGCCTCAGGAATCCCTAGGTGGAGCTGCTGTCCATTCCCTGTGGCCATTTCTCCTAAGCCACAACTGTCCTTTGTGGCCATCATCTTTGGGAAGTGAGTGCACCAATTGTGTGGATGTTATAAAGGAAGAAATCCAATGACCAGACACTGTCAGAATTCAACAAATTTCTTCTTAGTTTTAAACGAGAACAGGTTGTATTTTGTGCTCTTGGAAAGAATTACTTTATATCTACCATAAATTTACACAACTGCAAAAGTGTACATCTGCATATGTATATATGTTTTTCATGCTTCCTCTCATTGGCTTTTTTTTTCCCATTCTGGTCATGCCCTTAGGGAAAATATATATTGCTCACAATGGTGGCATTTGTTCTCTCTCACATCTGTGTTTTTCTCACATAGCTTATGCCCAAGTGACAAAAGCCAGTGGTTCTGTCATCAGCTAGATCCTAAGAACTGACCTTTACTGCCCATCTACTTGCACTCACCAATCTTTGTCCCACATTCTTCCTTAAGCTCTTCCTGTCAGTTCGTCTCATAACTCAGGCAAACAGAAACCAAAACTACCCTTCAAGCCACAGCCACTGCCCTGACAAGACCTCTAGGCAGTCCAGACCAGTTTTAGTGCAAACCCTGACCCTGACTTGCACCTGCACAGATAGACCAAGGATTGACATCTAGAATGACTGACAGTACCTTTATCTCATTATAATACTAAAATCTCTGCCCAGAGAGGAGCAGAAGCCTCATTTACATAATATAAAATGTGTGTATAGGCATGTTTTCCTAAGGAGCAACCTATGCTTGCCTCTACAAAGGATGACAAGGCTTTCCTATCTAAATATTCATCTGAACCCTAAAATAAAAGGAACCCATTCACTCTTGCTCGAGGAGTCATGGCTTTAGAAGTTATTCCCCACCATCTCCTTATTTGCTGCAAACAGTTTCTTTTGTGTGACAACTCAACTGTTGTAGTTTCTATCTGTGACTCACCAAGGAGACAACTCATGTTCAGTTAGCTTGAAAAAAAGTGCCAGGCAAAATGAGATTGATGAAAAACAATTTTGGTTGAGAGAGGGTTATTTGGTGGCAATGAGTTACTGAGTAAAATAGGTAAGAAGCAGAATAACAAGCAATATTTGAGAGCTGCATTTAAAACTCAAACAGCAGACATTTACATAAGAAGCGGGGAATTACAAGAGAAGTGATGAAATAACAATTGCTTACACACAGATCCTTGGGGCAAACAGCCAATAATAATACAAATGATCATCACAGCTAGCACTAAGTACTTACTACATGCCAGGAGCTTTACATGTATTAACACATTACATCCTACAGGCAGAGTTTCACAGATTTGGAAACTAAGGCAGAGAGGTCAGGTGACTTAAGGTCATTTAGTAGATGGTATGGCTGAGTGCAAACTTAGGCAATATGGTTCCAGTAGATTCTCTGTTAACTATCATACAAACTGCCTCACTGTCCGTACCATCTTTTCTTGGCATTGTAAAGGAAAGCAACATGAAGTCAGATGGTCAAAGTTACTCTCTGAGTTTTTCTAACTCTTGACAAAATGCAAAGATTATTACAAAAAATACCATAAATTCTCAATTTCTATACATTTTGTCTCATAAAAAGTACATGTTTATTCTCTGTACATACGAAATGGATTATGTGCACTTCGTTTTGGATAGAACATAAACTTAGGAATAACTATGGGAATACTCATCTTTACAGTACCTAGCAAATTATGAATACTTTGCAATTCACATTTTAAGAAGTAATTTATAAAATATATTGGTAAGCTAGAGATTTTCAAATATAGAAAAGCAAACACTTTACCATGAATTATTTGGAGGTAATAACGTTCTGCAAGACAAATGTTTTCTTCCAGTACATTAAATGGCAGCCTAGCAACCCAAGGGTTAACACACCTTTAATGATAGACAATTAAGCTACCAAAGACTGTGAATACTATTGAGGTGCCAGTCAGGCCCCAGCTTTGGTGCAGTTCATACCACTCATCTTGGGGTCTAACATAATGCCTAGCAAGGTAGCTCTGTACACCCACCTTAGGGTTGTATGGGGCCTAGGGGCAAGCAAGTATACATTTTATGGGACTTGCCTAAAAAACAAAACAAAATAAAACAAAAACAAAAAACAAAAAACAACTCAAAATTACAAATGTACTAAATATAGTAGGTACTAACTACCCAAAAAAGTCACTACAAAAATACCTTTGAAACACTTTATCAAATGCTATTAAAAACCAAAAAGGTCCGTTACAAGAGAATTCCAAGTGACCACTGATTATCATCACTGTTTTTTAGTTTTTAAATTGCACTGGTAAAGCAGAAGTTCATTCAATAGTAATGTTTCATGAGAGACAATAAAGCTTCAGTGATTGCATCTATACAAAGTTCAAGTGTTGTATTTACTTGTTAACTATATCCAGACATATACATTTATCAGAATACTATATTTGAAACAACACATTTTTTCTATCATGTTATCCAGTATCTGCTGGCTACAAAAATGTGTGCAGGGAAGACTTCTTGTAAGTGTTTATGTTTATTTTTATATATTTAAATACACACAGGTTTAATACATATTATGTAGTATATAGCATTTTTATGGGTTATATACTTATATCGCATATTTATATTGCCATATCATGTTTATATTTCTTAGCAATGTGTTTATACTATCATCCCTCCTTTTTTTTTCTTTCTTGGTATCCAGTTTCTTTTTTTCTAGCAGGAAGCAGGGGGAAGGGAAGTATTATTGTTGCTGTAATTGGTCTGTCTCCTGGGAATGCGAAATTGGACAGCTTCATCTCCTCTCCCCCTACTCAAGAACCCCTTTGCAACTCAAGCAATTGTCATCCAACTCAGCACAAACTTCCTATTAGTCCAGAATGAAGTGCTTTCTTAAGAACATGAGCTAAACAATAGGAACCAACTCCTGTAGCCTCAGGAAACAGTTATGTTCATAACAATCTCAAGCCTTGGTGTAAGTTCTTAGGATTCATTACCCCATGAAATTTTAGACTATTCAGCAAGACCATCAAAACAAAACAAAACAAAAACCTTCAAATGAGTGGTCCATTACAACATGGCCTCACTCACAGTGATCCAGTATGACCAAAATGACAAGCCCTACTTGATACTGGTCATGGTTACAGAACTCAAGGGAATTTGTTTGGCAAGCAGCATTCACCAAAACTAAGTGGTCACTAAAAGTCAAGTGTATAATGTCAGTTATGACGTACAAATTGCACAGAGATCAGCTCTTGAAAATGGCTGTGAGGGCGCCTGGGTGGCTCAGTGGGTTGAAGACTCTGCCTTCGGCTCGGGTCGTGATCCCGGAGTCCTGGGATCGGGCCCCGCATCAGGCTCTCTCCCTTCCTCTCTCTCTCTGCCTGCCTCTCTGCCTACTTGTGATCTCTGTCAAATAAATAAATAAAAATCTTTAAAAAAAAAAAAAAGAAAATGGCTGTGAAATCAATATGATGGTCTATGGACTGAGACTGTCTACATGCCTATCCTGATTCCTCTACTTACTACCTATATGACTACACTTTAGTTCTCAAGATTATAAAATGCAGATAATAATACCTGTCACACAGAGTTGTCTAACGGATTAAGTGAGTTAATGAATGTGGCGTGTTTATTCTGTGCCTGGCGTATCATAAACATTCCATAAATTGTAGCTTTCGTTAGGTGCCACTTTCTACAGCAAAAGGGACAATGACTATAGACTATACCACACATGTGGGGTTTGTAGGCTACTTTGTTGTTACTGACTCTGAGAATCTGCCTGTATTATTCAAGGCCTGTGTTTTCATCTAACAATGTAAGCAATTTAGGTAGCTGTTCAATTTAACTACCTTCCCAGAAGGGAACTGTGATAGTTCTAAGAGAACTACTGATGCTGATAAGGACAAGCACTGAGATTTACTTCTTCATTCCCAAGTATTTATGAAACCAGACCTACTATGTACCAGATGCAGTTCTGGGCAGCACTAGGGATATAAAAATAAACTAGACAAATGCTGTCCTTGCTGAAATACAACTTAACTAGCACATGAGAGACAATAAGAGATAAAATAATAGTAGATATTGATGTGTGTTCTCAAACAAAATAGGATAATGTAAGGGTAATGTAGGGAGTGTCTGAATGCTAGAGAGGGTAATCAGGGAGAACTTCTCTGAGGAATTATATGAGTCAAGACCTGAGAGACCAGAAGAAATCAAGCATGTGAAGATCTGGAGGAATAGTCTAAGCAGAAGGAACAGCAATTTGAAAACTTGGAAGTGCAAACTAGCTTAGCATATTTGAGGAAGAGAGAAAGCCAGTGTGGGGCTGGAACACAGTGAACAGGATAGAAATATAATATGAAATGGGGTCACAGAGACAGTCAAGGACCTGATCATGCAGACCTTCAAAGGTCAGAGTGAAAACCTTAAAATTTATTCAAAGTACAATGAGAAGCCACCAGAAGGTTCTGAGTAGGGGTGCCTGGGTGGCTCAGTGGGTTAATCCTCTGCCTTCAGCTCAGGTAGCGATCTCAGAGTCCTGGGACCCAGCCCTGCATCGGGCTCTCTGCTCAGTAGGGACCCTGATTCCCCCTCCCTGTCTGCCTCTCTGTCTACTTGTGACCTCTCGCTGTCAAATAAATAAATAAAATCTTAAAAAAAAAACGTTCTGAGCAGAACAATGACATAATCAGATTTGTAATTTTTTTTTATTCTTAAAACTTTTTGTTTTGAAGAATTTCAAATGTACTAACAGTAACACAATATAGCTCCCTTACACCCATCACCCAGATTCACCATTTATCAAGATTTTATAGCATTGGACTATATCTTTCTTTTAACTTCAAAAAAGGTGGGTGGCTCAGTGGGTTAAAGCCTCTACCTTCCCAGGGTCCTGGGATCGAGTCCCGCATCGGGCTCTCTGCTCAGCGGGGAGCCTGCTTCCCTTCCTCTCTCTCTCTCTCTGCCTGCCTCTCTGCCTACTTGTGATCTCTGTCTGTCAAGGAAATAAATAAAATCTTTAAAAAAAATTTCCATTCCAGTATAGCAACCATACAGTGCTATATTAGTTTCATGTACAATACAGCCATTCACCAGTTCTATACATTACTCAGTGCTCATCATATTAAATGTACTCTTAATCCCGTTCACCTATCTCATGTACCTCCCTACCTACCTCCCCTCTGGAAAACATCATGAGTCTTTTGTTGTTGTTTTGTGTTTGTTTCTTAAATTCCACACATTAGTGAAATCATATGGTATATAAATATATTTGTCTTTCTCTGCCTGACTTATTTCACTTAGCATTATCCTTTCTAGATCCATCCATGTTGTTGCACACACCCCACATCTTCATAGTTATTCATCTATTGGTGGACATTTGGGCTGCTTCCATAATTTGGCTCGTGTAAATAAAGCTGAAATAAGTGTAAGGGTGCTATATGTTTTTGAATTAATGTTTTCATAGTCTTTGGGTAAATAGCCAGTAGTGGAATTACTGGATCAGATTTATATTTTTTAAAAGATGAGCTTGACTGCTGTGTAGAGAATTGTCAATGGGTCAAGAGTGGAAAAGGGGAGCCAGTTATGTTTGCAGTAGACCAAGTGAGAGATGAAGGCAATCTGAAGCAGGGTAGTGGCAATGGAAATGAAGTTGAGAGACTGAAGATGTATTTGAGACATAAAGCTGAAAAGAATTGCTGATGGACTGGATGTAGCAAGGATATGTCCTCCTGAAGACAAGTTTAAGGTAATTCAGATATTAACAATCATATTTAACTCTTCAAGGTTGATACAATCTCCCTATACAAGTAGAGCTCTGAAGGACTCTGCAGAAACACTCCTGTTCCAACTAGGGTGTGATTATTAGAGCCAGCTAATTGTTACCAACCTTAACAACCACTATATCTACCCTGGCCATTCATTAATATTGCTACTTAATACTCTGGGTACAAATATCTACATAAGAGGGTACCAGGAACAGATTAATTTCCAGTCTTCAAAGTTACCACACACTTGTAAAGACATAGCACTGCTGATAATTCAAGCAATCATATGTCACAAGTATCTGAGTCCAATGGGGCTTTTTTTAAAAGATTTTACTTATTTTTGAGAGCAAGAGAATACATGAGTGGGGGACAGAGGGAGAGAGAGAAGCAGACTCCTCTCTGAGCAGGGAGCCCGATGGGAGACTCGATCTCAGGACCCTGAAATCATGACCTGAGCTGAAGGCAGATGCTTAACCAACTGAGCCACCCAGGTTCCCCAATGGGGCTTTTTTTTTTTTTTTTTTTTTTTTTTTTAAAAGATTTTATTCATTTATTTGAAAGACAGAAATTACAAGTAGGCAGAGAGAGAGGAGGAAGCAGGCTCCCTGCTGAGCAGAGAGCCCAATGCGGGGCTCGATCCCAGGACCCTGGGATCATGACCTGAGCTGAAGGCAGAGGCTTTAACCCACTGAGCCACCCAGGCGCCCCCCCAATGGGGCTTTTGATGCAAATTTCACACTCAAAAAGGCTGCAGAAAGACAGATTGCCATTTAGACCTTGTTTCATTCTTGAAAGGCTTAATTATCATGCTTAACTTAGAAAAAGCTGCCAAAAAGCAATATATAGCCTTCAGAAAACTCACTCCCAGAAAATGCCTCTATTTTATAGATCTTAGCCATGTATCTAGCTTCCTCTGTTCTTGCTCACATTCTATAGATGATATATTCATTTTTTTCAGCTTCTCCAATAGTTCTTAAATTAGCTTTCTATAGGAAGAGTCACAATAAAACTATGTATTATATGACAGAAACAGATCTGTACTAATAACAGCACCAGGGGACCAGAATAAATTAATATAAATTATAGAATACAAGTCATCATTCAATCTTTTTTTTTTCACTAGCTCTCTTTTCTTTGAGGAGATGGGTGAAACAAGTGAAGGGGATTAAGAATATACTTACCATGATGAGCACTGAGTAATGTATAGAATTGTTGAATCACTATACTGTACACTTGAAACTAATATAAGAGAGTGTATGTTAGTTATACTGGAATTTAAAAAAAATTAAGTTATCATTCAATATTAAAAAAAAAAAACTAGGGGCGCCTGGGTGGCTCAGCGGGTTAAAGCCTCTGCCTTCGGCTCAGGTCATGATCCCAGAGTCCTGGGATCGAGCCCCGCATCGGGCTCTCTACTTGGCTGGGAGCCTGCTTCCTCCTCTCTCTCTCTCTGCTTGCCTCTCTGCCTACTTGTAATCTCTATCTGTCAAAAAAATAAATCTTTAAAAAAAAAAAACAAAACTAAGCCTTCCAAAAATATTGGAGGTCAATTTATATGCTTGGGTCACAACCTATGCTCTGTATCTATACACCATGTGTAAAATGGCTCCTCGGTTTGTATGCAAACCAGAAACACCATGTCAACTCAGTGATTCTCCAACATAGCCTATTACAATGACATCAATGGAGATTTTGATGAGAAAGCACTGTTACCTAACTTACTCTTTAAACATAATTTAAACTAAGCTTTTAATAAACCTGAACTTTTTAGTCTGAACACACAGACTAGCAGCTTCATGGTTTTTTTTTCTTTTAATCTGACACATATCTACTTAAGCAAATTCATTTAAAAAGATCTTTCAAATTCAAAAAAAAGCCCTTGGTTCAAACTTATAAGATGTAGCAAAGAAGTCTATAATAAGTCTGCTTAGACTCTCAAATGACATTTCATTTGGTTAATTTCCTTTCTCGGCCTCTTTCTCTGCTTTGACATTCTATACATGATCTGTTCATTTCTTATATTAATATTTCTTATTTAAATCACTGATCCATTTTGCAACCAGCTCTTCAAAACTCAAACTGTACAAATAACACAGGTAAATAGGCATCAATTTTAAATCAGGACAGTAATACACTTTTTATGTAATGCCCTTCATGACTATGTCCAGTGCAGTGTGGATTTTTCTCTTTTTTGCTTTTATTTATTTATTTATTTAACATATAATGGATTACTAGCCCCAGGGGTACAGGTCTGTGGATTGCCAGGTTTACACATACCTTCCCCAATGTCCATAACCCAACCACCCTTTCCCTACCCACCTTCCCAACTGCAACCCTCAGTTTGTTTGTGAAATTAAGAGTCTATTATGGTTTGTCTCCCTCCCGATCCCATCCTGTTTCATTTATTCCTTCCCTACCCCCCACACCACCCAGGTTGCCTCTCAACTCACTCATATCAGGGAGATAATATGACAATTGTCTTTCACTGATTGACTTATTCGCTAAGCATAATACCCTCTAGTTCCATCCACATCGTTGCAAATGGCAAGATTTCATTTCTTTTGATGGCTGCATAGTATTCCATTGTGTGTGTGTGTATGTATGTATGTATGTATGTATATCTATATCTATAAAGATATAGATATAGATATAGATATAGACCACATTTTATCCATTTATCTGTTGATGGACATCTAGGTTCCTTCCATAGTTTGGCTATTGTGGACATTACTGCTATAAACATTCAGGTGCACGTGCCCCTTTGGATCACTACATTTGTATCTTTAGGGTTAAATACCCAGTAGTGCAATTGCTGGATCGCAGGGTAGCTCTATTTTCAACTTTTTGAGGAACCTCCATGCTGTTTTCCAGTGGTTGCACCAGCTTGCATTCTAGTGTGGGTTTTTCTTAATACAGACACAAGAATCCTCAAAGCTAATGTTTTCTGAGATCTCTACATAATGACTCCTAGGATCCTTTTCATGGATTGAAAAATATGGGAGGCAGATCCACCTACGGATATAGTCACTTATACCAGTTTCCTGCCTTCTCACATTGCCTTATGAAACAATCCTTCAGCTAATACTCTATACTCTTCAGCTTAATATTTTACTATCTACAAGCCCTCAGTGTCGACTATAAATTGGGAAGCAGCTGAGAGTTACTATGTTGACTATCCAAAATCATTTATAAAAATGTCTTAAAAAAAAACCAGTAAACATTTCTAGGGAGAGCCTACTGTAAAATTTCCCCATGCAAGAAAGAGTTCATTTAATCCACCCATTCCTTTTTTCCCCAACCCCATTGTAAGAGGACATTTTAAAGCAGTGTTTGATATAAAATCTTATCAAAGACTTGAAAATCTAAATGTTCACTGACTCCTCCTTGTTCACACCATATTTATCCCTCCCAAAGTAACCGATCAGATGGTTGATGCATATTTACCTCATAAAAACCATATTCTTTCTTCTTTGCATTACATGTTCCATAATTTCATCAGCTATTTATTAAAAACTGATTGTCAGTTCAAATAGCCTTATTTCTCTGCAATTTCTGGGCTCCTTCTTTAAACTATAAACCTTCTATACCTTCCCCATCCTTCTTTAAACTGTATACCCTCTATACATTCTCGATACCCCCACATCAACTTATTTCCTTTAACTGCCCCTCCCAAATCAAATCCCTGCTCAGGCCCTTTCAATCACCAATACTTTCACTTTTTCCTCCTTGGATGAGACATATCAATTCATATAATAAAATAAAACAAAGGATAGTCATTTGTATTAGGCAAATCCTAGGAAAAAGACCTGCAAGCTTTCTCAATTCAAAAGCTAATGATACTGGGGCACCTGGGTGGCTCAGTTGGTTAAGCGGCTGCCTTCAGCTTAGGTCATGATCCCAGGGTCCTGGGATCCAGCCCTGCATCGGGCGCTCTGCTCAGTGGAGAACCTGCTTCTCCCTTTCGCTCTACCTGCCGCTCTGTCTACTTGTGATCTCTATCTCTCTGTCAGACAAATAAATAAAATCTTAAAAAAAAAAAAGTCTAATGGTACCAACCTGGAACATGATTTAGCTAGGGCTACACATAAAAGTGAAATTGCTCAAATCAACCAACTAGCCACTGGCACCATGCTAGTTTCACAGCAGATGCACAGACTTAGCCCTCTGTTAGGTAAATGAGAAAAATGATATTATTAAGTCTAACAACTGGAAAAAATTAAGGACTATATTTTGTGGTACAGACTAGAAGTATTATAAGGGAATTGAAAGAAGAGGTCAACGTGTGTTGGAAAAGGAGTTACAGAATGTGAAATGTAGAGGAAACCTTTAAAACAGCTAGACCAATTTCCTGTTACAGAAAATCAGAGAAGGTAAACTACTTGCCTATACCTAGCAGTTAGGTGTAGTGAAAGATCTGATGGCTAGGCCTGTGTCAACCCTTGAAGAGGAACAGGTCAGACTGTTGAGGGTGGGAACACATCCTAAAAGGTGGAAAAGTAATAAGAAAATGCAGAAAGGTGAGGGTGTGCATAGACAGTGGAATAATTAAATGGATGCACAAACTGGGACACCTGGGTGGCTCAGCTGGTTAAGCATCTGCCTTTGGCTCAGGTCAGGATCTCAGGGTCCTAGGATTGAGCCCACATCGGGCTCTCTGCTCAGTGGCGAGTCTGCTTCTCCCTCTCCCTCTGTGATCTCTCTCACTTACACTCTCTCTCAAATAAATAAAATCTTAAGGAAGGAAGGAAGGAAGGAAGGAAGGAAGGAAGGAAGGAAGGAATAAAGAGAAAGAACAAACTAGGAATGACAGAAAGGAGCTGAAGGATAAAATTATTACAGAATGGGGTTAAAAGGTACGTGAAAGTGTATCTGATGTGACAGATAAGAGAATGCCACTGGAAGTGCCATGTTGGTTTGATGAAGGAGACAGATAGTGGGAGTAGGAGGACAGCTAGCAATTATAGTCCTGACCATGGCAGAAGAGTAGAAACTGAGGAAAGCATAACTCTAAGAAACTGAAAAGAGATAACACAGTAGTCAGGACAAAGTCAAAGGTTAATCCCAGAATTACTGTTGATTTATGAGATGAAAAATACCACTGGAATGCTTGTGGTTTCTTTAAAGGGTGCTCAATTTATAGAGTAACTCAAAATCCAAATCTAGATTTCTGAGGTAATATGAAGAGCATAAATTCACTACATACCATAGTTGCTAACTATGAGTGATACAATGAAGGGATTTTTGAAGGGCTATAATAAATTTTTTAAAAACTCAATTTGGTGAAATATATCATCCTCTGACATGTACAAATAAAAATTGTCATTTGCCTATAAGTTACCAACTGGACATCCATGCGATAAATCTGCTTGTAGATAGATTTTGTATGACCTCACAGTTTAAAAGAAAAAAAGTTACTTTGGCATAAACAATCATCTGGATCTCTGTCTTCTTTGAAAGAGAAAATCTGGCAACACTAGACCTATAATCAAGACTTATAGTCACATAGCAGCTTCTTTCTTTAGATGTATCCCATGCTCAACACCTCACCATGGTTTCCATTGCTCCAACCATCTTCTTCCAGCCCACTTCACTTCCTATGACCTACCTGGTCCCTGCAGACATTTGGCATCACAATGCCTTATGCCTCAGTTGTTCAGTAAGTTTTCTTTTGATATTTTTATTTTCCTTGTCATGAATGTTCTATGTTAACCAACTATTATTCAGAATGTTATATATTAATATTTTAAAAATGAATCTTCTAATCAGTAAGTTTTCTTTTGATATTTTTATTTTCCTTGTCATGAATGTTCTGTTAACCAACTATTATTCAGAATGTTATATATTAATATTTTAAAAATGAACCTTCCAAAAGATATCAAAGACAGCAAAATGCCAATGTTAATAGAATTGGTAAAATTTTGAGAGTGCCCACTGATTTTATTAGCTACAGAACATGTGGGAAAAGGGAAAGGTATTTGATATTCTGAGGTGGTCACTATTTTTTTGAAAACAAGTAGGGTCGTAACAAGTTAATAGTGGTATCATGGGAAAGCCTGTGAATCTAGATTTATCTAGATCTAATCTGTAACTGAAATTACAGTTTCTTTTTTTTAACATTAAAAAAATACCTATGAAATGAGAGCCAGTGATAAATCAAAATTTAAACCTTATATTGAATTCCTCTTAAAATGCTAACATACTTATACTTCAGTTAATAACCATTTATACATAGATACTCTTCACACTTTTCAGACATTTGATAGAGTTAAGAAATTAACACAATAAAAATACAAATTTGAAACATAAGCAATGGTTATTAATGTGAAATTAATATCTGGCTCTGCCAAATAAAAGACAGTTTTCCTCACTTGTGAATATGTCTTTCTTTTGTCAGATTAGAGGGGGAAAATGTCACTTTCAGATATACAAAATTATTATACTGCACATTAATTTAAAAAAAAAAAAGACTTGTTTTCTAACTTCACAAATCTTGGATTTTTTTCCAAAATACACTTTCTTTTAATAGGCTCTGACATAGTGTAATGCTTGACTGCACAAAGCTATGGTTAGAGCTTATTTTTAAATATCTTCAACTATCTGACATGAATGGTGGAGACCTACTATTCCCATACATGCAATTGTAAAAAAAAATACTGAACTCAGCAGGAAGGAAATTACTCATTTGTCCCACTGTAATTAAAGCTAAAAAGAACATGGGAATCCATGTAAATTCTTCCTGAAAAATATGAAGCACTGAGTCTATAATGAGGTATGTTTTTTCTATAAGTTTCAAATATTAAACTGCCACTTCAATTACTTGTTTATAATAAGCTCAAGGAAAATTCACCAAAGCAATCTAATGTCTATCTAACACATTATTCAGATAACTGTGTATATTTGGAGTATAATCTAACTCTGATGCCATTAACCCCAAACAAGATTCAAATGAACAGAATTTTAATTAATTGAGTACTGCTTCCAATGAGTTCGATTGTACTGAGAGAGAGAGCAAATCAACATTGTACTCAATTTCAACTTTGCCCTGGTACATTAAATTGTATTACAGATAAATTAACAGTTGTGAAACTTTTTGGCTGGTAGCCCAATCCTACATCGCCTTTAAAAAAGCAATTTCAGTGCCTATCAAGATAGAAATCAGTAGTTGTAATTTTCTTAACACAGGTGCAAAACAATGGGACCCATTAATAGCTGAACTTTTCACAACACTATTCATGATGATTTAAGAGTTAGTATATAATTTGACTATTCTATTAATTCTGATTACTGCTTTGGCTAATGAAGTGAAGGTCACTTCTAAAATAAATCTTCATTACATTTCACAGGAAGTAATTGCCTTCAACTCGTTGTTTCTTTAATTAAAAACTAATGTAACAAGAAAGGAAACAGACATCAGGGTTACTATGTCTGTTACTATTAAGAGAAATGCACTGTGTGGATGTAATGTTGTCAAGACAAATCCAACAAAACAAAGTGTCTCTTCATCTAATTTCTGTATTTTCAAAATGAAAGAACTATTTTATATGTATTTAGAGTAATTCTGATATTACAAGACTAAAAACTAAACCATATTAATGCCTTAGAAACTGAAAACAAAGAATCTTTGAAAATATTCTCCAAATTCATGAATGTAAGGCAATATTCTCATTTATAAAACCATGTATGTGGGATTCTATATATGAAAAACTGATGGGGGGGGGGTCTCTGTCTTAACCAAAATTTCTCCTAAAGGTGTCAAGAGACGTTCTCTGCTTCTTAAGATACATATTAGGCAAAGGTCCTGACAGCTTTGGAGGGAGATCACAGGAAAACTGAAAAAGGTTCACTTCAATATATTATTCTCATTTAATCTATTTTTATACACAGAACATTCTGTGTCCTAGATTTAACTTTTCATTTTATTTTTTATGAAGTCCTCTAGACCTTTAGCTGAGATCCTATTATCAAAGCTGTTGAATCATACAACTATATTAAACAAATAAGAAAATTAAAGATGATATGTATTTTCCCACAGAAGTAAAATAATAATCCTCAAACAGGAAATCATATCTCAAAACCTAGAAAGTTTGAATGTGAGAAACTACTGGGGCATAACAACACTGTAAAGAAGCAGGTGGCAATGATTTGTATGCTTACCAATGGCCTCAAATGATACATTGTCACAAACCCCATTCCTGATTAACTTGCTCACTCAGTCCTGGTCATATTAAACTTTCTGTTATTTCAAAAGACCCCATCTCAGACCTCCCTCACAGTTCCTGCTGCCTAGAAAGCTCTTCCCTCAAATCTCCAAAAGCTTATGCCTTACCATATTTTGGTGTCACTACACTCAAATACCACCCTCCTAAATGGCCTTCTCTGACCACCATGGCATCTAAGGGGACACTTCCCTACTGCTTATAGTCACTTCCTGCCATACTACCCTATCTTCTTTTCTTCACAAAACATATTCCTCTCTTAAATTTTATCTTTCTACTCTGTCCAAGACTCTTCAACAACCCCTCCCAACCAGAGACTTTTCCGTTTCTCTGTATGCCTGGCATCTACAAAAGAGCTAGTGTATCTCTCTCTCTCTCTATATATATACACACACACACACACACACACACACGTACATACATATATATGTATATACATATATACACACATATATTTATAATATTTAATATATAATAAATAACTTGTATGTGTATATGAATATATAAATATATATTTATATAAATAATTTATATGTGAATATAATTTATATTTGATAATTTATATAAAATATATAAATATAAAATTTATACATTTATGTATATTAAATGTATTTTTACATTTATATATAAATACATAATTTTTTAAAAGATTTTATTCATTTATTTGACAGAGAAAGATCACAAGTAGGCAGAGAGGCAGGCAGAGAGGGGAAACAGGCTGCCCGCTGAGCAGAGAGTGCCATGTGGGGCTTGATTCCAGAATCCTGATACCATGACCTGAGCCGAAGCAGAGGCTTAACCCATTGAGCAACCCAAGCACCCCTAAATATATTTAAAAATTTTTTAAAGATTTTATATATTTGAGAGAGATTGAGACCATGAGAGAGAGAGAGATCATGAGCAGGGGGAAGTGCAGAGGGAGAAGCAGACTCCCCACGGAGCAGGGAGCCCAATGTGGGACTTGATCCCAGGGTTCTGGGATCATGGCCTGAGCCAAATGCAGATGCTTAACCAAATGATCCACCCAGGTGCCCTCTCTGTATTTTTTTAATGAATTCTAATCTTTATTCTAAATTTGCATGTGATAGAACAGAAAGCCCAAGTTTATATAGCCAATATTCCTTTAATATTTTATGTAAAAAAATAGTATTAGTTTTAAGTCTGGTAAAAAATTCAGTAACTGTTACCCATACCTAACATGCCCTAAGTGAGCGTGTGTATATGAGTGTATGTGTGCTTAGACAAAATACATATGGCTATCAAAGAATGTATAAAAGTTGCAAATGTATTGGTGGTAACAAACACAATGAACACTTACTAGGTTCCTCTTGTGATTGTCATTAAGAGTACATAATTGCAAGACAGGTTTAGGGGCTCAACTGTTAGCCAAGGAAGGTATCTGTTTCAAAGGGAACATATATAGTGTATAGGAAAACATGAGATCAGAACCTCTGTTAAATCCCCAACATCTCAGAAACTTTTGTATTCTTTTACCCTTTTTAAAAATCTCTAATGTAGAAAAGGTTAATTTCAGTTTAACTTCTAGTTTCCAATTCAAAATCATAGTAACTAGTGTTCTTTACTCTTGTAAAAAGTAGTGCACAAACATATAACCACCAAACTGTTCTTTATACTTATCCTACATCTGGGAAAAATATTCTTTAACTTTGATGATTCTCTTTACAGTCCTCACAGGAACCTTATGGTAATACTTTAAAATTTTGTAAGAGACTATGGACTCTGAAAAACAACCTGAGGGTTTTGAAGGGTCAGGGGTGGGAGGTTGGGGGAACAGGTGGTGGGTAATGGGGAGGGCACGTTTTGCATGAAGCACTGGGTGTTGTGCAAAAAGAATGAATACTGTTACGCTGAAAAAATAAATAAAATGGGAAAAAAAAACAAATAAATGTTATCCTTTCCCCAATACATGAGTTATATAGTAAGAGTTTATTAACTCCTGTTATTCTTCCTCTCATGGGAAGTTCAAGCTTTTATTAAGTTATTTTAGAAGGATTGGTTTCTTCCTTTGTCAATAAACTGTGTAAATACTGAAAAAGGCAAAAATGTGCTTATGACACTAGAAGCCATAGTAGGGAAAAAGAAAGCTTTGGAATTGTCAAACTTAGAAAACAACAAATTCACTTACAAAATGATTTTTACTATACTGAGCAATCTGAAGGAATTTAGTTTCCTGGCATTAAAGTAGTGTTGACACTATGCACAAAAATAAGGCTGGGATGCTAAGTAACGTTAGAGTCAAAGTAAAGATGAAGAACCTTACAAAAGCCATTTTATTTTTTTAAGATTATTTTTATTTATTTATTTGAGAAAGTGAGAGTGAGAGCAGGGGCAAGGGGGTAGGTAGCAGTGGTGGTGGTGGGGAGGGGCAGAGTGGGAGGGAAAAACAGACCTCCAGCTAAACAAGGAGCCAGAGTAGGGCTGGTTCCCCGGACCCTGGAATCATGACCTCAGCAGAACAGAGACCTCAACCAACTAAGCTACCTAGGTGTCCCACAATAGCCACTTTAAAACCAAATGAAAATGAAAGTAATAATTCTGGTAAAAATCATTTCATCAATTTATTTTTTATGTTCTTCATACCTCCATATTGTCTAAATTTCTTTTTTTTTTTTAAGATTTTTTATTTATTTATTTGACAGACAGAGATCACAAGTAGGCAGAGAGGCAGGCAGAGAGAGAGAGGAGGAAGCAGGCTGTCCGCAGAGCAGAGAGCCCGATGCGGAGCTCAATCCCAGAAACCTGGGATCATGACCTGAGCCGAAGGCAGAGGCTTTAACTCACTGAGCCACCCAGGCGCCCCCATATTGTCTAAATTTCTTAACCTAAGCATGGATTATTTTGGTAAGCAGAAAAAGAAGAAAAATTATTTCCTTAAAAAAAAAAAAAAGTCAGCTTGCTACAACCTATAACCAGAAAGTGTACAGTACCAAGTTAAGAAAATAGCAAGACTAAACAAAATCCTATGCTTAATACATGCATTGTTGGAAATTCACCTTTTGGGGGGTGCTTCAGTGGCTCAGTTGGTTAAGTGACTGCCTTTGGCTCAGGTCATGATCCTGGAGTCTCAGGATCAAGCTCCACATCAGGCTTCCTGCTTGGCAGAGCCTGCTTCTCCCTCTCCCTCTGCCTGCTGTTCTGCCTACTTGGGCTCTCTCTCTAGGTCTCTGTCAAATAAAAAAAATCTTTGGAGCTATCAAGGGCACCTGGGTGGCTCGGTTGGTTAAGCGACTGCCTTCAGCTCAGGTGGTGATCCCGGAGTACTGGGACCAAGTCCTGCATTGGACTCCCAGATGCACAGGGAGTCTGCTTCTCCCTCTGACCTTTTCCCCTCTCATGCTCTCTCTCTCTCAAATGAATCTTTTTTTTTTTTAAAGAAAATACACCTTTTTGGGGTGCCTGGGTGGCTCAGTGGGTTAAAGCCTCTGCCTTCCGCTCAGGTCATGATCCCAGGGGCCTAGGATCGAGCCCCGCATCGGGCTTTCTGCTTAGCAGGGAGCCTGCTTCCTCCTCTCTCTCTCTGCCTGCCTCTCTGCCTACTTGTGAACTCTGTCTGTCGAAGAAATAAATAAAAATCTTTAAAAAAAAAAAGAAAATACACCTTTTTAAATTTCAAGTTTTTAAATTCTAGTTATATGGTAAAATTGGTTTCAGGTGTAGAATTTAGTGATTCTTCTCTTAGATAAAATACCCAGTGCTCATCACAAGTGCCCTCCATAATACCTATCACCCATTTAGGCAATCCTCCACCCACCTCCCTCCATCAACCTTCAGTTTGTTCTCTAGAGTTAAAAGTCTCTTAAAAATATATTGAGCGAAATAAGTCAAGCAGAGAGAGTCAAGTATCATATGGTCTCACTTATTTGTGGAGCATAACAAATAACATGGAGGACATGGGGAGATGGAGAGGAGAGGGAGTTAAGGGAAACTGGAAGGGGAGATGAACCATGAGAGACTATGGACTCTGAAAAACAACCAGAGGGTTATGAAGGGGC
This sequence comes from Meles meles, assembly GCF_922984935.1. Taxonomy (NCBI): domain Eukaryota; kingdom Metazoa; phylum Chordata; class Mammalia; order Carnivora; family Mustelidae; genus Meles; species Meles meles. Next base: position 73,002,813 of record NC_060087.1, read on the forward strand.
GGCGGGGGGGTGGGGGGAGGTGGGAGGTTGAGGAACGAGGTGGTGGATAATAGGGAGGGCACGTACTGCATGGAGCACTGGGTGTGATGCCAAAACAATGAACACTGTTATGCTGTAAATAAACAAATAAAAATAAATAAATTAAAAAAAAATATATATATATATACAGTGGGAAAAAGACTGTCTCTTCAATAAATGGTGCTGGGAAAATTGGACATCTATGTGTAGAAGAATGAAACTCGACCATTCTCTTACACTGTACACAAAGATAAACTCGAAATGGAAAAAAGACCTCAACGTGAGACAGGAATCCATCAGAATCCTAGAGGAGAACATGGGCAGTAACCTCTTCAATATCAGTCACAGCAAGTTCTTTCTAGATGTCTCCAAAGGCAAAGGAAACAAAAGCAAAAATGAACTTTTGGGACTTCATCAAGATCAAAATCTTCTGCACAGCAAAGGAAACAGTCAACAAAACAAAGAGGTAACCCAAGGAATGGGAGAAGATATTTGCAAATGACAGTACAGACAAAAGGTTGATATCCAGGATCTATAAAGAACTTCTCAAACTCAACACACACAAAACAGATAATCATATCAAAAAATGGGCAGAAGATATGAACAGACACTTTTCCTATGAAGACACACAAATGGCTATCAGACACATGAAAAAATGTTCATCATCACTAGCCATCAGGGAGGTTCAAATTAAAACCACATTGAGAAACCACCTTACACCAGTTAGAATGGTCAAAATTAGCAAGACAGGAAACAACATGTGTGGGAGAGGATGTGGAGAAAGGGGAACCCTCTTACACTGTTGGTGGGAATGCAAGTTGGTGCAGCCACTTTGGAGAACAGTGTGGAGGTTCCTTAAAAAATTAAAAATAGAGCATCCCTATGACCCTGCAATTGCACTGCTGGGTATTTACCCCAAAGATACAGATGTAGTGAAAAGAAGAGCCATCTGTACCCCAATGTTTATAGTAGCAATAGCCATGGTCGCCAAACTGTCAAAGAACCAAGATGCCCTTCAATGGACGAATGGATAAGGAAGATATGGTCCATATACACTATGGAGTATCATGCCTCCATCAGAAAGGATGAATACCCAACTTTTGTATCAACATGGACGGGACTGGAAGAGATTATGCTGAGTGAAAGAAGTCAAGCAGAGAGAGTCAATTATCATATGGTTTCACTTATTTGTGAAGCATAACAAAGAACATGGAGGACATGGGGAGCTGGAGAGGAGAAGGGACTTGAGGGAAATTGGAAGGGGAGATGAACCATGAGCGCCTATGGACTCTGAAAAACAATCTGAGGGTTTTGAAGGGGCAGAGGGTGGGAGGTTGCGGGAGCCAGGTGGTGGGTATTATGGAGGGCACGTATTGCATGAAACACTGGGGGTGGTGCATAAACAATGAATTCTGTTACGCTGAAAAGAAATTTTAAAAAAATACATAAAAACCAGGGCACCGGAAAAAACAAAAACAAACAAACAAACAAAAAAAAAAAACCAGGGCACCTGAGTGGCTCAGTCAGTTTGGCAAGTGTTTGCTTCAGCTCTGGTCATGATTTTAGGGTTCTAGGACTAAGCCCCACAGTAGGCTCTCTGCTCAGCAGGGAGCCTGCTCCTCCCTCTTTCTCCTTTTTTTTCTGTCTCCAATAAATAAAATCTTTAAAAAATACATAAAAACTTAGAGCCAGGGGCGCCCGAGTGGCTCAGTGGGTTAAAGCCTCTGCCTTCGGCTCAGGTCATGATCTCAGGGTCCTGGGATCGAGCCCCGCATTGGGCTCTCTGCTCCGCAGGGAGCCTGCTTCCTCTTCTCTGCCTGCCTCTCTGCCTGCTTGTGATCTCTGTCTGTCAAATCAATAAAATATTAAAAAAAAAAAACTTAGAGCCATAGAGTTAGAGCTCATATACCTTAGACACTACTTTTCTTCCAAACAAGACATCTAAAATTATGTTTTCCCAGGCACTTGGGTGGAGCAGTTAAGATTCCAACTCTTGGTTTCGGCTCAGGTTGTGATCTCAACCTTGTGAGATCAAGACCGGAGTGGGGCTCCACATTCTGCTTGGATTTCTCTCTCCCTCCACACTCCCCTGTGCTCATTCTTTCTTTCTCTCAAATAAATAAATCTTTAAATATAAAAAAAAAATTACGATTTCCTTTTTCCTTAAATCACAAACACATAATAACCCAATTTCCATTTAACAAAACTGATAAAAACCATCACTCTTAGATGAATTCCAGATCTAGTATGAATTTCTTGCTTAGTTTAATAACATAGTGGTTCTCAACCTTGGTGTTCTTTGAGATTGTGCTCCGATTGTCAGTGGGAGAAAAAAAAAAAAGGCAGTGTTACAGTGGGTTCCATGCAGAGCCTGCAGCCTCTCTTATCTATGCCAAAGACTCTAAGAATGCTGGGTATCTTCCTGGGAACGGGAAAAATATATCCATCACTTACGTTGACACAGAAAAGGGTTGCAAACTACTGACTGTCTAAGTACGTTGTTCCTAACAAAAAACAAGAGGGCATCTTGTAACACAGAGAACCTCACAGCTGTTCAACTACCTTCCACTATGCTTTTGTGCTTTGCTGTCTTTGGTGTCCTCCTTCTTGCTACCTTGCTTTTATTTCCCCATAGACAACTGGGGTGTTTTTCTCATACCACTGCAACGTTTAACTACAGATTCCAAACAGACATAAGAAATTAAACTGAGATTTTATCCATGGCTTTATATCTTTCAGGAAGAAAAAAAACGCAGAGAAGCTCAAGTTTAATCTGCAAGGTTGACAGGCTAATCTTCTTAATCTCACTAATTATAGATCACATATGAGGGGATTTTAAAACAATTTTTTAAGATTTTATTTATTTATTTGAAAGCGACCATAAGTAGGCAGAGAGGCAGGCAGAGAGAGAAGAGGAAGCAGGCTCCCTGCTGGGCAGAGAGCCCAATCCCAGGACCCTGGGATCATGACCTGAGCCAAAGGCAGAGGCTTTAACCCACTGAGCCACCCAGGCAACCCCATGAGGGTATTTTAAAAATCGTTCTGTGAGACTCTTAATCTCACCAAACAAACTGAGGGTTGTGGGGGGTGGGGGGGGCAGGTAGGGAGAGGGTGGTGGGGTTATGGACATTGGGGAAGGAATGTGCTATGGTGAGTGCTGTGAAGTGTGTAAACCTGGCGATTCACAGACCTGTACCCCTGGGGCTAATAATACATTATATGTTAATAAAATAAAAAATTATTTAAAAATCGTTCTGAATTGGTCAGGACAATTTTATTAGTATATTTCTGTGGCTAAGACCATCTCCATAGGAATGATTAACAATAGAAACATTAAGTCTGTTCAACTGATTGAACATCAATAAACATCAGTGTGTTTATTGGAGCTTTAAAAATACCAGTTCCAAAGTTTACATTCTAAAGAGAATTTATTTTCTCCCCAGCAACTATTCAGAAATAAAGCAGTATTTCTTTTTTTGTGTAAGTTTTGACATTGTTAGATGTCTAATATAAAAAAGAAGCTGTAGGGCACCCGGGATCGAGTTCCACATCAGGCTCTCTGCTTGGCAAGGGAGCCTGCTTCCTCCTCTTTCTCTCTGTCACATAAATAAATAAAATCTTTTAAAAAAGAGAGAGAAACTGTATGTAGATAAGTATAACAGTCTCATATGGCCAGAGTATTTAAGTTAAAATGTAGAAACAGAAAACCAAGTTCTTCTGATGCATACTTGATGTATCTGTAAGAGCCCATTTCAAGCACTAAAATATTCATATCCTAGAAAGACTCTACAGTGGTTTTTATTTCTACTTTAGGAGTACAATGAAAATTAATGCTTGTTTTCATCTGTATTTGCTTGTTGAAATGAATATTATCTAAGCTCACAAAAGAAGGGACAAATAAGAAAGCTAATTCCAGGGAGGGGAATAGGTATACTGCACTAGATTTCAGACAGTGGGAGCTCTAATATTGGTCCATCAACCTCTGCAAGAATACTACAGGCTGACAGTAAAGTTCTGATTTCAAAATCACTAATGTCAGAAGTTTGGCTCTCAGTTCATTAGGCATTTGGGACCACTCCACCATATCAAAGAATGTGAATTCATATATGCCCAAGAAAATTAACACAGTTTGGAAATTATTTCACTTTATATAACAAAGGCTCATGCTGTGCTTATTTGTGCCAGGTACTGTTCTGAGAGCTTAGCAAATACTTCCCTAAAACTCCTAACAACCCTAAAGAGGTAGATACTATTGTAACTCCCTTTTTATAAGGCAGGAAACTGATAAAATAGAGGATTTAACCAGTAGGTAAGCGGCAGAGCCAGGATTCAAACAGAAAGTCTGGTTTAAGAGCCTCTACTCTTTAACGATTACATGGTGCTACCTCTCAGGATACATTAAAACATAAAATTAGGATCAAGATTATTGGTTGTTCATTCAATAAATGTATATTATTCAAAAGCCTATTTCAGAGTTAATTCCTTCTTTTTTTTATAAAGGTCAAACTTTTTTTTTAAAAGATTTTTTATTTACTTATTTGACAGGCGGAAATCACAAGTAGGCAGAGAGGCAGGCAGAGAGGGAAGCAGCAGACTCCCTGCTGAGCAGAGAGCCAGATGCGGGGCTCTATCCCAGGACCCTGAGATCATGACCTGAGCCAAAGGCAGATGCTTAACCCACTGAGCCACCCAGGCACCCCAATTCCTTCTATTTTTAAATGTACCTGAAGAATGTGGGTCTATGCATATAGGACCATGACTATTAGAGTCAAGAATAAGTATTTTCAAATTATAATATAGTCAAAAGAAAAATAGCCACACTGTGAATCCCATTTTTCTTTTAAAAAACTCCAGATGGGAGAGGGGAGGGAAGGAGAGAGGGAAACAAACCATAAGAGATTCTTAACAATAGAGAACAAACTGAGGGTTGATGATGGGAGGTGGGTGAGGGGTTGGGCTAGATGATGGACCTCTTTAATAGAGGGCACTTGTAGTGATGAGCACTGGGTATTATGTAAGTGATGAATCACTTAACTGTACTCATGAAACAAATATTGCACTGCATATTAACTAAAATTTAAATAAAAACTAGGGGTGCCTGGGTGGCTCAGTGGGTTAAAGCCTCTGCTTTGAAGGGCGTGGGTCGTGGTCTCAGGGTCCTGGGATAGAGCCCCGCATCAGGCTCTCTGCTCAGCAGGGAGCCTGCTTCCCTTCCTCTCTCCCTCTGCCTGTGATCTGTCAAATAAATAAATAAAATCTTTTTAAAATAAATAAATAAAAACTAAAAAACAAAAAAAAACAAAAAACAAAAAAAAAACCCTCCAGATGGGAAAGCAAAAAGTTGAAAGATATGGCTGTTTACAAATACATGTGCATTTGTATGAAATAATGTAGGGATACCAGTGTAAGTGTAAATTATAAATGACAGGTTTATGACTTCCAAGTGTCCATGAATTAAAGACTTCAGGAGTCATTTACAAACAACTGAAATTAGTTTGGTTTCTTGAGTAGGCTACATGCACTTTCCTGTTTAGGCTATTCATTTGTTTAGCAAACTAGAGTACAAAGTAAAAACATTCAAATTATTATGAATCTTGACTTGGTGAGATTAAAATCAGTGAAGTTTTACCACACAGAAATGGTATTTTTTGGACAAAACTTTTGTTCTATTTCATTCTATTGGGTGAGTATCTACTTGCCTAATTTGGGGAGGGAGGAAAGAAAGAGAGAGGTTGAGGCATCAAAGGATAGAAAAGTAAGGAAGAGGAATGGCTAAAAGCTGTAATTATTTCAGCTCCAACAAAGAGTTCTTTTTCACAAATCACTTCTCTAGTACATGAAAAAACTAGTTTCTGTTCTGCAATATTTAATTTCTTTCAAAGGTAAGTTCTAATCCAATTTTTTATTTTTTATAAAGATTTTATTTATTTGACAGAGAGAGAGATCACAAGTAGGCAGAGAGGCAGGCAGAGAGAGAGGGGGAAGCAGGCTCCCTGCTGAGCAGAGAGCCCGATGTGGGGCTCAATCCCAGGAACCTGAGCCAAAGGCAGAGGCTTAACCCACTGAGCCACCCTGGCGCCCCCGATTTTTTAAATAAGTAAATTTATTAAGCACCTACTCTATGCCAGCCAAAGTTCCAAGCAGTTCTATTGAAGCATTTAACTACATATAAGTAAAATATATCAAATTCAATAGTAAGGGAAAAAATTATGGCATACCCATTTTGTAAAAGGCTATGCACTAGAAACTACAGGAGACAGGGAGGACTACATTTTATAAAGCAAATATACCTATCACTAGACATACTATAAGGTAATTTAATTATAAAACTAAATTCTAAATACCAGATCTTGCTTGGGTAAAGTGAATGAAGAGTCTGTATGTTTCAGTAATTACAAAAACATGAATTCCAAATACCAAGACTATGAAGTCACACAACTTTTATGTTGTAATACTCTACTTGGTGTTGGACAATCTTCAATGCACTTTCCCTAACATCATTAGAATTGAGTCTCACAGTAGCCCCGGGCAGGAGTTAGGATTAGATTTAATCACCATTTCCATTATACAGGTGAAACAACAGAGGCTCTGAGAATTTAAATGACATGTTCAAGTTCACACAAATAATAATATGATAGAGCTAGAACTGGAATCTAATTCTGAGACTAGTATTTTTGTAACATATGGGAAACCTTGTAATTTTCATGAAACAAGACAAGGAATTTTACAAAAACAGTTTTTTGAGCATTCCCTACCAAAGTAGAAAGCAAACTGATGAAAAAGTTGGAAATGAACAGCTTCATTAAAATTCTATGCAACCATGCTAACTGGACCACTCTGGAACAAAAAAACAACTTAAACAGGGGAAGAGCAGAGAACACATGGAAATCCAGCTATCTAACATAGACTTATACTTGCCAACAAGTAAAGCCTTAGATCTTTGTAATTTGGATGCCTTCAGGATTATTTTTTGAATTGGCTTGAAAATAGACCCACTTCACATACTATTTGTATTACACTTGCACAAAAATACATTGGTTCCAAAGAGATAGTTCAAGAATTGCTTTGAATGAGCCTTAAAAAGTTAGTCTCTGTAATAACACAGCGTTACCTTTCAATTTAATCAAACTAAAATCTCAGCTCCAAACACTGGACTTAAATTCAATTATCATTCTTGTCCTATATGAAGTCAGCCACTTTTGACTCTACTGTAAGTTATTAGAATTATTTTAAGATCTGGAGTAGTATGTATTATGTAATCTGGGGAGAAAATAATTGGGTGGGTTTTCTTATCTATGTGTGAGGATAATCTAGTATCTGAAGTTCTACCATTGAAGGAGGCTATTACTAAAATAAAAAACTCAAACTACGTAACTTGGGGAGCCAATATAATTCTAATCTATTACTGAGAGTCACAATAAATGCTCCATTTATACACACACACACACGTGTGTGTAATATATAAATATATATAAAAACAACATATATGTATATATATGCATATGTGTGTGTGTGTGTGTATATATATATATATATATATATATGTTTTAGTACGAAGTTATTCCCAAATTAAAAGTCTTTTCTTGTCACAACCTAAGGAATAATGCACGCAAGGACACAAAAATATTCCATTGCTTTATTAATGACAATGATCAATGATCTGTGAATAACCTGGGGAAAAAATGAAGATTATTGAGTTACTTTACCAATCTATCCATCCATCACCAGAGAACGGGTTTCAAAATGATGGATTATCTCACCACCCTGCTATTTATTCCACACAATACTCTCTCCTCAAGGGAAAAACAAATGATCATACAAACATAATCATGCTTATCCTCTATAGCTTATGTATCATTTCTATGCCAATATTATTAATTAGAGGACTGTCTTTAAAACTGCATGCAAAAGATTCAGAAAATGAGGTATATTGCTCTATTTTTAAACCTCCAAATTCTACAATTTATAAAAATTCTATTCAAACAACAACCCTCCAACTTTTGGGAGACAACTTTTTGGTTAAACTATTCAACATTGCTCTTCAAATTTAATAAAGGCAGTTCTCAATTGAGAGAGTGCATCTCAGTGGCCCTTAACCTTCTTGGGGGGTGACAGACTCCCGTGATACAATGATAAAACTATGACCCCCCCCTTCCTAGAAAAATACAGCTATGTATATCACACACAAGCAATTTGGCATACAACTTCAGATTATTCAGCCCAAAACCCAGATTCCAATTCCAGGAATTGGATGCCAAGTTAAGGACTCTGAATTTGAAGAACTCCTCCTGCTATACCCAGCCTTCCAAAGCTATTTTAAGCTGTCAGATACATGTTTCTAAAAGGATGGCTATAAGTTTGCTTATGACATAACTGAAGATGGCCAAATAAAAAAAAAATTTCTACATATAAAGTTATATATCTTATATAACAAAAACAAAATTTTAATTTTAGCATAGTAATATTAATAGGAAGATATCTGAATGAACTATGTCTACATCCATATACCAGAGAATTACTCAGCCATCAAAATTTTTTAAGTATGCATGTATATACACATTTACACATAGATGTCTGTATAAGCATGGAAAAAATGGGAAGATATGCAACTGAACAACGTTAACTCAAGTGGTGGAATTTGAGGGTAGGGAACAGGGCTTGTATTTCTTTATAAAAGTGTGTTTGCTTCCTAATTTTTTTCAGTATTTTTATTTTTTCTCTAACTACTAAGATTATACATTACCCAAGAATTTGCTTTATAATGGCTACTTAGTATCATCTATATGTCGGGAACTAAATTATATGAATAAATTATTCCACTGATTCAAATGTCAAGATCTTTTAAATATTCTGGTCCTTAAAGAATTTTTACATAGCTCCAGATTTTAAAAAAATGAGTAGTAAGATTGTAAGAAAGAATTGCAAGAATATTTTATTCTCCCTGCCTTTCAACATTTTGGCTAGAGTCGACTATACCAATTCAATATATACTGAGTTGGACTAACCCCTTATTTCTGAAAGAGAAACAGATTAGATTGCCCTTAGGGGATATCTGTCAATGTTTGGAGACATTTTTGTCTGTGACAAGTAGCTAGGTGGGTGAAGGTAGTGACATCTAGTGCATAGAGGCTAGGGATACTGCTAAACATCCTATTATGTAGAGGTCAGCCCACCCCCCAAAATGGCAAAGAATTATCCAGCCAAAAATGTCAAGCATCCTGGCAAAATGAGATTGAGAAATTCTGGCCTAAACCAAAAGCCTCAAAACAATTATGTATCTCACATAATCGGGCCATACTGAATGAAGGGTGAGACCATACCACTCACTGCTTATACGTGGCTCAGAGTAGGATCCAATCTTCTTGCTATTTTCTGGAAATGGACAGGTTAACTGAGCAGTCTGAGATTCCTGTAACTCCATCAAAGTATCATTTTGTGTGCCCTGATTAAATTAATTTCATGTCATATCTCGTTAGACTCTTTCTGGTCATTTCTGAGTACTAATGTCATTCGTACCTACATTACACACTCTGGAACATGATGAAATACATTTTTTTAATTTTGTAATTAGTCTCTAAGTTTGTATTTTCTTTCCTCAACTAGAGTAAACATTCTTGACATTAACATCAAAGTCTACGTATTATTCTTTTTCATTTACATCTACTATATCTAGGAAAGTACTAGGCAGGGAATGGATGCTTTAAAAAATAGCCGTGCACTCAGAATGTTTACAGCAGCAATGTCCACAATAGCCAAACTATGGAAAGAACCTAGATGTCCATCAACACATGGATAACGAAGATGTGATACACACACACACGCACGGAATACTATGCAGCTATCAAAAAACCCCCAAATCCTGCCATTTGCAATGACATGGATGGAGCTAGAGGGTATTATGGTGAGCGAAATAAGTCAATCAGAGAGAGACAATTATCAAATGAGCTCTCTGATATGAGGAATTTAAGAGGCAGGGCAGGGGGTCATTGGGGGTAGGGAAGGAAAAAAATGAAACAAGATGGGATCAGGAGGGAGACAATCACAAAACAACCTGAGGGTTGCTGGGGGAGGGGGTATGTGGAAAGGGTGGATGGGTTATGGACATTGGGGAGGGTATGTGCTACGGTGAGTGCTGTGAAGTGTGCAAGCCTGATGATTCACAGACCTGTACCCCTGGGGCAAATAATACATTATATGTCAATTAAAAAAAAAAGAAAAAATAGCTGTTGAATTAAATGGGAAGAAATGAAAATAATCAAATTTACAACAAATGACATAGATGCTTCCTCACAACTTTTCTGTCACTCTAAATCTTTTTTCTTCTTCTTTATCAGAACTGGGCCCAGAGAGAAATTACCCTGGTTACTTACTCTTCAGCTGTGTTCCCTAGACAACCAACAACACTTGGAAACTTATTAGAAATGCAAATTTTCAGGCCTCACACCAGATCTAAAAGTCAGAAACTCTAGGAATGGGGCCCAGTAATGGTGTTAAATTCTGACAAAGGTAAAGGTTTGAAAACACTGCTCTACCACTTCTTTGACATCCAATTTTTTGCAGTAATTCATAAATACCTACTATTCATTAATTTATCCATCAAATACTTAATGATTAATGTATAACAGGCAGTGCATTAAGGCAATCTTATAATATCTTCTAATACCAGGGTTCTTAAAAATATTATTATATTTAGTAGATAAAAGACTACTGAACTGATTAAACAGGGTCAGAAAACCTGCCACCTATTTTGTAAATAAAACTTTTGGAACACAGCCATGTCCATCCTTTTACATATTGTCTATGACTGCAAATAGTTTCAATGGAGACCACATGTCTTACAAAGCCAAAACTATTTACTACCTGACCCTTTACAGAAAAAAAAAAATTGTTGACCTACTATATTAGAATACCAAATCTGGCTCAGTCCCTAATTCAGCCTCATACTTACCCTTATGGTATTCTACAACAACAGCAGCAGCAGCAATAATTATAATAGTTATACTAAGAGTAATAGTAATAACAGCTAACGCTAATGTAGTACACCAAGGCAATCAATGTTTTAACCATTTTCTAGATATTAATTCAATTTCACCCTTATAACCTATGAGGTAGACGCTATTATCATCCCCATGAAAAATAAGGAAACTGGAGCACAGAAAGAGTAAATAACTGGTCCCAAGAATACACAGCAATAAATGGCAGAACCGGGATTTTACCCCCATTGGTCTGGCTCTAAAATGTACCCTCTTGTTCATTATACTATACTTAACTACTACTACTTCACAACACTAGAGCATAAATATCTGCTTCCATCTATCCCAACAGATGGCTGTAAATTACAGTTCCAACAGCAACATTTCCCAAGTTTTCCCATCCCTCTCTTGTATTTATACCTCAGGAGCAACTCTACTATAAACTCTTTAGGACTTCTTCTTTTCATAAGCTCCTAAGGAATTATTATCTGAGTAAGAAATAATGTTTTCTTTTGTTGAAAATCTATAACAATAGTTTTCGTTCCTTGTTTTTAGGTCACGGATGAATATGAAAATCTGATAAAACTTTGAATTCCTTTCATAAAGACCCACATATAACATTTTGTATATAAATTCCAAGGACCCATAGACCCTAGATTAAGAACCTTTGGCATAGCATATCTCAGTGCAGATTTACTCAGCTGCAGTGTTGCAAAACAATAGTGTGTAGTGATCCACAATGAATATATTTCTTACTTAACCATAAGTTTTATGCACTCAGTATTCATTTAATTAACGTTTCTGTTGAATTCACTTTGGCAATTTTTAAACATTTAATTTCAAATATTTAAGGCTCAATTCAATAATCAAGCTTTACACATACAGTTTGGACTAGTCAAATCTACCAATTAGATACAGGTCGTTTCCACACGTTTTTTAGGTTTATCATGGAGTTCTACCTATGACACTGAGGTAGGGGGCGAGGAACCAATGAGGTTGGGAGCATCAAACACAGGAATGGTAACTAGCCTCCAAAACATATAAAATCTAACTGCTACTGGGCTCATCTACATTAGCGTTTATCAAATGCAAACGTACAAATTATATGGGTGAAGGGGAAATTTATTTGCTCGTGATCTATTTTTCCTTTTACCTTTATCTATTAGGTAAAATGTGGGAAGTGAGAGAAGGAAGTTAAGGGAAATTAGAAGGGGAGGCGAACCATAAGAGACTAGGGACTCTGAAAAACAACCTGAGGGTTTTGAAGGGGCGGGGGTGGGAGGTTGGGGGAACCAGGTGGTGGGTAATAGGGAGGGCACGTATTGCATGGAGCACTGGGTGTTGTGCAAAAACAATGAATACTGTTATGCTGAAAAAATTAATTAAAATAGAAAAAAAAAGAATTTCTTTATTCATCTAAACTGGTATTTCCTACTGGGCACAGAATTGGAAGATGTTTCTAAGAATACTATAAGAATGACCCTTAGTCTCACCTGCCTTTTTTGGGGAAGTGACTATGCATTGACAGTAAGAAAAGAAAGCATAGCAAATTACAAGTTGTTAAAAGCTGATAAATACCATAAATGTTTTTTTTTAATCCCCCTAAATAACATTTTCATTAACTATCTCCTTCTAATTTTTTCAGAAAATGTTTAAAAATTCTGGGGCTCCTGGGTGGCTCTCGACTTGATTTCAGTTCAGGTCATGATTTCGGAGTCGTGGGATTGAGTCCCAAGTTGGGTTCCATGCTTAGTGTGGAGTCTGCTTGTCCCTCTCCCTCTGCTCTTCCCCGTTTGTTCTCTTTCTCAAATAAAGAAATAAAATCTTTTTTAAAAACTGTATGAGATTGTATAAGAGGTAAGTCATGAAGAAAGCATACCAGGAAATCTGGTTTCTAGCCTCAGCCAGTTTTTATCTTCCCTCATTTATAAAACTGGAGCAGTCAAAACAGAATGAAAGCATTCTTTCAATTCTAATTTTTTTTGTTACATTACTACCAGAATAGTAGGGAGAATTTTACAAGAAAAGAAATTAAAAAGAATGCTATTAAAGGGAAATAATAATTTACTCTTAAAGTACCTGGATCTATAATCTAACCCATGCTTATGTGGGTAGAAGGGCCAGAATACTGTGCGCAGACTTTAAGAAGTCATCTCAATTTTGCTATGACTTCACATGCAGTTGAATACATAAATTCATAAAATTTTCCATTGGTATAGTCTTTGGCCAATTTTAACATTTCTCTTGGTTTTCCAACAGGTTCATCCAGGATAACAAATGTCTCTTAGATTTCTGAAAATTCCCTGAATAAAAAGTGTTGGTCATTAGGGAATAAAATAGGCAGGTTACGTTGGTCTGAGAGATGTCTTCTACGGAGTTGTCCACATATAACAATAAAGCAGAGGAAAAGGATAAAACAATATAAAATACCTTCCAATTTATATTAAAAAACAAATTCCATGATTATAACAAAATCAGAGTAGCATCTATATGGCCCCTTATAGGCATTATTCTTCAAGCTATTACTGAATGAATGTATCAAGCGGGAGATTCCCTTTCCTGTCTTTCCATGCTGTTGCTATAATATTAAACTTACATATATTTTGGACTTTTGGTGTTCTCTCCTTCTCTCTTTAAAAGCTATAAGTTAGAGATCAACTCGTGTTCCAAAATTTCCTGAGGCAGATCTCCCATTTGTTCAATTTTCCACAGTCAATACTCAGAAAAATGTCACTTCAGTACAAACACCTAGTAAACAGTATTTGGCGGCGATTCTACATGTGTGTGCACACACAATATATTACATGTTAAAAGTAAAAAAAAAAAAACCCACAGCCTTTGTGTTTTAAGAATCCTACTAAAGGAAAAAGGGAAATAAAATCTAGGCAACTGAAGAATAGAAGACTGAATTCCCAGTAAATTCTCAGCTGAATACACTCTTTTTTCTTTTTTTAAATTTTCAGCATAACAGTATTCATTGTTTTTGCACCACACCCAGTGCTCCATGCAATCCCTGCCATCCCTATTACCCACCACCTTTCCCCCCAAGCTCCCACCCCTGCCCCTTCAAAACCCTCAGGTTGTTTTTCAGAGTCCATAGTCTCTCATGGTTCTCTCTCCCCTTCCACTTTCCCTCAACTCCCTTCTCCTCTCCATCTCCCCATGTCCTCCATGTTCTTTGTTATGCTCCACAAATAAGTGAAACCATATGATATTTGACTCTCTCTGCTTGACTTATTTCACTCAGCATAATCTCCTCCAGTCCCGTCCATGTTGCTACAAAAGTTGGGTTAAATACACTCTTTTTATAAAAATCAAGTAACAATCCCTGGGCTGTCTAAATCTACTAATAAAAAAGTGTGAAGTTTGATACTATATGTGGAAAACCCAAATCTAACCAAGGAGGCAAAGAATCTGTACTCAGAAAATTATCAAGTACTCATGAAAGAAATTGAGGAAGACACAAAGAAATGGAAAAATGTTCCATGCTCCTGGATTGGAAGAACAAATATTGTTAACATGTCTATGCTACTTAAAGCAATCTACACATTTAATGCAATCCCTATCAAAATCCCATACATTTGTTTCAAAGAAATAGAACAAATAATCCTAAAATTTATACAGAACCAGAAAAGACCTCAAATAGCCAAAGCAATATTGAAAAGAAAGCCAAAGTTGGTGGCAGCACAATTCCAGACTTCAAGTTCTATTACAAAGCTGTCATCATCAAGACAGTATGGTACTGGCACAAAAACAGACACATAGATCAATGGAACAGAATAGAGAGCCCAGAAAGAGACCCTCAACTCTATAGTCAACTAATCTTAGACAAAGCAGGAAAGATGTCCAATGGAAAAAAGACAGCCTCTTCAACAAATGGTATTGGGAAAATTGGACAGCCACATGCAGAAAAATGAAATTGGACCATTTCCTTACACCACACACGAAAATAGACTCAAAATGGATGAAGGACCTCAACGTGAGAAAGGAATCCATCAAAATCCTTGAGGAGAATACAGGCAGCAACCTCTTTGACCTCAGCCACAGCAACTTCTTCCTAGGAACATCGCCAAAGGCAAAGGAAGCAAGGGCAAAAATGAACTATTGGGATTTCATCAAGCTCAAAAGCTTTTGCACAGCAAAAGAAACAGTTAACAAAACCAAAAGACAACTGACAGAATGGGAGAAGATATTTGCAAATGGCATATCAGATAAAGGGCTAGTATCCAAAATCTATAAAGAGCTTAGCAAACTCAACACCCAAAGAACAAACAATCCAATCAAGAAATGGGCAGAGGATATGAACAGACATTTCTGCAAGAAGACATACAGATGGCCAACAGACACATGAAAAAGTGCTCCACATCACTGGGCATCAGGGAAATACAAATCAAAACCACAATGAGATACCACCTCACACCAGTCAGAATGGCTAAAATTAACAAGTCAGGAAATGACAGATGCTGGCGAGGATGTGAGAAAGGGGAACCCTCCTACACTATTGGTGGGAATGCAAGCTGGTGCAACCACTCTGGAAAACAGCATGAAGGTTCCTCAAAAAGTTGAAAAGAGAGCTACCCTATGACCCAGCAATTGCACTACTGGGTATTTACCCTAAAGATACAAATGTAGTGATTCGAAGGGGCATGTGCCCCTGAATGTTTATAGCAGCAATGTCCACAATAGCCAAACTATGGAAAGAACCTAGATGTCCATTAACAGATGAATGGATAAAGAAGGTGTGGTATTTATATATATACACAATACTGGAATGGAATGGAATGGAATACTATGTATCCATCAAAAGAAATGAAATCTTGCCATTTATGATGACGTGGATGGAACTAGAGGGTATTATGCTTAGCGAAATAAGTCAATCGGAGAAAGTCAATCATATTATCTCCCTGATATGAGGAAGTGGAGATGCAACGTGGGGGGCTTGCGGGGTAGGAAAAGAATAAATAAAACAAGATGGGATCGGGAGGGAGACAAACCATAAGAGACTCTTAATCTCACAGAACAAACTGAGGGCTGCTGGGGGGAGGTGGGTTGGGAGAGGGTGGTGTGGTTATGGACATTGAAGGGGGTGTGTGCTGTGTTGAGTGCTGTGAAGTGTGTAAACCTGGTGATTCACAGACCTGTACCCCTGGGGCTAAAAATACATTATATGTTTATAAAAAATTTTTTTAAAGTGTGAAGTTTGTTTGATCCCACTGGTACTGTTCCATTTCACAGGTTATAACACATTATGTGAAACCTAGTCTGAACTAGAAAGTAGTTCTAAAGGCTACTATGGTACCAACCAGAGATAACAGAAATAAGTTAGGGCTTAAAAAGGACTTCTGTTTGAAAGATATATTGTGAGAGTCTAAAAACTTATATACTGTACGTATATCCTATCCAGTGTGCCAGAAAAAATATTAACCAACTAATATACGGTAGGGAGAATTCTATGGTTTGCTAGACGACAAAAATATATAGGTTTCAATGACTTTTCTTCCAAAACAGTCCAACTTAGGTCATATTAATTGGTAGGAAGTAGTATAATAAGTAAGCTTCATACTTTTTATTTTAAAAAAATCTACCAGGGTACTTGGGTGGTTCAGTCAGCTAAGTGTCTGACTCTTGGAGTCCAGCTCAGGTCATGATCTCATGGTCCTGGATGGAGCCCAGCTTCGTGCTGCCCAGTGAGTGGAGAGTCTGCTTATCTCTCTCTCCCTCTGACCCTCTCTTGCTCGCTCACTTGCTCACTCTCTTAAATAAATAATCCTTTAAAAAAATCTACCTATCCTCACCAGCATCTTTCATTTCCTGACTTGTTAATTTTAGCCATTCTGACTGGTGTGAGGTGATATCTCATTGTGGTTTTGATTTGTATTTCCCTGATGCCGAGTGATGTGGAGCACTTTTTCATATGTCTGTTGGCCATCTGGATGTCTTCTTTACAGAAATGTCTGCTCATGTCCTCTGCCCATTTCTTGATTGGATTGTTTGTTCTTTGGGTGTTGAGTTTGCTAAGTTCCTTATAGATTTTGGACGACGTGGATGGAACTAGAGCATATCAAGCTTAGTGAAATAAGTCAATCGGAGAAAGACAACTATCATATGATCTCCCTGATATGAGGACATGGAGAAGCAACATGGGGGGTTAGGGGGATAGGAGAAGAATAAATGAAACAAGATGGGACTGGGAGGGAGACAAACCATAAATGACTCTTAATCTCACAAAACAAACTGGGGGTTGCTGGGGGGAGGTGGGGTTGGGAGAGGGGGAGGGGGTTATGGACATTGGGGAGGGTATGTGCTATCGTGAGTGCTGTGAAGTGTGTGAAGTGTGTAAACCTGGCGATTCACAGACCTGTACCCCTGGGGATAAAAATACATTATATGTTTATAAAAAAAAAAAATTGGAAGGGGAGGCGAACCATAAGAGACTATGGACTCTGAAAAACAACCTGAGGGTTTTGAAGGGTCAGGGGTGGGAGTTTGGGGGAACAGGTGGTGGGTAATAGGGAGGGCACGTTTTGCATGGAGCACTGGGTGTTGTGCAAAAACAATGAATACTGTTACGCTGAAAAAATAAATAAATTAAAAAAAAAAGAACAGAGAAAAAAACAATCTACCTATTTAAATGGACAAAAACCTCAAAGGGTGTTTACTCATGAAAGTTATCTCTAGTAGTTAAAATGTAATACTGTTTATGCATAATTCATTTAGAATACAAGGATATGACTTACAAATGTCTTTGAATCCTCACATAAATATGCATGCATGCCATTTATAAGAGTAGCCTTGATGAATACCCACTGTAACTGGCTGAGAAATGCTTAGGCTTATAATAAAACAATACAGAATGGTGGTTAGAAATCACAGAACAGGTGACACCTAATTCTGATAACCTGGTGATAGAAAGTGAAGGCTATGATGCATAGATAGTAGTAGTGTTACGACTTTAGGAGAGAAACAAAACAACATTTATATGAAATTATAAACTATGATGCAGAGAATCAAATGTAAAGTTAGGTTAATATCCCTAGGCTAATTTATTTTTATTGTAATTCACATACATATGTATATGTATAAGTGTATACACCTTACAGACTTCATATTTACTTCTATTACCAAAGAATCACCCAAAAGTTTAATATACTACTTCAAAAACAATGGAAAAATGTTTTATTTTTAATCAACTATCTATATGTATATACATTTAATTGTGTAATTCCCTGAAAGTGTCAGTTCAAATTGCAGAGAATGAGGTATAATTTTTATAATAAACATTAAATCTGTATCATACACAAAATTCTGAGATACACTCTGCAGAGGATAAAAAGATATAGAAGGCTGATAAAAACTCAGGCTTAAAGAGGGTACAGGGGCACCTGGGAGGCTAGTCAGTTGAACTTCTGACTCTTGATTTTGGCTCAGGTCTGTGAGATCAAACCCTGGCTCTGGGCTTGACCTGGAATGCTTCTGTCCCAATCTCCCCCTCCAGTGGCCCCTCCACCTACTCATGTGCACGTGAGCACGCACACATGTGAGCAGGTATACAAGCGCATTGTCTTGTTCTCACAATCTAAAATAAATCATCTTTAAAAAAAAAGAGAGTACAATCATTTTCGGGGAAAAGGTCTTTTTTATCTAGGATCCAACACCTATAAGGTCTCATTTTGAAATTCTTTATCAGTATAGGACAAACAAAACTTTTTAGTGACTTCTCCCTTAAAAACAACAAACACCAATTAGTATTTACAAGATGTAAATATGATCTAAATTAGGATAGGAAATACAGGAATTTAGTGGAAAAATAGGAATGAGGTTAAAAATTCCATTTTCTGAAATCTTGCCATTTGCAACGACATGGATAGAACTAGAGGGTATTATGCTTAGCGAAATAAGTCAATCAGAGAAAGATAATTATCATACTATCTCCCTGATATGAGGAAGCTGAGAGGCAACATGGGGGGTTTGGGGGGTAGGAAAAGAATAAATGAAACAAAATGGGATCGGGAGGGAGACAAACTATAAGAGCCTCTTAATCTCACAAAGCAAACTGAGGGCTGCTGGAGGGAGGAGGGTGGGGAGAGGGTGGTGGGGTTATAGACATTGGGGAAGGTATGTGCTATGAAGTGTGTAAACCTGGCGATTCAAAGACCTCTACCCCTGGGGCTAATAAAACATATGTTAATAAAAAAAATTTTTTTTAATTCCATTTTCAAAAAATGGTAAGGAAACCAGTGAGCTACTCACTCCCCAGTGATCTGTTCATTCTGTCCCTATTCCTTACCTAAAAGCTCTCTGCAGGAGTGAGTAGCAAGTGGCAATAGAAGAGAAAACAGTGTGGCTCCTTTTGAATTGGGCAATGCCATAGGAAGAGGGAAAAAATGATTAAGAAATCCACAAATCTCCTTCTTAGTTTAAATTGATAGGAAGACCTCTGGTCCTATAGGAAATGATACTCCCTATTCATGCCTACTTTGGCAAGTACCTGAAGGAGGAAGAGTTTGTCGGAAATACACAGACCTTCATATTCAGAATTAAATTATTTCCAAATTTATAACATTCTCACCTCCGCATGGTTAAGAAATGTGGGTTGGAGAACATCTACTTCCAGCAGTATATTGGACTGGATACTATGAAGGGACCACTTTGTTTCTACCAAGAAATGACTTTTCACATTAAGTATGAATTTTATTGCAATGCTGAGATGGAAAGAAATAAAAGAAAAGAAACATCTACAAAAAACTCTCCAACCCCAAATACATACACACAGTACAAACAAACACTGAGCTAAATTTAAAGCTTCAAGGAAAAAAAAAGCAAACAAAACACTGCAATTAAAAAAAAAAAAGTCTTGGGGCACCTGGGTGGCTCAGTCGGTTAAGCGTTTGCCTTTGGTTCAGGCCATGATCCCAGGGTCCTGGGATCAAGCCCCAGGTTGGGGGTCTCTGCTCAGTGGGAGCCTTCTTTTCCCTCTCCCTGTCACTGCCCCTGCTTGTACTCTCTCTCTCTGTGTCAATTAAATAAATAAAATCTTTATATTAAAAAAAGCAAGTTTTCATTCTAGCTGTAAGTAACAGTCTTCCCAAGATACATGAACCATGTTTTTAAACAGCCATGTCACTATGAGATGCACTTCTTAAGTTTTTACTTAAATTCCAGTTAGTTAACATACAATGTAATTTTACTTTTCAGGTGTACAATATAGTGATTCAACACTTCCATACAACACCCAGGATTCATCACAAGTGCACTCCTTAATCCCCATCCCCTATTCAACCCACTCCCTCACCCAGATCCAGTCTCATAACTACTGGTTTATTCTAACAGATGCATTTCTAATAAAGTTTTACTTTTATGTTAAAAAAAAAAGTCTTGTTGCTCATTTTAATCACTGTGGGAGCTGTACCTGGGGCTCCTTTAATAAGAAAGGATCCTCTTATTATACGCAAGAATTCCTGAACGCTACATCTGAAACTAATGATGTACTATACATTGGCTAATTCAATTTAAATTAAAAAAAGAAGGATCCCTTGAAAGGAGATGAAATGGTCCCAAATCTTAGTGCCTCCCAGCTTAAGCAAACACAAATAATCCTTGAAGGAAAGCATCCTTAGTTTGGATCCCCAGATTTCCAAAGATTAAAACCAATCAAAGATAAACTCTCAAAGATAAGCATGACCCGAAAAACTAAACTAATAACATGAATCAACAGAAACAATACATGGCAGAATGTAAGATATATTGAACAAAATGAACAAGCAAAAGAGAATATCAAACAAGAAAGAGTTGGGGAGAGAAGGAACAGAGCTTCTACAAATCAAAGATTACAATATTGAATTAAAAATAAGAGGAATAAACTACAGATCAGAGACAAATACAGAGAACTAATAAACTGGAAAGGAGACCTTAATAAAGTACCCAGGATATAGCCAGAATAACAAGGAGACAGAAAGCATGAAAGAGAGATTAAGAAAGGGATGAAAGAGGGGCGCCTGGGTGGCTCAGTTGGTTAAGCGACTGCCTTCAGCTCAGGTCATGATCCCAGAGTCCTGGGATCGAGTCCCACATCGGGCTCCCTGCTCCTTAGAGAGTCTGCTTCTCCCTCTGACTTTCTTCCCTCTCATGCTCTCTCTCACTGTCTCTCTCTCAAATAAATAAATAAAATCTTTAAAAAAAAAAAAAGAAAGGGATGAAAGAAAATAAAATTCTAAAACATTTCTATTTAGGGTTCCAAAAAGGTGAGAAGAGAGACAATGGAAGAAAACCAGTATTTGCAAAGATTCTGGCTGATAATTTTCCAAAATGATAAATGACAATTCACAAATAGAGGAAATACACTGAAGTTGTTTGAACCATATGGAAGTATAGGTCAAAATGGTTTAATATTGTTAATTACACATGGTTTAACCTATACCAAGCTAGATAAAGACAAAGAAACACCTAAATTCACTGTAGTGAAAATGCAGAATACCAAAAACAAACTATCTTAAAAACAACCTGAGAGGGGCACCTGGGTGGATCAGTGGGTTAAGCCTCGGCCTTTGGCTCAGGTCATGATCTCAGGGTCATGGGATGGAGCCCCACATCCAGCTCTCTGCTCAGCGGGGAGCCTGCTTCCCCCTCTCTCTGCCTGCCTCTCTGCCTACTTGTGATCTCTTTCTCTCTCTCTGTTAATAAATAAATAAAATCTTAAAAAAAAAAAAAACCCTGAGAGAGAGGGCGCCTGGGTGACTTAGTTGTTAAGCGTGTGCCTTTGGCTCAGGTCATGATCCCAGAATCCTGGGATTGGGGCCCACATGGGGCTCCCTGCTCAGCAGGAAGCCTTCTTCTCCCTTTTCACTTCCCCTGTTTGTGTTCCTTCTCTCTGTGTCTCTGTCAAATAAATAAATAAATAATCTTAAAAAAAAAAAAACCTGAGAGAAAAGAAATAGTATTTATAGAGAAGTGACAATTAGGCTGATACCAATTTTTCAAAAGCAAAAAAGGAATCCAAAGGACAGTAGAATAAAATTTTCAAGTACTGAGAAAAAAGAACTGCCAACCTAGAAATATTTACCTCACAAATCTTCACTCAAGACAAAAAGGCAAAAAAAACAGTTATGTTCATATACACACAAACTAGGCATTTACTGCCAACAGATGTTAACTAGAGGAACTTTTAAAATTAGATACTTCTGAAGGAAAGAACAGACTTCTATTAACAGGATCCATTCTGCTTGGTAAAGGACAGAGAATGTCAGATGGGATTAACAATATATAATAATTTGCTATTTATAGCCCCAAATATAGACTCAGAAAAGCTGAAAAACAGAGATGGAGAAAGACATAACAGGCAAATACTAATAAGTTGTAGTAGCTATTTGAATACCAAAGTAGACTTTAAGATAAAAAATGCATTATTAAGGATGTAGAAAGTCAGCAAATAATGTAAAATATTAAATTCATCAGGAAGATTAAAGTTATAAATTTAAATGATCTTAATAAATTGCCTCAAAATAAATAAAAGGTAAAAATTGAGAGAATTATAGGGAGAAACTGACAAATCAAACATCATAATGGGAGATTTCAAAATACTGTATTATTGGGGCACCTTGGTGGCTCAATGGGTTAAAGCCTCTGCCTTCGGCTCAGGTCATGGTCTCAGGGTCCTGGGATCGAGTCCCGCATCGGGCTCTCTGCTCAGCAGGGAGCCTGCTTCCCTCTCTCTCTCTCTGCCTGCCTCTGTGCCTACTTGTGATCTCTGTTAAATAAATAAATAAAATCATAAAAATAAAACAACTAAAAAGAAAAACCAGAGGAGTTGGCACTTTATCATCTTAAATGCTTATATTATAAAGTAAAAAAAGATATGTATTTAACATTGGGTTTCATCCTAAGAATTGGCAAGGACAAAAAAGGGGAGGGATGAGTGGAACAAAACCCAAAGAAAGCAAAACAGGGATAATAAAGAATGGAAATGAACAAACCAAGAACACAAAGCTGTAATAGAAAGAATCAAAAAGCCACAAAGTTGATTCTTTGAAAACATATTAGAGAGGCTGTGAAACTTGCTCAAGGCTACATGGCCAACGAATGGAGAAGCCAGGACTTAAATCTAGGTAGTCTGTCTCCATAGTCCAGGTTTTTCACTACTATGCCCCACTGCCCTAAAAGTGCTACGTATAAGAAGAAAGGATTATTATGTTTGACCACATTAATCTTAATGACCTCATGTATCATGAATACCATAAAGCAAGATATATACAACAAATACAATTAAGAAAAGATTAGTATTCAGAATAAAAACTTATAAATCAGTAAGGAAAATATAATAACCCAATAGACAAATGGGAAAAACATAGGAACGTGCATTTCACCAAAAAGAAAACATGAATATCCAATAACCATATGAGAAGATGCTCCACCACGTAAGTAATCTACGAAATGCAAAATAAAAGTATAATGCAAGGATATTTCATGTGAGTTGGACTGACAAAAACTTAAAAATCTACTAACGAACATTGGCAGAGATGTAGACCTATGGAAATTCTTATCTACTGATAAACTGGTATAATGCTCTGAAGAAAAATTTGGGTACTATCTTGTATGAACATTCATATACCCCGTGACTTGGAATTTCTACTCCTAGATACATATCCTAGAGAAATTCTTGAACATGTATATCCTGAAACATACACAAGGATGTTAATAGCAGAAAACAAAACAAAAAAAAAACCAAAAACAAAAACAAAAAAGTCCTGGAAACACCTTGTGTCTAACAAAAGAAAAATGGAAAAATTGTGGTGTATTCACAGTGGAATACTGCACAGCAATGAAAATAACTATAATTATGCAAAACAAGGACTATGCTTTGAAACAATATTGAGTGAAATATGGAATTTACAGTAGGGTTCTATTTTACGAAGTTCACACAAAAGCTAAACTGAATATATCATTTAGATAGGTAGGTAGGCAAATATAGAGATTATAAAAGAGCAGAACAACAAAGTATGCTTGCATATACAAAATCTTGAATAAGTCTCATTTTTGCCTTTTTAATTTTCATCCATTATTTAAGTATTACCTTAAGAAGAAACAAGAGACCAATGTCAATCTTACCTGCAGAAACACTGAGGAAGTTCTCCTTGGCCATATAAAGGAAACAAAAATGGAGTGTTGCCATAACGTCCAAGACAATGAAGAAAGTTTTTGGTAGCTTTGAGACCATCAATGGTATTGCTGGCTGTCTCTGATGTCATTGCAATTGAATGCAGGACAAAGTACTGAAGACTGGGGGTTAATTTCTGTGTTTTTAAATACTCAGAAAATGTAATCTCCTCATAGGCTATGTAAAGATAAAAATTTATCAATTAAAATCAGAACCAAACTTCATTCTAAAAACACTGCACAAAAAACATCAAGCCTGTTCAAGACACTTGGCAAGGGACCAAGGTGGTAATATTACATTTTGGAGAGAGACCACAGATGTTAGGGGGAAAAAAGAACTAGAAACAATTTTACTATCTTCATTGAACTAATGGCACATTTTCCAAGCTTTAAATGATGAATCTTTATTTAGTATTTACAGACTTAAAAAAACAAACTAGAAAAACATTAAATAATTCACTAACCACCACAATAGGTTTGCATAAGTGGCAATATTTACTTTGTTATATTTAAATTGCCAAATAATGTCAATAATTTCTTTAAAGATTTTATTTATTTATTTGACAAAGAGAAAAAGAGCACAAGTAGGCAGAGAGGCAGGCAGAAAGAGAGAGGGAAGCAGGATCTCCGCTGAGCAGAGAGTCTGACGCGGGGCTCGATCCCAGGATGGAGACCATGACCTGAGCCGAAGGCAGAGGCTTAACCCACTGAGCCACCCAGGCCTCCCAGTAATGTCAATAATTACACTTTGAAATATTAAATACATATGACAAACGGCTATTTTTTGGTGAAAACAGTGATAGAGCGATACTTAATTTTTTGGAAATGTATATTTCTTACTAAAACTAAGAACAATAAGCTATGACTAAAAAGTAATGAAGTTAATTTCTGTGTGGCTAATGGAACTTAGCCTTACTGCCTTACATCACACCTCAAAACAAATGGGACCTAAAAACCACTCATTTAAAGAAGAGGAAAAAAAAATGTAACTAGACTGTTAGTGGTAGGAAATACAATTCCATGACAAAAGAGAAAAAGTAAAGGTTATAAAAATTTACTGAGATAACTTAAGTTTACACCACTGTGAAGAATGATTTGGCAGTATCTAATGGACATGAAGCTTTAAGAGTAAGAGCTTGACTTCTAATATTGCATCAAGTAAAAAAAAAAATACTGCTGTATTTCTCATTGTAACTTTATAAATGAAACATTAATAGAATATTCTGATTTTGGATAATGTTTCCAGCCCAATGCACTAAAAAGTATAAAGCTCTGATACTAAGATATTCAATTTTCAACAGACTCTGAAGTAACTGTATGATTTGGGTCAAAGCCAAGACTAGACTCTAACACAGTGGTTCACACTCCCCATACCATGTAGCCTCTTTTTCTTAATCAGTCAAAATGAGTAAGTCAATATACCAAGCAAAAGTAATCCTGGGAAAATGAAAAAGTATACAGACTTTTTTTCACTGCTGAAAAAAATTAACAGAACAATGAAAAGAGACTTTCATCTATGAAGAGTTAGTTGACAGCAGTATTTAATTAATAAGAATAAAAACTAAACACCAGCATAGCACTTCCACAATGATGAAAACATTCTATAGGTGTACTGTAGCCATAGTAGCTAATAACCACATGTGGCTCCTAAGCACTTCAAATATGGCTAGTCCAACTGAGGAACTGAATTTTAAATTTTATTTAATTTTAATTAATTTTAATTTAAATAAGTACATGTTGTTCATGGCTAACCTACTGGATAGTGTAGAGTAAAAAATGTACTTTAACAAAGACATGAGTGGCTTACATCAGAGCAAGCATATTAAAATAAGAAAGTTCAAATAATTAGAGAACACAATTTAATGGAAAACAATACCTTTATATTGATCAGGATGTTTTTCATACTCCATACAAAATGTAAGAAACTTCATTAGCATTCTTTTTTCTATCATAGTAAGTTGTTTGCTATTAAAGACATCTGCTCTAGAACAAGGAACCTGAAAAACATGATTGTAAGTTAAGAAACTGCCTCCTAGTGATACAAGTATTCCAAATCACACTTTTTCCCCTTTAACTACAACAAGATCATTATTTCCATTCTAGCCATCTGTGTTACCTTCCATCAGTTCTAACGGCATCTCTGTTGGGTTCAGAACTAATTAACTTGTGAGCTCTCTTACTTAATTCTGCCAAGTTGCTCTTTATGCCATTAAAAGGCCAATGGCTTGCCACCCCTAACTGTGTACAGATGACAGCTCAAATCTAGCAATACTGCCTAATATTAACCATTTCTCAACACCAACATCAGGCTTCAGAATAACTCATGAAAATATTGACACTAGAAATTTTAATTGAGTAATCTCTTAACTATTTATTTTTCCCATACAGGATTGGAATTCACAGCTTTGCCAGGAAAGTAACAATCCTATTTGCTTATCCTTCCAAAACAAATCATAATAACTTAAGTTCATACTCCATTGCAATACTTGAGTAGCAAAGTACCTGCTCCACTCTTCCTTCTCGAAATGCAAGAATCCTGGTAATATTTTTGAACTCTGCATATCGACTTACATTAGATTTGATTAAAAGATCAATTAGCAATCCTCGAGAATACAGCAGCTGTACAAAGAAAATATTTTACAGGATGAAGTAAAAGGTAAAATTGTGGAAAAAATGATAAATGCTAAATAAAGAGATATAATTCCATTATTTTTAAAATACTTATAAAAAGCATTATATGTATTAATATTGTAGTACATAACATATTTTATTACAGGTTTACAACTGATTATCTGAAATTCAAAACCCAAAAAACTCTGGAATCCCAAGTTTTTCCATAAATAGTTTGACAACAAAATGACCCAAACTGTTATAAGGCTCTTCTATCTTTGCCCTGCTTACTGTGAATATTCATACATCTGACTACAGAAATATTAATAGGTTTAAATAATTAGTTTAATTAATTAAAGACTAAGAATGTTGCCTCATATATAGCATACCAGCACACGTAGCGTATTACTTCCCAAAATAATTTTTTAAATCTAAATAACAGAATACACCAGGCCCAAGGGTTTTGAATAAGAGACTATAGTCCTATATAAGGGCAGGTGGTTATTAAGAAGACACCAGCTCCCTGGACTTCCTCACCAAACAAAAAAGAAAAAGAGTGGTTATGTATTTCCACCACAAGAGTTGAATTTTAAGGTCCCTCTATAATCCTAGCAGTCTAGATTTATATGAGATATGTCTTTCTCAAGAAGTGAGGATGAGAGTTATTGCCAGCATGCACAATATGAATTGATTTAATCTTCCACATCTCTCATAACCAGTATTAGACAAAAACAACTTCAACAGTATTATCTTGCCTGTTCTAAATTTTACCATATGATTAAGTGCAACAGATTCGGCAATGTCCTATACTGATATACTTTTAAGTGTCTGACTCAATAAGTGTTAAAAATGTAAATGTTACAACTCTAATAGGGGAGGGAAAGGAAACAATCAGCTTTAATACAAAGAAAAATGGAATTTCAAAAATCATCCAAACTGTTATTCTGAGCATCCAAGAGGTCAGTAAGGACTCTGAAAATCATTATTAGTTAGGTGAATTTTTATAAAGCCCAGCATTGTGCAGAACAAAACTGGCATTGCTATTTTTTGGGGGGAAGGGGGACTAATCCAATTACCCTGACTAAATACAGCATGTTATTTCATTATCTTTAGCCTAATACCCTACACAACTGATACAGCCCATGATTTGAAGAATAAATTGCCAAGTATTCTGTAATTATAATAAAAATAGATTATTCAAATACCTAATGTGTTTAAAAACAATACTTGAAATTCAATGATCCCTCCATAGTCACAATAATTTCACAAATATTAATACAAACATAAAATGTATTTTCACTTAATAAGATCTAGTAAAGCTTAAGATTTAATGCCAGCTTAAAAATAATCCATTTAAGATAACACTGAGGAATGAGAACACATGTCAATTAAAACTACACTAAACTTTTGTTTGAAGCTTAGTAATAACAAGTATAGTATTTAAATCTAAGCCTCTTTTTCTAACAGAAATTTCAGTGATGAGAAGCTAAAGAATACCAAGTATCCTTCAATGGAAAAATGGATAAAGTTGAATACTATATATACACAATAGAATTACTTGGTCATAAAAGAGAATGAAATCTTGCCATCTGCAACAACATGGTTGGACCCAGAGGGCAGTACACTAAGTGAAATAAGTCGGAGAAAGACAAATACCATATGATTTCACTCATATATGGAATCTGAAACAGGAAACATTTAAACAAAGAAACAAAAAAACAGACTCTTAACTACAGAGGACAAACTGGGTGGTTGCCAGAGAGATGGGTAGATGCGGTTGGATGAAACAGATAAAGGAAATTAAGAGTTACAAACTTAGTTATACATGGAGATGAAAAGTACAGCACAGAGTACATAGTCAATAATATTATAACAATGTTATATGTTGACAGATGGTGAGTAAGCATGGTGAGCAATGAGTAAATGTATAGAAGTGTCTAATCAATATGCTATACAACTGAAATTAATATAATATTGTATGTTAATTATACTTAAGTAAAAATAAATAAGTACTTCATTTTGATTAAAATACTGAGAATAAGATTTAATAATTAATGTATCATCTTTGCTCACTTGGCCATGTTGGTTCCATAATAATTAAGGGTATGGACTTCTTAGAAAAGAGTTTTAATTCTAAGAACTTCGACCTTGATTTTCTCTATTACTCTAAGCAGTATAATATCATACTATAATAATACTATATATATAATATATAAAAATGATAAGTATTTTATTTAACTAACCTATAATACTACTATACCTACTATATAAAAATGGTAAGTATTTTAACTAACCAACCCTGAGTAGTTTAAGACTACTTGTTGTGGGAGGCGGGGACGAAAAAAATGAAACAACATGGGACCGGGGGAGGGAGACAAACCATAAGAGACTCTTAATCTCAGGAAACAAACTAAGGGTTGCGGAGGAGTGGGGGTGGCTGGGTGATGGACAATGGGGAGGGTATGTGCTAAGGTAAGTGCTGTGAATTGTGTAAGACTGATGATTCACAGACCTGTACTCCTGTAGCAGATAATACATTATATGTTAATAAAAAATTTTTAAAAAGAAATAGGAAAAAAAGCCTATATATATGTGGATGTGTTCTGTAAACTATAAAGCACCACAGTAATCTGTCAATTTTACCATAATGACTTTGAGATGGAAGGTATGTAGAAATGTCAAGTAGTTTGGAGACATCAAACTGGACTTTAGGAAAGAGGTAGGGCTTGAAATAGATATTTGACAATCATCCTAAATGTAGATGCAATAACTGAAATTAGGACAGACTTTCCAAGGAGTAACTGCCCCAATATCGTGAAATGTACTGCTTTCCACACCACAGGTACTCAGTAAATATTCAACTTTTATTAAAAATGATATTAAAAAATGATAATAAATCTCTTATATTGCTATGGCTCTACATTCTTTAGCTATTGCTGCTTTTACAGGATGAATTTATTATTGATTATTTTTAAATATATAAAACCACGAAAACTACTATGCAGGACAAAGTACAACTGTCTTGACTGCTCTAGACACATCTGTTTTTTAATTTACCCTAAAAGAACCACTATCGTGATCCAGTGAAACTCATGAAAATACCCAGAAATCTTAAAAGTCTCCTCAAACATCTTAGCATCTAATTAAACTATCTCCCCTCCACCATAATCAGCATTCACTTTCTTTTATACAAGTGAATAATTTCCTACATTTAATTCCAAAAATTGATACAGCACCATCTTCTATCATTTTCCTTTGCAATATTTATACTGTATTTCAGCTACCGTCAGGGTTAGAGACTATTATAAACTAGTGTTGATTTTTAACCAACATTTGTATCATCTTATAAGTTAGACATTCCAAATTCCTAGTAACTAATTAAAAATGAAAATTCCAGAACAAAGCCTATTTGTCACTTGAAATCAGTTTTTTTGTTTTATTTTTTTGGTTTTGTAAAACTTATTTTCTGTTCAAGAGAACAGGAAGACCATTAGTAAACTATGATTAAACTTCACCCAGAAATCAATAGCTAAGGTAACATGGAAAAAATGCTACATTTCAAAGCACGACAGGGGCACAGTGGCTGGAGAAGGTCGAACAGATGGCGCAGAAATAATAAGTATGACCAAAGTAGCACACAACTCAGAGGAGGAAAGAATCAGACACAGAGAGCTATGTGACAGAAAGAAACAAAGGGTAGTAAAATTTACTCACATCAGGTCCAAAGAGGGCAGCAGTATGAGTGTATGGGATTGTATCAGCAAAATGTGAGGAATATGCAATTACTCTCTCTACTCTATAACTGGGAACTTCAAGAAAGCACTTAAATTGAAAAGCCTAGTTTTGAGGCAAGTCTATGTTATTTACCATGCTTTCCTACTTCTTTTTAATTTCTTATTGTTTGCCCTCAATTTATGGGATTTGATCTGTTTCTTTCTACTTTCTCCCAGCCCTATTTCTAACCTTTTTTTTTTTTAAAGATTTTCATTTATTTACTTGAGAGAAAGAGCGAGAGAAGAGAGAAAGTGTGCACACACAGGAGCAGGGGGGAGGGCAGAAAGAGAAGCAGACTCTCCACTGAGCAGGGAGCCTGATGGGGGGCTCAATCCAAGGGCTCTGGGATCAAGACCTAAGCCAAAAGCAGACAATCAACTGAGCCATCCAGGTGCTCCCTATATCTAACCGCTAAAGACCATTATCCTTGCTGGTTTTCTGTTCTTTTTGTGCTACATTAACCTTGCTTCCTATAAACCCAATGCAACACTGTACTCTCCAAAGACTCAGGGACCTCCTCTGAAGTTACACTGACCTATCATCAGAGTTCAGGACTGAAACCTAACCAAAGACAACAGCATTGTTCCCAGCCTCCCAACTATTAAATTATCCTCCAAAGCCCTCACACCGGAACAGATGATTTTCAAAAATGCATCCGTTTATTCAGAATGCTCATCATCATACAGATGTTAAAATAGTTACTATATAGAAGGGCTAAAAAGAGTTCATTTAATAAACTATAAATATAAATTTATAATTAGGCTCATTAGAATTTTTCTCTTGATAGAATTGACAGTGTCCATACAGTAGGAGAATATTAGAGTGGACTCTGTGCTAGAGTACAAAAGAATTCTTGTGCTATAGTACTCAGTTTGTTTGTTTTTTTAAGATGTTATTTATTTATTTGACAGACAGAGATCACAAGTAGGCACAGAGGCAGGCAGAGAGGGCGGGGGGAGAAGCAGGCTCCCTGCTGAGCAGAGAGCCGGATGTGGGACTCGATGCCAGGACCCTGAGATATGACCTGAGCCGAAGGCAGCGGCTCAACTGACTGAGTCACCCAGGTGCCCAGTACTCAGCATTTTTAATGCATTTTTAAACCTGTATTTAAAGAATATTTTAACTGAATTATAAATCTCTGGCTACTATCTCTTTATAAAACAAATGTTCCACACTTTAAAAAATAAAATTATGAAAACTGGGTTTATGGTCCCAGATGCTATTTTCAATCAATTAAAAATTAGTATTATTCTAATGATAAGATGAAGATAATTAGTACTTACTTTTGATACCAAATCAATATTAAATCTCCTGCCCTCTTTAATAATTTGTGAGTAAGTAATCCTATTTTTCTTCGGTTGCAATGCAGTGTCTTCTGCTGTAGGCACATTTTCACTTATCTCTTCTTCTGAAGCTGACTTCACATAAGTTTTGTTGTCATAATGCTTTTCTTTTTCCCCTGTTACTTCCACATCATGTATTTCTAGGGCAGTCTCTAGATCACTGCTTGGAGTTTGTTCTGTGGGCACTTCACAGATCACACTGCATAATGACTCATCTTCTGAAGGCAGACAGGCAGAATGTGCAGCTTCTTTAGGGTCCCCAGATATCACAGAAGCATGATTTTTCCGCAGTGCACCAGCTTCTTCAACATCTTCATGTAAATCCTGACTAATGAGAAATTATACTAATAACACACTTTTGATAATTGTACTGGCTACATTTTATACTATTTTAATGGAAATTTTTATTTCTTTACCTCATTTATTTTATCAAGTTCAGTATACATTTTGCCTTATATGAACCATACAGCAAACATTCACCTGTTAAGGTTTCGATACAATATGAAACATAGTTAGTATTTTAAAAATACACATAAAGACTTCAGAGTTTAGTAGGGTCTGTCACATGTAATCTTTTGAGACTTAAATGCCATCAGGGGAATTGTATTTTAGAAACAAATCAAAAGTGGTTACAAGCACAGCCTTCAGAATAAACAGGACAATGTCCAAACCCTATGATAAGGTAACTCTATGAACTTAGACAGTTATATACCCTATCTGATCTAAATTATCCATCTATAACACATGGATAATAGCATCTACCTCACAAGGTTGTTTTGAAGATTAATAGTTTAGTCTTCATGGTATCACATGCAAAGAACCTGTCATAGTGCCTAGCATACAGTAAATGTACAACAATGGTAGTTATCAAAGATTAATATTATTGGAGGAGTCAAGATGGCGGAGAAGTAGCAGGCTGAGACTACATCAGGTAGCAGGAGATCAGCTCAATAGCTTATGTAAACATTGCAAACACCTACAAATCCAACGGGAGAGTGAAGAGAAGAAGAACAGCAATTCTAGAAACAGAAAACCACTTTCTGAAAGGTAGGACTGGGGGAGAAGTGAATCTAAAACAACGGGAAGATAGACCGTGGGGGAGGGGCCGGCTCCCGGCAAGCGGCGAGCAACGGAGCACAAAATGAGGACTTCTAAGTCTTTTCCACTAAGGGACATTGCTCCAGAGGCTAAACCGGGGTGAAGCCCACGCAGGGCCAGCGTGGCCCCAGGTCCCACAGGGTCACAGAAGGATCGGGGGTGTCGGAGTGTCGCAGAGCTCGCAGGTATTAGAACAGAGAAGCTGGCTACAGAGACAGAGCCGAGGACTAAACTCTCAGCTTGGGGATACCTTGAACTGGTCACGGGCTGGGTGAGCTCGGAGCGCGGCTAGAGGCTGGGGATACGGGAGTGATTGAGTCCTGTCCTATGGGGGCGCACTGAGGAGTGGGGCCCCAGGCTCTCGGCTCCTCGGGGCTGGAGACTAGGAGGCCGCCATTTTCATTCCCGTCCTCTGGAACTCTACGGAAAGCGGCCAGGGAACAGAAGCTCCCAAAAGCGAAACCGAGCGGATTACTTAGTCCAGCCCCCGGTAAGGGTGGTGCAATCCCGCCTCAGGCAAACACACTTGAGAATCACTACAACAGGCTCCTCCCCCAGAAGATCAACAAAATATCCAGCCAGGACGAAGTTCATCTATCAAGGAAAGCAGGTTCAATTCGTAAGACAGCAGCTGAATTCCAGAGGAGGAGAAAGCAAAGCACGGAATTCATGGCTTTCTCCCCATGATTCCTTAGTCTTGCGGTTAATTCAATTTTTTTTTCTTTTTTCAATTTTTTTTTCTTTTTTCTTCTTCTCCTAAATTTTTTAAAACTTTTACCCTTTTCTTTTTATACGTATTTTGACTAGTTTATCTAAATATATATATTTTTTCTTCTTTATATTTTTTCTTTATTTGTTTCATTTTTTAAATTTTTTTCTTTTTTTTTCTGAACCTCTTTTTATCCCCTTTCTCCCCCCCCCCCCACAATTTGGGGTCTCTTCTGATTTGGTTACAGCGCATTTTTCTGGGGTCTTTGCCACCCTTCTAGTATTTTATTTGATATTTCATATCCCTTATCTGGACAAAATGACAAGGCGGAAAAAATCACCACAAACAAAAGAACAAGAGGCAGTACTGAAGGCTAGGGACCTAATCAACACAGACATTGGTAATATGTCAGATCAAGAGTTCAGGATGACGATTCTGAATGTTCTAGCCAGGCTCGAAAAAGGCATGGAAGATATTAGAGAAACATTCTCTGGAGATATAAAAGCCCTTTCTGGAGAAATTAAAGAACTAAAATCTAACCAAGTGGAAATCAAAAAAGCTATTAATGAGGTGCAATAAAAAATGGAGGCTCTCACTGCTAGGATAAATGAGGCAGAAGAAAGAATTAGTGATATAGAAGACCAAATGACAGAGAATAAAGAAGCCGAGCAAAAGAGGGGAGAATTCGAGAGATAAGTGACACCATAAGACGAAACAACATTAGAATAATTGGGATTCCAGAAGAAGAAGAAACAGAGAGGGGAGCAGAAGGTCTATTGGAGAGAATTATTGGAGAGAATTTCCCTAATATGGCAAAGGGAACAAGCATCAAAATCCAGGAGATGTAGAGAACCCCCCTCAAAGTCAACAAGAATAGGTCCACACCCCGCCACCTAATAGTAAAATGTACAAGTCTTAGTGACAAAGAGAAACTCCTGAAAGCAGCCCGGGAAAAGAAGTCTGTAACATACAATGGGAAAAATATTAGATTGGCAGCAGACTTATCCACAGAGACCTGGCAGGCCAGAAAGAATGGGCATGATATATTCAGAGCACTCAACGAGAAAAACATGCAGCCAAGAATACTCTATCCAGCTAGGCTATCATTGAAAATAGAAGGAGAAATAAAAAGCTTCCAGCACAAACAAAAAATGAAAGAATTTGCAAACACCAAACCAGCTCTACAGGAAATATTGAAAGGGGTCCTCTAAGCAAAGAGAGAGCCTAAAAGTAGTAGATCAGAAAGGTACAGAGACAATATACAGTAACAGTCACCTTGCAGGCTAATAATGGCACTAAATTCATATCTCTCAATAGTTACCCTGAATGTTAATGGGCTAAATGCCCCAATCAAAAGACACAGGGTATCAGAATGGATAAAAAAACAAAACCCATCAATATGTTGCCTACAAGAAACTCATTTTAGACGCAAAGACACCTCCAGATTTAAAGTGAGGGGGTGGAAAACAATTCACCATGCTAATGGGCATCAGAAGAAAGCTGGGGTGGCAATCCTTATATCAGATCAATTAGATTTTAAGCCAAAGACTATAATAAGAGATGAGGAAGGACACTATATCATACTCAAAGGGTCTATACAACAAGAAGATCTAACAAGTTTAAATATCTATGCCCCTAACGTGGGAGCAGCCAACTATATAAACCAATTAATAACAAAATCACAGAAACACATCAATAATAATACGATAATAGTAGGGGACGTTAACACTCCCCTCACTAAAATGGAGAGATCATCCAAGCAAAAGATCAACAAGGAAATAAAGGCCTTAAATGACACACTGAACCAGATGGACATCACAGATATATTCAGAACATTTCATCCCAAAGCAACAGGATACACATTCTTCTCTAGTGCACATGGAACATTCTCCAGAATAGATCACATCCTGATTCACAAATCAGGTCTCAACCGGTATCAAAAGTTTAGGATCATTCCCTGCATATTTTCAGACCACAATGCTCTGAAGCTAGAACTCAATCACAAGAGGAAAGCTGGAAAGAACCCAAATACATGGAGACTAAACAGCATCCTTCTAAAGAATGAATGGGTCAACCAGGAAATTAAAGAATTGAAAAAATTCATGGAAACAAATGATACTGTAAACACAATGGTTCAAAATCTGTGGGACACAGCAAAGGCAGTCCTGAGAGGAAAATATAAAGCGGTACAAGCCTTTCTCAAGAAACAAGAAAGGTCTCAAGTACACAACCTAACCCTACACCTAAAGGAGCTGGAGAAAGAACAAGAAAGAAACCCTAAACCCAGCAGGAGAAGAGAAATCATAAAGATCAGAGCAGAAATCAATGAAATAGAAACCAAAAAAACAATAGAAAAAAATCAATGAAACTAGGAGCTGGTTCTTTGAAAGAATCAATAAGATTGATAAACTCAGACTCATCAAAAAGAAAAGAGAAAGGACCCAAATAAATAAAATCATGAATGAAAGAGATCACAATTAACACCAAAGAAATACAGACAATTATAAGAACATAATATGAGCAACTCCATGCCAACAAATTTGACAATCTAGAAGACATGGATGCATTCCTAGAGACATATAAACTACCACAACTGAACCAGGAAGAAAAAGAAAACCTGAACAGGCCCATAACCAGTAAGGAGATTGAAACAGTCATCAAAAATCTCCAAACAAAAGCCGAGGGCCAGACGGCTTCCCAGGGGAATTCTACCAAACATTTAAAGAAGAACTAATTCCTATTCTCCTGAAACTGTTCCAAAAAATAGAAATGGAAGGAAAACTTCCAAACTCATTTTATGAGGCCAGCATCACCTTGATCCCAAAACCAGACAAGGATCCCACCAAAAAAGAGAACTACAGACCAATGTCCTTGATGAACACAGATGCGAAAATTCTCGCCAAAATACTAGCCAATAGGATTCAACAGTACATTAAAGGGATTATTCACCATGATCAAGTGGGATTTATTCCAGGGCTGCAGGGTTGAATCAACATCCACAAATCAATCAATGTGATACAACACATTAATAAAAGAAAGAACAAGAACCATATGATACTCTCCATAGATGCTGAAAAAGCATTTGACAAAGTACAGCATCCCTTCCTGATCAAAACTCTTCAAAGTGTAGGGATAGAGGGCACATACCTCAATATTATCAAAGCCATCTATGAAAAACCCACCGCAAATATCATTCTCAATGGAGAAAAACTGAAAGCTTTTCCGTTAAGGTCAGGAACACAGCAGGGAAGTCCATTATCACCACTGCTATTCAACATAGTACTAGAAGTCCTAGCCTCAGCAGACAACAAAAAGAAATTAAAGGCATCCAAATCGGCAAAGAAGAAGTCAAACTATCACTCTTCGCAGATGATATGATACTATATGTGGAAAATGCAAAAGACTCCACTCCAAAACTGCTAGAACTTGTACAGGAATTCAGTAAAGTGTCAGGATATAAAATCAATGCACAGAAATCAGTTGCATTTCTGTACACCAACAACAAGACAGAAGAAAGAGAAATTAAGGAGGCAATCCCATTTACAATTGCACCCAAAACTATAAGATACCTAGGAATAAACCTAACCAAAGAGGCTAAGAATCTATACGCAGAAAACTATAAAGTACTCATGAAAGAAACTGAGGAAGACACAAAGAAATGGAAAAATGTTCCATGCTCCTGGATTGGAAGAATAAATATTGTGAAAATGTCCATGCTACCTAAAGCAATCTACACATTTAATGCAATCCCTATCAAAATACCATCCATTTTTTTTTCAAAGAAATGGAACAAATAATCCTAAAATTTATATGGAACCAGAAAAGACCTCAAATAGCCAAAGGAATATTGAAAAAGAAAGCCAAAGTTGGTGGCATCACAATTCCGGACTTCAAGCTCTATTACAAAGCTGTCATCATCAAGACAGCACGGTATTGGCACAAAAAGAGACACATAGATCAATGGAACAGAATAGAGAGCCCAGAAATAGACCCTCAACTCTATGGTCAACTAATCTTTGACGAAGCAGGAAAGAATGTCCAATGGAAAAAAGACAGCCTCTTCAATAAATGGTGCTGGGAAAATTGGACAGCCACATGCAGAAAAATAAAATTGGACCACTTCCTTACACCACACACGAAAATAGACTCAAAATGGATGAAGGACCTCAATGTGAGAAAGGAATCCATCAAAATCCTTGAGGAGAATGCAGGCAGCAACCTCTTCGACCTCAGCCGCAGCAACATCTTCCTAGGAACATTGGCAAAGGCAAGGGAAGCAAGGGCAAAAATGAACTTTGGGATTTCATCAAGATCAAAAGCTTTTGCACAGCAAAGGAAACAGT
The DNA here is from genome assembly GCF_922984935.1 of Meles meles. Classification (NCBI taxonomy): domain Eukaryota; kingdom Metazoa; phylum Chordata; class Mammalia; order Carnivora; family Mustelidae; genus Meles; species Meles meles. Next base: position 73,040,830 of record NC_060087.1, read on the forward strand.
TAACAAAACCAGAAGACAACTGACAGAATGGGAGAAGATATTTGCAAACGACATATCAGATAAAGGGCTAGTGTCCAAAATCTAAAAGGAACTTAGCAATCTCAACAGGCAAAGAGCAAACAATCCAATCAGGAAATGGGCAGAGGACATGAGCAGACATTTCTGCAAAGAAGACATCCAGACGGCCAACAGACACATGAAAAAGTGCTCTACATCACTCGGCATCAGGGAAATACAAATCAAAACCACAATGAGATATCACCTCACACCAGTCAGAATGGCTAAAATTAACAAGTCAGGAAATGACAGATGCTGGTGAGGATGCGGAGAAAGGAGAACCCTCCTACACTGTTGGTGGGAATGCAAGCTGGTGCAACCACTCTGGAAAACAGCATGGAGGTTCCTCAAAATGTTGAAAATAGAACTACCCTATGACCCAGCAATTGCACTACTGGGTATTTACCCTAAAGATATAAACATAGTGATCCGAAGGGGCACGTGTACCCGAATGTTTATAGCAGCAATGTCTACAATAGCCAAACTATTGAAAGAACCTAGATGTCCATCAACAGATGAATGGATAAAGAAGAAGTGGTATATATACACAATGAAATACTATGCAGCCATCAAAAGAAATGAAATCTTGCCATTTGCGACGACATGGATGGAACTAGAGGGTATCATGCTTAGTGAAGTAAGTCAATCAGAGAAAGACAACTATCATATGATCTTCCTGATATGAGGATATGGAGATGCAACATGGGGGGTTAAGGGGATAGGAGAAGAATTAATGAAAGAAGATGGGATTGGGAGGGAGACAAACCATAAATGACTCTTAATCTCACAAAACAAACTGGGGGTTGCTGGGGGGAGGTGGGGTTGGGAGAGGGGGAGGGGGTTATGGACATTGGGGAGGGTATGTGCTATCGTGAGTGCTGTGAAGTGTGTAAACCTGGCGATTCACAGACCTGTACCCCTGGGGATAAAAATACATGATATGTTTATAAAAAAAAAAATTGGAAGGGGAGGCAAACCATAAGAGACTATGGACTCTGAAAAACAACCTGAGGGTTTTGAAGGGGCGGGGGTGGGAGGTTGGGGGAACCAGGTGGTGGGTAATAGGGAGGACACGTATTGCATGGAGTACTGGGTGTTGTGTAAAAACAATGAATACTGTTACGCTGAAAAAAATAAATAAATTTTTTTAAAAATGGAGAAAAAAAAAAGATTAATATTATTGATGGTGTGACAGAGCTAGAAAAATCTGCCATAAAGTTTAAGCTGGCTTATCACAATGTGGTATCTAAGAGATCTATTTGTATTCTTTCCTGCTTTATTTGTTTTAGTATTAGTGTCTATTACTCTATTCCAAAGTTACTGTTACAGTTAACATTCTCGGTCCATATTGCCTTGACTGATAAAACAAGCTCCTGTTCAATCTACCTGCATTACGCATTTCACTTTCATGTTATCCTCCATAGAACCTACATTTCATTAAGTTGACCTACTGCGGGGGTGCCTGAGTGGCTCAGTGGGTTAAGCCTCTGCCTTTGGCTCGGGTCATGATCTCGGGGCCCCGGGATCAAGCCCCACATCAGGCTCTTTGCTCAGCTGGGAGCCTGCTTTCCCCCCAACCCCCACCTACCTGTGATCTCTAGCAAATAAATAAATAAAATCTTTAAAAAAAAAAGTTGACCTACTGTGAAACACTAAAAATGCCAGTAATAGGCCTTGGGAAGTAAACACCTGCTAACTGATTGCTCAAGAACTTATAGCTGCTCTTTCTTATATGATTTCTAAACCCTACCCCATAAAATCTTCTTCCTGCCTCTAACCCATATCGCCTTCCTTATAAACTATTTTCTAGTCTTATCTCTCTTGTTTTCAGACATAGCATCTCTCTGAGTTTATCAGCTCTAATCTCCATGTTTTGGACCATATCATTTTTGTTATTCATCCCACTACCATAATATCGTAATTCTCCTACTCTCGAAAATAAGCATGTACTTTAACAATCCATTGTAAGAAAAAATTTTAAATATTTCCCCCCAAAACTTCCTTAAACCAGCCATATGTATCATTCTATTACTCCATGTCCCCACAATACACACATGCAGTTTACCTTGCATTTATTTATCAGTTCCTTTTAATAGTCCTTTGGTTGTTCAGGATATACTTTATCTCTGAAGTAGACTTTAATTCCCTTGAGGGAAGATCAGAGCATCTCTATTTATGTGTCCCTCACAGCACCTACTGCACTGCTCTACAGACATGCTATCAAATAAATTCTTGAAGAATAAATGGTTTCTACATGCCAACAGGGTGTGTGTGTGTGTGTGTGTGTGTGTGTGTAAACATGAAACAAACTGAATTTGTAAAAAACACAAGATACGAGGCCAGGAAAAAGCAATAAATTATAAATTTGAAAGTCTGAATACACTTAAAAAATGTCTTATTGGGGCACCTGGGTGGCTCACTGGGTTAAGCCTCTGCCTTGGGCTCAGGTCATGATCTCAGGGTCCTGGGATGGAGCCCCGCATTAGGCTCTCTGCTCAGTAGGCCTCTCTGCCTACATGTGATCTCTCTGTCAAATAAATAAAATCTTAAAAAAATAAAAAAATTTAAAAAGTCTTATTACAATGAATACAATAAACACTACAACACTACAATTAAAAAGGTACAATGAAAGAGTAACATAACATAAACGTCAAAAAAATAAAATGCTAGAAGAGCTAGGATGATGGAATAGTAGAAGGATCCTAAGTTCTTCTTCTCCCTTGAAAACAACTAGATAACTACCAAATCATTCTGAATACCCAAGAAATCAACCTGAAGACTGACAGAACAAATTCCACAACCAGAGGGATAGAAGAGGCCACATGGAGGAAGGTAGGAAGTACAGGGACATGCTTTGGGGGAGAAACAGATCTCTGATGTTGTGGAGGGGAGGGAGCCCTGGTCTGGGAGAAAGATAAGGGAGAGAGAACCATACAGGGGAACACACAGGGAGAATACTTCTTCAAAGCCACTGGCTGGGAAAACAAGAGGGGGAGATTTTTGTGAGTTTTTACAACCAGCAGGGATTGAAGACTAGAGTTTTAGAGATCCACAGCATGGCTGGGATAGAGTCTGGAAGGCACACTGCACTGCTCCTGGGGAGAAGACATGAAAACCTGGGGACAGTTATCTAAAGAAGCCCTGGGACACATGGGGGAGATAATTCCCTCTTCTCAAAATGAGTCCCTGGGAACAAGCACTGAGATCCCTCTCCAGAGACATGGAGCTACCTGGTTTCACTTCCCTCCCCTACCCTTCAGCATAAAAAAAGAACCAACTGTTATAAACACCAGAGCACCTACAGTGACTGCCTTATCTGCTTATATCAGGTCCAACATCCCTGCACTCTACCCCCACTGCCCTTCTTGGCCAAGTTGGTCCTTGATAAGGATCAAGGTCCTTGGCAGACCCTGCCCCAGAAGACCAGCAGAAACCCCTGCTCACACAACATCTCCTGACCAGAGAGTTATGCAAAGATTCAGGCCTAGTGGAAGTAGTATTGGGTCTCACTTAACAAACAGACCAGAGTACACCTAGTAAAACTCACCACACGCTGCCCAAGGACAAAACACTGTCCAATGAAGGCAAGGACAGACTATGCAAATGACTGGCCTGAAGGACAGAGCACCCAAAACAAGCAGCAGAATGCATGCTGCATGCACCAGAGACATGCCCTAAAGCATCAGGCCCTGGGCACTATATGACATCTTCTTCATAAAGCCATTACACTCAAAAGTGGAAACAGAACAAGCTTTTCCAATAAATAAACCTATCAGAAACCTAGGAAAAATGCCAAGATGGAGGAATTCATCCCAAATGAAACAAGATAAGGTCACAGCCAGAGATCTAAGTGAAACAGATATAGTATATATGCCTGAATGGAGAACTGAAAGCCAACAATCATAAGGATAATGACTGGGCTTGAGAAAAGAGTGGAAGAATTCAGAATGGCCCTTACCACAGAGATAAAAGAGTTAAAAAAAAAAAAAACAGAAATGTAAACTGCAATAAGAAAGATCTGAAACAGACTGGATACAATGAACACAAGGATAAAAGAAGCAGAGGAACAGATAAGTGATATAGAAGGTAAAATAACCGACAAATATGAAGCTAAACAAAAGAAAGAAGAATTACAGATCAGGAGAATATATTTAGGGAACTCAGTGACTCCATCAAACGAAATAACATTCATACTATACAAGTCTGAGAACAAGAAGAGAGAGAAGAGGGGGCCAGAAAATTTATCTGACGAAATAACAGTTGAAAGAATCCCTAATCTGGGGAAGGAAATAGACATCCAAATCCTGAGGCACAGACGTCTCCTATCAAAATCCACAAAAGCAGACCAACACCAAAATTTCTTGTAATTAAATTTGCAAAATATAGCTATAAAGAAAAAAATCCTAAATGCAGCAAGACAAAAGAAGTCCTGAACTTACAAAGGAAGACCCATAAGACCATCTGCAGATCTCTCCACAGAAATTTAATAAGTCAGAAAACAGTGGCATGATATACTCAAAATTCTGAATGGGAAAAATCAGCAGCTAAGAATACTCTACCCACCAAGGCTATCACACATGAACAGAAGGAGAGAGGAAGAGCTCCCCGGAGAAACAAAAACTAAAGGAGTTTGTGACCACTAAACCAGCCCTGGAAGAAATACTAAAGGGAAATGTTTGAGTCGAAAGAAAAGAACAAAAGTGACAAAGAGAAGAAAGGAACAGAGAAAATCTCTGGACACGACAAAACAAGTAATAAAACGGCAATAAATATATAGCTATCAACAGTTCTGAATACAAATGGAATACATGCTCTAATCACAAGACAGGATGGCAAAATGTATAACAAAACAAGACCCATTTAAATGCTGCCTACAAGAGACTCATTTTAGACCTAATGATACCTGCACACTGAACATGAGGGGATGGATAAACATTTATCATGCAAATAGACATCAAAATGAAGCCAGAAGATTATAATAAGAGATGAAGAAGGGTATTATATCATAATAAAGCAGACTATCCAATAGGAAGACCTAACAATTGTAAATATGTATATCCTCAATATGGGGGGGCACCCAAATGTATAAAAGAATTAATAAAAAACATGAAGAAACTCATTGATAATAAGACAGTAATACTACGGGACTTTAACACCCCAATAACATCAATGGACAGATCATCTAGGCAGAAAATCAACAAGGAAACAATAGCTTTGAATGCCATACTGGACCAAATGGACTTAATAGACATATTCAGAACACTTCATCCTAAAGCAGCAGAATACACATTCTTTTCGAGTGCACATGTGACATTCTCAAGAACAGACCACATACTAGGTCACAACTCAGACCTCAACAACCACAAAAAGATGTGTTCATACCATGCATCTTTTCAGACCACAATGCTATGAAACTTGAAGTCAAACACAAGAAAAAATTTGGAAAAACCACAAATACATGTAGGTAAAACAACATGCTACTAAAAAATAAATGGATCTGGGGTGCCTGGTTTTAGCTCGGATCATGATCTCAGGGTCATGAGATTGAGCCCCGTTTTGGATTCTATGCTGAGTCTGCTTAAGATTCTCTCTTCATGGGGCGCCTGGGTGGCTCAGTGGTTTAAGCCTCTGCCTTCGGCTCAGGTCATGATCTCAGGGTCCTGGGATCGAGTCCCACATCGGGCTCTCTGCTCAGTGGGGAGCCTGTTTCTCCCTCTCTCTCTGCCTGCTTCTCTGCCTACTTGTGACCTCTCCCTCTGTCAAATAAATAATTAAAATATATAAAAAAAAAGATTCTCTCTTCATCTCCCTGTTCATGTTCCCCTTCTCTCTCTCTAAAATCAATAAATAAATCTTTAAAAAAAGGATGAATGGATCAACCAGGAAATTAAAGAATTAAAAAAATAGATGGAAACAAATTAAAATGAAAACATGACAGTCCAAGAAAGAAAAATCTCAAATAAATAATCTAAACTTACACCTAAAGGAGCTAGACAAAGAAATACAAATGAAGCCTAAAGCCAGCAGAGGAAAGAAAATAATAAAGATCAGAGCAGAATAAATGATAAAGAAACTAAACAAACAAACAAAAAACAGTAGAACCCATCAATGAAACTAGGAGTTGATTCCTTGAATTGTTAAAAGTGGTAAACCCCTAGCTGGACTTATGAAAAAGAAAAGAGAAACTGGACCCAAATAAATAAAATCAGAAATGAGAGAGGAGAAATAACAACCAACACCACAGAAATACAATTATAAGATATTATGAAATTATCAAAAAGTATTATGAAAAATTATATGCCAACAAATTGGACAAATTGGAAGCAATGGATAAAGTCCTAGAAACACATAAGCTACCAAAACTGAAGCAGGAAGAAACAGAAAACTTGAACAGATGCAGAAGCACCAAAGAAGCTGAATCAGTAATCAAAAATGTCCTGACAAACAAAAGTCCAGGGCCAGATGGCTTCCCAGGGGGAATTCTACCAAACATTTAAAGAAGAGTTAATAACTTTTCTTCTGAAAGTATTCTTAAAAAACAGAAGAGGAAGGAAAACTTCCAAATTCATTCTATGAGGCCAGCATTACCTTGATTCCAACACCAGACAAAGACTCCACCAAAAAAGGCAACAACAGGGGCGCCTGGGTGGCTCAGTGGTTTAAGCCTCTGCCTTCGGCTCAGGTCATGATCTCGGGGTCCTGGGATCGAGCCCCGCATCGGGCTCTCGGTTCAGTGAGGAGCCTGTTTCTCCCTCTCTCTCTGCCTGCCTCTCTGACTACTTGTGACTTCTCTCTGTCAAATAAATAAAATATTAAAAAAAAAAAAAAAAGGCAACAACAGGCTGATATCCCTGATGAACATGGATACAAAAAAATCTCAATAGGATACTAGCAAATTGAATCTGACAGTACATTAAAAGAATCACTCACCATGATCAAGCAGGATTAATGGGCCACAAGGATGTTTCAATATTCGAAGTCAATCAATATGATACACAACATTAATTAAAAAAAAGAAAAGAACCATATGATCCTTTGAAAAGATGTAGAGAAAGCATCTGACAAAGTACAACATACATTCATTATTTAAAAAAAAAAAACCTTCAACAAAGTAGGGTTAGAGGGAACATACCTCAACATAATAAAGGCCACATATGAAAAATCCACACCTAGTATCATTCTCATGGGGGAAAACAAAGAGTTTTACAAACTCTATAGTCACAGACAAAGATAGGGATTTCTACTCTTACCACAATTATTTCTCACAGTACTGGAAGTCCTAGCCACAGGAATCAAACAATACAAAGAAATAAAAGGCATTCAAACTGGCAAATAAGAAGTTAAACTTTCACTATTTGTAGATGACAGGATACTCTATAAAGAAAACCCCAGGGGCACCTGAGTGGTCAGATGGTTAAGCAACTGCCTTCGGCTCAGGTCTTGATCCCAGAGTCCCGGGATCGAGTCCCACCAGCTCCATGGGGGGTCTGCTACTCCCTCTGACCTTCTCCCCTCTCATGCTCTCTCTCTGTGTCTCTCTCTCAAATAAATAAATAAAATCTTTAAAAAAAAAAAAAGAAAAAGAAAACCACAAAGACTGCACCAAAAAGCTGCAAGGACTGATACACGAATTCAGTAAAGTCACAGTATACAAAACCAACATACAGAAATCTGGTGCATATCTATACACCAATAATGAAGTAGCAGAATGAGAAATCAAGGAATTGATCCCCTTCTACAATTGTTCCAAAAATCATAAGATACCTAGGAATAAACCTATCCAAAGAAGTGAAAGATCTATACTCTGAAAACTAGAACACTTACGAAAGAAATTGAAGATGACACAAAGAAATGAAAAAACATTGCAAGCTCATGGATTGGAAGAACAAATATTGTTAAAATGTCTACACTGCCCAAAGGAATCTACGCAGTTCATGAAATCTTTATCAAAGTTACAGTAGCATTTTTCACAGACCTAGAACAAACAATTCTAAAATTTGTATGGAACCACAAAACACTCCAAATAGCAAAAACCAATCTTCAAAAAGAAAAGCAAAGCTGGAGACATCACAATTCAAGACCTTAAGTTTTATCATTACAAAGCTGTACTGATCAAGCATAATATTGGCACAAAAATAGATACACAGATCAACAGAACAGAATAGAAAACCCAGAAATGAACCCACCACTATCTGGTCAATTAATCTTCAAAAAAGGAGGAGAGAATATCCAATGGGGAAAAGACAGTCTCTTCAACAAATGGTGTTGGGAAAACCGGAGAGCAAGATACAAAAAATGAAACTGGACCACTTATACTATAGACAAAAATAAATTTAAAATGAATGAAATACCTAAAAGTGAGACAGGAAAACAATAAAATCCTAGAGGAGAACACAGGCAGCAACCTCTTTGACATCAGCTGTAGCAATTTCTTACTAGATACATCTCCTGAGGCAAGGGAAATAACAGCAAAAATAAACTATCAAGACTTTATCAAAATCAAAAGATTCTGCACAGTGACGGAAATAACCAACAAAACTGAAAGGGAACCTACAAAATTGGAGAAGACATTCTCAAATGATGTATCTAATGAAGGGTTAGTATCTAAAATTTATAAAGAACTTTTCAAAATCCATACCCAAAAAAACAAATAATCCAGTTAAAAAATGGACAAAAGACATGAACAGACATTTTTTCTAAAGAAGACACACAGATGGTCACCAGACACATGAAAAGATGATAAACATCACTAATCATCAGGGAAATACAAATCAAAACTACAATGATATATTATCTCATGCCTGTCAGAATGGATAAAATTAACAACACAGGAAACAAAAGGTCTTGGCGAGAATGTGGAGAAAAGGGAACCCTGTTACACTGTTGAAGGGAATGCAAACTAGTACAGCCACTCTGGACAACAGTATGGAGGTTCCTCAAAACATTAAAAATAGTACTGTACAACCAAGCAATTGCACCACGGGATATTCACCCAAAGAATACAAGAATATTATCTCAAAGGGATGCATGCACACTGATATTTACAGAAGCATTATCAACAATAACCAAATTATAGAAAGAGCCCCAATGTCCATTGACTGATAAATCAAAAAAGATGATGTGAGATATACATATATCATATATAGAGCATACATATATATGATCTAGGAATAGTACTCAGCCATTAAAAAGAATGAAATCTTGCCATTTGCAACAACATGTGTGGAGCTCATAAGTATTACACTAAGGGAAATAAGACAGTCAGAGAAAGACAAACACGACATGATTTCACTCATATGTGGAATTTAAACAAAAGACACAAACATAGAGGGAGGAAGAAACAGAAGAAAATCAAGAAACAGACTCTCAACTATAGGTGACAAGTTGACGTTACCATATAGGAGGTGTGCAGGGGTTGAGGGGTGGGGGAGAGATGGGGGGGGCAGTTAAATAGGTGATGGCAATTAAGGAGAGCCCTTGGGATGAGCACCAGGTGTTGTATATAATTGCTAAATTACTAAATTCTACACTTGTAAGTAATGTGTATGTTAACTAACTGGAGTTTAAATAAAAACTTGGAAAAAAAATAAAGAATATTTGCAGTCCCACCAAAAAAAGAAATAAAATGCCAAGATCTTTACCAATGTAATCCAATAATTTTAGTTAAATATAATAAAATAAAACTCAGTATCACTAATGATCTAATCCTACCTTTTAGATCTAGGAAAGTAAAGTGGGAAAACTTCTAGATGCATTAATCAGCAGGTATTAGGCAAGTCACTTACTCTCTCAGATCCATTTATAAAATGGGAATCAGACCAGCTTCCTAACCTTTCATGAGGCTGTTGTACCATAAATGAGCTAACGTATATGCAAAGTATTTTACACACTCCAAAAGACTAATCAAACATGAGACAGTAATCAAATATAAAATACTGCTAAACTTTGCAAAGGTCAACAAACAACTCAAAATACACATACCCAGAGTTTTTGAGATTACACATTGAAAGCTCTTTGATCAGATTACCCAACAAATACCATTGTCATTAGCAACATTAAAAATGAAGAGCAATAATATGGCATGTGATTTGTATATTTTCTACAGCATTATTTATGCTCTACACTTTTATTTTAAAAAGCAAATAAACCAAAGTGTGTTCTAAGAGGGATCTAAGGTGACAACTTTCAGTAGAAGTCCCATACCTACAAATTTAACTAAGGAATGACATGATAATCAACTGCATTTTACAGATAAAACAAAATATGGCAATTTCTTCTTATTACAGACCTTGATAATGACACCATGGAAACTGAACACAGCAACTGATCTGGCAATGGCTCTCTATTACATCCTGAGAAAAGGGCCTTTCTACAATGAATGAAATGTATTAATGCTGAATAATCTGGAAAGCACGACAAAATAATTAAAGTATAAGAAAAGAAATTTTTCTTTGTAAATTTGTAAATATGTCCTACAACTATAAATTAGTAAGTCTTACTCTTCTCAATATCATTTTGTGAAATCCCTAGCACTATGGAAAACACACGCGATAAAAACACAAGATTGTTCTTAGTTTCTCTGAACAACTATATTTTTGTACTTTAGCTAAGGTTAAATTTAATACCTAACTAGAATTTACAAAGACACCAGAAAACTCCCAAAACTCCATTTAATGCCTAGTAAACAAAATTCTAATCATCAAAATGAACTTATATTTCCTCAAATTTAAAACTTTATATTGTGGTAAAAAAAATTCTTAAAATAGATAATTCAACCTTTTGAAGAAAAATTAATAAATTAAAAACTCAAATTTATAAATTTTAAAGTATTTTAAAATATAAAAACATACTTGACAGTTGTAAATGAATGTGGCTGGATTCTGAGTTCTCAATGGAAACTGTGAGTTTAACAATGCTATTATGATTTTAACATATAAAGGAGAAAAAATCTGCCTCAGTTCTTATAAAACTTTTCAGTATCAAAAAAGATTTAAGAAATGAAATTTAATGTCACTTATATTGCCAATTCGAATTTCAAAGGCCATTTACAGTCCAATATAATACTGAGATAATTTTACCAACCTGCAGCTGATGAATACTACTTTTTCTAATGCTTTTTATACTAACCTCCAAGATATATATATATAATCTTAAAAATCTGGGGGTATAAATTCAGGTATTATCTAGTATTGCTTATCAATAAATTGTATTAACAAAGTAATACCTCAAAGTGAATGCATCTTATTTATGCCTTGTATCAGTCACAGTTTGAGATAAGTCAAAAAAATTGCCAACCAACCGGTTAATTTATTCAGCACAGGTTTTAACTTTTCATTTTTCAGCCATTTGCATCTCTTTCACCACAGTATAGGATGTTGCAAAAATGGTATTCATTTACTTAGTTGTATATGCTTTGTTCTAAGCCAATCATTTCTGATTTGCAGAGTATATGTTAAATTGCTAACCAGCTGTTTATTCCTGCAAATAAATGTTTCATAGTTACCCATCAGAGTTAGAAAAATCAGACAATCCAAAAGTTATTGTTCCAGAAACTAGCAATATAAAAAAAAACAACAACAACACTGTATTCAATTTTGAATTGCTACAATAAAATATATTGGTATATATTTTTTGCTACTTTAACCAACTTTAAATATTAACATATATTATGGAATATAGCTGAAATACTAACCTCCTGTTACATTTTTCCAGGAACAAAATTTCGTAAGATGATATACAGCAAGTACTGCTAGTTGTCTACACAGCAACCATTAGTGTCTTCCTCCCTGGCACAAGAGATGCAATTCTAGAACTAGGTAAAGGATCGTGGCTGATTAAAGCCAATTATAGCAATTTACAGCCCTTTGCTGCTGACTGATTTAGGAGTGAGCTGGCTATCCAGTTTTAGCCAATGAGACAAGGAAGGATGTGCTGGAGGCTCCCGATGAAGACTCTTTAGCATAATAGTAATAAAAAAAAGAGGGATACATATGGGGCGCCTGGGTCGGGTAAGTGTCTGCCTTCAGCTAAAGTCATAAACTCAGGATCCCGGGATCAAGTCCCACATGGAGCTCACTGCTCAACCGGGAGTTTGCTTCACCCTCTCTCTCTCTGCTCTCTCTCTCACATGCACGCTCACATTCTCTCAAGTAAATAAACTAAATCTTTAAAAAAAATAAAAGTGATACATATGTTAGGAAAACTCTCTGCCTTCCTATCATGTTTGGAGGTCTTGCTGCATGAAAATCTTTTCAGAATTCAGGCAACCACTTTTTAACTCTAGACAGCAAGCTAAGAGAAGTGCAGAGCAGCTACCCCAAAGCTCTGATGTGATTAAGATGCTCAATTAATGGGAAAAAATACAAAAACAACAACAAAACGAGCAACAGAATGGCATTAAATACATATCTGTCAATAATTACTTTGGATATAAATAAACTAAATGCTCCTATCAAGACAGATGGTGACACAGTAGATTAAAAAAAAAAAGATCTATATGCTACCTACGAAAGACCCATTTACCTGCACATTAAAAGAGAGAGGATGGAGAAACATTTATCATGCAACTGAATGTCAAAAGACAGACAGGAGAGCAACATTTATATTGGGACAAAACAGACTTTACAACAGACTGTAACAAGAGACAAAGGGTACTATATAATTAAAAAGGAGACAATCCAACAAGAGGATGCAAGAATTTAAACGTTTATGCACCCAACATGGGAGCACCCAAACAGATAAAAGAGCTAATAACAAACATAAAGAAACTAACTGATAGTAACACAATAATAGTAGGGGACTTAAAACACTCCACTTACATCAATGGGATTCATCATCTAAACAAATGAACAAGTAAACAATGGTTTTGAATGACAGGCTAGACCAGATGGATTTAACATATATATTCACAATATTTCATTCTAAAACAGAATACACATTCTTTCCCAGCCAACATGGAACACTCTCCATAACAGATCACATATTAGACCATACACAAGTCTTAAATCCAAAAACACTGAAGTCCTATCATGCACCTTTTCTGACCACAACACTATGAAACTAGAAATTAAGCACAATAGAAAAATCTGGAAAGATGGAAAGACCACAAATACATGGAGGTCAAACAACATGGTCCTAAACAATGAAAGGGTCAACTAGAAAGTCAAAGAAGAAATTAAAAAAAAAAAAAATACATGGAAACAAGGGTGCCTGGGTGGCTCAGTCCATTGGGCATCCACCTTTGGCTTGGGTCATGATCCCAGGATCTTGGGATAGATCCCTGTGCCAGACCCCCTGCTCAGTGAGGAGCCTGTTTCTCCCTCTCCCTCTGCCTTTCTCCCCATGCTTGTGCTCACTCTCCCATGCTGTCTCTCTCTAACAAATACATAAAATCTTTTAAAAAATACACATGGAAACAAATGAAAATGAAAACAAAATAGTCCAAAATCTTTTGGTTTCAGCAAAAGCAATTCTAAGAGGAAACTATAAGCAATACAGGCCTACCTCAAGAAACAAGAAAAGTCTCAAATGAACAACCCAACCTTACAACTAAAGGAGCTAGGGGGAAAAAAAACACAATGAAACTTAAAGCCAGCGTAAGGAAGAAAATAATAAAGATTAGAGCAACAATAAATGATGAGAACTAAAAAAGACAATACAAGAGATGAATGAAACCAGAAGGAGGTTCACTGAAAAAACTGATACAAATGATAAACTTCTAGCCAGACTTATGAGAAAAGAGAAAGGACCCAAATAAATAAAATCACAAATGAGAGAGGAGAAATAACCAACATCACAGAAATACAAACAACTGTAAGAGAATATTCTAAAACATTATATGCCAACAAATTGAAAAACCTAGAAATGGATAAATTCTCATGAACATAACTTATCAAAACCAAAGCAGGAAGAAATAAAAAATTTGACCAGACAGATTACCAGAAATGAAAATCAGTTAGTAATCAAAAACACTGCCAATATACAAAAGTTCAAGGCCAGATGGCTTCACAAGTGAATTCTATCAAACATTTAAAGAAAAGTTAATATCTTTTCTTATGAAAGTATTCTAAAAAAACAGAAGAGGAAAGAAAACTTCCAAATTCATTCTATGAAAACAGCATCACCCTAACACCAAAACCAGATAAAGATACCAAAAAAAGAGAACTTCAGGACAATATCTCTGATGAACATAAACACAAAAATCCTCAATAACATACTAGCAAATCAAATCCAACAATACATTAAAAAAAATGTTCACGGGCGCCTGGGTGGCTCAGTGGTTTAGGCCGCTGCCTTCGGCTCAGGTCATGATCTCAGGGTCCTGGGATCGAGTGCCGCATCGGGCTCTCTGCTCGGCAGGGAGCCTGCTTCCCTCTCACTCTCTTTGCCTGCCTCTCTGCCTACTTGTATCTCTCTCTGTCAAATAAATAAATAAAATCTTTAAAAAAAAATGTTCACTACAATCAAGTGGAATTTATTCCTGAGATGTAAGGGTGGTACAACATTCACAAACCAATCAATGTGATACATCATCACATTAATACCAGGAAGAATAAAAACCATATGATCATTTCAAGAGATGATGAAAAAATATTTGACAAACTACAACATCCATTCATGATAAAAACCCTAAACAAACTGGTCTAGAAGGAACATACCTCAACAGAATAAAGCCCTTTTTTTTTAAATTTTTTTTAAGATTTTTAAATTTATTTCACAGAGAGAGATCACAAGTAGGCAAAGAGGCAGGCAGAAAGAAAGGGGGTAGCAGGCTCCCTCTGAGCAGAGAGCCTGATGTGGGGCTCAATCCCAGGACCCTGGGATCATGACCTGAGCTGAAGGCAGAGGCTTTAACCCACTGAGCCACCCAGGTGCCCCTGGAATAAAGGCCTTATTATGAAAACCCCACAACTAAGATCATACCCAATGGTAAGAAATTCAGAGGTTTTCCTGTAAGATCCGGAACAAGGATATCCACTCTCACCACTTTTATTCAACATAGTACTGGAAGCCCTAGCTACAGCAGAAAATAAAAAGAAATAAAAGGCATTGAACTTGGTAAGAAAGAAGTAAAACTTTCACCATTTGCAGATGACATGATAGTATACAAATAAACACTAAAGATTCAACCAAAATACTACTAGAACTGATAAATGAATTGAATAAACTTACAGGATACAAAATCAATGTAAAGAAGCCTACCGCATTCCTTTACAGTAATAATGAAGCAAAATAATAATAATAATGATGATGATGATGATGAAACCGCAGAAAGTGAAATTAAGAAAACAATTCCATTTACAACTGTACCAAAAACAATAAAGTCTGTAGGAATAAACTTAATAAAGTGAAAGACCAATACTCTGAAAACTATAAAACACTGATGAGAGGAATTCAATATGACACAAAGAAATGGAGATATTCTATACTCATGGGATGAAAAAACAAATATTGTTAAAAATTCTGTATTACCAAAAAAATTCTGTTATTATCCAAATCAATCTACAGATTTAATGCAATCCCTGTCTAAAGAGCAATAGCATTTTTCATAGAACTAGAACAAACAATGCTAAAATTTGTATGGAGCCACAAAAAAAGCCCAAATAGCCAAAGTGATCTTGAAAAAGAAAAAAACAGAAGAATCACAATCTCAGACTTCAAGTTATGTTACAATGCTACAGTATTTAAAAACAGTATGGTACTGGCACAAAAATAGATCAAAAGAACAGAATAGAAAGCCCAGAAACAAACCAACAATTACATGACTGATTAATCTTTGACAAAGAAGGAATGAATATCCAATGGTAAAAAGACCATCTCTTCAACAAATGGTGCTGGGAAAACTTGATAGCAACATGCAAAAGAATGAAACTGGACCACTTTTTTCACCATACATGAAAATAAATTCAAAATGTAATAAAGACTTAAATGTGAATTTTGAAACCATAAAAATCTAGAAGAAAGCACAGAAAGGAATTTCTGATATTGGCCACAGCAATATTTTTCTAGATATGTTTCTTGAGGCATGGAAAACAAAAGCAAAAATAAACTATTGGGACTAAAGCAAAATAAAAAGCTTCTCCACAGTGAAGGAAAGGATCAATGAGACTAAAAAACAACCTGCAGAATGAGAGAAGATATTTGGAAATGACATATCCAATAAACTGTATCAAAAATAAAGAACTTATAAAACTCAACACCCCCCAAAAAATAATCCAATTAAAAATGGGTAGAAGACATGAAGAGACATTTCTCCAAAGAGGACATATAGATGGCTAACAGACACAAGAAATAATGCTCATCATCAGTCATCATCAGGGAAATGCAAATCAAAACTATGATATACCATTTTACACCTCTGAGAATGCCTAAAATCAAAAACACAAGAAACAAGTGTTGGTGAGGATGTGCAGAAAAAGGAACACTCTTGCACTGTTTATGGAAATGCAACTGGTGTAGCCCTTATGGATATGAGTATGGAGACTCCTCAAAACGTTAAAAATAGAATTACAAACCAAGAAAGACCCTACTGAGTATTTACCCAAAACTACAAAAACACTAATTCAAAAGGACACACACACCCCTATGTTTATATGTGCATTATTTACAATGGCCAAATTATGGAAGTAGCCCAAGTGTCCGTTGGCTGATGAACAGATAAACAAGATGTGGTATAGATATACAATGGAATTATTATTTGGCCATAAAAAGAAGAATGAAATCTTGCCATTTTCAACAACATGGATGGAAATAGTGAGTAAAATTCTAAGCAAAATAAGTCAGTCAGAGAAAGACAAATACCACATGATTTCACTCATATGTGGAATTTAAGAAACAAAATAAATGAGCAAGTGAAAAAAAAAAAGAGAGAAAGACAAACCAATAAAGAGAGTCTTAACTATAGAGAAAAAACTGATGGATACCAGTGATCAGACTGTGGATGTGCTGTGCACATGCTAAGAGAGTAGTGTACAAAAACAAGATAATTAGAAGTGAGAGACCCTAAATGATTGGCCATCATTAGGGTATAATTACAAAGTCATCAGAAGGTGATAACAACTTTCTTTCTGGGAAAAAAAATGCTCATTAAGTGAGGCTAAAGATAAGGAGAAAACACCATTAACTTGTGGTATGTGGCTATGGACAGAAAACACACAGTTCTCAATAGGAAATAGACTCTTTTTAAAAAGCAAATGAGTAATACATAAAACTGTTCCTCTTTGTATAAGACATGACTGTCTATGTAAAATTCCTAAGGAAATCTATAAAAAAATCCCAAGAATAAGTGAGTTCAGCAAGATGCCAGGATACAACTCAATGCATAAAAACCAACTGCATATCTTGATACCCAAAATGAACATATGAAAGTCAACATTAAAAAGAATGCTACCTATAACTGCCCCAAATACAAACAACTACTTGGGTATACAATTAACAAAACATGCACAGGATTGGGATGCTGAAAATTACACAAATCTGTAGAAAGAAATCGAAGTCAATCTATGTAAATGGAGAGACATAACCTTGTCAATGAACTGGAAGACTCAAAATAATAAAGGTATCAATTCCCCCCAAGTTGAGTTACAGTTTTAATGCAATTTCTATCAAAATTCCAGCAACATTTCTAGACATAGAAAAGCTTATTAAAACATTATATGAAACGGTACAAACTCTAGAAAAGCTAAAACAATCTTGACAAAAAGAATTAATTTGGAGGAATTATTCTACCTGACTTTAAACCTAATATACAGCTGCAGGAACCTAGACAGTGTGGTATTGGTTTGGGAAAGACATACACATTAATGGAACAGAATATAAAATCCACAAATAGACCCATCCAAGTACAGCCAACTGATTTTTGACAAATATGCAAAATTAATTTAGTGGAGGAAAAACAGCCTTTATAACAAACTGTGCCAAAGTAATAGGATAACCTTATGTTAAAAAAAATAACACTGACCTAAACCTCACACTGTGTACAAAAAATTAAAGATCATGGGCTTAAACATAAAACTGTAAATTTTTTGGAAAAAAATAGGAGAAAATATCTATACCAAAGAAAAAAGTGATAAATTGGACCTCATCAAAATTTAAAACATTTCACCTGCAAAATATACTGCTTAAAGAGGATGCCAGACAAGCTACATACTTGAGGGAAATATTTGCAAACTATATACCTAACAAAGGACACATATGTAAAACATATAAAGAACTCTCAAAAATCCACAGGAAAAAGCCAATCCAATTAAAAAATGAGCAAGAGATATGAACAGATTTTCAACAAACAGGATGTAAGAATGGCAAACATATGAAAAGAAGTTCAAAATCAACCATAAGGAAAATGCAAATTAAAACTGCAATGAGATATCACTACACGTCTATCAGAATGGCAAAGAAAGTAAAAACACCAGATGCTGAGGAGTAGGTGGGGAAACTGAATTATGAAATTCTGATGGAAATGTAAAATGGTACAGGTCCTCTGGAAAACAGTTATTCAGTTTCTTTTAAAACTAAACACATAATTACCATATGATCCATCAATTATACACTTGGGTATCTATCCTAGACAAATGAAAATGTATGTTCACACAGAATCCTATAAACAAATATTCATAGCAGCTATTTGTAACAGACAAAAGTAAAAAAAAAAAAAGCCCACATGTTCTTTAATAGGTGAATAAGTAAACTTTGGTATATTTATACCATGGAATAATATTCAGCAGTAACAAGGAACAAACTACTAACACATGCAACCACCTGGATGAATCTGCAGGTTAACTGCAATGAGTGCAAGAGCCAATGGCAAAAGTTATCCTGTACAGTTTTATTCACATAACATTCTCAAAATGACGAATAACAGAGCTAGAAAAGACACTAGTGGTTACCAAGAGTTGGAAATTTGGGGAAATGGTAGGAAGGAGATGATCTATGGTTATAAAATGGAAACAGGAAAGATCCCTAGGGTAATGTAACTCCTCAGTTCTTTAAGTTGACTGTGGTGACAGATACATGACCCAACATGTATATTAAAATTATACAAAACTAAACAAACACTCATACCCTACCCTCCACAAAATATAACATTAACATCATCAGTAATGCACATAGAAAAAAGCAATGAAAACAAAAAGCCAGGAACATGTACCAGATTTTTCATTATTTACAAAAGGGAAATCCAAAAGATTTTTTGATGTAGCCAATAAGAATGTCAAGGATCTATTACACAATGATACTCTCTTTCTTACATCAATAAAGGAAAATAAAAAGTATATGACCATTTCAATAGATGCAGAAAAGTATTGACCAAGTACAGCATCCACTCATGATAAAAACTCTCAAGAAAGTAGAGATTGAGGGAATATACCTCAACAAAGTAAAGGCCATATTTGAAAAATTCATACCAAATATCACCCCCAATGGAGAAAAACTGAAAGCTTTTCTTCAATAGTCAGGAAATAAGACAGGAATGTCCACTCTCACCACTGTTGTTCAATACAGTACTGGAAATCCCAGTCATAGCAATCAGACAACACAAAGAAATAAAAGGCATCCAAACAGCAAGGAGGAAGTCAAGCTATCACTATTTGCAGATGGCATAGAGAAAACACTAAAAAATTGCTAGAACTGATACACAAATTCAGTAAAGTCGCAGGATACAAAATCAACATATAAAAGTCTGTTGCATTTCTGTACAACAATGACATGGCAGAAAGAGCTACCAGGAATCAATCCCACTTACAAAAGCACCAAAAATGATAAAAATACCTAGGAATAAACCTAACCAAAAAGGCCAAAGATCTGTACTCTGAAAACTGTAAAACACTGATGAAAGAAATTGAAGATGACACAAAGAAATGAAAACACATTCCATGTTCATGGTGGCTCAGTGGGTTAGGGCCTCTGCCTTTCGCTCGGGTCGTGGTCCTGGGGTCCTGGGATCGAGCCCCGCATTGGGCTCTCTGCTTGGCGGGGGGCCTGCTTCCTCCTCTCTCTCTCTCTGCTTGCCTCTCTCCCTACTTGTGGTCTCTGTCTGTCAAATAAATAAAAAAAAAATGTCTACATTACCTAAAGCAATCTATGCAGTACATGCAATTCTTATCAAAATAAAAACAGCATTTTTCATAGAACTAGAACAACCAACCCTAAAATTTGCATGTACTCACAAAAGACCCAGAAGACCAAAAAGCAATCTTGAAAAAGCAAAGAAACACTAGAGGCATCACAATTACAGTCCTCAAGTTATATTATAAAGCTGCAGTGAGCAATACAGTATAATACTGGCACAAAAACAGACACATAGTTCAACAGGACAGAAAAGAAAACCAAGAAATGGACCCACAACTATATGGTGAATTAATACTCGACAAAGCAGGAAAGAACAGCCAATGGAAAAAAATCTCTTCAACAAATGGTGTTGGGAAAACTGGACAAAAACATGCAGAAGAATGAAACTAGACCACTTTCTTACACCACACATAGAAAGAAACTCAAAATGGACTGAAGACCTAAATGTGAGACCTAAACTATAAAAATCCTAGAAGAGACCACAGGCAGTAACTTCTCTGACATCTGCCATAACAACTTTTTTCTAGATAGGTCCTTGAGCCAAGGCAACAAAAGGAAAAAATAAACTATCAGGACTACATCAAAATGAAGTTTCTGCACAGTGAAACAAGAAATCAACAAAACTTAAAAGGCACCCTACAGAATGGGAAAAGATATTTGCAAATGACATATACATATGATAAAGGGTTAGTAATATAAGTATATAAAGAAACTATAAAACTCAACACACCCTCAAAAAATAACCCAATTAAAAAATGGGTAGAAGACATGAATAGACATTTTTCCAAAGAATACATCCACATGGCCAAGAGACACATGAGAAGATGGTCATTATCACTTACCATTAGGGAAATACAAATCAAAACTACAATAAGATACCACCTCACATTTGTCAGAATGACTAAAATCAACAACACAAGAAACAACAGGTATTAGTGAAGATATAGAGAAAAAGGAACCCTGTTGTTGTGTTGACAGAAATGCAAACTGGTGCCACCATGGTGGAAAATAGTATGACAGTGCCCCTGAAAGTTAAAAACAGAACAACCCTAGAATCCTGCAATCACACTACAGGTTGTTTACCCAAAGAATACAAAAACAGTAAGTTAAAGGGCCATGCACCCCTATGGTTAGAGCAGCATTATTTACAACAGTTAATATAGGGAAGCAGACCAAGTGGCCATCAACTGATGAATGACTAAAGAAGATATGATACACACACGCGCGCGCATGTACACACACACACACAAAAGGAATATTATTCAGCTATAAAAAAGAATGAAATCTTGCTATCTACAATAACATGGACGGAGCTAAAGGTTAAAATGATAACTAAGGATGACACGGAGACAAGATGGCGGGAAAGTAGGAGGAGGTGCCGTTTCAACCTGTACCCTAAAGTGAGCCAATTACCTACCAAAGAACTCTGATCACC
This sequence comes from Meles meles, assembly GCF_922984935.1. NCBI lineage: Eukaryota > Metazoa > Chordata > Mammalia > Carnivora > Mustelidae > Meles > Meles meles. The sequence goes on from NC_060087.1 coordinate 73,062,386, forward strand.
CATGAAATCAGCCTGAGATTAGAATTATACACGCCTGGATCTCTACAGGGGCAGAAGATGCCAGTGGGCAGGTAAAGCGGAGTGGGAATGTTAGACTGATATCAGAAGATAAACAAAAGGGAAAGGGAGCCACCAGAAGCAACCCATTGGAAAGTAATACCCCAATACGAGAGTGCCCTGTGACTGGGGACCAGCATTAACTTGGAGTCTGGTTGAAAGCACTCAAAAAGAAAATAGGATCATGGGAGGAAATGGTGGGAATCGGGGCAGTTAGGGACAGAGGCTTAAGTCCCCAGACCTAGGAGAGCCACCCCTGGTGCTGAGCCAGAGAGAGTGCGGCAAAGAAACCAGGTCTTGGTCCCTGAACCTAGAGAGCCTCTGAGAGCGCATAGGATCCGGCTCCTGTGAGGGGCTGGGAGCCTCGCCAGCCAGCAGAAGCACAGCCTTTTTGCAGTCACCACGCGCGCGCCAGGCCTTGCTATCAGAGCCTGAGTTGTGCCCTACACCCTCCCCTGAGAGAGACTCCCACAGGCGCCAGCCCAGCGCTCTTGGACCCAGAAAGTCTAGGCACTCCCAGCCCAAGCCAGCGCGAAAATCTCAGTGTGCGATTGCTGCTTGGAACGTCTCTGGCGGTCTGGAGTTGCCCAGACAGCCACCGCTGTCGTGGTTTTGGGTACAAGCAGGAGTTCCTGTGTCCCCAGGGACCGCAACTCGGAACGTGCTCTGCCAGCTGCCGAGGGGGAACCTATGTGCTCTGTGGGACCAAGAGGGGAACAGACTGAGGCTTTTCTCTGAGAGGGAGGTCTGGGTGCAGTTTGCTTTCCTCTAAACCTCCAAAAACCATCAAAAGCTGTCAGGGCAAGAGAAAACAAAGGAACAAACAAACATAAAAACCTCCAGAGAAAAAAAGCCTGAAAAACCGGTTTCCTCAGAGCCCACCCCCTTGAGGGGGGGCAGGAGGACTTAACTCAGTTAATCCTGTAACTCAGGAAACACTGCCTGAGAACCCAAGCCACACGCCCCTCCCCCAGAAAGCCAACGAGGGGGGGTGGGGGACAACAAGAGAACAAGGAAACACTACTTCATAGATACAACTTTTATTTTTAATTCGTTCTCACTATTCTGGTTCTTTTTTGAATCTATAGATAATTTTTTAACCTATTTCCCATCATAGTAAGATGACCAGTACATCAAATTCCATAATAACCTTTTAACCTGAACTTTTTGATACATATACCCGTGTTGTTCTTTTGCTTTTCTATTTTTTAATTTTAGTTTAGTTTATTCTTTTTTTTATTTTTACTTTTTTAATATTCATATAGAGTTAAACGTCAAGGTAACCCCCTTTCCCCAATCAATGCTACTCCTATAGGTAAACCAATTTTTAATCCCCCCTTATCTTAGGAAAGTTGAGTACTTTAACAAAGATATCAAGATACATCCAGGAAGAATCAAAATAACCTTCCTTGCCCACATTGAGAGTTTATAACCACTCTCCCATCTTTCTCTTCCACCAGTGTTTCTGTGTATTTGTGTTTGTCCTGATAGTATATAAATCTTATACCTGGGGTTCTCTTTGACAAGGTTCTTTTTTTTTTTTTTTTTTGCTTTTATATATATATATATATATATATATCTTTTTTCTCATGTCATATACTTTTATCAGTCTTTTTGTTTGTCTGTTTTTGTTTCTTTACTTCATAAATCTTACCTTGGGGAACATTTGGGCTGAGGCTTCTCTTTTATCTTTCCTTTTTTTTTTTCCTATCTCTCTCTGTCTCTCTCTCTTTTTTTCTCTTTTTAGTCTCTCTCTCTTTTTTTTTTTTCCTTTGGGTTGGGACTCTTGATTGCTCAGAAGTGTTCCAGGGTGCACCTTGAGTGCACCACGGTTGATACATCCAGCTACATCCATTCAGCCATCTCTCATCAAAATGACTAGGAGGAAGAATGCCCAACAGAAGAAAAATTCAGAGGATGGGCCTTCTCCAACAGAGCTAATGGCTATCCACATGGACAATATGTCGGAAAGGGAATTCAGGCTAATAATTATCCAGGCAATAGCTAGGTTGGAGAAAACCATGAATGACCAAACGGAATTGATAAGGGCAGAACTGAAAGCCACCAGGGATGATGTTCAAAATGCTCTCAATGAGTTCCAATCTAACCTAAATTCTCTAAAAGCTAGGGTAACTGAGAAAGAAGATAGAATTAATGATCTGGATGACAAACAGAGAGAAAGGGTCAGGAGGAAGCCTGGAACAAACAGCTTAGAAGCCACGAAAAGAGAATCAGGGAAATAAGTGATGCCAATGAAACGTTCCAAAGTCAAAATTATTGGAACCCCTGTAGGGGAGGAGAAAGAAAGAAGTCTAGAAGATATAGTGGAACAAGTTCTCCATGAAAATTTTCCCAATCTCGCGATGGAACCAGCATTCCTGTACTAGAGGCAGAACAGTCTCCCCCCAGGATTATAGATTCTTGAAAGTCCTCGAGACCAGCTAATAGTAAGAATGAGGCATTATAATTCTGGACAGGCCCTTTTGAAGGCAACTCGGACAAAGAAGTTCCTTATATACAGAGGAAAGCCCATCAGAATAACGTCAAACATGTCCACAAAAAACTGGTAAGCCAGAAAAGGCTGGCAACACTTATTCAGAGCACTAAATGAGAAGAACATGCAGCCAAGAACACTTTATCCAGCAAGACTGACATTCAAAATGGATGGAGAGATAAAGAGTTTCCAAGACAGACAAGGCTTAAAAGACTATGCAACCACCAAGTCGACACTGCAGGAAATACTAAGGGGGGGTTCTATAAAAGAAGAAAAATCCTAAGAATATCATTGAACAGAAATGTAGAGACAATCTACATAAAGAAAGACTTCAAAGGTGACACGATGTCAATCAAAACATATCTATCAATAATCACTCTCAATGTGAATGGCCTAAATGCGACCATAAAATGACACAGGGTTGCAGATTGGACAAAATGACAGGACCCATCCATACGTTGTCTAGAAGAGACCCGTTTTGAACCTAAGGATACACCCAGACTAAAAGTGAAGGGATGGAGAGCATCTTTCATGCCAATGGACCTCAAAAGAAGGCCGGGGTAGCCATTCTCATATCAGATAAATTACATTTTAAACCAAAGACTGTAGTCAGAGATACAGAAGGACACTACATCATTCTAAAAAGGACTATCCACCAAGATGATCTAACAATTGTAAATATCTATGCCCCCAATATGGGAACAGCCAATTACATAAGAAAACTATTAATCAAGATAAAGAGTCACACTGATATGAATACATTAATAGTAGGAGATCTTAACACACCTCTCTCAGTAATAGACAGATCATCCAAGCAGAAAATCAATAAAGAAACAAGAGCATTGAATGACACATTGGACCAGATGGACCTCATAGATATATACAGAACATTCCAACCTCAAACAACAGAATACTCATTCTTCTCAAGTGCACATGGAACCTTCTCCAGAACAGACCACATACTGGGTCACAAATCAGGACTCAACCAGTACCAAAAGACTGAGATTATTCCCTGCATATTCTCAGATCACAATGCTATGAAACTGGAGTTTAATCACAAGGAAAAGTTTGGAAGGACTCAAACACCTGGAAGCTAAAGTCCACCTTGCTTAAGAATGCTTGGATCAACCAGGAGATCAAAGAAGAACTTAAGCAGCCCATGGAAACCAATGAGAATGAAGACACTTCAGTCCAAAACCTATGGGATACAGCAAAGACGGTCCTAAGTGGGAAATACACAGCCATCCAAGCCTCTCTCAAAAAAATTGAAAAATCCAGAATACACCAGCTGTCTCTACACGTTAAAGAACTGGAGAACCAACAACAAATTAAACCAACTCCACACACGAGAAGGGAAATGATCAAGATTAGAGCAGAGATCAATGAGGTAGAAAGTAGAGATACAGCAGAACGGATCAATGAAACTAGAAGCTGGTTTTTTGAAAGAATCAGTAAGATCGATACACCATTGGACAAAATTCCAAAACAAAAGGGAGAAATCTCAAATTAATAAAATTATGAATGATCCAAGCATTCTTAAGCAAGGTGGTCTTTAGCTTCCAGGTGTTTGAGTTCCTTCTGAACTTTTCCTTGTGATGGAGTTCCAGTTTCAAAGCATTGTGATCGGAGAATATGCAGGGAATAATGTCAGTCTTTTGGTATCAGTTGAGTCCTGCTTTGTGACCCAGTATGTGGTCTATTCTGGAGAAGGTTCCATGTGCACTTGAGAAGAATGAGTATTCTGTTGTTTTAGGGTGGAATGTTCTGTATATGTCTATGAGGTCCATCTGGTCCAATGTTTCATTCAATGCTCTTATTTCTCCATTAATTTTCTGCTTGGATGATCTGTCTATTTCTGAGAGAGGCATATTAAGATCTCCTACTATTATTGTATTCATATCAATATGACTCTTTATCTTGATTAATAGTTTTCTTATGAAATTGGGTGCTCCCATATTGGGGGCATAGATATTCACAATTGTTAGATCATCTTGGCGGATAGTCCCTTTAAGAATTATGCAGTGTCCTTCTGTGTCTCTGACTACAGTCTTTAGTTTAAAATCTAATTTATCTGATAGGAGAATTGCTATCCCGGCCTTCTTTTGAGGCCCATTGGCATGAAAGATGCTTCTCCATCCCTTGATCACCAAGACAGCGTGGTACTGGCATAAAAACAGACACATACACCAGTGGAACAGAGTGGAGAGCCCAGATATGGACCCTCAACTCTATGGTCAAATAATCTTCGACAAAACAGGAAAAAATATTCAATGGAAAAAAGACAGTCTCTTCAATAAATTGTGCTGGGGAAACTGGACAGCAATATGTAGAAGAATGAAACTCGACCATTCTCTTACACCGTACACAAAGATAAATTCGAAATGGATAAAAGACCTCAACGTGAGACAGGAATCTATCAGAATCCTAGAGGAGAACATAGGCAGTAACCTCTTTGATATCAGCCACAGCAACTTCTTTCAAGATATGTCTCCAAAGGCCAAGGAAACAAAAGCGAAAATGAACTTTTGGGACTTCATCAAGATCAAAAGCTTCTGCACAGCAAAGGAAACAGTCAACAAACCAAAGAAGCAACCCACGGAATGGGAGAAGATATTTGCAAATGACAGTACAGACAAAAGGTTGATATCCACGATCTATAAAGAACTCCTCAAACTCAACACACACAAAACAGATAATCATATCAAAAAATGGGCAGAAGATATGAACAGACACTTCTCCAACCAAGACATACAAATGGCTATCAGACACATGAAAAAATGTTCATCATCACTAGCGATCAGGGACATTGAAATTAAAACCACATTGAGATACCACCTGACACCAGTTAGAATGGCCAAAACTAGCAAGACAGGAAACAAGTGTGTTGGAGAGGATGTGGAGAAAGGGGAACCCTCTTACAATGTTGGTGGGAATGCAAGTTAGTGCAGCCACTTTGGAGAACAGTGTGGAGATTCCTGAAGAAATTAAGAATAGAGCTTTCCTATGAACCTACAACAGCACTGCTGGGTATTTACCCCAAAGACACAGATGTAGTTAAAAGAAGGGCCATCTGTACCCCAATGTTTATTACAGCAATGGCTACGGTCGCCAAACTGTGGAAAGAACCAAGATGCCCTTCAACAGATGAATGGATAAGGAAGATATGGTCCATATACACAATGGAGTATTATGCCTCCATCAGAAAGGATGAATACCCAACTTTTGTAGCAACATGGACGGGACTGGAAGAGATTATGCTGAGCGAAATAAGTCAAGCAGAGAGAGTCAAGTGTCATATGGTCTCACTTATTTGTGGAGCATAACAAATAACATGGAGGACACGGGGAGATGGAGAGGAGAGGGAGTTGAGGGAAACTGGAAGGGGAGATGAACCATGAGAGACTATGGACTCTGAAAAACAACCAGAGGGTTTTGAAGGGGCGGGTGGGGTGGGAGGTTGAGGAACCAGGTGGTGGGTAATAGGGAGGGCATGTACTGCATGGAGCACTGGGTGTGATGCCAAAACAATGAACACTGTTATGCTGTAAATAAACAAATAAAAAAATAAAAAAAATAAAAAATAAATTATGGATGAAAAGGGAGAGATCACAACTAAAACCAAGGAAGTAGAAACAATCATCAGAAGTTATTATCAACAGTCATATGCCAATAAGTTAAGCAACTTAGATGAAATGGATGCATTCCTGGAAAACTATAAACTCCCAAAATTGAACCAGGAAGAAATTGACAACCTGAATAGACCGATATCTAGTAATGAAATTGAAGCCGTGATCAAAAACCTCCCCAAAAAACAAGAGCCCAGGACCTGACGGATTCCCTAGGGAATTCTACCACTTTCAAAGAGGAAATAACACCTATTCTCCTGAAGCTCTATCAAAAAATTGAAGCAAAAGGAAAACTTCCAGAATTTTTTTATGAAGCCAGCATTACCCCGATCCCCAAACCAGGCAAGGACCCCACCAAAAAGGAGAATTTTAGACCAATATCACTGATGAATATGGATGCTAAGATTCTCAACAAGATCCTAGCAAACAGGATCCAGCAGCACATTAATAAGATTATCCACATGACCAGGTGGGATTCGTCCCTGGGTTACAAGGATGGTTCAACATTTGCAAATCAATGTGACAGAACAAATCAACAAGAGAAGAGAGAAGAACCACATAGTCCTCTCAATGGATACAGAAAAAGCATTTGAAAAAATCCAGCATCCGTTCCTAATTAAAACACTTCAAAGTATAGGGATAGAGGGAACATTCCTGAACTTCATAAAATCTATCTATGAAAGACCCACAGCAAATATCATCCTCAATGGGAAAAAGCTTGCAGCCTTCCCGTTGAGATCAGGAACACTACAAGGATGCCCACTCTCACCACTCTTGCTCAACATAGTATTCGAAGTCCTAGCAATGGCAATCAGACAACAAAGAGAAATAAAAGGTATCCAAATTGGCAAGGAAGAAGTCAAACTCTCTCTCTTCGCAGATGACATGATTCTTTATATGGAAAACCCCAAAGACTCCACCCCCAAACTACTAGAACTCATACAGCAATTCAGTAACGTGGCAGGATACAAAGTCAATGTACAGAAATCAGTGGCTTTCTTAGACACTAACAATGAAAATACAGAAAGGGAAATTAGAGAATCGATTCCTTTTACTATAGCACCAAGAACCATAAGATACATGGGAATAAACCTCACCAAAGAGGTAAAGGATCTGTACTCGAGGAATTACAGAACACTTATGAAAGAAACTGAAGAAGACACAAAATGATGGAAGACCATTCCATGCTCTTGGATCAGAAGAATAAACATTGTAAAAATGTCTATACTGCCTAGGGCAATCGATACTTTTAATGCCATTCCGATCAAAATTCCACCGGTATTTTTCAAAGAGCTGGAGCAAATAATCCTAAAATCTGTATGGAATCAGAAGAGACCCCGAATTGCTAAGGAAATGTTGAAAAACAAAAATAAAACTGGCGGCATCATGTTACCTGATTTCAAGCTTTACTACAAAGCTGTGGTCACCAAGACAGTATGGTACTGGCATAAAAATAGACACATAGACCAGTGGAACAAAGTAGAGAGCCCAGATCCGGACCCTCAACTCTATGGTCAAATAATCCTCAACAAAGCAGGAAAAAATATACAGTGGAAAAAAGTCAGTCTCTTCAATAAATGGTGCTGGGAAAACTGGACAGCTATATGTAGAAGAATGAAACTCGACCATTCTCTTACACCGTACACAAAGATAAACTCGAAATGGATAAAAGACCTCAACGTGATACAGGAATCCATCAGAATCCTAGAGGAAAACGTAGGCAGTCACCTCTTCGATAACAGCCACAGCAACTTCTTTCAAGATATGTCTCCAAAGGCCAAAGAAACAAAAGTGAAAATGAACTTTTGGGACTTCATCAAGATCAAAAGCTTCTGCACAGCAAAGGAAACAGTCAACAAAACAAAGAGGCAACCCACGGAATGGGAGAAGATATTTGCAAATGACAGTACAAAGGTTTGATATCCAGGATCTTTAAAGAACTCCTCAAACTCAACACACACAAAACAGATAATCATGTGAAAAAATGGGCAGAAGATATGAACAGACACTTTTCCAATGCAGACATACAAATGGCTATCAGACACATCATAAAATGTTCATCATCACTAGCCATCAGGGAGATTCAAATTAAAACCACATTGAGATACCACCTCACACCAGGTATAATGGTCAAAATTAACAAGACAGGAAACAACATGTGTTGGAGAGGATGTGGAGAAAGGGGAACCCTCTTACAATGTTGGTGGGAATGCAACTTGGTGCAGCCACTTTGGTGAACAGTGTGGAGATTCCTCAAGAAATTAAAAATAGAGCTTCCCCATGCCCCTGCAATTGCACTCCTGGGTATTTACCCCAAAGATACAGATGTAGTAAAAAGAAGGGCCATCTGTACCCCAATGTTTATAGCAGCAATGGCCAGGGTCACCAAACTGTGGAAAGAACCAAGATGCCCTTCAACTGATGAATGGATAAGGAAGATGTGGTCCATATACACTATGGAGTATTATGCCTCTATCAGAAAAGATGAATATCCAACTTTTGTAGCAACACGGGTGGGACTGGAAGAGATGATGCTGAGTGAAATCAGTCGAGCAGAGAGATTCAATTATCATATGGTTTCACTTATTTGTGGAGCATAACAAATAACATGGAGGACATGGGGAGATGGAGAGGAGAAGGGAGTGTAGGGAAATTGGAAGGGGAGGTGAAACATGAGAGACTATGGACTCTGAAAACAACCTGAGGGTCTAGAAGGGGCGGGGGGTGGGAGGTTGGGGGAACAAGGTGGTGGGTATTAGTGAGGGCACCTGTTGCATGGAGCACTGGGTATGGTGCAAAAACAATGAACACTGTTAAGCTGAAAACAAATTTAAAAAAATGCTAACTAAGCAGATTAAGTCAGTGAGAGAAAGACAAATACCATATGATTTCACTCTTATGTGGAATTTAAGAAACAAATGAGCAAAGTGAAAAAATATAGAGGCAAGCCAAGAAACAGAATCTTAACTATAAAGAGCTACCTGATTGTTACCACAGGACAGGTGGGTGTGGAAATGGGTAAAATAGGTCATAGGGATTAAGGAGTGCTGAACTATGTATAGAATTGCTGAATCACTATATGGTATACCTGAAACTAATATAAAAGTATATGTTAACCGGAAAATAGAAACTTTTTAAAAAAATGAATTTTCTCACTTAGAGACACTTAAAATATTACTTCCCATATTCTCTCCTGATTTTTGAAAATATATCCCCAAAGGTTATGACCAATTATTTTTATTTCAAAATTGTAATTTTCCATTTTGCTACACTGAATATTATCTAAGAAGAGTTAGAAGAACACTGGAGTAGAATTAAATAATCCTGGGTTTTGATCTTGGGCTCCACCACTATCTAGGCTACATGTAGTCTTGACATTTTTCAAGCCATGTGACTTTCAACAAATTAATCTCTATAATGAGGATTCTATAAAAACTGCAACTAGTACTATCCACTCTATCCTAGCACAGGATGGTTGTGAAGAATCAAGTCATTAATGTAGCATGTTATTATCACCATTATCATCTAAGCAGAGAAAACTGAAAGTTATATTTTTAAAAAGGCAAACCATCTTATCAATTGACTTTTGGCAACCAATATCATATATTGGCTTCTTCTGAATAGATGTGAATAAGAAGGCATTAACTCAGTGTATCCTAATAAATACTTTTCATACCTGGCGTAACAAAACACTTCCACATGTTGAATGGTTTTGTCCTTCCTACTAAGAGCAATGCCTTCTTCATTTTCAAGAATCTGCTCTTGCCATGCTGGGCTTTCATTCACAATGTCACTGTTTTCCTAAATAAAACACAGATGAGAAGTTTTAATTAAATTGCAGAGTATTAACCTCTACTTTACTGTGAAAATGTATACCTTTCTCAATTAATGCTTTGCCTTTGGTGCCATCAAAATTCTGAAGTGACTCCAGCATAGTGTGCCATCTTCAAAGGAAAGAGAAGAAATTTGTGTAAAAACCTACCCTGTCAAATGCTAGCTCTGGTATACACCTTTCTACCAAGGTATCTAACATTTTTTTTTTTAATTTGACAGAGAGGTCACAAGTAGGCAGAGAGGCAGGCAGAGAGAGAGGGAGAAACAGGCTCCCCACTGAGCAGAGAGCCCAATGTGGGGCTCGATCCCAGGACCCTGAGATCATGACCTGAGCCGAAGGCAGAGGCTTAAACCGCTGAGCCACCCAGGCGCCCCGGTATCTAACATTTTGATGCAGTCACTGGATGTGCCTCTTTCAACATTATTTAAGAACTAGGACAACTAACCCTCTTTCTGCTGAAAATCAAGTGTGTCTGGTATACGCAGGCTTACAATTACTTCCTTCTACTTTTAGGTCTTTGAAAGTTAGTCACTAGCCAAGTCAAATTTTGATTATATGTAAAAGTATTTTTGAAAAGTATTCAGCCCACTCTAACTGAGGACTGTATAATAATCAACCTCTAAACATTCTATTTTCAGAAAGATAAAATAAAAACAATAATGCATGATAATGTATGTAATCTTATAAGGGTGTAAAGTGGCCCTTCAAAAATTTTAACAATTCCTAATTACATTTTATGGAGATAAATTATATATACAGCAGTATTTGAATACAGGGGATTTCTGGAAATGTCAAGATATGCCCTTTCCAAATGTCAAGGGTCGATTTTTAATCTGTTTAAAATTTTAAAATATTTGGTACACATTTCTCAGAGAAAAAATTTTTTGAATATATATTTTAAAAAAACTAGTAGTGAAACAAAAAAAAACTAGTAGTGAAACAAAAAGTAGTGAAATATAACTACAATATTCTTTGTTTTAAGTAAATTCACTTCAACAAATTTCTAAACTTATAGATTCCATAACATAGGACAATAATTATTTTAAAAGGCTTTTTTTCTCAGGGTCCCTGGGTGGCTCAGTCAGTTAAGCATCTGACTCTTGGTTTTGGCTCAGGTCATGATCTCATGGTCCTGGGATGAAGCTCCAGTTAAGGCTCTGTGCTTAGCAGGGATTCTTCTTCCCCACTCTCTCTCCCTCTGCCCCTCCACCAGCTCATGCACTCTCTCTCTTAAATAAATCTTAAAAAAGAGCTTATTCTCCTGAATTTAACATTTTAAACTGTAGCAAAATAGGGTAGACATCTCTTCTTACTAAGTGTAATTATTAGATTATGTTAAACATACCAACATAGGTAGAAAAGGAGGTGAAATACAGAACTCTGAATGTGTAGACATGGGGTTACCAACCTGAAGAAAAGACTGTGGATCAGCAGACAAAGAGTGAAGGGGAAAGGATATGGTGAAAGAGGATGCTGGAGTAGAAGATCTTAAAAAATATTTTTCAAAAATATTCAATATTTTTTAAATATTTTAATATTAATATTTTAATAGATCTAACCTATTATCAAAATTTATTTTATAAAATTCCCTTTACTCATCAGAAGTTTTCCATTCAGACAACCAAGGTATATTTGTTGTCTTTGTTGTGAGCAGCTAGACTAAATTTTCTCATGGAAGTGCTAAATACATTAAGATAACCCTTATACATACTTCCTAAGAATAAGGTTTGAAACAGGGTTTCTGATCAACACAAATATATGAATATTTAAGGCACATATATAAAATAGTTAAATGCTACTAGCAACATTTACTTCCTTGATTTATACAGTTTGTATTACATGCAATATTATTTTCCAAATATTGCTTGTTTTTCCACACTCTCACTTCATGCAACAGTTTTATTCAAACTGAATCTTCACTGCATCTTCAACATCAATGTCTTTGTCATGACTAGAAGAACCTTTTAAGTCATCTTCCTTCAATTAATTAGTACAACTACAATGCTTATTGTGGTGGTTGGCACATGGCAAGTGTTTAAGTCTTAGCTATATTATTTTCAGCTAACTGAATACAATTTTCTAGAATATATCATACTCCTTTCCCAACTGTCTAAACTCTTGAGATACAGCAATTTTTGATTCCATGTATGATGCTCTCAATAGGAAGTTCATTTCAATCCACATGTACCATTCACATAAAATTGGGACAATTTTTTTAACCTGTCATAAAAATCAGTAAACTCCATGACATAACCTACTCCCCATATTACTATGCTGTATAGGTCCTCTAAAAAACTTCTTTACAATGATATCCAATAGTTGTAGTAGGGAGATCAAAAAACTTACCAAATTCATGTTAAATTTTTCCTTGCTTTTTGTTTTTACTGATTCTGTCAGGTGACTTCTATAAATACACAAACTACCAATGACTCAGACCATTTCAAATTAATGTATTTTCCCCTGAATACTTGGGTTTTTTTTCCTCAAAATATACTACTGAAAGAGCAACTAGTAATATGTGAGATTTAGAAGGACTGAAATTTTTTTCTGAAAGGCTATTTTGGAGAAAACAAATCTTGCCTTATATTTGGGAATGAGAAAATGGTATCAAGTATATATGATGTACTACTCTTCAGCCAACATATCTACGTATATTTAAAAAGCAGTATCTGTATTTTGAAAGCATTGGAAGAACATTAACTAAAAAGATGACTACATAATTTTTGTTAAATAAATAAATAAAAATGAGACATCAATCCTATATTACAGAAGCTTAGGGTTTTATTCAATGTAGGGTTATTATGTGATACAAAATACAACCTAGTAGATTAAAAATCAACTAAAAAGGTTACCTGGTATTCCTTTAGCCAGGACAGTATTCCTGAAAAGCTAAAACTGGCCCAGTTTCCTCCATAGTAGCTTCTTCTGTAACAATAAAAAATAAGAGGAAAGAAAAGGATATAAAAATTAAGCCACTGATCTCCATCACCAAACCACCCTGTACCCTTCAAATAATTTCAGTATTGCCACCTCAGAGTTCAAAACACAATTGGGATGCTGGAAATACTAGGCTGAAATAAAAGTTGGCCTCTCCAAACCCAAAGGTAACTTTCCATTGTATAAGGAAAAAAATCTCTTTGGTCTCCTAGGAGCTTTCTCCACTGATCAAATGCCACTGATCATGTGAATGTGAACAGCTTGATATGGGCATCGAGCATGGAATATAAAAAAAATTTGACTCCTGGGTTAAAAAAAATGGCTGGGGAGAAAACCTTGGTAGATCTCAAGGAAAGCCAATGGAAAAACTACTAAGTTTTCTGTAAAAAACTAAATATCCACTGTCCCCACCACCACCAAACCCATAACCCATGCCAACATACACACTCTCACACACACACACAAATGGCTACTCTAGAGCTAGTGGCCCTGTGTTATTCTTAGCCTTTAGGGCCGAAAATAAAAGTAGCTTCTGGGACACAGTTATTCACTTTTGTAGTAAGTAAAACAAGAACAATATCCCCGCTAATAACTGGGTGAACTATTATTCTTCATTCTATAATCCTGTGAAAAACATCATTCTGTTTTAGAGGACCCAGAGGTCTCCTAACTAGGATCAGGTAAACCTTGTAGACATTGGAGTTCTTATTAACTTTCTTAAGTAAGAGACTCATGGCAACCAGAATTCTCTAATTCAGTACTACATATCTGTACTGGGGCTTCCCAGTTCTTATAAAACTCTTCACATTTATTCTTTGTATTATGAGCCTCAAAGTACACTCAGTTCCACCTACAACATCCACTCTGGTTCTGGGGTGGGAGAGATTCTTGGTTTTGTTTTGTTTTTGTTTTCACTTTTCCTTCTCTGTATTTTTCTCTAATGAAATAAAAATCTATAAAAGCTCTTTTTAAAATGAGATGAAAACTAAAACCTTTAATATCCAAAATCACTCATCCATAGTGCTACTGGAGATCCCCTCAATCTTCTGATATATTTCTCCTCAAACAAATGTTGACAGGCCTGCAGAACAGTCAAACTTAAGGCTCAAGTATTTTACCAATAATCACTGTTTTTGCTCTAATAGAGAAAATGGTTAAACTGAGTATCTGTGAAAATAGGTCTATTAATACAGATCACTGCATTACTTATAATCTGATAGTTCTCTTGAAGATAATGCAAATTCATTCACCATTCAAAAATCTCTAAGGGCTTTAATAAAATTTAGGTAGATTTTCACTTATATTAACAATTCTAGGTGACCACCCTTGCTAACATGTTGGGATCAGGAGACGTGGAAGCTATGATCCCCTGGGTCAGAGAAAATAATGGAAGGAGAAGGTGGGCAACAGCCAGTATACAGAAGAGGGAGGAGTGAAGACAGAGGAGTGTTATAACTAGCGGTATTTCCCATAGAAATTTATACCCTCTTCTCCCCTGCCTGAGAATAATATACACTTCTGCCATCCCTTCCCACTCTCTAAATATAACACTCAACAAAACTAGAAAACAACCAGTGGTGTTAAAAAAAAGAGAACAACTGTCTTTATATTTTTTGTTAAGATATTTAGATTTCTTTTAGGCCACCTTATAGTCATAAATAAGAAGCTCTGACTGTTGGGTAAAAGTTTTAAGATTGAAGTAGATTTATTGGATACATCAATTTATAAGTAATAAATATACATTAGAAATCTGACACTAGGGTAGACAAAGTTTTCTTAGATAACACACAGCAATAAAACTACTAGTAAAGTGGAATTCATCAAAATGAAAAAGTTCTACACTAAATACATCATAAAAATGAATGGGCTAGCCACAAACTAGAAGAAAATAGTCATAAAAGATATCTGACAAAAAGACTGTTATCCAGGATATATAAAGATCTTTTTCAACTTAATAATATGACAAATAATCAAATTTTAAAATGAGCAAAGGGCTTGAACAGACGTTTCATAAAGGAAGATAGATGTGATTAATGAGCACATTAACAAGGCACGCAGCATCATTAGTCATTAGATAAGTACACATTAGTCTATGGCCATACCACCCTGAACACGCCCAGTCTCTGTGATCCGGGAAGCTAAGCAGGGTTGGGCCAGGTTAATACTTGGATGGGAGATAAGTACACATTTTAAAAAAAAAAGCATTAAAAATGAAAGTAATGAAATACCACTACACATCCATCAGAACAGGTAAAATAAAAAGGCTGACAATACCAGGTGTTGGTGTGGATGGCCAGAATGCTCATACCTTTTGGTGGGAGTGTAAAATGGTAAAAATACTTTGGAAAACTGGCAGTTTCAGAAAAAAACTAAACATGTATCTATCCTATGATCCAGTAACTCCATTCCTAGGTATTTACAAACCAGGAAAGTATATGTTCACAAAATACTTATACAAGCTTTTTCATAGTAGCTTTGTTATTTTTTTTAAGATTTTATTTATTTGACAGAGATCACAAGCAGGCAGAGAGGCAGGCAGTGCAGGGGCATAGGTTGGGTGGGGGAAGCAGGCTCCCTGCTGAGCAGAGTGTCCAAAGCAGGGCTCAATCCCAGGACCCTGAGATCACAACCTTAGCCAAAGGCAGAGGCTTTAACCCACTGAGCCACCCAGGCGCCCTAGCTTTTCAAATAGCTCTGTAATTGATCAGAATTCAGATATCCATCAATGGGTGAATAGATAAATAAGCTGAGGTGTATCTATAGGATTGATACTGTTCGCCAATGAAAATGAATACTGGTAACAACAGAGATGAATCTCACAGCTAAGTGAAAGAAGCTTTTACCCAAAAAGAGTACATTCTGAATAATTCCATCTATATGACATTCTAGAACAAGTTAATTATAATAAAAAATATCCCAAGAGTGACTGGGTGGGAGTAAGTGCAGGACTTGACTTCATGGGGCATGAGAGAATTTTCTAGAGCAAAGACCATATTATTTTATTTCAATAAGATTCTTAGTTACATAAGTATATGCATTTCCCAAAACTTACTAAATGGCACACTTAAGATCTGTGTATTTCACTGCATCTAATTTTACCTGAAAGAAAAAGACCCATAAATACTGAACTTAATAATATCAACGCTGAAGTGTTCCAGACTAAAGGTACTTGACTGTGTATAACTACTTTGAAATATACAAAAGACAGAATAATAAATGGAAAGAAAAATGAAAACATGAGCAGTGATGTAATAAAGCAAATACAGTGAAATGTTAATAGTAGAATCTAGGTAGTCATAGATATTCATAGTACAATTTTTTCGACTTTTCTGTCTGAAAATTATAATAAATTGTCAGAAAAAAAAGTAACCTGAGTTTTCAAACATGGACCAAGATGTGCCAATTTCCACAGTATTTTCAGCTACTATCAAAACTCTAAAAATAGTCTAAAAGAAAACCATCTTGCTGTTTCTCTCCATTATTAAATGACCTAAGGTCAGTTCATGATCAAAATCTTTTTTCCCCTATATTTGGTCATGTTTTCTGAGAGCTAACTGGTTCTAGTATTTTTCCATGCAGCTCACATTTTCAACTTTTCCTGTTGATATGCTCTTAACCTTAGCAGCTGGTGGTCTGATCCAATGTATGTAAAAGGTGAAACATGTAATTCTGACAAAAGAGGGTAACATAATTATTAATAAACTCACTATAAAACCAACACAGATTTTATTAAGTTCATTTTGGTATTTGTATAGTTTTAAGTATGGTTTATAATACCCTTTAAAGAGAAAACAAAAGACTTTAGGTATCAAAAGCAATATGGCAAAAAGAAAATGAAAAAAATCAATGTAACATTCTAATATGCTCCCCAGGAAAACTATTCCAATGAAATAGTAAAAATTAAATTTCACCAAATGTTTTCTTAAATTTTATTTTTAAAAATACAGCTTCAGAACTATGACAAATTTCAATTTATAAAACATTATGTCTACTCTCTTTAGAAGTCTTTCTGCAGGGAATAACAAAGCAAGGTTATGGTTATTTTTTTTTAAACCCCATAGATACAATTTATTTTAAGGACAAAGTGAGAACTTCCTGACATTAAAAAAAAAAAAAAAAAGAAGGGTAATGGAACATTTTCTGCCAATTTTGTGTCACAACTGCCCTGTACATCAAATAAAGGAAAAAGTAGGTTTTTTTTAAGATTTATTTATTTATTTGACAGAGAGAGAGATCACAAGTAGGCAGAGAGGCAGGCAGAGAGAGAGAGGAGGAAGCAGTCTCCCCACCAAGCAGAGAGCCCGACAACGCGGGACTCAATCCCAGGACCCTGAGATCATGACCTGAGCCGAAGGCAGAGGCCCAACCCAAAGGCAGAGAGAGAGGCCCAACCCACTGAGCCACCCAGGCACCCAAGGAAAAAGTAGTTTATGATGAAGGATGATGTGTATCTCTAATGCCAGGGAATGCTATTTTATATGGTAAAAAGAATTCCTTAAAACTAGAGTCTCTTTGTGGAACTAGAAAAAGACTGTTCATTGTATTTAAACAACAAATATAAAACTAATGTCTAGGGTGGCTAGGTGGCTCAGTCGGATACGTAGCCAGCTCTTGATTTTGGCTCAGATCATGAGCTACCTGGGATCGAGTTCCAAATCTGGCTCTGTGCTTGGTGGGGAAGTATGTTTGTCCCCCTTCCCTTCTACCCCTCCCCACCATTCACACACGTGTGCTCTCTTGCAAATAAATGAATCTTAAAAAAATAAATAAATAAAAATAAAAATAATGCCTAAAGTCCTCTAAAGTTTCACGACAGTTAAGTGACCTAAAATTTTCAGCTCAAACAGTAAAAATCACAAATGGACATTTTTATTTTCAAAGATAAAAAAAAGCCCAATAATCACAACACTGATGTATAGCTCTCCACTGTGTGAAATGTTGACCTTAAAACTGTAGAAAACATGATTTTAATCTTTCTAAAGTTTTACAAAGCTTACTTAGCATACTGCCTAAGTTTTTCCAGATGCAGAAAGGAAATGGTTACATAATTATCTCCATTAACACCAACCAATAAAACAGAAAAAGATAGCATTAAAACAATAACAAGAAGATTTCTCATCCTTTACATAGTATTTAATATTAAAGCAACATCATTTTGTTTCATGTTTACTAACAAAAAGAAATACATTATGGGCACACATAAAGAAAGCTGAGCTATATGAGAAGGCTGCGTAGTAAACCTATTAATTAGAGCCTATTTATTAAATCCTAACAATCTTCTTTTCCATTGTGTGTCATAATTACAATCCAGTGTTGAACATTCAGCAACACCCATAGCTACATGATGCTAAACTGCATCTTTACAGGGAAATGGCTTCTGTAAGCAAGGACAAGAACATTAACAAAAGACAGAGCTACAAATATTCAGGCACACAGATCTAGGAATTGTTTTAATTATTAAAGAACATAGGAGTTAAAAAGGGAAGCACCACAGATCAACCTCTAGGCCTTCCCTATTCTATATTCACTACTCCTAATTCCATTTCCTTATATAGTAGTAATTCCACCCCTTCCAATGACAGCATTTTTAATTTTTTGTTTTTAAAACTGTTTTCACAACAATTTTCTCATGGATTTTTCCAGCAATCCTGTAAAGCAGGTATGGTATTATTTTACAGATGAAGACACTGAGACGGTCTATGTAGAAATTAAGTCACTATTTCAGGGCCACACAACTGCAACTGGTAGAAGTGCAGTTAAAACTCAGTTCTGCTAAACCCTAATCCTATCCATTGGAACATAATCCCAAATTCTAAACTGGCTAGGATTATTTAATCAATAAGATATTATAGTGTACCTGTGGTTCAATGAAGCCAAACACTTCAAATACTTGTGGTAAACAAAGCGTAATGTATAAACTTGTCAAAAACCATCAAACCGTACACCTGAAACTAATTTAGTGTTTCAACTACACTCAAATAAAAAAAAATGGCACCTGGGCCTGATTACTAAATTCACCTTTTCCAAAATGTATCCCATTAATAACATGGACTATTAATAGGTGTTCCAAGGGGGGTTAAAAGGTACAATGACAAAATAAATTTGGAAAATGCTAGGTTTTTAAGTTAAACCACCAAAAAAATGGTTTATGACAGAGCTTCTCAGCACCATTATGAGCTGTATGAGAAGACTGAGTATTAAACCTATTAATTAGAGCCTTTTTATTAAATTCTTGGTGTTTATGTCTGCTCTCACCAATAGGAAAAAAGTTAGTCAAGCAATGAACTTTTTTTTTAAAAAAAAGCATTTGAAGGGAGTGGGTTTCAACAAAACATATTTTGAGAAATGCTACCTTAACACATTAATGAGAAGGATAAAAATAGGATAATACATATTATAGCGCTTGCCATTTTCCATTCACTACCATTTAATGTTCACAAGAATCCCAAGAGATTGGTGCTAAAAATATCCCCATTTTACAATTAGGAAAAAACCAAAAACAACCAAGAAGTTGAGGATCTTGTTTATTTAACTCACTCAGATAGGAAATGGCCTGAATTTAAGCCCAGGCCATATCAGGCCCCAAAGTCTAAGCTCTTTCCACTATAAAGATGGTCTTCTATTATCTTTAAGATTGTAATATTTAAAATTATGAACATAAGCATATAACAAAACCCAGAATCTAACTTACTATAAATAAAGGCAATGGAATTTGTTTACAGACATTAGACAGAATGAAGTCTAATTTTTGTTTTGCTTCTCCAATTCATCTGGATAATGAAAATGGGAAAATAATTTCATGACTACATCTACTCTAATCTCAGAGCGGGAGGGACTATTCATTTCCAGGACCTAAAATACAACCTTTTTTTTTTTTTCCTGCATTTCTCAACTTTAATGTGTGCTTTTCTGTATATGATAAAAGTGGGAAAATAAGTGTGTCTTGTCTACTACTATTGACTTGCCAGCTAGTAAAGAATACAAATATACCATATGCATTAAGGGAATTATTCTATTTCAATTTGATTGGAATACTATAAAGAATCATGACATGTTTCTACTTTCCTAGTTGACAAATAACTGAACAGACTAGGGAATACATTGGATTTACTCCGGACACAAATTCTCCTTTACTAAACCTCCACATACCTGATACACAAGCCAGCCAAGTTCCTTTCCCATCCACCCATTACAAGATCAAGGCAGGTGGGCCTCCTTGGTAGAGTATGCAGATGTAATTCTAATGTTAGAGAGGATGATCAGGCCCTTATATGGTTTTAAAATTATCCCATAAGGCTACATTAAGTTGCTTTGGTAGTCAGATCAATCTTCCAGAATGAAATACTCCCAGGCTAAGTCCCCAGTAATTAGGGCTGGAGAGAGACCCTCCTATGTTGACAGTTATTAGCCACTGATATAAGGCCACCCACTCAAGTACATTTTTACACAACCAAACCAGGTAGATCAGTAAGTATTGTACACAGATTGCCCTCAATTCTTGTTTTTCTCTGTGATCTCATCTATCCTTACTGACTCAATTATCACTTCTCTGCTGATGACTTACAAATTGCTATCTCCAATCTGAGCATTTCTGGTAAGCTCCAGACTCACAGCTATTTTGGGTCTGAAAGTACAAATGAGTCATCAGCATACTGGACAACTCCATTTTATCCCCGATTAATTTTAATCTCTACGTGATGAAAAGACAAATTTATTATCTCTTACCCACCCCCATGATCCTACTGGGCTTTTGCAGTAACTCTTCAAGGTAAGTCATACACTAGCCACATTTTAGACTTGAGGAAAAGAACTTAAATCACATAACTAATCACTGATAGAGTCACAATTTGAATCAGGTCTCTTGGCCATCGAGTCCAGTATTTATGTCCAATTTGTGTCCAAACAGATAAGCTGTTTTCCGACCTCACAGCTTATCTCAGAGGAAGAGCACAGGCTTTGCTATCAAAAGGACCTGGGTTTAAATCCTGGTTCTTCCTGTAATAGACATGTGACACTGGAAAAGTTATTTCAATTCTCTTAATTTGTTTCCTCATCTGCAAATGGGGAAAAATTATATTTCTCCTAAAAAAGTATATTTCAGAGAAATTTTAGAGAAATGTAGTAAAATCAAATAACTTAATATTTGTAAACTTCCTAACACAGTACCCAGCAAATATTCCATAAATGGGAGCTATTATTATTATATCACACCATCTCTAATAGCAAACAACATGTTGAATGCTAGATTAGGTTAAGCACATTAAAATCACTTTCAATTATAGGGGCACCTGGATGGCTCTGTGGGTTAAAGCCTCTGCCTTCGGCTCAGGTCATGATGCCAGGGTCCTGGGATGGAGCCCCGCATCAGGCTCCCTGCTCAGCAGAGAGCCTGCTTCCCTTCCTCTCTCTCTGGCTGCCTCTCTGCCTACCTGTGATCTCTGTCTGTCAAATGAATAAATAAAATCTTTTTTTAAATAAATAAATAAATAAATAAAATCACTTTCACTTATAAATTGGTGCCACAGACATCATGGTATCTCTTTATAGTGAGAGAATATGGAAAGGAGAAAACTAGGGCAACATTTAATTCTTTAATATCTGATATACGTTTTTTCTCATCCCCATAGGAGAGCACTGTTTTCTTTCTTTAGCTAAATAATAGAAGGGAGAGGACTCCTGCAAGATGGTAACAAAGGAGGATCCTCAATTCACCTCTTCCCATGCACACACCAAACCTTCAACTACATATGGATGATTTCCCTCTGAAATATATTTGAAAACAAGATGAACAGAATCCACAACAAAGAATAAAAAAGCCACAACCAGATGGCAGGAAAGGCAGAGACACATTCTTGCCACAACCCTATCCTGGTTCTGGGGTACACAATAGAAAGGGGTCTCACAAGTCCAGTGCTTCTCAATGTGTACATATTAGTAAGCAATAACTACTTACTAATCAATAATTACTTTAAATACAAATGGACTAAATTCTCCTAACAAAAGACAGAGTAGATGAATGGATAAAAATGTAAGACTATCTAGGGGTACCTGGATGGCTCAATCAGTTAAGCATCTGCCTTCAGCTCAGGTCATGACCTAAGGGTCCTGGAATTGAACCCTGCATCTGGCTCCTGCTCAGCAGGGAGTCTGCTTCTCCCACTCTCTCTGCTCCCTTCATGCTCTCTCTATTATCTCAAATAAATAAGATCTTTTTTAAAAAACAACAAGACAGAGTCCATAGGCTCTCATGGTTCATCTCCCCTTCCAATTTCCCACAACTCCCTTCTCCTCTCCATCTCCCCATGTCCTCCATGTTCTTTGTTATGCTCCACAAATAAGTGAAACCATATGATACTTGACTCTCTCTGCTTGACTTATTTCGCTCAGCATAATCTCTTCCAGTCCCGTCCATGTTGCTACAAAAGTTGGGTATTCATCCTTTCTGATGGAGGCATAATACTCCATCGTGTATATGGACCACATCTTCCTTATCCATTCGTCCGTTGAAGGGCATCTTGGTTCTTTCCACAGTTTGGTGACTGTGGCCATTGCTGCAATAAGGGGGGTGGGAGGTTGGGGAACCAGGTGGAGGGTAATAGAGAGGGCACGTATTGCATGGAGCACTGGGTGTGTTGCAAAAACAATGAGTACTGTTACGCTGAAAATAAATAAATAAATTTAAAAAAAACAACAACAACAAGACAAAACACAAGACCATCTATATGCTGCCTACAAGAAACTCACTTCTTACAGGACAAAGACTGGAAGTAAATTGATAAAGTATATTCCATGCAAATGGAAACAAAAAGCTGCTATAGCTGTTCTTCTATCACACAAAATAGACTAAAACAAATAATGTAATAAAAGACCAAGAGGGACACTACATAATGATAAAGGTGTCAATCTAGCAAGAAGATAGAACATTTATAATTAAATATGCACCCAACAGAGGATCACCAAAATATATAAAGCAAATATTAGCAGACCTAAGGGAAAAAATGGCAACAATACAATAATAGTGAGGGACTAACACCCCACATACATCAATGGGTAGATCATCCACACAGAAAATCAATAAGGAAACACTGACCTTGACTGACACATTAGACTAGGTGGACTTAATTGACATATACAGAACATTCATTCATTCCCAAAGCAGCAGAATACACATTCTTCTCAAGTGCATGTGGAATGTTCCCCAAAAGAGATTACATGTTAAGCCACAAAACAAGTCTCAATAAATTTAAGACTGAAATTGTATCAAACATCTTTTCCAGCCACAATGTTATGAAACTAGATATCAATTACAAGAAGAAACCTGGAAAAAAGTCACGAATACATGGAGATTAAACAACAATGTAGAAAGTAATTTCTTTGACTTCAGTCTTGACAATATGGCTTTTAGATCTGATTCCAAAGATGACAGCAGCAGCAAAATCAAATGGATCTAGATTAGATGAAAAAGCTTATGCACCGTGAAGTAAATCATTAACAAAATAAAAAGGTAATCTATTGAAAGAGAAGACATTTACAAAAGTGTATCCAATAAGGGGGCAATATCCAAAATAGCCAAAGAACTCATACAAATCAACACAAAAATAGCAACTTAACTAAAAAATGGGCAGAATACCTGAACATTTACCAAAGACATACAGATGGGCAACAGGCACATACAAAAAAGCTTAGTATCACTAACCATTAGGGAAATGCAAACCAAAACCACTATGAGATACTACCTCATGCCCATCATCAAAAATTCAAGAGGAACTTCCTGGGAAAGTAGCAAAGAAAGAAGATCCTAAGCTCACCTCATTCCACAGATATATAACCTATTTATCAGTGTAAATAACCTAGAGAATGACCTAAAGACTGGGCAGAACACTCTTCAGATAAATGCAGAGAAGGGGCCATATTGAAGAGGGTAGGTAGGGCAGAGAAGTGGAACTAAAGGAACTTGGAGGACTGTCCAACGGAGGAGAGAGGGTGTGGGCACAGAAAGGGGAAAGAAATAGATTCTCACCCTGGGAAAGGGAACCCCATGGGGAAAATGAATATCTGAAACACTGAAAAACCAGAGGGGCATAATTTTGCAAATTCTTATAGTTAACGGGGTTTCATACCAGGAACTTTAAAAATCAGCAGGCTGGGTTCTGGGAGAGCACTGAGGACTATAAGAAACTAGATCCCTGCCCTTAAAAAGACCACACAACAAACAGCCCTCTGTGAAGATATAGTATAGAAGCAGCAGTTTGATAAAGGCCTGAGATATATAAGAATATTTATTTACTATTTCAGAGCCTGTGCTGGCAGGGCAAGGATCACTGGGAGACTTCTCCAGGAACAAGCTGGAAGGCACGATTTCCCTCCCCTGCCCCCAGCCTAGATATGTGAACAATTGCAGGAACAAGCACAGGGCCAACACCTACTAACTAACAAGCAAGCAGCAAGCCCCACCCCTGTATTCTCCTCAGACATACCAGGGCCCATCCAAAGCAGTGCCACAAGTCTGGCAAGGTGTGAATAGACCAGACAGGGCCCAGCTCAACTCCAAAGTGACTTCTACCTTGGGCAGAGGGGAAAATAAGCACACCCAACATTCTGACTACAGCCCCAGTCATGAGCTAGGGGCAAAAAGCCGCTCTTACTGCACAATGCAGTAAGATGTTTGATTTGCAAGATGTTTGATACAATTTCAGTCTTCTTAAATTTATTTACTGCAGGCTCCAACCACCAATGAAAGCTTCTCAAGGGACAACACAGGGAAACTACCCAGCAGTTTGGTGCTATGGATCTTCAGCAAACACATGGTCTGACTCAACTCAAGCCCAAAGGGGCCCAAGACTGGCCCAACAACAACACAGGGACCAAACCCTTCCCATAAGAGGCAGAGAGAGCCATTACAAACGGCTAATGTCTTTTCTCAAGAGACATTACACCGCAGAGCACCACAGAAGCTCTTCTAGATAAGGCACTACTTTCAAGAGAAGAAGTAGCTGACTGTCCTAACATACAGAAATAGACACAAAGAATTATGCAAAATGAGGAGACCTCAGAGGACTATGTCCCAAATGGAAGAGGACAAAATCATTGCAAAGAAAGCTAAATGAAGCAGACACAAGTAAAATGCATGATAAAGAATTTTACAGAATGGTCCTAAAGATATGTACCAGATATGAGAAGAGTGGAGGACCTCTGTGAAACCCTTAACAAAGGGTTAGAAAATGGGGAGCCTGGGTGGCTGTCAGTCAAGCATCTGACACTTGATTTCAGCTCAGATCATGATTGCAGGGTCATAGAATCAAGCCCCTCATCGGGCTCTGTGCTCAGTGGGGTGTCTGCCTGAGATTCTCCCTCTCCCTCTGCTCCTCCCCACTGTGCTCATGCACGCACCTTCTAAACTAAATAAATAAATCTTTAAAAAGGGGATCAAAGACATAAAAAAGAACCAATGAGAAATGAAGAACTCAGTAACTGAAAGTAAAAATATACTACAGGGAATAAACAGCAGACCACAAAAAGCAGAAAAACCACCCCTGAAATAAATACTACATTATATGTTAATATAGAAAGGAGAAAAACAGATTAACAGAAGAACAGAGTAATGAAAAGTATTCAAACTAAACAGGAGAGAAAAAAATAAAAACTGAAAACACATTTTGGAATTCAGTAACATCATCAAGTGTTAAAAACATTCGTATTATTGGGATCTGAGAAGAGAGAGAAAAGAAAGCAGAAAATTTGAAAAAGTAATAGCTGAAAATTTTATGAATCTGGAGAAACAGAAATCAAGATGAAGGCATAAAGGGTGTCCCCCAAAAAAATCAACAAAAGAGGTCCACACAAAGACATGTAGTAATGAAAATGGCAAAAAGCAGTGGTGATAAAGTCAATTTTAAAAGCAGCAAAAGAAAACACTTCCACATAAGGGAAACTCCTAAGACAATCAGCTAATTTTCTTCAGCAGAAACTTGACAAGCGGGGCGCCTGGGTGGCTCAGTGGGTTAAAGCCTCTGCCTTCAGCTCAGGTCATGATCCCAGAGTCCTGGGATCGAGCCCCACATCAGGCTCTCTGCTCTGCAGGGAGCCTGCTTCCTCCTCTCTCTCTGCCTGCCTCTCTGCCTAGTTGTGATTTCTCTCTGTCAAATAAATAAAAAATATTTTAAAAAAAAAAAGAAAAAAAAAAAAGAAAGAAACTTGACAAGCCTTAACAAGATGATATATTCAAGGTACTGAAAGGAAAAAACCTGGAGCCAAGAAGACTCTATCCAGCAAGGCTATCATTCAGAACAGAAGAGATAAAGAGTTTCTCAGACAAGCAAAAATTAAAAGAATTCATGACTGCTAAACCAGCCCTACAAGAAATGTTACCAGGGACTCCGAGTGGAAGAGAAAGACCACAAGCAGGAGTAAGAAAAATAGGAAGAACAAAAGCAATAAAATTAAGTATCCCTATAAAAATCAGTCAAGAGAAGCACAAAGTAAAGGGATGTAAAGTATGATACCATGTACTTAAAACTTAAGGGGGTAAAGGTGTAAACATTGAGCTCAACCTTACAGGATCACCAACTTATAGACTGCTATCTGTATAAGATGATCTGTACAAACAGAATGGTAACCACAAATCAAAAACCGGTAAGAGAGGGGCGCCTGGGTGGCTCAGTGGGTTAAGCCTCTGCCTTCAGCTCAGGTCATGATCTCAGGGTCCTGGGATCGAGCCCCGTATCGGGCTCTCTGCTTGGCAGGGAGCCTGCTTCCTCCCCTCTCTGGCTGCTGCTCTGCCTACTTGTAATCTCTCTCTTTCTCTCTCTCTCTCTGTAAAAAAGAAAAAAAAATTAAAAAAAAAAACTGGTAAGAGATATACATAAAAATAAAAAGGAATCCAAATATATTACTAAAGAAAGCCAACTAACCATGACAGAAGAGAGCAAAGGAACAGAGAACTACAAAAACAATCATAAAATGAATAACCAAATGGCAATAAACACATACCTATCAATAATTATGTTGAATGTAAAAGAATTAAGTGCTCCAATACAAAGTCATAGGGTGATAAAATGAATTAAAAAAAAAATCCAGGGGTACCTGGGTGGGTCAGTGGGTTAAGCCTCTGCCTTCGGCTCAGGTCATGATCTCAGGGTCCTGGGATCAAGTCCCACATCGGGCTCTCTGCTCGGCAGGGAGCCTGCTTCCTCCTCTCTCTCTCTGCCTGCCTCTCTGCCTACTTGTGATCTCTCTCTGTCAAATAAATAAATAATCTTAAAAAAAAAAAAAATCCAGGGGCGCCTGGGTGGCTCAGTGGGTTAAAGCCTCTGCCTTTGGCTCAGGTCATGATCCCAGGGTCCTGGGATCGAGCCCCGCATCGGGCTCTCTGCTCAGCAGAGAGCCTGCCTCCCCCTCCCTCTGTGCCTGCCTCTCTGCCTACTTGTGATTTCTGTCTGTAAAATAAATAAAATCTTAAAAAAAAATCCAAAACCCATCTTTTTGCTCCCTACAAGAAACTCATTTCCTACCCAGTGACACATTCAGACTGAAAGTGAAGGGATGGGAAAGCATTCATCATGCAAATAAATGTGAAATACAGCTGGGCTAGCAGCACTTCTGACAAAATAGGCTTTAAAACAAAGACTAACAAGAGACAAAAAAAAGAACACTATGTAATCATAAAGGAAACAATCCAACAAGAAAATATAATAATTTTAAGTAAATATTCATGGCCGCAACATGGAAGGACCCAAATACATAAAGCAGCTAGTAACAAACATAAAGGAATTAATTAACTAATTAACTAATGGGGGGGACTTACCATCCCACTTACAACAATGGGCAGATAATTCAAACAAAATCAAAAGGGAAATAGTGCTTTGAAGGACACACTGCAGAAGTTGGATTTAACAGATATATTCAGAACAATCCTGAAACACCAGAACACATTCTTTTCAAGTACATATGGTACATCCTCCAGAAAAGATCACATATTAGACCACAAAACAAATCTCAACAAATTGAAAAAAAAATGGAAGTCATACCATGCGTCTTTTCTGACCACACTGTGAAACTAGAAATCAGCCACAAGAAAAAATCTGGAAAGAGCACAGATACATGGAAGATAAACAACATGCTATAACACAATGAATGGGTTAAATGAGAAATCAAAGAAGAAATAAAAATATAAATGGAAACAAATGAAAATGAAAACACAACAATATAAACTCCCTGGGAGGCAGCAAAAGCTGTTCTAAGAGGGATGTGGCAGTAGAAGTCTTCCTCAGAAAGCAAGAAAAATCTCAAACAACCTAACCTTACACCTACAGGAGCTAGAAAAAAGAATAACAAAACCCAAAACCAAAAGAAGGAAGGAAATAATAAACATTAAAGCAGAAATAAACAAAACAGAAACTAAAAACACAACAGAACACATCAATGAAACCAGGAACTGGTTCTCTGAAAAGATCAAAAAAACAGATAAATATTTAGCTAGATTCATCAAATAAGAGAGGACTCAAACAAGATCAGAAACGAAAGAACAGAAATAACCAATCCCAGAGAAATACAAAGAATTGTAAGAGAACATTATGAAAAATTATATGCCAACAAACTGAACAACCTAGAAGAAATTAATAAATACATATAAACATATAATCTCCCAAAATTGAATCAGGAAGAAATAGAAAATCTAAACAGATTACCAACAAAGAAATTGAATAAGTAATCAAAGAATTCCTCCAATAAACAGAAGTCCAGGATTACATGGCTTCACAGGTGAATTCTACCAACACTTAAAGATTAATACCTATTCTCAAACTTTTCCAAAAATTTAAGAGGAAGGAAAGCTCCCAAATTCATTCTATGAGGCCAGCATTACCCTGAAGCCAAAACAAGATAAATACAGCACAAAAAAGAATACAGGTGGATAACTCTGATGAACACAAATAGAAAAATTCTAAAGATAATATTACTAAACCAAATCCAACTGTACATTATAAAAAACCATTCACCACAATCAAATGGGATTGGTTCCAAGGATTTAAGGATAGTTCAATATTTACAAATCAATCAACATGATATCAACAAGAGTAATAATAAAAACCATATGATCATTACAACAGATGCAGAAAAAGCACTTGACAAAGTACAACTTATATTCGCAATGAAAACCCTCAATAAAGTAGGTTTAGTGAGAACATACTTCAACGTAATAAAGGCCATATATGAAAAACCCACAGTTAACATCATCCTAAGGAAACTGAAAGTTTTTCCCCTAAGGTCAGGAGCAAGACAAGGATGTCCACTCACACCACATTTATTTAACATGGTACTGGAAGTCCTAGCCACAGCAATCCTACAACAAAAAGAAATAAAAGGCATTCAAATCGGTAAGTAAAACTTTCACTCTTTGCAGATGACATAATACTACATACAGAAAACCCTACAGGCTTCCCCAAAATATTACTAGAACTGATTAAATGAATTCAGTTAAGGTTATAGGATATGAAGTTGATATACAAAATCCATTGCCTTCTGTACACTAATAATGAAGTAGCAGAAAGAGAAATTAAGAAAACAATCCCATCTACACTTTCACCAAAAATTATAAAATACCTAGGAAGAGACTTAACTAAGGAGGTGAAAGGCCTGTATTCTAAAAACTATGAAACACTGATGAAAGAAATTGAAGACAATACAAACAAATGAAAAGATATTCCATGCTCATAGAAGATCAAATATCATTAAAATGTTCATACTATGCAAAGGAATCTACACATTTAATGCAATCCGTATCAAAATACCAACAGCACTTTTCACAGAACTACAACAAACAAACCTAAAATTTATATGGAACTACTAGCCAAAGCAATCTTCAAAAACAAAACTGGAGGTATTACAATCACAATTTCAAGATGTATGATAAAGCTGCACTAATCAAAATAGTATAGTACTGGCACAATAATGAACACATAGCCCAATGGAACAGAATATAAAATCCAGAAATAAACCCATGATTATATGGTCAAATAATCTTCCACAAAGCAATACTGAATAAATACTGAATGGGGAAAAGCCAATCTTCTTTAACAAATGGTGTCAGAAAAATTGGACAGCTACATGAAAAAGAATGACACTGGACCACTTTCTTAAACAAATATAAAAATAAACTCAAAATGGATTAAAGACATAAATGTGAGACATGAAACCATAAAAATCCTAGAAGAGGGCTCAGGCATTAATTTCTCTGATATCAGCTGTAGCAACATCTTTGTAGATAGGTCTCCTCAAGCAAGGGAAACAAAAGCAAAAATAAACTATTGGGACTACATCAAACTGAAAAGCTTCTGCAGAGCAAAGGAAACAAAAGCACTAAAAGGCAACCTACAAAATGGGAAAAGATATTTGCAAATGACCTGATAAAGGGTTACTATCCAAAATATATAAAGAATTTATACAATTCAACATTAAAAAAAACCCAATTTAAAAATGGTAAGACATGAACAGACATTTCTCCAAAGAAGACGTCTAAATGGCCAGCAGATGCACGAAAAGATGCTCACCATCACTCATCATCAGGGAAATGCAAATCAAAACTATGAGATTATCACCTCACACCTGTCAAAATCACTAAAATCAAAAACACAAGAAACAAGTGGTGACAAGGATATGAAGAAAAAGGAACCCTCATGCACTGTTGATGGGACTACAAACTGGTTCAGCCACTATGGAAAATAGCATGAAAGTTCCACAAAAACTTAAGAGAATTAGTATATAATCTGGGAATTCCACTACTGGATATTTGCCCAAAGGATACAAAACACTAATCTGAAAAGATATATGCACCCCTATGTTTACTACACCTTTATTTATTTACAATAGCCAAATTATGTAAGCAGCCAAACTGCCTATAGATATAGATATATAGATATACAGATCTACTTATCTCCAGTGGAATATTATCCATAAAAAAGATTGAAATCTTGCTATTTGCAACAACATGGATGGATCCAGACAGTATAGCGCTGTGTGAAATCAGTCAAACACAAATACCATTTATGATTTTACTAATATGGGGAATTTAAGAAACAAAACAAAGTAGAAGAGAGACAAATCAAAAAACAGACTCTTAACTACAGAGAATACACGGATGGCTACCAGAGGGGAGATGGTGGAGTGATGGGTGAAATAGGTGAAGGGGGTGAAGAGTACACTTATCTTGATGAGCACTGAGTAATATACAGTATTTCTGAATCATTATATTGTACATCTGAACATAATAACACTGTTAGCTATACTGGAATTAAAGTTTTAGTAACAGTAAAATTAAAAAAAATTAATCAAGAAATAACAAGTGTTGGTGAGAATAAGTAACAGGGAACCCTCATGCTGTGCCAGTGGGAATGTTAACCAGTGCAGCCTCTAAGGGAAACAGTATGGAGTTTCCTCCAAATATTAAAAATAGTACCACCATATGATCTAGCAACTCCACTTCTAAGTATTTATCTAAAGAATAATAATATATAATTCAAAAATTATATAATTTTTTATATTTGTATGTGCCAAACCAACAATTATGTATTGAATAATACATAATTCAAAAATTTATGTGCACCCCTAGGTTAACTGCAGCATTCTTTACAAAAGCCAAGATATGGAGAAAACCTAAGTACACACTGATAGACGAATGGATAAATATTTATACACATACACACATGCACACACAAATACTACTCTGCCATAAAAAGAATGAAATCTTGCCATTTGAGAGCACCTGGAAGAACTTAAGGGTACTATGCTAAATGAAATAAATCATAGGAAAGGGAGGGAAGATGGCAGAAGACTAGGGGAACTTGTTTCATCTGGTCCCTTGAATTGAGCTAGGTATCTATCAACCACTCTGAATACCTGTGAATTCAAACAGAGATCTAAAAAAAAGAATTGCTGGAATTCTACCAATAGAAAAGCAACTGCTTTTTCCAAGGTAGGAGATGAGAAGAGAATCTGAGGGTGATATAACAGAAGATAGAAGGCAGGGGGAGGAAGCCTCTGTAAGCCAGCTACCAGAAAGTAATGCAGCCCTGAAGCACAAAACTGAACCTTCAGAAGTCTGCTCCAGTGAGAAATGCCCCTGCCTGAAAGGTGCTTGGGTGGCTAAGCAGGGCAGAATCCTAAGTGCAACAGTGTGGTTTCAGGATCCCCAGATCACAGAAATGGGGGTACCTGAGCTGGCAGAGTTCCCAAGCACTGAAACTGGTTACTGTCAGGGAGCGCAGGAGGGGGGCTCTCATCTCAGTTTGCCATAAACCAGTAACAGCAGCACACTACTCTCATGCCAGGCTCGTCAAAGGGCAGAAATGCAGTGACCCTCCGCCTTCCCCCAGGAGGGGCGGCAGAGGTGCAGGCAACATCAGGGACCACTCTCCAAGCAGAGGTCCTGCAAAGATCAGAAAGGCAATGACCCTCCACCCTTCCCTGGAGGATCTGTGCCAACACACACGGCAGGAGTCTGCAGTTTGGCACACACAAAAGAGAAGATTGCTTATCCCTGAGGGTTTACTGAAGAGAGAGGGCCGTGACCTTTCAGTTCTGTGGCTGGAGATCAGAACGTGGCCATTTTTTATTTTTATCCTCTAGAAGGGCACAGAAAGCCTTCAGGGAAGAAAAGCCACATACAGCAACCCAAAGCCACTTACACTGAGCCCCACCCCTTGGACAAGCGTTGTTGTAACTCCACCCAGGCAAAAACACCTAAGAATCAGGGCAGCAGGACCCTCCCCCAGAAGACTGGCTAGAACAACTGGCAAACACCAAATTTAAAGAGCCTATAGGACTACAAAACCCAGTGCTACGGGAAAAGACTACATGGAATTCGAGATTTTTTTCTCACGATTCAATCATTGCTCAGTTTAAAATTTTCCTTTTATTGAGTTTCTTATTTTAAGAACTCTTTGTTTTTAAGTCTTTTTTTAACTTTCATTTTCTACATTTATATTTTATAGATATATTATTCATTTTTTACTTCCATTCACTGTATTTAATTTTATTTTTGTATATATGTAACTTTTGGGTTCCTTACAACTTTGGGATTTAGTGTCTTCTAATAAGCAGACCAAAATACACCCAGGACCAAGTAGATCACTCTGTTTTGACATAGCTGGGAGGTTACCAACCCTCCTATCAGCAAATTTGCTTGCAAACCAAAGACTGTAGTAAGGGATGAAGGACACTATATATCATACTTAAAAGGTCTACCCAACAAATCTAACATTTACAAATATTTATGCTCCTAACTTGGGAGCAGCCAATTATATCAACCAATTAATGACCACATTAAAGAAACACACTGATAATAATACAATGATAGTAGGGGAATTCCATACCACATTCACACCAGTGGACAGATCATCTAAGTAGAAGATCAACAAGGAAACAAAGTCTCTGAATGACATAGAAGACCAGATGGACTACAAGATATATACAAAGTGTTTCATCATAAAGCAACAGAACATACATTCTTCTTGAGTGCACATGAAACATTCTCCAGAATAGATCACATACTGGGTCACAAATCAGGTCTCAACCGGTACCAAAAGACTGGGATTATTCCCTGCATATTTTCAGACCACAATGCTTTGAAACTTGAACACAATCACAAGAGGAAATTTGGAAGGAACTCAAACACTTGGAGTTATAAAGAGCATCCTACTAAAAAATGAATGGATCCACCAGGAAATTAACAAAAGAATTTTTTAAAAACTCATGAAAACTAATGAGAATGAAAACACAACTGTCCAAAACCTTTGGGATATAGCAAAGGCAGTCCTAAGAAGGAAGTACATTTCAATACAAGCCTCTCTCAAAAAATTAGAAAAATCTCAAATACACAAGAAAACCTTATATCTAAAGGAGCTTAAGAAAGAATGCCAAATAAAGCCTAAACCAAGCAGGACAAGAGAAATAAAAAGGTTAGAGCAGAAATCAATTATATAGAAACCAGAAGAAGAGTAGAACAGATCAACAAAACTAGAAGCTGGTTCTTTGAAAGAATTAGTAAGATCAATAAACCCTTAGCCAGGGGCACCTGGGTGGCTCAGTGGGTTAAGCCTCTGCCTTCGGATCATGTCAAGATCTCAGGGTACTGGGATCTAGACTTGCATCAGGCTCTCTGCTCAGCAGGGAGCCTGCTTACCCCCCCACCCTCACCTCTCTGCCTACTTGTCATTTCTCTCTCCATCAAATAAATAAATAAAATCATTAAAAAAAAAACCTTAGCCAGATTTATCATAAAGAAAAGAAAAAGGGGGCGCCTGGGTGGCTCAGTGGGTTAAGCCGCTGCCTTCGGCTCAGGTCAGGATCTCAGGGTCCTGGGATCGAGTCCCACATCGGGCTCTCTGCTCAGCAGGGAGCCTGCTTCCCTCTCTCTCTCTTTGCCTGCCTCTCTACTTGTGATCTCTGTCTGTCAAATAAATAAATAAAATCTTAAAAAAAAAAGTACCCAAATTAATGAAATAATGGATGAAAGAGGAGAGATCATGACCAACACCAAAGAAATGCAATTTTAAAAACATATTGTGAGTAACTATATGCCAACAAATTAGGCAATTTAGAAGAAATGGATTGCATTCCTGGAAACGCAAACTACCAAAACTGAAATAGAAAGAAATAGAGGATCTGAACAGACACATAACCAGGAAGGAAATTTAAGCAGTAATCACAAACCTCCCAACAAACAAGAGTCCAGGAAGACAGCTTCCCAGGGGAATTCTCCCAAACATTTAAAGAAGAAATAATACCTATTCTACTGAAGCTGTTTTGAAAAACAGAAATGGAGGGAAAACTTCCAAACTCTTTCCATGAGGCTAGCATTACCTTGGCCCCAAAACTAGACAAAGACCCCATCAAAAGGGAGAATTACAGTCCAATACCCCTGATTAACATGGATGCCAAAATACTCACCAAGATACTAGCCAATAGGATCCAACAGTACCTTAAAACCTTTAAAGGATTATTCACCACTACCAAGTGGGATTTATTCCTGGGATGCAAGGTGGTTCAACATTCGCAAAATCCATCCACATGATAGAACAAATTAATAAAAGACAAGAACCATATGATCCTGTCAATTGATGCAGAAAAAGCCTTTGGCAAAATACAGCATCCTTTCTTGATTAAAACTCTCTGCCGTGTAGGGAGAGCCATCTATGAACAGCTCACAATATCTTAAAAGACATTTATGAAAAGCTCATAGCAAATATCATTCTCAACGTGGAAGAACTGAGAGCTTTTCCCCTAAGGTCAGGAACATGACAGAGATGCCCACTTTCACCAATGCTGTTCCATATAGTACTAGATGTCCAAGCCTCAGCAATCAGACAACAAAAATGGGGGAAAAAAGCATTCATATTGGCAAAGAGGTCATCAAACTCTCATTCTTCACAGATAACATGATACTTTATGTGGAAAACCCAAAAGACTCCACCCCAAATTACTAGAAATCATATAGGAATTCAGCGACATGGCAGAGTATAAAATCAATGTGCAGATATCAGTTGCATTTCTATACACTATGTGACAGAAGAAGGAGAAATTAAGGAATTTATCCCATTTACAATTGCACCAAAAAACATAAGATACCTAGAAATAAAAACCTAACCAAAGAGACAAAGGATTTGTACTCTTAAAAACTGCAGTAAACTTATGAAAGGAATAGAGGAAGACATAAAGAAATGGAAAACATTCCATGCTCATGGATTAGAAGAATAAATATTGTTAAAATGTCTATGCTACCCAGAACAATCTACATATTCAATGCAATCCCTATCAAAATACCGCTGACGCTTTTTCACAGAGCTAGAATAACCCTAAAATTTGTATTGAACCAGAAAAGACCCTGAATAGCCAGAAGAATGGTGAAAAACAAAACCAAAGCTGGTGGCATCATAATGCCAGACTTCAAGCTATATTACAAAGCTATAATCATCAAGACAGTATTGTACCGGACAAAAACAGAAAGGGATGGATCAAAAGAACACAACAAAGAACCCAGAAATGGACCCTCAATTCTATTTTCTAAAAAGATTTTATTTATTTATCTGAGAAAGAAAGTGAGAAATAGAGAATGAGCAGGTAAGGAGGTACAGAGGGAGAGGAAGAAGCAAGCTCTCTGCTGAGCAGGGAGCCCAATGCAGAGCTCAATCTCAGGATCCCAAAATCATGACCTGAGCCGAAGGCAGATACTTAAGTGACGAGGCACCCAGGCACCCCTGAACCCTCAACTCTATGGTCAACTAATTTTCGACAAAGCGGGAAAGAATATCCAATGGAAAAAGGATACTCTCTTCAACAAACAGTGCTGGTAAAATTAGGCCACATGCAGAAGAATAAAACTGGACCATTCTCTTACACCATACACAAGATAAACTTGAAATGGATGAAACACCTCAATGTGAGACAGGAATCCATCAAAATCCTAGAAAAGAACACAGGCAGCAACCTCTTCGACCTCGCCCGCAATAACTTCTTGCTAAACATGTCTCCAAAGGCAAGGGAAACAAAAGCAAAAATGAATTTTGGGGACTTCATCAAGATGAAAACCTTCTGCACAGAAAAGGAAACAGTCAACAAAACTAAGAGGCAACCCACGGAATGGGAGAAGATATTTGCAAATGACATTGCAGATAAAGGGCTACTATCCAAGATCTAAGAAGAACTTACCAAACTCAGCACCCAAAAAAAAAAAAAACAAATAATCCAGTCAAGAAATGGGCAGAAGACATGAACAGACATTTCTCAAAAAAAGACATAAAAATGGTCAACAGACATGTGAAAAAATACTCAACATCGCCTGGCATCAAAGAAATACAAATCAAAACCACAATCAGATATCACCTCATACCAGCCAGAAGAGTAAAATTAACAAGACAAGAAACAACAAATGTTGGTAAGGATGCGGAAAAAGGGAAATCCTCTTACACTGCTGATGGGAATGCAAGCTTGTGTAGCTACTCTGGAAAAGGGTATGGAGGTTCCTTAACATGTTAAAAATAGAGCTACCCTGTAACCCAGCAATTGCACTACTGGGTATTTACCCCAAATATACAATTGTAGTGATCCAAAGGGGCACCTGCACCCCAGTGTTCATAGCAGCAATGTTCACAACAGCCAAACTGTGGAAAGAGCCCAGGTGTCCATCGACAGATGAATGGATAAAGATGTGGGATATATATATACACAATGGAGTATTACTCAGCCACAGAAAGGATGGATTTCCTTTGAAAAGGAAAAGGATTACCATTTACACTGACATGGACAGAACTGAAGGGTATTATGCTAAGAGAAATAAGTCAAGCAGAGAAAGACTATTATCATATGGTTTCACTCATATGTAGAATAGAAGAAACAACACAGAGGATCATAGGCAAAAGGAGGAAAAACTGAATGGGAAGTCATCAGAGAGGGAGAAAAACCATAAGAGACTCAAAGATAGGAAACAAATGGAAGGGGCTGGAGGAGAGGTGGGTGGGGAGATGGGATAATTGGATGATGGTCATAAAGGAGGGCATGTGATGTGATGAGCACTGGGTGTTATATGGAACTGATGAATTAATGAATACTACCTCTAAAACTAATGATGTACTCTATGTTGGCTAATTGAATTTTTTTTTCTTTTTTTGGCTAGTTGAATTTAAATAAAAATAAGTAAATAAATGAAATAATCAGAGAAAGGCAAAATACCTATGAGTTCACTTAAATGCAAAATCTATAACGAAAAGAAACAGAACCAATCTCATAGATACAAAGAACAGATTATTGGTTGCAAAGGGGTGGTGGTTTGGAGGGTATGTACAATAAGTTAATGGGATCAAGAGGCTCAAACTTCCAATTATGAAGTCATAGGGATGTAATGTATAGCATAGTGACTGTGGCCAGTAATGTTGTACTACAAATTTGAAAGACTAAGAAAGTAAATCTAAAAAGTTCCCATCATAAGAAAATACAATGTTTTAATTTTGGTGACAGATAGTACCTAGACTTATTGTGGTGATGTTTCCCAATGTATCTAAGTGTCCAATCATTATGTCATACACCTGAAACTAAGAGAATATTGTATGTCAAATATACTTCAATAAGAGAAAATATGAAGCCCAAAATACAATAGCACACACAGGTTGTATACACCCTCACACTTACGTAAGAGAAAAAGCAAGTGTGAGGTTTCCAAGTTTCTTGCATATTTATCATTTAAAAAACAAAATCACTCATGAGAAAAAATTATGCTATGGTTAATTCTCAAAGAAAACATCACTATTTCACAGCACAGAATTATAAAACTTGTATTTTATATATTTCATATATTTTGGGTGAAAATTAAACAATTCCAATTATTTTTCTAACTTAGTTTATACATGACATATATAGACACATATATACATACAAGTGTATTTAAACTGTAATGCTGCATAGAGACATTTAAGAAGTATTAAATGCTACCATTGATAAACTTACGAATCAACATGCAGAACCCTCTGTCCACTTCTTGAACATGCAGCTGCAATGATGGATTCAGGCAAACCTATAAAAACACACACTTGTATCATTTAGAATATAGAAAAAAAGCATGTGTGTGTGTGTATATATATATATGTGTGTGTATATATATATGTGTATATATATATATATGTATATATATACACACATACTAATAGTTCAATGCATGTTATCACTACATAAAAAAGTTTAAGAAGAGGGACGCCTGGGAGGCTCAGTTGCTAAGCATCTGCCTTTGGCTCAGGTCAGAATCTCAGAGTCGTGGGATCGAACTCCCCCCATCAGGCTCCCTGTTCAGTGGGAAGCCTGCTTCTCCCTCTCCCACTCTCCCTGTTTGTGATCTCTCTCTCACTGTCTCTCTCTGTCAAATAAACAAGGGCTCATCCCTGTATTCAAACTTCTAACATTTATACTATCATACTATTGGATATTTGTTAAATGTATACTACTTATCCTAAAATTTTATTACATGGAGGAGATTTTATTTTTAAATCAAGCAGTTAATACTTTTTTATGCAAATTTCCATAAATGAGCAAATATCAAAATATTATTCATATAGCACTTGGTCATTTACAGCTGTGTTCACACACTAGCTCACTTCATTTTCCAAACTGCACTGAGAGTGAAGTGTCATTAGCAAAGAAAAGAAATACTGAGATGCAAATATGTTAACTTGTTGCCTAACAGTTTAACATTTTTCCCTATTGTTGAAATTTGAATCTAAATCTTACTCCAAAGCCACACAGTGCCTATGAGGGGGAATGGCATACATTTTTCAGTTTAAGCAATAGTTTAGCTAGTTTCAAAAGAGGCTGTTTATTGATTATGCTGAGTGAAATAAGTCAAGCAGAGAGAGTAAAGTATCATATGGTTTCACTTATTTGTGGAGCATAACAAATAACATGGAGGACATAGGTAGATGGAGAGGAGAAAGGAGTTGAGGGAAATTGGAAGGGGGGGTGAACCATGAGAGACTATGGACTCTGAAACAATCTGAAGGTTTTGAAGGGGTGGGGGGTGGGAGGTTGGGGGAGCCATGTGGTGGGTATTAAGGAGGGCACACATTGCATGGAGCACTGGGTGTGGTGCATAAACAATGAATTCTGTTATGCTGAAAAGAAATTAAAAAAAAAGAGGCCGTTTATTGAGAACTGAAACCATCAAATGCCTAGAAGAGAATACAGGCAGTAATTCAATAGAATATTACACAGCCATGGAAAAGGATGAGATCACACCATTTACAACAACATCGATGAGTCTAGAGGGCATTATGCTAAGTGAAATCACTGAGACAGATAAAGAGAAATATCTGTATGATTTTACTTATATGTAAAATCTAAATAACAAAGGAATAAAACAAAAAGCAGAATCAGACCTATAAATTCAGAGGAAAAAACTGATGGTTGCCAAAGAAGAAGGGAATGGGGGTATGGGCAAAAAGTGTGAAATGGAATGGAAGATACAGGCTTCCAGTTATGAAATAAGTCACAGAAATAAAAGGTACAGTATAAGAAATATAATCAATGATATTTTAATAGCACTGTATGATGAGAGATGGTAGGTATACTTGTGGTGAGCACGGCATAATGTTTAGAGAAGTTGAATCACTATGTTGTACAACTGAAAATCATGTAACTGTTGTCTAAATGAATGAATGAATGAAGCAAATACTATTTTAAAAAAGAGGCAATTTACAAGACACATTATCTCATGTTCTGGTTAATACAGCAGTTTGAAAAGAACATTAGTATTCTGGAATTAAATTGACCCACACCATAAAGTTGGTTATCATAAAGAAAATATATATTATAGGTACTAACAAAAAAATCAAATATTACCAAAGAATGGTTTCATAACATAAAAATTTCAGATGTTCACCATAATTAATACACTATATTGTGCACTCAAAACTGTTTCATAACTTTTTATTGTAAAATCTATCAGTTCAATAGAAACTATTAAGTGTCATTTATATCAGTCAGACAAAGCATGTTTTGGAAGTTTAGTGCAATTCTACAGTACTACCACTGACTCCTTCACCAAATGAAGCACCCTGATCCTCTTGGATTTTTATATAGTAGAAAAGAAACGGCACCATTTTTAGTCAAGGGCTTAAAACTACACACTAAGCATCACGGATTTCAAGAAAAGTTTATCTTCCTTATGTAAAAAGCAATATGCATATGGAAGCAATTGACACAATCTAGCTAAAAAACCACATTAAATACAAGCTCCAGCTGCACTCACATAAGAACTAGAGTTTTCCAGTGGTGACTACTGTGGGTATATAGTGTTTGGCTCAAAAAGGAAGTTCTGACTAAATGTACTGAAGATAGCCATTAAATATCAATTACTGGAAATAAGCCATCATCGCTTTCAAATTTAACTTTGGAAAGTAATTCAAAGAGAAAACACAGTAAGAATTTGTGGTGTAGAAGGAACTAAAAGAAAGTTTAAATAGTTAAGGATACTTAATTCTTCAAACAGTTAAAACTGTATTGTTCTAATGTCTTCTATCTTAAGATTATCTGAACTTTTTACACCTAAAGAAATAACGTTTCTTATTAATGGAACACAGTCACTATGGTACTTTAAAAGCTGCCCCATATCTTAGTTAAAAAGGATAACAGGAAAGAAATATTCAGGAAGTAGAATTAGTATGTTAAAGCATGTAATAATGACAGCATTAATAATATGCCACCAAACATTAGTATAAGGCTTTGTAGTTCACAGTATCTTTTCACATACATTACCTCATGTATTCCTCATTGTAATCTTGGGAAGCAGGCATTATTATCCATGTGAGAAAATGGAATGAGAAGATTAAATAACTTGCCAAAGATCGAGTAATTCAATAATTTGGTATCTCGAATTCCAATTACCATGGTAAATTCACTCTCTTCAACTTGGACATGAGTCTGTGAATGAGGATTCAAGGGAAGGCCAGCAGCATAAGGAAAGGGCATAGTCTCAATCAGACAGACCTAGTCTTGAATCTTAATTTTGCCACTCAACTAGCTATGTGACCTCACACAAGTCACTTGCCATCTCTGAGTTTTTGTTTCTTCACCTGTCAATGGGAATACCACCATTTACCTCATGGAACCAGTAAGTTATTAGAGGGACCTGCTCTATAAAAACTACCTACTTTTATTATTGTTCAGTAAGATATTTTAGAAAAATACATTTTCATCTAAATACTACTCCAATCATACATCTACTTTTACTAGATGCCAACTCCAATGGCAAGCAATAACAAAATGACTCCTCCATGTGGTTCTATTAGCTCTTGCTCTGGATAAGCAAATAGGCATGTGGTTGTTTCCATGCCTGCAATCAACAGTCAGAGGTCATGTCTCTGGCTGACAAAGCAAAGCCAAGGGCAGATTTCAATAATGAACATGGTTTGAGTCCAAATATACAACACCAAAATAACTATCATTTGTGTTTTACCTTAATACTTCTATCCAGACATTCCCTACTAGTTTGTGAAATTGATAGGCTATTCCTACATTAAATGGCAAGGACCTATTATCTTCATGCTTAGAATGATTAAAATAACAAACTAGTAATACAGTTAGTAATGCCTTCCCAGATCTCATATTTCTTCCCACCCATATAATAAACACTGAGTTAGTTCCTTGAACAGAGGAAGCATGTGGTAGATTGTCTATACTTACTTGTCAAAGAAAAAAAGAAAGAAAGAAAATGGGGAAAGGTAAGAGAGGGATGAAGCAGACTTTGATAGGTGGTGAGAAAAAATAAAAAACATAAGATATAAAACAATTCCTAGCCTAAAAGAGCTCAGAGTCTAAAAAATAAGAATTTAAAGGGATTGGGATGCCTGGGTGGCTCAGTCAGTTAAGCGTCTGCCTTCAGCTCAGTCCATGATTCTAGGGTCCCTGCTCAGCAGGAAGCCTGCTTCTCCCCATGCCTGCTGCTCCCCCTGCTTATGCACATGCTCAAGAGTTCTCTCCCTGACAAATAAATAAACAAAATCTTTTTAAAAAAGGAATTTAAATGGATTAAAATAATAATTAAAACTATTAAAGGAACACAATGGAAAGACACATTTCCTC
Organism: Meles meles; assembly: GCF_922984935.1. Lineage (NCBI taxonomy): Eukaryota > Metazoa > Chordata > Mammalia > Carnivora > Mustelidae > Meles > Meles meles. The sequence goes on from NC_060087.1 coordinate 73,104,948, forward strand.
TGTGAAGCAGTCACTGAAAGCTCCAAAGAGCACAGGACACTAGCTACATCTTTAAAGATCTGTAATAAAGCAACTGAAGAATAGTACAGAAGGAAAAGGTGAAAGAAAAAAGGAAAGTGGAAGGGAGTAATCCTGGCAAAATGTGAAGGAAGAACCAAGAGGTGAAATTCAAAAAAGAGTTATTTGGAGCCAAACTGTGGAGTCTGAACTTGGAACATGTAAGCAACAAGGCATTTTGAAAGGATTTTAGTCAGAACAGCATGGTGAAATAAGTATTTCAGAAGAAACAATTCTGGTAACAGCATGAAGGATAACTTGTACAAAATTGGAGCTTTAAGTTTCAGGGTTTTTTTCTTACTTATTACAAATACAAATGCACAAGGTTTTCAACTACAATATGGGACTAATACTATATCTCACAGGAAGTAGGAAGGAATAGGTACAAAGTCATATAAAACACCTTACACAGTGCCTCCTAGCATGTCACTGACATTCAATAAATACTGATTCTGTTCCCTTCTCTTCCAACCCCTTCAATAAGATTAGTTATTTGAAAAGAAAAAAAAAATCACTTGTTTACTATTTACTTATCTTCAAAGATCTAAAAACTTAAAAGTTTTTGAAAAGAAGTCCATTAGCCTTTCCTCTATGTGCATTACAGGCTTCTTCTAGATGTTCACTATAGAAGTTCATTCAACACTAAGTGTCATTTAAACATCCCACATTATTAAATTCATTTGTGAGGCCATATCAAATAATTGCCAAAAGACTGTAGGAAAAATACCTAATTCTGATTCAAGACCACTGGCAAGTCATTTTTATCAAACCACACAAGTAAGTATTAGCATTTCATAAGTTTGTAATGGGGGAAATTAAGGTTTGTTACTTCATGTCTTTTTTTTTTTGAGATTCTGTATAAAGTTGACAGCTAGAAAAAATACATTAAAGGTTTATGGAATCTTATAGGATCACATATACAAACATGTATAGTCCCAGATTTCTGCAATTTTCCAAAACCTGTGTAGATAAGATAGAGATGTTTTATTCTCAAATGAAGGAGCTAGGCTAAAATCAGAAACAAAAAGGTATGAAATTAGTATTTTCAAGAATCTTTTTTTAAAGATTTTATTTATGGGGGCGCCTGGGTGGCTCAGTGGTTTAAGCTGCTGCCTTCGGCTCAGGTCATGATCTCAGGGTCCTGGGATCGAGTCCCGCGTCGGGCTCTCTGCTCAGCGGGGAGCTTGCTTCCCTCTCACTCTCTCTGTCTGCCTCTCTGCCTACTTGTGATCTCTCTCTGTCAAATAAATAAATAAAATCTTTAAAAAAAAAAAAAAGATTTTATTTATGTATTTGACAGAGAGAGAGCACAAGCAGGGGGAGTGGGAAAGGGAGAAGCAGGCTTCCCGCTGAGGAGGGAGCCCAATGCAGGGCTGGATCCCAGGACCCTGGGATTATGACCTGAGCCGAAGGCAGATACTTACCTATTGAGCCACCCAGGCGCCCTATTTTCAAGAATCTTTTCTAAAATATTTTATAGGAATGAAACCATTATTCACCCATTTTTCAAAATCCCCCTTTAATCCAAATCCTTAATGTTGAACTCCATCTTTTACAACTATAAAATTTAGCTTAGTTCTCTACGATCTATTCTAAAAACTGTGTTAGTGTCTAGAATTGATTATTCCGGATGCTATACTTACATAAGATAAACATAAAATAAAGTACTTACACCACTCCCAGCATACTGAACAATAAATAATAGATTCCCCTGACAGAACTGTGATGACCTGGCAAACCCAAGTGCTTTCAGCCCAAATCATATGAAACCATAAATCACTCTTTATTTTATAGAACATTTCAAAATGGATCCCTGCTTTCCACCTTGAAAGTCATTTCATGTGTTATTTATAACCAGTGGAGACCAGAATGGAAAGAAAATTACATAGAACTAGAAAATTTACTGTAACTATTTTTTATAAAGAATAACTTTTTAGGAAAAAGTACAGAACTTGTACTGGCAAGGAAAAAAAATTGTGGGCATGACAAGCTTTTAGAGAGCCACAGTCCTTACTACTTAACCCTATGTGCAGACATTCTGCACCATTGTAAAAAAGCACAAACAACATTAGGTACAGAATTGACTAGACTGAGCAAAGCAAAAGTAAAACCACATGCTTAACTCACATAGCAGCCACTCAAATAAATGACATCGCAAATTTAAACAGAAATTGAATTTCAACCCAGGTTCAAGTAGTTTTGTTCATTCTTATTAAATTCTAATTAAAAGTTTCTTTTATTTACTTTTTAGTGGGTACCTGGAAAGGAGAAAAAAGTGCCAGTGAAAAAGCCCAAGTAACTAAGTACAGATAAAAAATAGTTCTTAAAATGACAATTATTTTAATTCACTATGACTCATACAAAATACTGAGCATACTACTAAGTATACTAATGGAGTATCTATGGATTTCTTCCTTCTGGGAGTAAACAGTTATTCATATTTATGTAATTTTTAGAACTTTACAAAACTATATTATCCATTAAATATTAACTTAAAATTTATGTTAACTTTTTAAAATCTAATATAGTATGACCTTTGAATATTAAATTAAAAAAAAGAACATTGTTTTAACATTCAGGGTACTTGAACTAAGTATCCAGAAAACTGGATTCTTGTTTTCAGATTTACATTAAGTAGCTTGAAAGTCATTTAACCTCTTTGGAATTTGGCTTCCTTATAGATATCCTTAGAGATAAAATGAAGGGCTTGAAATAAATGACCCATAAAGTCTGTGACCAGTTCTCAAGGGTGAATGTTAAAGGTGATCAACAACTTGACCTCCCTTCTTGGGCAAATGACTTGAACTTAAAATTAAAAGCAGAACTCTGGGAAAATGATATGAGCAGCAAAGTTGTTGACTCTCCCCTAAGATTCCCATAAAGATTGACAGTGTAACCAAAATACCAAAACCAAACACCTAGGGGCAACATCTGTAACAAAGCTAGGTGAAAAAATATGATGAACTCCAAAATACAAGTGATCATTACAAACCATCAATAGCTGTAAGAGCCACATGTTATCAGAAAATGCCCATAAGAAAATAAAAGAAAGACAAATTTGTGACAGCCCTGAAAGCCAAAGAAACCCAAAATTGCTATTAAGCATTCACTGGAAACTTTGCAGGCCCTTTGAGAACAGTAGCAGCAATTGGGAGGAATTCTGTAGGCTCCAACCTATGGATGAGTGCAAAGAAACCCCTGGGAGTGCTAGAGTGGTGGGGGGAGTGGGGGTGGAGTTGGGCCCTATGAATAACCAATGAAGGTAACCAATGAAGCAAACCCTCCCTATAGATAAATCCCTAAATGAGTAACTTAGGAATCTAATTCAAAGTCAGAAAAACAGGAAAAATAGGGGCAAAGGAAAAAGAAGCTCCATACAAAACTAGGAGAGGGTAACACAGCCAGCAGATCTCAGGCTACATTTTTTTTACTTTGTGAAAACAAAAAAGAGATCTATGGAGCGCCTGGGTGGCTCAGTGGGTTAAAGCCTCTGCCTTCGGCTCCTGTCATGATCCCAGAGTCCTGGGATGGAGCCCCACATCAGGCTCTCTGCTCCGCAGGAAGCCTGCTTCCTCCTCTCTCTCTCTGCCTACTAGTGATCTCTGTCTGTCAAATAAATAAATAAAATCTTAAAAAAAGAGAGAGATCTAGAACAGTGATATTATAAAAGCTACCTGACCCACACCCTCATTAAAAGCATATAGAAAAATTTCACTTAAAAAAGAGCAACACAGAAGAATCTTGGTTGGATCCTACTCAATGTACAGTTTAAAAAAGACACAGAATAAGGAATGAAATAATATCTCAAGAGACAATGAAATAAAAACATAACAGAAAGACATGCTCACAAATTGGATAAAAACTATAACCTAACTATGGTAATAGAAACTAAAAAATATATACATATAAGAAAATGACAGAAGCTCTAAAAGAACAACCTAAATCAAAATTAGAAAAGCTCAGAAGTGTGATTAGAGAATGGTAACATCTGAAAAGAGTAAACTGACTCAAGAGGAAATTAAAGAAAAAAATCATTTCAGAAATAAAAATTAAGCTAGAAAGAGCACTACAGCAAGGAAACACAATGGAATAATGCCTTAGGAAAAACTTAAGATGCAAACAAGAGCATAAAGTACTGGAGTTATGCTTTAAAAAGAGAAGCCTTATTTTTACATGTATACTGAAATATTTACACATAGAATATGATATCCTGAATTTACTTAGAAATAACTTAGGGCTGGATAGTAAAATGAGAAGATGGGGTACAGAGAACACAAGGTGGTCCATAAATTGGCAAGTGTTAAACTGGGATACTGGTACACAGGGGTTATTTTAGTCTACTTTTTTATGTTTGAAATATTCCATAATAAAAAATTTTTAAAGTAAAATTTAATACTAAATTTTGGACAGCTAATGAAAGCTGGGGACTTTACGAAATAAATAATCTCTTGGAAAGGAGAGATTCAGTTTTATTTATTTTATTTTATTTTATTTTACCTACATAGAGAAAAATGTATCAACTTGAATCCTCTTAATGAAAATTTCATTAAGTAATGTAAATATTTGCTTAAGACTTACTCCATGCCAGGAAATGAAATAGGAAGATTCCACTACAATCAAGTTTTACTTACTTTTCATTACACTAATATTTCTGTTTTATCTGCTTAAGTGACTAAAATGATCTTTTCACAGCAAAGAATATCCCACATGAGCTCTCTTCAGACATAATATTTAAACTTGCGATGAAAAAATAGTTTCTTTGTTCAACACATATTTTATTTATGTGCCACAGAAGAAAAGTGAAACTTATTACCTATAAATGAGACTAAAATAGAAAAAGAGACTGTATATTCATTCCAAGAATGCTAGAATCATGAAATAACCTTCTTCCCTTCTTTAAAATCTTATCATGAAATCCACTTTTTTAAAAAGTAGAGAAAACAAGCTATGAGCCTTATAAACTAAATTTGAAAGGGCTTCTGAATCTCTTCTTTCAAACCATACAACATTCCATAAAGTAAAAACACTTCAGATTAACTTTTAAATGTAGTCTCATTATATATTTAAGAGGAAACTGACAACATATCATTTAAGACACATTAACAATTATTTTATCCTGCTTATTAAAAAGCCCCACAGTGACTTCATTGAGTTTATTAAAACAGTTGAAGGATAATTTTTTATCTAATGAAAATTACAATTTTATTGCATTAAGAATTTCATTAGGGCTGCTCCTGGAGAGAAGGCAGGGCAAAGGGCCTGTGGACAAACAGCCTGGAAAGAGGGATCTGAAGAGCACCTGGGGCACAGAGAGTGGGGAAGTTATTTACTCATTTCAAGCCATGTCCTGTAGAGGCAGCATTCACAGAGGGAACCCTCCAGGAACAAAGGGACCTGGCAGATGCCATTTCCCTCTGGCTCAGAGGGATGCAACAGATATATCCAGAATATTCCATCCAAAAATAGAATTCACATTCACTTCAAGTGCAAATGGAACATTCTCCAGAAAAGATCACACAATTAGCCCATAAAATAAGCCTCAACATATTCAAGATCAAAGTCATACCATGCATTTTTCTGATCACACTATGAAACCAGGAGACAACCACTAGAAAAAAATCTGGAAAAACCACAAATACATGGATGTTAAACAGCGTGCTACTAAACAATGAATGGGTCAACCAGGAAATCAAAAAAGAAAAAAGTATAGGGAAACAAATGATAATGAAAACGAACAGTCCAAAACATTCAAGATGCAGCAAAATTTGTTCTACGAGGAAAGTTTTTAGCAATAAAGGCCTACCTCAGGAAGCTAGAAAAATCTCAAATAAACAACCTAGCCTTATACCTAAAAGAGCTAGAAAAAGAACAAACAAAACCTAAAATCAGCAGAAGTAGGGAAATAATAAAGATCAGAGTAGTAATAAATGACACAGAAATTTAAAAAAAAAAAATAGAACAGCTCAATGAAACCAGGAACTGGTCTTTGAAAAAAAATCAATAAAATTGGTAAACCTCTAGCCAGACTTATAAAGAAAAGGAGAAAGGACTCAAAATCACAAATGAGAAACGAGAAATAACAACCAGCACCACAAAAATGCTAAATTATGAGTGTATTATGAAAAACTACATACCAAGAAACATATAAACTACCAAAACTAAAACAGAAAGAAACAGAAAATTTAAACAAAAGAATAACCAGCAAAGAAACTGAGGTAATAATTAAAAAAAAAAAACCTGGGGCGCCTGGGTGGCTCAGTGGGTTAAGCCGCTGCCTTCGGCTCAGGTCATGATCTCAGGGTCCTGGGATTGAGTCCCGCATCGGGCTCTCTGCTCAGCAGGGAGCCTGCTTCCCTCTCTCTCTCTGTCTCTGCCTGCCTCTCTATCTACTTGTGATCTCTCTCTGTCAAATAAATAAATAAAATCTTTAAAAAAAAAAAACCTAACAAATAAAAGTCCAAGAACAGATGACTTCAAAGGCAAATTCTACTGAACAAGTAAAGAAGAGTTAATACCTATTCTTCTTAAACTATTCCAAAAAAACAGTAAAGGAACACTCCCAAATTCATTCTATGAGGCCAACATTACCCTGATACCAAAACCAGATAAAGACAACAACAAAAATACAGACCAATATCTCTGATAAACACAGATGCGAAATCTTCAACAAATATTACTAAACTGATTTCAACAATATATTTAAAAAATCATTAATCAAAGATCAAGTGAGACTTATTCCTGGGGTACCAGTGTGGTTCAATATCCACAAATCAATCAATCTGATACATCACATCAATAAGAGAAAGAATAAAAACCATATGATTATTTCAATAGATGCAGAAAAAGCACTTAAATGTGGAGGCCGAGAAAATTAAGGCCATCCCACCTCAGGTTTAGCTTCAGCATAAGTACAGCCATCTTGGCAAAGCAAAAGCTGGCACCTTGCACCCCCTCTCCACCTGCTCCCCTCCCCTCGGCAGTATGTGTGACATTCCTCAGGCATCCCTGACTGCCCTGAAAGAAAAACAAATAGTTAACTTGCAGAGATCACAATCCTGCAAGGCAGAAGTCTCCCTTGGTTTACAAATGTCCTTGAGATTTACAACAAAGAAGTTATCTTATGAATAGCCCAATTTCCAGAGGCACACATAACTCAGTTCCTCAAGCCCTAAATAAAGTTACATTTCTTCTAAACCTAAATCTCACTAACAAGAACACTTGATAGCAGGAATGTGACATTCCACCAGGAGACTCCCAATTGTCGTCATGTTGGTGCCTCATAAGAAGGAGAAACAGCCTTGATTTAATAATAACCAGGCCTCCAATATCCTGACAGTCTTTTTTACCCTAATAGCCCTTCTGAACATACCCTTTGTCCTCACTTACTGCTGAGCCAGCAGTCGTGGCCCAATTATCTACTGCCAAGTCCACCCCCACTCTGCCTTTAAAAACTCTGACTGTACTCCAGTTCGGGGTCCAAGTCCCTACTCCGCTGGGTCGGGTATACTTGGGCCCAAGCTTAAGCTTGTCAAATAAACCCTCGTGTGACTGCATCGGTGCTTGGCTCCTTGGTGGTCTCGGATGCGAAAACTCAGGCACAACATTAACAAAGTACAACAACCATTCATGATACAAACCCTCAACAAACCTTACAAAAGTAAGTCTAGAAGCAACATACCTCAACATAATAAAGATCATATATGAAAAACTCACAGCTAACATCAGACTTAATGGAGAAAAACTGAGAGCTTTTCCCCTGAGATCAGGAAGAAGATAAGGGTGTCCACCCTCCACTTGTACTCAACACAGAACTGCAAGTCCTAGCCACAGCACTCAGACAACAAAAAGTAAAAGGCATCTAAATGGGTAAGAAAAAAGTAAAACTCTCACTATTTGCAGATGACATGATACTATATATATATATATATATATATATACATATATAAAAACCCTAAAGACCCCACCAAAACTCTGCCAGAACTGGTAAACGAATTCAGTAAAGTCACAGGGTATAAAATCTATGTACAGAAATCTGCTACATTTCTACACACCAATAATGAAGAAAGAGAAATTAAGAAAACAATTCCATTTACAATTGCACCCAAATCAAAAAGATCCCTAGAAATAAATTTAACCAAGAGGTGAAGATCTGTACTCTGAAAACTGTAAGACATTGATGAAAGTAATTCAAGACAACACAAAGAAATGAAAAGACAAAAAAAAAAAAAGAAAGAAATGAAAAGACATTCCATGCACCTGGAATGGAAAAACAAATATTGTTAAAATGTCTATACTATCCAAAGCAATCTATGCATTTAATGCAATCCCTTCAAAATACCAGCAGCATTTTTCAGAGCTAGAACAACCCTGAAACTTGTATGAAAACATAAGTCAAGCAGAGAGAGTCAAGTATCATATGGTTTCACTCACTTGTGGAGCATAACAAATAACACTGAGGACAAGGGGAGATGGAGAGGAGAAGGGAGTTGAGGGAAATTGGAAGGGGAGGTGAAACATGAGAGACTACGGACTGAAAAACAACCTGAGGGTCTTGAAGGGGCGGGGGGGGGGGGGGGGGAGGTTGGGGGAACAAGGTGGTGGGTATTAGGGAGGGCCCCGTGTTGCAGGGAACACTGGGTGTGGTGCAAAAACAATGAATACTGTTACGCTGAAAAGAAAAAAAAAAAAAAAAAAGACCCCAAATAGGCAAAGCAACCTTGAAAAAGAAAAGCAATTCTGGAGGCATCACAATTCTAGACTTCAAGTTCCATTACAAAGCTATGGTAGTCAGAAAAGTATGGTACTACACCAAAAATAGACACACAGATCAATGGAACAGAATATAAAACCCAGAAATGAACCTTAACTATGTGGCCAACTAATCTATGACAAAGCAGAAAAGAATACCCAATGGGAAAAAGACAGTCTCCTCAACAAACAGTGTTGGTTAAATTGGACAGCAACATTCCAAAGAATGAAACAGGACCACTTTTTTACCACACATACAAGTAAATTCAAAATGGATGAAAGACTTAAATGTGAGCCCTGAAACCATGAAAAGCCTAGAGGAGAACACGAGAAGTAACTTCTTTGATCCAGGCTGTAACAAGTTTTTTCTAATAGGACTCCTGAGCCATGGGAAACAAGAACAAAAATACACTATTAAGAGTATATCAAAATAAAAAGCTTCTGCACAGCAATGGAAACAATCAACAAAACTGAAAGGCAACCTATGGAATGGGAGAAGATATCTGCAAATGGCATATCCAATAAAGGGTTAGTATGCAAAATATATAAAGAACTTATAAAACTCAACACCTAAAAAAAAATAATCTAATTAGAAAATGGGCAGAAAACATAAACAGACATTTCTTCCAAGATATGCAGATGACCAACAGACACATGAAAAGATGCTTAGCATCACTTATTATCAAGGAAACACAAATCAAAAGTACAAAAGTACAATGTGATATTACCTCACACTGCTCAGAATGGCTAAAATCAACAGGACGAGAAATAAGAGGTGTGGGTGAGGGTCTGGATAAAGGGGAACCCTCCTGCACCACTGGTGGGAATGCAAACTGGAGCAGCCACTCGGCGAAACAGTATGGAGATTCTTCAGAAAGTTAAAAATACAAATACCTTGTGATCTAGCAACTGAGCCAAGACATGGGAGCAGCCAAGTGTCCCTCAACTGATGAATGGATAAAGAGGTCGCATACATACACATACATGTACACACACACACACACACAAATGGAATATTACTCAGCCATAAGTAAAAATGAAATACTGTCATTTGCAAAGATGTAGATGAAGCAAGAGAGTATAATACAAGAGAGAAAAGTCAGAGAAAGAAATACCATATGCTTTCACTCGTTTGCAGAATTTAAGAAACAAAACAAATGAGCAAAGAGAAAATAAAAGAGATACAAACCAAGAGACATACTCTTAACTATAGAGAACAAAGGGATGGTTATCAGAGAGGAGCTCACACTCTGTGTCTCCCCCCACCTCCTTTTCCCCTCACCCCCCCACTCTCTCCCTCTTAAATAAATCTAAAAAAAAAAACTTAAAAATGTTTTTAATTGAAAAAATAATAGTAATAAAAATGCCTAAAATGCAGCAAGACAACTACTTTTCTTTTTCATTTTCTTATACAGTAAATATGGTATAATGCTAAAGAAAACATTATAATCATACATAACCTGGCCCTTAACAATTTTTTTTCATTTTTCCCTTACTTTCCAGTCTTTAGCCACATGTATACAAAAGGCAGAAACTGAAACACAGAGGGGTTAAGTAATTTGTCAAAAGTCATATACCCAGTAAATGGTGAATTCATATAGGAACTTAGCCACTTTGGCTCAAGTCTGTGCTTTTACGTACTATACTTTTTTTTTAAAGATTTTAGTTATTTATTTGACAGATTGAGATCACAAGTAGGCAGAGAGGCAAGCAGAAAGAGAGAGAGAGGAGGAAGCAGGCTCCCCGCCGAACAGAGAGCCCGATGTGGGACTCGATCCCAGGACCCTGAGATCACGACCGGAGCTAAAAGCAGAGGCTTAATCCACTCAGCCACCCAGGTGCCCCACATACTATACTCTTTCATGACATCTAAATCTCTTTGTCCATCCCCACCAAGCAACCTAACACCAATTAATTCCATTTTCTGAATTACTTGATTCTCAGAAATGAGTATTTAACTGGTAGACACCAATAATGCTAGAAAGGTATGTTCCTTTTTGTGAATTCAAAAATTGGAATTCAGTGGCAGCTACGAAGTGTGGAAGGAATCAAAGAACGAAGAATCAAAGAAAAAAACGTCATTTTTTGCAAGTCCTAATGAGAATACTTATTTCTACAAGAATTACCTACTGATGCTAAAACAATTATGTGAATAGTTGGTATCAAACTGAATACTTGTACAGTGCCAAATTAGCAATACACATATTATCTTCAATACACAGGGGAAATATATCCATACATCAGAAGCATCAGATTATCATCACTCTAATCCAGGGTTAATCTCAGCAAAGTCATGGTGGATCAACCAGATATGATGTGTGTTCTGGCATAATACAACATAGCACCCAATCACTAAAGATAAATTCTAGCCAAAGCCTTTAGATATAATTCTCAGAGGGGCGCCTGGGTGGCTCAATCATTAAGCGTCTGCCTTCGGCTCAGGTCATGATTCCAGGGTCCTAGGATCAAACTTCGCATCAGACTCCTGCTCAGTGGGTAGCCTGCTTCTCCCTCTCCCACTCCTCCTGCTTGTGTTCCCTCTCTCGCTGTGTCTCTGTCAAATTAATATATAAAATCTTTAAAAAAAAGATATAACTCTGTTTATTAAAAAAAATCAACACAAAACATAGGCATAGTAGTAAAGTAACTGATGCACAAAGAAGAAAGCAGTCAAATTCAAAGGCAGAACATTCTGTAGGATCACTGGCCTAGTCTCAACATTTCAGTCATCATTAAAAAAATAAAAAAGGAACCATGCCAGGATAAAACAAACTTACAGGGCATTAAGAACCAGCAGTGCATAATACTGAATTGGACACAAATTTGCACATTTCAGCTACAAAGAGTATTTTGGGATAGGTGTTTGTAGAAAGTTAAATATGGTCTCTGTACTAGAGATAAAAATGAACTGGAATGGATAGAAAGGTAACTATTAGTGACTGAAAAAGTTGCAAAATGGTATGTACAGATGACCTTATTATGTCATGAATGTACTTATGACATTACAAATTTCCCAGGGTAGGAGAGAGGCTTGAAAAGCTGTAAACCAAAGGGCAAATAAATACAATTACCTTGGTAAGTAGGCATAACCTACTGAAGCTGAAGATTTGCAAACCTAGTATACAACACAATGGCAGCATGTGTGTGTACATGTGAGTGTGCAGGGAGGGGGATTAAATCTGTATGCATCTGTACAGATGAATCTCACAAACATAACACTGGTCAACAAAAGCAAGTTACAGAAACATACATACTATAGTACTCCAAAAGTTAGACAACAGCCAAAAACAGGCAAAACAATACAGTTTTTCAGAGATGCACATACACGTAATAAAGACACTTTAAAAAATACAGGGAACAATACAATTTACCATAATCATTACATCTATGGGAAAGGAACGGAGCACAGATGATAGTGACCCACGTGAAGAGCTTCTAAAGTTCTAATAATCCCTTTTCTTTAACTAGGTCATACATACATGTCATTCATTTATTATTGTTCACTGTAATAAATATACACGTACACATGTACACATTTCATTTGTACATATGTTATTTTATTTTTTAAGATTTTATTTATTTATTTGACAGAGAGGGAGAGATCACAAGTAGTCAGAGCAGCAGGCAGAGAGAGAGGAGGAAGCAAGCTCCCTGCTGAGCAGAGAGCCCGATGCGGGTTTGATCCCAGGACCCTGAGATCATGTACTGAGCTGAAGGCAGAGGCTTAACCCACTGAGCCACCCAGGTGCCCCTGTACATGTTGTTCTATAATATAAATGAAAGCTGTGGACCAGATCCTGGGCCAAACTGTAAGACTGCCTATTCCACCAGTTAAATGGCCTCCTGTGAGCTTTCAGAGCACTTTTCTATTTACATTATTTTCAAATTTCACTATGATAAGCAGCTTTAAAATAGATGTCACTCTTGTAGCTTCTAACTATACTGAATGATTTTCTCAAAATAAATTCTCAGATCTGGAGTTACTAAGAGAATAAACATATTTACAATTCTTAGTACAAACTGTGAAATTACTTTGCTCAAGTGTTATCTCAATTTGTAATATTGTCACATTAACTGAAAACAACTTCATCAACGAATTAGTTATTACTCTTTTAATGTTTTTAATTAGGTTATTTTACTTTCAACGTATTAAGAAAAATTATTTCCCAGCAGCTTGTTGACTATTTCTATTTTCTCTTTAAATTCTCTGCCCATTAGTCTAAAGAGATCTTGATATCTTTCACATAAATTGGGAGGTACTCATTTTCTGTAATTAGTCCTGTTATGAGTTGCAAATACTCTCACTGTTATTTTTTTCTTTTGGTTTTCTACTTTTCAGAGTAGATGCTATGATTTTTTATATACTCAAATACTCCCTTTTGTTTTTTGAGATTTCAAAGAAGTTATTTCTCTATAGATCAGATGACCCAGTCTATTCTCAATTTGTAGTTCCTACTTTGAAAGAGACTACACTGAGACACTTAGATTACTGTCAAAAAGTCCGAAAATTGATCACATAGTAAAAAAAATTAATTTCAACTCAATGAAAAACAGACTATTAGATCAATTGTGTTAGAGTAACTGGCTGGTGATTTAGATGGAAAAAAACTCATATGTTACAACAAAGTAAACTTCAAGTGAATTAAAATTTAAATGTAAAAAATAAACTATTAAAAAATAAACTAGGAGTTAGTATTTACTTAATCTTGGACAGGAAATCTATCTATGCTCATCTCCGAAGGCAGTTAACAAAAGTAACACAAGTATATGTAAAACTGGTAAAATCTGAATAAGGTCATTAGGTAAAGTCAATTTCCTGGTTATGTTAGAGTTATCTAAGATGTTACTTGCCAATGGGGAAACTGGTGAAGTGTACACAGGACCTTCCCATATTATTTCTTACAAATGCATGTGAGTCTACAATTATCTCCAAATAAAAACTTTTTAAGAATGACACTGGAAAGAATATTTGGTTGACATGGAATGATGTTCATGACATACTTTGAGGTGAAATATAGCAGGTTTCAAAACAGCATCTATGATACATTTTTATAAGCACAGAAAAGTAGACATATCTATACACACACAGTGAGAGAACATCTGGAAGTCCATACATAAAAGTATTACTTTAATAACACAACCTTTGGAGGAAAACGATATTACCATATTCATTCTGTCAATTAAGATGCATCCATTTTAAGTGCTGACAAATATTGAAAATTATAGGGACCAAAAGAAACCAAGTTAACCAAGAAAAGACAAACTTCATAAACAGGACAATGAGTCCAACACTTAATCTTGAAAATTTAATTTGCAAGTGAAGAAAACAAAAACAAACAAAAAACCCTAAAATGGTAAACTCCAGCACATGCACAAGCAGCCTATATGTTATTTTTAACAATGATTTTATTTCAGTGGGCAACTATGTACCTTGAATTATCTTGAAATCAATGAATAATTAATTCCTGGGGAAAATAGATTATCTCCTGAAATATTACTGTGCTCCCTGACCCCATTTTTTACCATTACTTTAGTGGCTGTGTTTTTTATTTTCAGTTTTAAGGGATAAACACAACCATGTCATGCAGTTCACCTTCATCAAAAGGTTTGCAAGCTGGGGCACCTGGGTGGCTCAGTGGGTTAAAGCCTCTGCCTTCGGCTCAGGTCATGATCCCAGTGTCCTGGGATCAAGCCCCGCATCGGGCTCTCTGCGCAGCGGGAGGCTGCTTCCCCTCCCCCCCCCCCCCCCCCCCCCGCCTGCCTCTCTGCCTATTTGTGATCTCTTTCTCTCTGTCAAATAAATAAAATCTTAAAAGAAAAGGTTTGCAAGCTAACATAGATGTCATGATGTTGTAAATGATTAGTTAAAACTATAAGATTTTGGGGGCGCCTGGGTGGCTCAGTGGGTTAAGCCTCTGCCTTTGGCTCAGGTCATGGTCTCGGGGTCCTGGGATCGAGCCCCGCATCGGGCTCTCTGCTCGGCAGGGAGCCTGCTTCCCCCTCTCTCTCTGCCTGCCTCTCTGCCTACTTGTGATCTCTGTCTGTCAAATAAATAAATAAAATCTTTAAAAACAAAAAAAACTGAAAAAAAAAACAACAAAAAAAACTGTAAGATTTTGTTGGCATCTGGATTTTAATGTCAACAAAGGTGACTCCAAAAATGAACTGACTGCCAACCACAAAGCTAGGGCACATTAATATAATACTGATAGTATAAGGCATTTTTGACTTGGAAGAATCCCACAACCTCATTTCTAATAACTCAGTTTTAGCTAGAACAGCTCTAGCCTTAATAGCTTGACCTAGGTGAAACTTAACTAAGCCTTAGGTTATATATTTGTAAAATGGAGATAACTATATCTTCCACAGACAGGGTTGTTGGGAGAATCAGATAAGATAATGCATTTTAAGAGCTTAGAACAGTACTCATATACAATAAATATTTCTCATATATTTGTTTAACAGTGTGTTTTAAGTACTAAACCAATTATCTGTCATCTATTTGGCTTAGATAGCAACACAGTTCACAGGAAAAAAAGTTGTGATTAGAACTCACAACTCAGTAAGGCATGGGAATGAAAGGCAGAGCATAACAAATACAGTCAATGATCTCATAATAGCAATGTAATGGGACAGATGATAGCTACACTTGTGGTGAACATAATGGATAAACTTGTCAAATCACCAAGTTGTGCATCTGAAACTAATGTAACTGTGTCAACTATACGCAAACAAAATTTATGTGAAAAAGAATTCACAACTCAACATCTTCCTAATATGCCTTTTATCTGTATGTAACACCTATTTCTCTATAGCTTGTATAAATTTTTCCATAATAATCATTTTCATCTTATATAAAAAAGTAAATTTAAGTGCTCGCTTTGGCAGCACATATACTAGAAAAGTAATTTAATAAATGTGCAAATCTGGATCACAGATATATGATCAAAACATTTCAAAGCAAAATAAAATGATTAAAACTCCATTAATTAATAGTCATTATATAACTCAATGTGTAACACTAGGCTGGGCAAAAAAGATATGTCAGAATACTACTCAAGGAAAAAAAAAGTAGATGTTGGTACTATTCTAAATGTGATATAAACCAAATCAGTCAAGTAACAGGATTTAAACTATTGGTAAAAATCCAATATGGGGGCGCCTGGGTGGCTCAGTGGGTTAAAGCCTCTGCCTTCGGCTCAGGTCATGATCCCAAGGTCCTGGGATCGAGTCCCGCATCGGGCTCTCTGCTCAGCAGGGAGCCTGCTTCCTCCTCTCTCTCTCTGACTGCCTCTCTGCCTACCTGTGATCTGTCTCTCTGTCAAATAAAAAAAAAAATCCAATATGGGATAAAATACTTACACTGAGCACCATACTGGCCAAGCAGCTCCTGGTCTGTCTGTCTGTCTGTCTGTCTCTCTTTTGCCCAGGTCTCTTATTTCCAAAGTACTTTTTAAATAGCCTCAGTATGATAACATGATGGCTGTCATAATCATGCTTTGTAAAATCACTATCTGTGATAAATTATCATTTCTTTTTACAATGCCCTTTAATAAGATTATTAAAAAAGCAAAAAGACAATGAATCAATCTTTGTAAGTATCCCTATTTTCTTGGCTACAACTAAATATCCTCAAAATGTTTCCAATCTCGGGCGCCTGGGTGGCTCAGTGGTTTAAGCCGCTGCCTTCAGCTCAGGTCATGATCTCAGGGTCCTGGGATCGAGTCCCACGTCGGGCTCTCTGCACTGAAGGGAGCCTGCTTCCCTCTCACTCTCTCTGCCTGCCTCTCTGCCTACTTGTGATCTCTCTCTGTCAAAATTAATAAATAAAAATCTTTAAAAAAAAAAATGTTTCCAATCTCTCTAGCATTTTATACACACACACACACATACACATATAACACACACATACATAATTTTTAATATGTATGTCAACACAAACTTTTGGAGACTTTTAGTCTATTTTATTTTTAAAACCATTCATATACATATCAGATACAACCTAACATTTCAGTTAAAAGACTGCACTGAAACTGAATAGCAGGTGATTTAGCATGAGCTACATGTCAATTATACAGAACTATAATTATTTCTGTGCATTGTGATTTTATGTTAAACATGAGAATGTGATGACGAGCAGCCATATTTGATTTTAATTGCTGTAGCTTGAGTTATCCAAAACATCATGAGAACACTAGAGAAAATGAGAAAATGACATGAGCCATGGGAGATGAAAATGATGCTGCAGAGGGAACTCTAGTAACAGATGCAGCTCTGAGGAACTGGCTCAAACTTATAAGGGAAGGATAAGCCTCTCCCAACAAGTCTTCTCCAGAGTTAGACGACTCTCTTTACTTTTCCTAGGTTCTGAGAACAGAAAAGACATACTTTTCCATCAATAAATGCCTGAAGGCTTGCAAAGCATTTTTTGGAACAGTAAAATCTGTGGGCTTTCTTTAGCTCCTTCAGCATTCTTACACTGACAAAGAAGAGTTTCATACTATGCCCCAAATAAGATAAATCTGTTCAAAACCTTTAGACAAAACAAAATGACAAAAAAATTCAAGGTGATGAATCAAAGAAAAAAAAAACCAGAAAACCTGTAAACCTGCAAGATTAAGAAATCTGTTAGAAATGGTGGTAATAGACACACAAAGGTCTTTACTATCAACCAGCCAATGGGAAGAGGAGGAAAAGGACTCAGACATCTGAATCCTGTTGCTTTCCATGGAAAGCCCTTCCTGGGATGCATTCAAGTACAAACAGTGATGATAAAAGTACCTGGGAATGGCATTATGGGGCATTTTCTGAGCACTTACTAAGAATTTTCCAGGAAATATTTCATTGAATTCTCAACACAGCTCTGTGAGGTTTATTCTCATGTAGAAATGAAAAATTGCAACTTAGACATTAAGAGACATGTGTAAGGTGGCACAAGAGACACAGCTGATTCAAACCCAATCTGTCTCATTTCAGAATCATACTGTCAATCACTACATTATCACTACACTGCTCAAATGAGATACATATGGGTCAAAGTAAATAAAATACATGAATGGTATAGCATTTGTAAAACTAAAGGACTTTTGAAATACTATTTTCATTACTATTCATTGTTATTCAGTTAATATTCTCTAGACTTTAAAGACTTATTGCCCCAACAATCCTCCAAAAATATGTGTATGTATATATATGTATGTATTTTACAGTGACCTATTATACACAAATGAAATATTTGTTTCATTAAACTATATTCATCCTTACTGTATGTAATATATTGATATATTTTTCTCTACCTCTTTTTTAAATGCTGGAATTGATTTCATGACCCACAAATGGTGACATCTTGCAATTACCACACAAAAAAAATCACAACTCAGCTCTGGACAGATGATAGGTGTATGTATGTTTGGAAACACAGAGGAAGTATGGGCATCCTGTCATGTTAGAAATATATACAGGTGGGGGCGCCTGGGTGGCTCAGTGGGTTAAAGCCTCTGCCTTCGGCTCAGGTCATGATCCCAGTGTCCTGGGATCGAGCCCCGCATCGGGCTCTCTGCACCTCAGGGAGCCTGCTTCCTCCTCTCTCTCTGCCTGCCTCTCTGCCTGCTTGTGCTCTCTCTCAAATAAATAAATAAAATCTTAAAAAAAAAAAAAAGAAATATATACAGGTATCCTGGGAGAAGAATAAACAAGATATATATGCAGGAAATCACATATGGGGTATTTGGCAAATATGTTTTCACAAAACCTCCTGCACCAATACTATTCCCCCAATGTTTAGAGAAGTAAAGTTATACCACCACCATAAACACTACAGTCACTGAGTTGCCAGCCAAGGCTGACATTATAATTCTCAGCCAACATCAAAGAATGGAAGCATGCTACCTATGTGACCTTCCTGATTAAAAGCAGCTTACTGTTTATAAGAAAATTTTTATGACCCATTTTGACACCCAAATTTCTAAAGTATATTAAACACTGACCTGACTCCTTAAAAGGACTATACAGAATTTAGCCTTTTCAAAGACCCAGGGTCATACTTAGGTTACACAGTGGTAAACTTTAGAACTGGTAAATAGGTCACCTAATTCAAATCTCCTACTTTATAGATGAACAAACTGGCATCCCAAGAGGTGATGTAATTTGCCCAAAGTCACCCAGTAGAAAGGTCAAGTGATTCGTATTATGCCAGGCTGCCTCATCTATTACCATACTATGTGGAACACATAGTTACTTATCTAGGTAAGTAGTCACAATTTAGGAGCAATAATCTTTGTAATTTCTCCCATGTTTGTTATCTTGGTTATCTCATTTCTTTCCCCATAATCTTTAGGAATAAAACTCTTAAATCAAAAAGGACCTATGTGTTTATCCCCTGCAGGAAAAAATTTAAGCTAGCCCACTCCACAATCCATCTTAGGGAAAGAACTCCCAAAGTATAATTGTGTGGTATACTTCAGAAAGGAAAGGGATGTAGACTGAATCCCTATGTGTCGTCTTCAGAAAGCAAGAAGGATGCAATGAAAAGTCCTCATTGGCTTAAGAACAGTTCTGAGGCTGTGACTATAGGAATCTCAGTCTCTGAAAACAGGCAAAACAGTAAAGTTCACAAAGCAGGGACTAGATTCTCAGTAAATGTGGGTTGAATACTCTGAAAAATGAGTGTCTATCATTATACAAACTGGTCCCAGGTCATTTTACTGTTTGACATAGGCTTGCACCTTAGGTGTTCGTCTCTTTCCTTTCCCATTAGGATATGAACTATCACTTATATCTAATGACACCCCCCAAACACAGCTTTTGCAGAAGTTGGGGATGTTTCTAATATGCTCTGAGCATATGGAATTATTTCTAAAATAAAAATACACTCTAAGCGAGGACCTGAATGATTCCACTATGTAAGAAGCATGCCAATATTATCACAGTTCTCCTAACTTCCATCTTGCCTGCTCTTCTGTGGAACTGTTGGCTCCCATGCAGATTACACAGATGTCACCTCCAGTGAGGTATCATGTTACTGGGACTATTTTTAACCTGAAACCAATGATACTTCTCTACAGCCCACAAAATTATCATTCCAATGTCTTTTTAAAAGGCAAAATGTCTTGAAAATGACAACCATGTACCCAAACTGAAAGCCACTCTCTAGAACATCACTTACATTCAGTTTTGTCCTCTTCTTTAAGACTCCAGATGCCCCCCCCCTTCCTTATTCCATTTTCTTCTATTATTTTCACAGATCAAATACTTTATTTTATTCTTCTGCCTTTGGGTGTTTGACACATATTTCCTGTATTTTGTAATCAGAAAGAAATGGACATAACTAAGAAAATACATACAAAACTTTATCTTCTCATAATCTCTTCAAAACATGACCTTAAGAAAAATCTTGTGATATGAAAAGTAAAAAACAAAAACTAATTAATCAAGGACAAAGGGATTTGAATATTATCTACAGATGTTTTTATTTGAAGCCATTGTCTCTTGACACAGCTAAATCTACTAAAAGAAAAATTACATCTCATAGCCTATTTCTTCATGTTTGTGATACATACATGTTTAATTCTGCTTTTGTCAGTAAAACTGAATCGAAGAAATGCTGCTTTTCCTAAAATTTATTCAAGCTAGTACTTAGTAATGCAAACATATACAGCATGTGGAGCCCAACATGGGGCTTGAACTCAATGACCCTGAGATCAAGAGTTAGACGCTTAATGGACTGAGCCACCCAGGTGCCCCTAATGCAAACATTTTTAAGGTTACTTTCAGCAAACTACTTCCGAAGAAAAATATTCCAAACACATTAACAATAATTCCAATTAAGTAATGACTGGAATTATTAGAATCATTTGGGAAATGACTTTTATCCAATTTCTCCATTTTTAACATACCTAAAAACAAAGCTTCATAACAAAGTTCTGCAGCGTGCATGATAAACTCAGAGTATGTTCACCATTAAGTGATATAAAAAAAAACATAATTTACAATTAACTTCAAGTAAGTTCTTCCTATAATTTGAGAAATAATATTACCCTCACTGGAATAGGTCTAAAATTAATCTTTTTCTAAATACACTAGATGCTGCCTAATGCAATTTTCTGTATCACTCACAGTATCTTCCTAACTCTACCATAACAGACTCAAACAAAATGAATATAGTCCATATTATGAACTGAACCAGAAAGCAACTATTTAAGAATTAATGGCACTTAATAATAGGAATTAGCACTCTTATCAATTAAAATTTGAATCCAGATAAGAAAAATCTTATAATGGTTCAAAAAAATTTTTAAAACACCCCAAGTTCCCAGGTAACAAAAAATAAAGGCAATAATATAGAATCCAAGTATGGTTTAACAGCTATTCAAATATGGATGTTGTTCTCGATTTTAGGATAGACTGGAGAGAACAAATGAATAGTCAACTGGCTCCTTCCAGCTCTCATCCAACATCTGTTCACAGCAACTACAGCCAAGTTACCTGCAGTCATGCAGTTTTCATAATGGGAATACACATGTCTTTACTGTCCTCAGACCACTTACCCAGGTGCAACTAGAATAAGAGAATTTTTGGTTAGACAATACCTGAAAGAATATCTAGTTTACCCTTTCTGTATTTAAAAACAAGACGACTGAGGCTCAGAGAGATTAAGTGCCCTAGCAATTCAAACAGCTATTTAAAGGCCAAGCAAGGTCTAGAAACAACTGTTCTCAATTATTTCTATCAATACGGGTTAACTCTGAAGGTCTCAAGCACTGATTCTCCTTCTGAGATGGAATGGGCCTTTGGAAATTTACCAGCTGTGTTATCTTGGGCACAGGACAAACTTTCTAAACCCCCTTTTCCTCTTTTGTAAAGTGCAGAGAATACCTACTCTATGAGGTTGTTGTACAAACAGCTTCTAAAGTGCTTAGCACCTCAGTTAGCAAATAATAAGCATTCAAAACCAGGTAGCTATTATTTTTACTCCCGCCCTAGAAACATGGCTGCCCCTACTGTTTGAGAAGAAAACAACTCTATGCATTAACACAATCGACAGGTTCTTATCCACCAGAGCTTCTCCAACCTATCACATTCTGCAAACAGGACATCCTACTTCATGCCATCTAAAATCCGCCCTTTACACTATTAAGAAAAACAAAAGACCAACTGCTGCCAAATATCTTCTGCCACGGGTTGTACGCTGAATTTGCCAACTAGAAATTGCAAGGGTTTTTCTGGCTCCACCCAAAACATGGAGAATAAATGATGGGTAAACGAAGGGAAGATAAGGTCACACACCTGAAGGGGAATTCACATAAGCTTCTTCTCAGCTCATTTAGTCGTGAGGAGATAGGTGGGTGATACAGAACAAAACGCTATCTTCCAGCATCATAAAGCAGGAATGGCTACCTCAACAAAATACAATTCCCCAGGCTTGTCAACACAATAGAAAAGAATCCGGGTCCTTATCCTAGTAAATTAATACACGAGCAACAACTGAGCATCTTTCTCGAAAACCTGAGGACCGAGCTGTATCCGAGCTGCACTACACCCTAAGACTACATAAATACATGAAAAATTCCTAAGGGCGAGACAACATGATGGAGAATATCACCTTGAAATCAACAAGGAGGGAATCATGTCATACCAAAACGTCTCTTTGATAAAATCCCGACCCTGCGTTCTCACCACACTACAAACCCACCTCGCTCTAAGGAAATTACAGAATCACCCGCAGCAACCAACCTCTGCAATCGGCATCGACCAGATCGACCCCTACTCAAATGGCGCTAAGTACCGGGGGTCCAAGCCCCTCCCTAGAGCTGCCAAGTCCCGCGCTGACTCCATACTACCTCACTTCCTTCCCATCGTCCCTCCCATCCTCAATCCCCGGCATTTCTCGCTAACCGTCACCACTGACAGAGAAGGTAGGAATGAGACAGATTTCCTACACTTTATTCGGGAAGTCCCAGAGCCGCACATACCCGTCCCTATTACGATCACATCAAACTCAGAAGGGAGGTTATCCGCCATCTTGAAAGGAAACATGTCATGTGACTATTGCTTGTGGAAATGAAATCTAGTCAGGCATTGCCCTGGTAGAAGGCGGAAGGAAAAACAGTGCATTCTGGATATTGTAGTTCTTGGGTGGCCGGTCCAGGTAGGCGGCTACAGCATTTTATTTGAAATGTTTACGCGAATATTAAAAGTTCAGTTTATTTTCCAGCCTAAGTGCAGTAGCGCGTTTAGCCTGGAGGTTTGGGGTAGTAATGAGATAGAGATGTTTGCTCTGCTAGCTAGGATGAATGGGAAAACCTGGGTGCCCCTTGACAGTGAGGAAGCAAGAATTGCTGGGATAGATGAAGGGCGGACTGAAATTGAAAGGGGTTTGGTCTGTGAACAAAGAAAATTATCATTCCAGCCTGGAAACTTGTTTCCCCGTGTGTGTGTGTGTGTGTGTGTGTGTGTGTGTGTGTGTGCTTTCGTTTTGCGCGCCCCCCCCCCCCCGGCATATTTTTTCGCACCAATTCTTTCGAACTATATCCCCTATCTTTTTCGTCTCCCTGTCTCCCCAACGAAAACCCACGAAAACCCTCGCGCCTTAGCTTCGCCACAATGAAACCTAAATTGCGTCTGAATTTGTTCTAGTTAGTCCAAGCAGCCACCCGGCAGTGTATTTTTACAAAATCAGCTTCACTTTACGGGAGGGGAAAAAAGATATGAAAGCATAGTAGTTGCTTGATAGGCATATATTGGTTCTGAAACTGGTTTTTTATACGTGTACAAGGACTCCATACAAGATTCTTCTTATAACCTGCTGCAGAAATGATCAAGGTAAAATGACCTTATACTGAAGTGATTGTGTTTGAAAATTAATGAGGGGCTTTAGGGCTCATTGTAGTTATTTTAGGTATTTTACAAGAGTTTCGAAATAATTCAAGAGAGAAATAATTTCAAAAGAGAAAGCGCTGGTAGTGGACCTTTCCTTACACCATCTGCCCTCTGAACTGTTAGTGGTTTCTTAGTCACACTGTTCTTCCTTCATCATGGAATGATATTCCCATTCTCCAGCTAACATATCCTTAATATTCAGCTCAGGTTCTACCACCTCCTCCTTTTATCTCCTCCGTATATCGGGTTGAATTTCCCTATGTAGTGTTAACACCCTGTTATAGCCTCCCAAAGTGCGCTAAAATTTTTTGCATTTATGTTGGTTCCTATACAATACACACACCTCCACACATACAAAAGGATACACCCAGATATATAATGCCCTAAATTGTAAGTCTCTCTATGACAAGGTCTGGGTCTTATCCCTATTTTTACCCCCTGCATCTAAATATGAGCCTGTTGCTTGGTAGGAATGCCGAGAAGTGTTTGCTGAACTGAACTTAGTTCTGACTCCCCTTGCACATGGCAAGTACTATGAATACAGGGACTAAGTCTTCATCTTTATATCTGCCCACACTATCATGTGTCTTATATATTGAAGATGCTCAACACATGTTTGTTACTTTGCTAAGGTTCCATGAAAATTCTTTAAAATTGTATTTTACAGGTTGGATTATGTTTTATTTTGCTGCATTTTGCCATAATATTTAGCAATATTTTACATGTTTTCTTAACTTATTTTATGGACTCTCTGGATGTATTGAACAATTCTCTCGTGATGGTCCTCTGGTGAATATTTTGTGTAGATACTCTTCTGAGACGTGTAATGTATTGTTCGGTAAATCACTCTGCCATTTGCTTTGATACAAAAAGAAAGTTTTGAGTACTATCAGAAGTGAAATAGGGGCGCCTGGGTGGCTTAGTGGGTTAAAGCCTCTGTCTTCAGCTCAGGTCATGATCCCAGGGTCCTGGGATCAAGCCCCACATCATGGAGCCTGCTTCCCCATCTCTCTCTATCTCTGCCTGCCTCTCTGCCTACTTGAGATCTGTCTGTCAAATAAACAAATGAAATATTAGGGGCACCTGGGTGGCTCAGTGGGTTAAGCCTCTGCCTTCAGCTCATGTCATGATCTCAGGGTCCTGGGATCGAGCCCTGCATCAGGATCTCTGCTCAGCAGGGAACCTGCTTCCCCTATCCCTTTCTCTGTCTGCTTCTCTGCTGACTTGTGATCTCTGTCAAATAAATAAATAAAATCTTTAAAAAAAAAGAAAAAGAAGTGAAATAGATCTATGAGACTCAATACTACCGGTGGAAATGAAAATTAATAGATTTCCCAGAGGAAACTTCAGAATCTCCTCTAACAGTGAGAAGCTGTGAATGGGTGGTTAAAAACATGATAAATTGGGGGGCCTGGGTGGTTCAGTGGATTGAGCCGCTGCCTTCGGCTCAGGTCATGATGTCAGGGTTCTGGGATCGAGTCCTGTATCGGGCTCTCTGCTCAGCGGGGAGCCTGCTTCCCTCTCTCTCTCTCTCTCTGCCTGCCTCTCTGCCTATTTGTGATCTCTCTCTGTCAAATAAATAAATAAAATCTTCTTTAAAAAATGATAAATTAAGGTATCTCTATTGATATGTGTATACATGTGCATATATATGTATCTTTTTCAATATGAGTATATCTAACTTTCTATGACTCATAAATTTTCTAACAAATAGATACAATGTGAAGACACAACTTATTATTTCACTCAATTTTCCTTAAATATCTATTAAATATCTACTATGTGCAAGGCACTGAATTAGATGCTGGAATTACAGCAATGAGTAAAACAGACAATAACCCCTGACTTCATGAAATTTACATCTAGTGGTATAAAACAAAATAAACAAGTAATATTACTCTGTAGTGCTAATTTTCCAATATGTTTTGCCCCAAATAGGAAATCCTTTTCATTCTGAAGCTAGAAAGCAGGACCCTCGGAAAGGTAAAATTGCCAGCCTGTATTGAGCTGTTCAAATGTATTTTTATAGATCATCTACAAACTAAAGATGAATATAGGGGTTGGTAATGTCAGTAAAATAGCATGAAGCAAAGCAGCTTAATTGCTATATATTCTATTACTCTAAGGATATCTACTTTTGAGAACTGAAATATTTTATTTGGATAAGTCACAGTATGGTGAGATGAGGGATACAAATTGACTTACCTATTAAATCACAGTGATTCTAATTTTGTACTTAATGATTTCCTGAGCTGAAAAACCATGATTCCCTCAACATTTACCTTGTATTCAAAAGCTTACTTAAGTGTAGGATCTGATGTATCATCTTTTTACAAACCAGTTATTTAATGGTCTCTATCACTGGCTTTCCTTTGTGCTCCAGATCCATATTCAAGCCCTTACTCAACTTCTCTTCTGAAAATGTCCAATACCAAACTCCTGAACATTTCAGCCCCACTCCCAAACCTCTTCATCCAGTATTTTGTCCCTTAGAAACGGTACCACCTTCTAATCGGTTACTCAAATAAAAAACCTTAAGAATCATCCTTGATGTATCATTCTCTTTCGCTCTTAAACCAATTTCATCAGCAACTCTTGCCAGATCTATCTCAAAGTTATATTGGAAACATATCCACCTCACAATCTGGATTGCCTGCATAATCTCTTGCTTAGATGACTACAGTAGGTCCCAGCTGGACCCCTCATTTATGCTTGCTTCTCTTCAGTCCACTGTCTACACTGTAGACAAACTTTTAAAAATTCAAATATAGGGGTGCCTGTCTGGCTCAGTTGATGGAGCATGTGACTCTTGGTCTCAGAGTTGTGAGTTCAAGCCCCACATTGAATGTAGAGTTTACTTTAAAATAAAATCTTTTTTAAAAATTTCAAATCTAATTTGTCCTCCCCTCCCTAAAACTAGCATGATATCCCATTTTTCTTTAAAACACACTCCAAAGTTTTAGACATGGTCTAAAAGTCCCTGCTGGATTCTCTAGGCTCATCTCATACCTCTCACCCTTTTCTTTCTAAGCTCCAGTCATATTGTCTCTCCATTTTGTCTGATACCCCATGCTCCTTCCTGCTTCAGGGCCTTCATTCATGCTTTTCCATGTGCTGAGGTGAACTTTTGTCCTTCCTTTCTTCTACTTTAATCCTGCTCATTTTGAAGTTCATTCAAAACATCACTTTCTCTAACAAGTCTTCATCTAGGCCTCAATCTGCCTTAAGTCTCCTATCACCCTATACTCCTCCTTTTTTGAACTTTCATGATTGGAAATATCAAATTACTTATGCAATTTCTTATTTCATATCTGTTATCCTCCTAGGATGTAAGTTACACAAAGGCAAGGACTGTGCATATGTTGTTAACCATTATAATTCCAATACATCATTCATTGCCTAGCACATAATAGGTACTCAAAAATATCTGCTGAAAGCCCACTTCTGGGTATATATCCAAAGCAAATAAAATCACTATCTCAAAGGGATATCTGGACTCCCATGTTCATTGCAACATTTTTCACAGTAGTCAAGATATGAAAACAGCTTAAGTGTTCAACAGATGAATGGATCAATCCATCCATCCATCCATCTAGCTAGCTAGCTAGCTATAAAGGAATACTAGTCGGCCCTTAAAAAGAAAGAAATTCTGCCACTTGTAATGACATGGATGAAACTAGAGAACATTATGCTAAAGTAAAATAAGCCAAACAGAGAAAGACAAGTATTGCATGATTTCATTAATATGTGAAATCTAAAAAATATATATTTTTAAGTCAAACTGATAGTAACAGAAAGTAGAATGGTGGTTATGGGAGAAAGGCTGGGGGTGGAGGAAAGGGTAACATATTGA
The DNA here is from genome assembly GCF_922984935.1 of Meles meles. Taxonomy (NCBI): domain Eukaryota; kingdom Metazoa; phylum Chordata; class Mammalia; order Carnivora; family Mustelidae; genus Meles; species Meles meles. Next base: position 73,132,483 of record NC_060087.1, read on the forward strand.
TCAAAGGGTACAAAATTTCTGTTGCAACATGAATAAGTTCTGGAGACCTAATGTATGGCATGGTGACTATAGTTGAAAATGTATCGTATACTTGAAATTTACTAAGATTGTAGATCTCAAGTGTTCTTACCACAAAAAAGGTAACTATGGGAGGTGATGTATATATTAATTATTTGTGCTAATCATTTCACATCATATATATCAAAATATTACATTGTTTACCTTAAATATACAATTTTTATTTGTCAAAAATAAAAAAAATAAATCTGTTGAATGAATGGGTAAATAATGAGGTACAGGATGTCTTCAGGAAATACCACATGAGTACTATTTTAAAGGGGAATGAAATGAGTTGATTGCCCAGTAAACTTACTCGATCAACTTGTTTTGTGTTTATAACTGAACAATACACATGTGGTTAATAAACAATCCAGCTAACACAAAAGGTCAAACAAAGACTATAAGACTAAGAAATCTCCATAGCCTCCTAACCCCACCCCAGGCTGTCCTCCCGAGTTAAGCACTATTATCCATTCCTTGTGAATCTTTCTGGAGATAGTGTGTGTGTGTGTGTGTGTGTGTGTGTGTGTGTGTGTATAAGGGGAGCAGTAATCCCTTTATTTCCTTTTTGACACAAATGGTAGAGTGCTATAAACATTATTCCTCACCTTACACCTGTATTCTTTTACTTGATATATTTGGGAGATCTTGTGTTCTCGGACCGTATGGGGACACCTCATTTTTAATAGTTCCCTATAATTCCATTATATGACTACAACATGATTTATTTAATATACCTCTATTGATGGATATTTAGTTTTTTTCTAGTCTTTGGCTACTACACATGATACTGCAATGAACATCCTTTTCTTAGGCAATATAGGATAATGGTTATGAGTTCAAACTCTTGATCAGACTACATAGACTGGAGTCCTACTTTCACTTACCAACTGAACAGTCTCAGATAAGTTCCCTAACCTCTCTGAATCTGTTTCCTCATAGGTAAAGTGACAATAGTATTACTTACTCTCCATGGTGGTTATGAGAGGTAAATAAAGTACTTAACACTATATTTGACTGGTAGTAAGCACTTGAATATTAGTAGTAGTAATAGTAGTAGCTGCAGCAGCGGTCATTGTGGGCATATGTGAGATAACAAACTTTCACCCATCAGATTGGCAAAATGAAATTATTTGATAATATATAGTATTGATAAAGTTCTGGGGAGCAGTCTCACTCATACACTGCTAATGGAAGTGGAAACTGATGCAATTTATTTTTTTAAAGAAAAAAAGATTTTATTCTTAAGTAATCTCTACAGCCAATGCAGGGTTCAAATCTCAACCCCTAAGATCAATCAAGAGTCACATGCTCTACTGACTGAGCCAGCCAGGCGACCCCTGATATAATTTCTTCGAATGGCAATTTGGCAGTATCTGTCAACATTCTATATGCACATATTTCGTTATTTAGGATTTTCTCATTTGAAATTTATCCTGCAGACTAGTGATTTTTTTTTATTCATAGTTGAAATGATTGATACCATATAGATCCTTTCGATATTTTTTTTCTGACTTCAGGTTTTAAATTCGTGTGGCCAAAGAATAACTTTTCATGTTAATAGTTATTTTGTCATGCAGTACTATAGAATACATATTTTTTCTTACATGAAATATAAATTATATCCCTCCATAAAAGCTTAGGAATTGAACATACAAACATATTTAAGAAAGACTTATCTAAATTCAAGGATTGTAAAAGTTAGTAGTATGAGGGTAAGGGTCTTTTTTCATTGACTCCTAAGCATCTAGAAGAATGCCTGTAATTGAGTAAGAGCTTAATAAATATTTCTTGAATGCTAAAGGAGTGGAGATCTATAATAATCCCCTATGAAACCCTTTTTAATGCCATGGTCAGCCTTTTTCCCAAAGTGTGTTCTGGGGAAAAGTAATTCTGTAGGATGTTAGTAGGGGTTTCATAATCAAATACATTTAGAGAGCAATTAAAATCAAAATAGTTTGTAAACTAGCAGACTCTTTAGATCTTTTATAATAAATATGTGAACTATGACGATTTCATAATAACTTTTTAAAAATGTTTTTTATTTGAGTATATTTGATACAAGAACTTTTTTTAAGTGACATAAATTTATCTATTTGAGAGAGAAAGAGAGAGCACACACATGAGTGGGGAGAGGCAGAGGGAGAAAGAATCTGAAGCAGACTCTGCACTGAGCAGGGAGCTAGACTCAGGGTGCTATCTCATGACCACGAGGTCATGACCTAAACTGAAAATAAGATTTGGTTGCTTAACTGACTGAGCCACCCAAATACCCCAACACAATAACTTTTAGAGTACAGAACATACCTTGGGAAACACTAGCCTAGACTATTGGCCTGACTCAGAATGAAATTTCCTGTGTTTTCATAGATGATGTTTTTGCTCCATCACATTAGTACGCAACAAGAAATTTTCTAGGTGTGGTAATGGAGCCAGATGGAACAGAACTATTACATATTCTTTCCAGATGTCAATGTTACTAGTATAGTTTATGATACAGCAGCCACATAATTTTATACACATATGCATACACACACATACACACACACAAATTGAATTCACTACCATGGAATTTCATTCTTACCATATTGTGGACAGCCAAACTTAGCAGACACTGATCTTCTAGTACAAAGTAAGAATGCTAGATAAGCCATCAGTACCCTGAGTTCTTTAAGTTTAAAAGAGCTTCTTAGAAAATAGCTATGTCTATATGAATGTATATCTCTTAACACCAGGGAAAACAAGCAGTAACAGTTAAGAAGTAAATTACTAACTCCTTAATACAAGTTCCAGACTTACAAAGGAAAAAATTTTTTTAAATGCAGAACTAATGTTTGAGTTTACTTTGAATTAAAATTTTTCTGTCTCTAAAGCTGTGGTGGTAGTGGTAATAAAAATTCATGAGCACAATTATTCTGGACAGTAAAACATAGCTGAAGTGGAGAAAATCCAGTCTACTGGAGAATAACTTGAGCTACCCAAAGTAGTACTTTTGTGAGCATGCATACTCTTTAAGGAGTTTTACAGTATACCCAGTTGAAATCAACTTGGACTTTTCCATTTCAAATACATACAAATATTATTCTATGATACCATTTTCTGTTGTATAAAATTCAGGTTCTTTGAGTTCATGTTCATTTTTACCTTTAAAATATAATCAATGTCATGACAGCAATCATTTCTACTATATTAGAAATATGTTTTAAGTACTAGCTTTAGTAACAAAGCGGTTTGTATTATTGTGTTTGTCAGCTTAGTAAATACAGAAATATTCAGAATACGTTTATTTTTTTCATAGTCCTTGTAAAACAAAACGAAAAAGCCATGAGTAATTTTGTGGGAATTTCATGAATGTTTATAGATAGACTTGCTATTCTTTTAGCTGTTTAATTGTAATGTCATAGTAATAGAAAGCAGCATACTGAATTTTGCATGGATGGATAAGCACATTCAGTAAGGAAGATTAAACAGAGTAAATCAAATACTGGATTAAACATTTTCTGCATAACAGACCACAAAATGTCTGCATAATAGACATTTATCTTACCAATGGCTCCTTAGCATTAGAAGCAAATAGAAGTGCATACCAACATAATTTAACTGAATATTCAATGGCCTGATTGCAAAGTTCCCCTATATTTTATGTTACTAACATCCAGTTAATTAGAATTGTTTAAACATATGATAGTTGTCTTTCTCCAATTGACTTATTTCACTAAGCATGATACCCTCTAGTTCCATCCACGTCATATTCAAGCACACATATTGAAAAGATTAAGCATAAACACTATTCATTTGCATTTCATCATCCAATAAATTTGTTTTATTATCCTCAAAGTTTGAGCATAGTAAATTTTCTGTATGGTTCCACAAAGTAAAAAGTTCAGAAAACACATGGAAATTTGCCGTATGGGATGACTTCACATTTTGATTATATTTGATTTTTCATTTTTTATAAGAAAGAGATTCTTAAGCTAAATATATACTTAGGGGTACTTGGGTGGTTCATTTGGTTAAGTGTCTGACTCCTGTTTTCAGCCCAGGTCATGATCTCAGGGTTGTGAGTTTAAGCCCCATATTGGGTTCCACACTGGGTATGGAGCCTACTTAAAAAAATAAAATAAAATAAAGATATATTTAACATCAGAGGGTGTACTATTCCTCCCAAATTTGCTGACAAGACCTCACATCAAAAATTTTTGTGAAGATTGTATTTATTTATTTAAGAGAGACAGAGAGAGAGAGAGAGGCAGAGGCAGAAGGAGAAAAAGGCTCCCCATGGAGCAGGGAGACTGATGTGGGACTCAATCCCAGTACCCTAGGATCATGATCTGAGCTGAAGGCAGATGCTTAACCAACTGAGCCACCAAGGCATCCTCACATCAAGAATTTTAACATGGCTATTCATAGTAAAATTTTCAAATATTCTATAATTTGTACTTATAGTCTCTTCTATTATTTATATTTTATCAGTACAGTTCTTACTATAATGCATTCATGTTGTGTTTCAATGTAAAGCATTTTCAGTTAATTAGTCTTTATCAGGAAATGGTTGAATAATCTTAAGTTCAGAGCTTTTATTTACTCTAATCCTCAAAGATAATGCTTTATTAAGTCAATGTATGACTCAAAACATTAGGAATTGAAAGTCATTTCATGTTTGGACTAACTTTGTGAAAAGATTGACTATAATGAGATCATTTGAACTATATTTTTTATTCTATAAAGGTACAAAGTAGAAATGTGGAGGAATGCCTATTAAGAAGCAGGAATTTTCTCTGTATTTCTATAGTACTGATGTCTACCATTGTCACTCTACCTTCTCATGGATGCTCCCTCTCATACACACCTGCCAAAAGGCAGCAGTCATGTTATAAATGCCACATGACTTCAAGTCTCCAGCCATAGTTGATTGGAGGACAAAGAATAAAACTGACCCAAGAGAAACCATGGCTTGCAAATATTCATGCCTAAACTGGAGTCCTGTTTTAAAAGGTAACCTGAGCCAATCAAGTTTCCCTTTTCAAAAATTCTAAATACATGACATAGAAGATGCAGTATAACAAAATCTGAAACAAAATATTGATTTGTCTTGATGAAAAGTGGGTTGAAGCAGCTGTTATGTGAGGCACCCATGTTTTGTACAGACATGATCAAGATAAGTACCAGAGGAAGTCAACTGGTAGAGAGAAAGGAAAGTAGAGGAGATCTAGAGAGAAGAGTACGGGTACCAGAAGAGCAATAGCAAGTTCCTGCTCTCGTGAGAGAGGAGTTGTGGTCTCTGTCCCATAAAGATCAATTTCATTTTGTTTTTTATCCTTCAATTCCTGTGTATCCTTACAATAACACCCCATTTTATTCAGGTAGCCTGGATTAATATTGAGACCAAAAAGTTTAGATTTTGAGTACTTAAAGTCCATGTAGCCAAGAACATATTAGCACACAGGCCCTACAAAATAAGAAGAAATTACAGACAGATTTTTTTGTAAAGTATTTCTCTACCTGAAAATTACAGCTTAAAGTGGATTTTATTAGCACTATTCAAATACGAGAAATACTAATTCAAGTCCAAAAAGTGATCAAGGGGGTGCCTGGGTGGCTCAGTGGGTTAAGCTGCTGCCTTCGGCTCAAGTCATGATCTCAGGGTCCTGGGATCGAGCCCCACGTCGGGCTCTCTGCTCAGCGGGGAGCCTGCTTTCCTTCCTCTCTCTCTCTGCCTGCGTCTCTGCCTGCTTGTGATCTCTGTCAGATAAATAAAATCTTAAAAAAAAGTGATCAAGAAATCAAAGGATGAAAACAGATTTTAAGAAATGATCTATCCGGGGCTCCTGGGTGGCTCAGTGGGTTAAAGCCTCTGCCTTTGGCTCAAGTCATGATCTCAGGGTCCTGGGATTGAGCCCCGCATTGGGCTCTCTGCTCAACAGGGAGCCTGCTTCCCTCTCTCTCTCTGTCTGCCTCTCTGCCTACTGGTGATCTCTCTCTCTGTGTCAAATAAATAAATAAATAAAATCTTAAAAAAAAAAAAGAAAGAAATTATCTATCCTTTGTCTTCAGCCCAGTTCACAGCCAAATTATTCTAGGCAACTGGAAAAGCTATTCTATTTTGAATACCTCTAAGGAAGCATATTTCAATTATTTTTGTCCATTTATTCATGATTAGGAATCTCTGTGGCTGCAATATTGGTCTCTGTATTTTTTAATATTAAATTTAGAGTTCTAAGTGATGTATTAACAGATTAATATGACATCATGAAATGACTGAACATAAACCAACTAATGCCGATTCAACCCAGCATTCAAAACCTCCATACAGTGGTCCCAGTATAAGCATAGTATCATATGGAGTCTGGTGAAATTTTGTATAACTATCAAAACACATGAAATAAGCTGAATTAATGGTGAAACCTCAGTTTCAGTCCCAAGTACCCTACAGTAATATACAAATTACAGTTTTCATCAAGATAGGAAAATCAACACTGTGGCAGCCAGCCAGCCTCTAAAAGGGCATCAGTGGGCCTCATATCCTGGCAGTTATGTCCTTGTGCAGTCCCTTCCATAAAATCAACTGACCTGTGTACAAATAGGAGTTATGGAAATGATGGAGTGTGACTTTAGAAGATAGATCATTTAAGACGTTGCAGTTTCCACCTTAATCTATCCAGGATCACTCGCTCTGGGAAAAGCCAGTTGTCAGCTCATGAAGAATTCCAACAACTCTTTGGAGAGGTATATATGGTAATAATTTCACACATATGCAGCAAGGAACCAGGGCCTCTTGCCAGCAGCTGAGTGAGTGATTGAGCCATCTTGGACGTGGATCTTCCATCTCCAGTTAAGCCTTCAGATGACTACAGCCTCAGCTGCCATCCTGACTGAAACCTTATGAGAGACCCCAAAACAGAACCACTCAGCCAAGCTTTCATTTGGCTCAATGAGCCAAGTTTTCATTCCTGACTCTTAGAAACTGCGAGATAATAAAAGTTTTTGTTTTGTGACATGTCTTTCTTAGGTGACTTCTTATTCAACAATTGGTAGCTAGTAGAACAATAAAGCACTATAACCACATGAAGATATTTCCATCATGTTGTTTCATAGAGAGAACTGATACAGCTACAAGCAAAAAAATCTATGTCCCCCTCCATCCCAAATATTTTAGTGAAATCAAGCCTTAATCTAATCTTCCTAGCATTATATACCACTACTTCTCTACTACCTATACTCTGGTTCAGCAAAACTGGTCAATTCACTCTTCCCTGAGTATTTTTATGTTTCTGTGTCTTTCATAAAATTGTTTCCTCCCACCGAAAAACATTTATCTTTCCTATCTTTGCTGTAAAAACACACATTTCCTTCAGAATCCCTCTAAGCTGCCATCTGCTTCATGCAAAGTTTATGGATCTCTGAAATTGCAAGATATATCTTCTTCGTGTTAAGCCCTATATTACTGGAGACTATTTTAATTGCAAGCAACAGAATCCCAACTCAGACTAGCTTAAGCAAAAAGGGCATTTACCAGAGGGGAAGATAGCAGTGGAATAGGAGGACACTAGGCTCATGTCATCCCATAAATAAAACTAGACAACTATTAAATCATCCTAAATACCCCAGAAATTGACCTGAAGACTAGCAGAACAAACTCCACAACTAAAGGTAGAGAAAGGCCGCATCAAAGAAGGTAGGAAATGCATAGATGTGGTTTGGGAAAGAAGTGGATCATGGCCACTGTAGTGGGGAGGGAGCCACAGTTGAGAAGGGCAAGAGAAAGACTAGCACACAGGGGAGTGCGTGGGGAAAATGAATCCCCATAGTAATTTCCTTGGAAAGCAAGAGGGGCTGAATTTTATGAGTTCTCGCAACCAGTGATGCTTAAAGCCTGAAGTTCTAAAGGTCAGCAGGTCAGCTCGGATAGAGCCTGGAGGGCATTGGGCTACTCTTGGAGAGAAGGCAGGGCAAACAGCCCATGGGTGTACGGTATGGAAACAGCAGTCAGAAGGATTCCTGGGTCACACAGTAGGGAGGTTAGTTGCTCATCTCAGATCATGTTCCAGAGACTTAGCATTCAACAAAGGAGTTGGCAGGTGCCATTTGCTCCCCTGCCTCTTGGTATAAGCACAGAAACACCTGTGAGTACCATCACAGAGCAGACACTCACCACCTAACTTGCTTATACCAAACCCTACCTTCCACACTCTAGTGGAACTCTCCTTCCCAGTCACACTTGCCTCAGTCCCAGCATGGCAGGCCTCCTCCCCCAGAAAACAAGCCCAAACACCTGCCCACACCTTATCTCCTGATTCAGATTTTCAGGGCCTTGGCTCCAGCAGCAGTGACAACTGGTCTCATCTCATAAGCAGACCATAGCACACCTAGTTAAAATGCATTATATTCAGGCCAGAGATCCAATACTGCCCACAATAAGCAAAGAGAGCCTCTGTAGATGAATAGCCTGAAGGATAAAGTAGCAAGCAGTATGCATGCAGCCCACAATGGAAACACTCCTGATGCACCAGGACCTGGGGAAGAAGGGACACTACACAGCAGGGCACTATAGAGCCTCTTCTCCATAAGGCCATTACCTTCAACAATAGGAGACATAGCTGACTTACCTAACAGAGAGAAGCAGGCACAGGAACTTAGACAAAATGAGAAGACTAAGGAATTTGTCCCGAATGAAAGAACAGGACAAGTCTGCAACCAAAGACTTACGTGAAACAAATATAAGTAACAGGCCAGAGAGACAATTTAAAATAATGATCATAGATACTCACTGCACATGAGAAAAAAGTGGAAGGCAGGGGCGCCTGGGTGGCTCAGTGGATTAAGCCGCTGACTTCGGCTCAGGTCATGATCTCAGGGTCCTGGGATCGAGCCCCACATCGGGCTCTCTGCTCCGCAGGGAGCCTGCTTCCTCCTCTCTCTCTGCCTGCCTCTCTGCCTACTTGTGATCTCTCTCTCTGTCAAATAAATAAATAAAATCTTTAAAAAAAAAGTGGAAGGCATCAGTGAGACCTTTAACACAGTGATAAGGAATAATATAGCAGAGATAAAGGGCTCAATAAATTAAATAAGAAATATGTTTGATGGAATGAACAGCAGTCTGAAAGAAGCAGAGGAACATATTAATGACCTGGAAGACAGGGTAATGGAAAGTGATCAAGCTGAACAAAAGAGAGAAAAAAAGAATTATGTAAAATGAGAATAGACTTAAGGAAATGAGTGACTCAATCAAATGTAATAATATTCATATTATAGGAGTCCCAGAAGAAGAAGAGAGAGGAAAGGGGACATTAAATTTATCTGAAGCAATAATAGGTAAAAACTTCCCTAATCTGTTGAACGAAACAGATATTCCAGATCCAGGAGGCACAAAGAAGTGGCAACAAATTCAACAAAAGCAGATCCACACCAAGACATATGGTAATGAAATTGATAAAATATACTCATAAAGAAAAAAAAATAAATATTTTATTTATTTATTTGAAAGAGAGACAGAGAGTGAGCAAGCATGAGCAGGGGGAGGGGCAGAAGGAGAGGGAGAAGTAGGTCCAGTGCTAAGCAGGAAGCCTGGAAGGAAGCAGGAAGCAGGAGACATGGGGCTCAATCCCAGGACCCGGAATCATAATGTGAGCCAATGGCAGACACTTAACCAACTGAGCCACCCAGGTGCACCAAAGAAAAAAAAAATTTAAAGGAGTATGACAAGGGAAACCTCATAAGGCTATCAGTGGATTTTTCAGCAGAAACTTTCCAAGCCAGAAGGGAGTGGAATGATAGTACTAAATGGGAAAAATCTCCATTTGAGAATACTCTATCCGGCAAGACTATCATTCAGAATATAATGAAAAATAAAGAGTTTCCCAGACAAACAAAAAATGGGTTCATGACCAGTAAACTAGTCCTGCAAAAGTATTAACAGGGACATGTTGAATAGAAAGGGAAGACCAAAAGTGATAGTACAAACCACAAAAAGCCATAAAAACAAATATTTCTATAAAAATCAGTCAAGAGGGGCGCCTGGGTGGCTCAGTGGTTTAAGCTGCTGCCTTCGGCTCAGGTCATGATCTCAGGGTCCTGGGATCGAGTCCCGCATCGGGCTCTCTGCTCGGCAGGGAGCCTGCTTCCCTCTCACTCTTCTCTGCCTGCCTCTCTGCCTACTTGTGATCTCTCTCTGTCAAATAAATAAATAAAATCTTTTAAAAAAAATCAGTCAAGAAACTCACAAAATAAAAAAGGTTGTAAAATATGACACCATATACCTAAAACGTGGGGAAGTGAGGAGTAAAGAATGGGTTCAAACTTAAATGACCATCAAATGAATATAGATGGCTATATGCAGAAGATGTCATATTCAAACCTAATGGTCACCACAAATCAAAACTATTAATAAATACACAAAGAATAAAGAGAAAAAAATCCAAATATGTCACTAAAGAAAATCAGCAAACCATGAAAGAGAGACAGACAAGAAAGAATCAGAGAAAATCTTCAGAAACACCCAAAAAAGTAGTGATAAAATGACAATAAATACATATCTACCAATCGCTACTTTGAATATAAATGGACTGAACACTCAAAAATAAAAACAGAGGGTGACAGAATGGATAGAAAAATTAAGGCTATCTGTATGCTGCCTACAAAAGACTTATTTTAGACCTAAAGACAGCTGCATTTTGAAATGGAGGAGATAGAAAACCATTTCTCATGCAATGAATGTCAAAAGAAACCCAGAGTTGGAATATTTATATTGGACAAAATATACTTCAAAACAAAGACTACAACAAGAGGCAAGGAAGGACATTATATAGTAATAATGGAAACAATCCAACAAGAAAATATAATAATTATATTTATGCACCCAATATGTAAACACTCAAATATATAAAAAGTTAACAACAAATGTATAGGATATAATTGCTAATAATACAGTAATAGTAGGGTATTTCAACACCCCACTTACATCAATGGACAAATCACCTAAACAGAAAATCAACAAGAATAATGGCTTTGAATGACACACTAGACCAGATGGATTTAACAGATATATTCAGAACCTTCTATCCTAAAGCAGAATATACATTCATTTCAAATACACACAGAACATTCTATACAATAGATCAGATATTCGTCCCAAAACAAGCCTCAACAGAGGTGTCTAGATAGCTCAACTGGTGGAGCATGCAACTCTTCATCTCAGGGTTCTAAGTTCAAGCCTCAAATTGGGTGTAGGTATTACTTAAAAATAAAATTTAAAAAGCCTCAACAAATTCAAGAAGACCAAAGTCATATCATGTACTTTTTCTGACCATAAATCCTACAAAATTAGAAATCAACTACAAGAAAAAATCTGGAAAGACCACAAATTATATGATGGTTAAATAACACACTACTAAAAAATGAATGGATCAATGAGGAAATAAAAGAATAAAAGGAATCTATGGAAACAAATGAACACAAAAACACAATGGTCTAAAATCTTTAGAATGCAACATAAGTGTTCTAAGAGGGATGTTTTTAGTAATATAAACATACCTCAAGAAGAAAGGAAAATCTCAAATAAACAGCCCAACTTTATGTGTAAAGGAGCTAGAAAAAGAACAACATTTAAAGAAGAGTTAATACCTATCCTTCTCAAACTACTCCAAAAAATAGAAAAGGAAGGAAAACTACCTACTTCACTCCATGAGGCCAGCATTACCCTGATTCCAAAACCAGATAAAGATATTCCAAAAAGAGAACTACAGGCCAGTATCTCTGATAAACATAGATGCAAACATCCTCAATAAAATGCTAACAAAGCAAATCCAAGAATACATTAAAAATCATTCACTACAATCCAATGGGATTTACTCCTAGGCTGCAAGAGTGATTCTATATCGGCAAATCAATCAATGTGATACATCATACCAATAAGGGAAAGGATAAGAACCTTATGATCCTGTCAATGGATGAAGAAAAAGCTTTTGACAAAGTACAACATTCATTCATTGTAAAAACCCTCAACAAAGTATGTTTAGAGGAAATATACTTCAATATAATAAAGGCCATATATGAAAACCCACAGCCCAGCATCATCCTTAATGGAGAAAACTCACTGAGATCTTCCCTTAAAGTCAGAATTGAGACAAGGATGTCCTTTCTTACCACCTTTATTCAACACAGTACTGAAAGTACTATCCACAGAAATCAGACAACAAAATAAAATGAAAGGCATCCAAATTGGTAAGGAAGAAGTAAAACTTTCCCTATTAGCAGATAACATAATACTAAACATACAAAATCCAAAAGACTCCTCCAAAAAAAAAACTTGCTAGAACTGATAAATGAATTCAGTAAAGTTGCCAGATACAAAATCAATGTACAGAAATCTGTTGCATTTCTATTCACCAATAATCAAACAGTGGAAAGAGAAATTAAGAAAATAATCCCAATTACATTTGCACCTCAAATAATAAAATACCTAGAAATAAACCTAACCAAAAAGGTGAAAGACCTGTGCTCTGAAATATGTAACACTGATGAAAGAACTTGAAGATGACATAAAGAAATGGAAAGACATACCATGCTCCTGGATTGGAAGAACAAATACTGTTTAAATGTCTATATACCCAAAGCAGTCTACACATCTAATACAACTGTATCAAAATCCCAACAGCATTTTTCAGAACTACAACAAACAATCTGAAAATTTGTATGGAGCCACAAAAACAAACAAACAACAACAACAACAACAACAACAACAACAAAACCCTGAATGGCCAAAGCAACCTTAAAAAGAAAAGCAAAGCTGGAGGCTTCACAATTCTGTACTTGAAGTTATATTACAAGGCTGTAGTGAATAAGACAGTATGGTACTGGCCCAAAAATAAAGACAGATCAATGGAACAGAATAGAAAACCCAGAAATAAACCCATAATTATCTGGTTAACTAATTTTTGACAAAGCAAGAAAGAATATCCAATGGGAAAAATTCTCTTCAGAAAATGGTATTGGGGTGCGTGGGTGGCTCAGTAGGTTAAGTGTCCAATTCTTGATTTCAACTCAGGTCATGATCTCAGCATTGTGAGGTCAAGCCCTGCATCAGATTCCACACTGGGGACAGAGCCTGGTTAAGATTCTCCCTATCCCTCTCTCTCTGTCCCTCCCCTACCTCTAAAATAAAAGAAAGAAAATGTTGTTGAGAAAACTGGACAGCATCATGCAAAAGAATAAAGCTGGAGCAATTTATTATACCATATACAAAAGTAAACCCCTGATGAATTGAAGACCTACCTGTGAGATCTGAAACCATAAAAATCCTAAAAGAGAACACAGGCAGTAACTTCTCTGACATCAGCTATAACAAGTTTTTTCTAGACATAACAAGTTTGTCTTCTCAGTCAAGGGAAACAAAAGCAAAAGCAGACTATTGGAATTACATGAAAACAAAAAGCTTCTTCACATCAAAGGAGATAATCAACAAATTAAAAGGCAGCCTACAGAATCAGAGAAGATATTAGCAAATGACATATTTGATAAAGGGTTAGTATCAAAAATATATGGAGAACTTATAAAACTCAACACCCCAAAAGCAAATAATCAAATTTAAAAATGAGCAGAAGAAATGAACAGATAGTTTTCCAAAGAAATCATCCATATGTCCAACAGACACACGAAAAGATGTTTATCATCACTTACCATCAGGGACATGCAAATGAGAACTACAATGAGATATCACCTCACAACTGACATAACAGCTAAATCAACAACACAAGGAATAGCAGTTGTTGGTGAAAATATGGAAAAAAGGAATCCTTCTGTACTGTTGGTGGGCCATGCACACTGCTGCAGCCAATGTGGAAAACAGCATGAAGTTCCACAAAAAGCTAAAAATGGGGGCGCCTGGGTGGCTCAGTGGGTTAAAGCCTCTGCCTTCAGCTCAGGTCATGATCCCAGGGTCCTGGGATCGAGCCCCGCATTGGGCTCTCTGCTCAGCAGGGAGCCTGCTTCCTCATCTCTCTCTGCCTGCCTCTCTGCCTCCTTGTGATCTCTGTCTGTCAAATAAATAAATCAAATATTTTTTTAAAAAGCTAAAAATGGAACTACCCTATGATCCAGTAATTGCTGTACTGGGTAGTTACCTAAAAATACAGAAACACTAAAAGGCTACATGAGCTCCAGTGTTTACAGCAGCATTATTATTATTTTTGTGTTTAAGTATTATTTATGGGGACACCTGGGTTCAGTGGGTTAAGCATCTGCCTTCAGCTCAGGTCATGATCCCAGGATTGTGGGATAGAGTCCCAGGTTGGGCTTCTTCCTCAGCAGGGGGCCTGCTTCTCCCTCTGCCTGGCACTCCCCCTGCTTGTGCTCACTCTCTCTCCTTCTCTCTGACAAGTGAAAAAATAAAATCTTTAAAAAAATAAAAAACTAAGTATTATTTATGTATTAGTTTACTATGTTGTTTCATTTGCATTGTTACAAGAAGCAGTTGTTTGGGACTAACAACTTTCAAATGTGTTTCCAAGTTTTAGCATAAAGCAGAGTTTAACAACGTTATTGAGAAACAATTCATGTACAATAGAAGTCATCCATTTAAAGTGTACAGTTCAGTGGGTTTTTAGCTTATTCATAGAGTTGTGCAGCAATCAACACACCTAATTTCATTGCCCCCAAAAGAAACCACCTACTCTTTAGCTTTACCCCCTCATCCTTTTTGGCACCACCCCCAGCCTACTTCCCAGACTCTATAAACCACTAATCCACTTTTTAAAAAAAGATTTCATTTATTTATTTATTTGACAGAGAAGGGGGGATCACAAGTAGGCAGAGCAGCAGGGAGAGGGAGAAGCAGGCTCCCTGCTGAGCAAAGAGCCTGATGAGGGACTCAATCCCAGGACTCTGGGATCATGACCTGAGACAAAGGCAGACACTTAACCCACTGAGCTACCCAGGTGCCCCACTA
The DNA here is from genome assembly GCF_922984935.1 of Meles meles. Taxonomy (NCBI): domain Eukaryota; kingdom Metazoa; phylum Chordata; class Mammalia; order Carnivora; family Mustelidae; genus Meles; species Meles meles. The sequence continues at coordinate 73,147,484 of NC_060087.1, forward strand.
TTTAATCTACTTTTTATCTCTATAGAGTTCCCTGTGCCGGGCATTTCATATGAATGGAATCATGATATGTGAAATTTTGTGACTGATTTCTACCACTTAGTATAATGTCTTCAAGGTTCACCCATGTCATATCATATATCAGTACTTCATTCCTTTTTGTGGCTGAATTGTATTCCAGTGTATGGATATACAACTGTTTATCCACTCAGCAGTTGATGGATATTTGGAATGTTTCTGTCCATTGGCTATTATGAATAATGTTGCCATAAATATTCATATACAAGTTTTTGAAAGGAAATATATTTTCATTTCTTTTAGGTATATATCTAGGAATGGAATTAATGGGTCTTGTGGTAACTCCATGATTAATGGCTTGAGGGGCTGCCAGACCGTTTTCCAAAGTGACTAAAACATTTTACATCACCACCAGCATTGTATAAGGATTCTGATTTCTCCATATCTCTGCTAATACTTGTTATTATCTGGATTTTATGCAGGCCATCCTAATGGATGTGAAATAACATCTTATTATGATTTTTATTTATATTTCCCTAAGTCTTTGGGTCTGATTGTAGAACTTCAAACTAATATCCTCACATTTAACATAAAACAAAGATTATTTAAAAATCTTGAGATCAGTTTATTTAAGATATGTTTACATCATTTCTCTGAGTATATATATTAGAATGAGTCAAAAATTGTTAGAGTTTAAAGATATATGGAATAGACCTACTAGGTTCAAGAAACTAGCAGAGTATATAAAGAGACATATAAATGACTTATATTACCAGCAATTAGATGATAAAGACCACTATAAAGGAATAAACAAAATGGCATGGACATGCAAAGGAAGGAATCTTCCTTCTGGTCAGAGGGCTCGTGGAAATATTCAGTGAGATTAAAGCAATAAAGTCATGATATGGTTGAAGAATAGTTAAGAGGTCTGTGTGGCTACAGCTAAATAAACCTGTCTATGCTTATTTCATCATGTAAAGATTTTTAAAGTAATAAAACATATATACTGGATATTTTTATAATAGGTGATAAAGCCAGTTTTTCCCTTTTCAAATTGTTTCAATTTTAAAATTTTCTGTGCACTTTTAAAAATTTAAGTGATACTTTAATTGATAAACATATCAAGTTTATTGCTGCACACAGTTGGGCTTTCTTTCAGCTTTTGCTGGGGTGGTGAAATGGGGGAGGGGTGTGACATGTGACCTCATTACAAAATGCCTTCCACAGTCATTTATTTTTTATTTTTTTATTGAAATGTAGTTCATACAATATTATATAAGGTGGACAACATAGTGATTCAACATTTATATGCATTATGGAGTGATCACCATGGTAAGTTTAGTTAGCATCTATCACCAAATATAATTATAGTACTATTGACTGTATTCCCTATGCTGTGTATTACATCCTTGTGATATTTATAACTGTAAATTTGTACCTTCTAATCCCCTTTACCTGATTTTTCTATCCCCCTACCGATATCCCCTCAGGCAACCACCAGTTTGTTCTTTGTATTTATGAGTCTGTTTCTGTTTTGTTTTGTTTATTCATTTTGTTTTTTATATTCCACAAATAAGTTATATCAAACAGTATTTGTCTTTCTCCAACTTATTTCACTTAGCATAATACCCTCTGGGTCTATCCATATTGTCATAAATGGCAAGGGTTCATTCTTTTTTATGGCTGAGTAACATTCTACTGTGTGTGTGTGCCTCTCCCCACCCCTCTATATATACAGATATATGTATGGATAAATGTGTGTATATATATATATATACACACACACACACATATGTGTATATATATATGTATATATACACATACATGTATTTACTGATAGATGAATGAATAATATGTATATACACATACATATGTGTATAAATACGCAATATGGAAACAACCTGTGTTCACTGACAGATGAATGAATAATATATATATAGAATAATATATATAATATATATAGAAATATATATAATACATATATAATAATATATATTGAATGAATAATATATACAGAATTATATTATATATTATATTTATTTATAAATATATTGTATATATAATATATATTATATATAAATGGCAAATGATATATATTTATATTTATATATTTATATATAATATATGTGTATTTATATTTATATATACTTATATATAATATATAATATATATAATTGATATATAATTGAATTATATTATATATCATTATTCTTATATATTATATATATTTATATATAATATATAACAAAACCAGCTCTACAGGAAATATTGTGTATATATTATATATTATATATAATATATATGATTGATACATAATGAGTTATATATATATAATGTATATAAATAATATTGAATATATTATATATATAATGATACATAATGAGTTATATATAATACAATTCATTATGTATCATTTATATATATTATATATTCTATATTATTTTTATTATATATTATATATAATATATATTATATATTATATATAATGATACATAATGAGTTATATATAATACAATTCATTATGTATCATTATATATTTATATTGAATATTATTTATATATTGAATATATACTGAATATATATTGAATATATATATCGAACATATATTGAATATATAATATATAAAAATAATATTGAATATATAATATATATAAATGATACATAATGAATTATATTATATATAATTATATTATATATAATTCATATATATTTATATATGTATATATGTATATATATGTATGTATATATGTATATATGTGTATATATATGCATATATGTATATGTATATATGTATGTATATATGTATATATATGTGTATATATACATATATAACTCATAATGAATATATATGATATATAATAAAATAATATTGAATATATAATATATATAAATGATACATAATGAATTATATTATGTATATATAAATATATGTAATATATAATATAATTCAATTATATACATCTATGTATATATAAATATATAATATTTATATATATTATATGTATAATATATATTATATATAATATAATTATATAATATAATTCACTATGTATCATTTATATATATATTATATATTCAATATTACTTTTATATATTATATATTCAGTATATGTTTGATATATATATTCAATATATATCCAATATATATATTCAATATATATATTCAATATTATTGAATAATTGAATTATTATATTATGAATAATATAATAATATATATTGAATGAATACTATATATATACATATATATTGAATGAATACTAAATATAATATATGTTATATTATATATTCAATATATATTATTCAATATATTATTCAATATTATTCAATATATATATTATTCAATTATTCAATACTCAATTATTCAAAAATTATTCAATTATTCAATACTATTCAATATATATTATATATATTATTTTCTCTTTATATATATTATTCATTCATCTATCAGTGAACACGGGTTTGTTTCCATATTGTGGCTACTGCACATACTTCAATATTTTGGCCACTGTACATACTGTACATAATGCTGCAGTGAACATAGGGTGCTTATACCTTTTTCAATTAGTGTTTTCATTTTCTTCAGAGATATATCCAGAAATGGAATTGCTAGATTGTATGTCTTTCTTCTCTTAATTTTTTGAGGAACCTTCATACTGTTTTCCTTAGTGACTGCATCAATTTACATTTTATATTGCTGTCAGTGCAATATAGTGCATGAGGCTTCTCTTTGCTCCATGTCCTCACCAACACTTGTTATTTCTTATATTTTTGATACTAGTCATTCTGACAGGTATGAGTTCATGGTTTGTTTTTTGCCTTGATTTCATCAATATATGAATTTTTATGTGATTCATCAAAAATCTCTGCTGATTAAAGACATTGACAAAGGTAGATTGAAACAAGTTCTTTTATATCAAATGAGCTAAAACTACAGTTTTTAAATGGCTGAATAATGTCTAATTTTGGATAATGTGTAATGATTTTAAAAGTTTAGTGCAATGAGGTATAATAATATAGTAATTGCCATTTTTTGGCTTTCAAGATTTTATTTAAATTCTAGTTAGTTAACATACAGTGTAATATTAATTTCAGGGGTAGAATGTAGTGATTCATCACTTTCTTCTGATGTCCTGTAGCATGGTAAATTGTTTTCCACCCCCTCATTTAAATCTGGAGGTGTCTTTGGGTCTAAAATGAGTTTCTTGTAGGCAGCATATTGATGGGTTTTGTTTTTTATCTATTCTGATACCCTGTGTCTTTTGATTGGGGCATTTAGCCCATTTACATTCAGGGTAACTATTGAGAGATATGAATTTAGTGCCATTGTATTGCCTGTAAGGTGACTGTTCCTGTATATTGTCTCTGTTCCTTTCTCATCTACTACTTTTAGGCTCTCTCTTTGCTTAGAGGACCCCTTTCAATATTTCCTGTAGAGCTGGTTTGGTGTTTGCAAATTCTTTCAGTTTTTGTTTGTCCTGGAAGCATTTTATCTCTCCTTCTATTTTCAATGATAGCCTAGCTGGATATAGTATTCTTGGCTGCATGTTTTTCTCATTTAGTGCTCAATATATCATGCCAGTTCTTTCTGTCCTGCCAGGTCTCTGTGGATAAGTCTCCTGCCAATCTAATATTTTTACCATTGTATGTTACAGACTTCTTTTCTCGGGCTGCTTTGAGGATTTTCTCTTGTCTCTAAGACTTGTAAAATTTACTATTGGGTGATAGGGTGTGGACCTATTCTTATTGATTTTGAGGGGGGGTTCTCTGCACCTCCTGGATTTTGATGCTTGTTCCCTTTGCCATATTAGGGAAATTCTCTACAATAATTCTCTCTAATATACCTTCTGCTCCCCTCTCTCTTTCTTCTTCTTCTTCTAAAATCCCAAGTATTCTAATGTTGTTTCGTCTTATGGTATTACTTATCTCTCGAATTCTCCGCTCATGGTCCAGTATTTGTTTGTCTCTCTTTTGCTCAGCTTCTTTATTCTCTGTCATTTGGTCTTCTATATCACTAATTCTTTCTTCTGCCTCATTGATCCTAGCAGTGAGAGTCTCCATTTTTTATTGCACCTCATTAATAGATTTTTAAATTCCAACTTGGTTAGATTTTAGTTCTTTTATTTCTCCAGAAAGGGCTTTTATCTCTCTGGAGAGGGTTTCTCTAATATCTTCCATGCCTTTTCCAAGCCCGGCTAGAACCTTGAGAATTGTCATTCTGAACTCTAGATCTGACATATTACCAATGTCTGTATTGATTAAGTCCCTAGCCTTCGGTACTGCCTCTTGTGCTTTTGGGTGTGTGTGTGGTGAGTTTTTCTGCCTTGTCATTTTGTCCAGATAAGAATATATGAAGGAGCAAATAAAATACTAAAAGGGTGGCAAAGACCCCAGGATAATGTGCTTTAACCAAATCAGAAGAGACCCCAAATCTTGGGGGGGGGAGAAAGGGGATAAGAAGAAGTTCAGAAAAAAAAATTGGGAAAAGGAAACAAATAAAGAAAAAATATAAAAAAGAAATATATATATATATATATATATATATATATATATATATTAGACTGGGTGACTAGAACAGGGTCACCCCCTTAATTTTGGGAGTATTTTGGTCTCTTAGAAGAAACTACCTCCCAAAACTTTAAATAATGAAAAACATATATAAGGGTAAACACAATGAAGGGATGGAATATGCCTATAAAATGAAGAAAAGGGGCGCCTGGGTGGCTCAGTGGGTTACAAGTCTCTGCCTTCAGCTCGGGTCATGATCCCAGGATCCTAGGATGGAGCCCCACATCGGGCTCTCTGCTCCACGGGGAAGCTGCTTTCTCATCTTTCTCTGCCTGCTTGTGATCTCTGTCTGTCAAATAAATAAATAAAATCTTAAAAAAGAAGATGAAGAAAAAAAATTTTTTTTTATTATCTAAAAAAAGAGTTGATAAAGTAAGTTGGTTGGGAGAATAAAGGAAAAGAAAGTGGAGAGAATTCTAGAACAAGCCCAGAGCTAGATTTAGGGTATATTTTGATCTATTAGAAGAAGTTGTGGGGCACCTGGGTGGCTCAGTGGGTTAAGCCTCTGCCTTTCGCTCAGGTCGTGATCCCAGCGTCCTGGGATCGAGCCCCGCATCGGGATCTCTGCTTGGCAGGGAGCCTGCTTCCTCCTCTCTCTCTCTCTATGCCTGCCTCTCTCCCTACTTGTGATCTCTATCTGTCAAATAAATAAATAAAATCTTTAAAAAAAAAAAAAAAGAAGTTGTAAAAAAAAAAAAGAAGTTGTACCCCAAATTTTTTAGAAGAAAAAACCCTATGTGTATACAAAAAAAAAGTTAGATACAATGAAGAATAAAATATGACTATAATGATGAAGGTTCAAAAAAGATTATCATTATTTTTTATGAAAGGTATTGTAAAGATAAACTAGTTAAAAAATGTTAAAAGAGGAAAGGGTAAAAGTTAAAAAAAATTTAGCAGAAGAAAAAATAAAATAAAAAAAATTAATTAACTGCAAGACTAAAGAGTCCTGGGGAGAAAGCCATGAATTCCATGCTTTGCTTTCTCCTCCTCTGGAATTCCGCTGTTCCCCTTGGTAAGTGACCTTGGTCTTGGCTGGATTTCTTGTTGATCTTCTGGGGGAGGGCCCTGTTGTAGTGATTCTCAAGTGTCTTTGGCCAAGGCAGAAGTGCACTGCCCTTACCAGGGGCCAGGCTAAGTAACCCGCTCAGGTTCGCTTTGAGGAGCTTTTGTTCCCTCAACACTTTCCATAGCGTTCCGGAGGATGGGAATGAAAATGGCGGCCTTCCAACCTCTGACCCAGAGGAGCCGAGAGCTCGGGGTCCCATTCCTCAGTGCACCCTCAGAGAAAAGCGCTCAATCACTCCCGTCTCCCCGGCCTTCGGCGCCGCTCCGAGCTCACCCAGCCTGTCATCAAACATGTCTGTCTCTGGCACACAGCTCTGCCTGGAGTCTCCGAACCCCGCAGATCCCTGAGCTCCCCCAGGGGTTGTCTCCCTGGATCTTGTGGGGACCTCACTCACAGAGCAGTGGCCTGTGCCACAGATTATGGTTCAAGGTAACCCCAAGTTGAGAGCTCATTCCTTGGCTCTGTCTCTGTAGCCGCCTTCCCTTCTCTAATACCTGTGAGCTCTGCGACACTCAGACACCCCTGAACTTTCTGTGACCCTGCAGGACCTGGGGCCATGCTGACCCCACATGGGCTTTACCCCGGTTTAGCCTCTGGAGTGATGTCCCTCAGTGGAGCAGACTTTTAAAAGTCCTGATTTTGTGCCCCGTTTTTCCGCTGCTTGGCGGAAGTCGGCCCCTCCCCCTGTGGTCTATCTTCCCATCACTTTGGATTCACTTCTCCACCGGGTCCTACCTTTCAGAAAGTGGTCGATTTTCTGTTTCTAGAATTGTTGCTCTTCTTCTCTTCGATCTCTGTTGGATTTGTAGGTGTTTGCAACGGTTTGATAAGCTATCTAGCTGATCCTCTGCTACCCGATGTCGTCTCAGACTGCTACTTCTCTGCCATGTTGATTCCTCCCTCTGTTGGGAGATTTTTGATGACTGATTCCATTTTATTGTTGGTTATGGGTCTATTCGGATTTTCTATTTCTTCCTGATTCAATTTTTGTAGATTGTATGTTTCTAGGAATTTATCTGTTTCTTTCAGATTGTCTAATTTGTTGGTATATAGTTGCTTATAATATTCTATTATAACTGTTTGTATATCTTTAGTGTTGGTCGTGATCTCTACTCTTTCATTCATGGTTTTGTGTATTTGAATCCTTTCTCTTTTCTTTTTTTTTAAGATTTTATTTATTTATTTGACAGACAGAGATCACAAGTAGGCAGAGAGGCAGGCAGAGAGAGAGGAGGAAGCAGGGTCCCTGCTGAGCAGAGAGCCCGATGTGGGGCTCAATCCCAGGACCCTGGGATCGTGACCCAAGCCAAAGGCAGAGGCTTAACCCACTGAGCCACCCAGGCACCCCTCTCTTTTCTTTTTGATACATCTGCCTAGGGGGTCATCAATTTTGTTTCAAGATCCAGCTCCTAATTTTGTTGATCTGTTCTACTGATTTTTTAAATTCTACACCATTGATTTCTGCTCTAATCTTTGTTATTTCCCTTCTCCTGCTGTATAAGGCTTTATTTGCTCTTCCTTTTCCAGCTCCTTTAGGTGTAAGGTGTCTTTGTGTATTTGAGTCTTTTCTTGCTTCTTGAGGAAGCCTTGCATTGCTGTATTCTTCCCTCTTAGGACTGCCTTTGTTGTATCCCAAAGGCTTTGGACTATTGTGTTTTCATTTTCATTTGCTTTTATGTATCTTTTTTTTTTATCACTTCTTTAACTTCCTGGTTAACCCATTCATTTCTTAGTTGGATGTTCTTTAACCTCAATGTATCTGTGATCTTTCCAAATTTTTTATGTTGTGATTTACTTCAAGTTTCATAGTGCTGTGGTATGAAAATAGGCATGGTATGATCTCAATATTTCTGTTTCAGTTGAGGCCTATTTGTGGCCCAGTATGTGATCTATTCTGGAGAATGCTTCATGTGCACTCATAAAGAGTGTGTATTCTGGGACACCCGGGTGGCTCAGTTGGTTAAGCGGCTGCCTTTGGCTCAGGTCATGATCCCAGCGTCCTGGGATAGAGTCCCACATCGGGCTCCTTGCTCGGCAAGGAGCCTGCTTCTCCCTCTGCCTCTGCCTGCCACTCTGTCTGCCTGTGCTTGCTCTCTTTCTCTCTCTCTGACAAATAAATAAATAAAATCTTAAAAAAAAGAGTGTGTATTCTGCTCTTTTTAGAATGAAATACTCCAAATATATCTGTGAAGTCCATCTGGTCCAGTGTGTCATTCAGAGCCCTTGTTTCCTTTTTGATCTTCTAAGCATGCTTCAGTGATTTGTCCATCACTGGGAGTGGGGTGTTAAAGTCCCCTACCTTATTGTATTATTATCAATGAGTTTAAGGTTTTTTATTAATTGATTTGTATATTTGGGTACTCCCAATTTAGGGGCATAAATACTTGCAATCGTTAGATTTTCTTATTGGATAGACCCCTTTATTATAATATAGTGCCCTTCTCCATCTTATTCCAGTCTTTTTAAAAAATTATTACAGTCTTTTGGCTTTAAATTTAGTTTGTCTGATATAAGTACGGCTACTCCAATTTTCTTTTTCGATGTCTAATACCATAATAAATGGTTCTCCACACCCTCACTTTCAATCAGAAAGTGTCTTTGTGTCTAAAATGAGTTTCTTATATTGATGGGTCCTGTTTTCTATCCATTCTGATAACCTATGCTTTTTGACTGGAGCATTTAGTACATTTACATTCAAAGAAATAATTGATAGATATGAATTTAGTGCCATTGTGTTACTTGTATAGTCACTCTTCCTGTATATTGTGTCTCTTTCTAATCTTTGTTACCTTTGGTCTCCCTTTACCTTTAATGTCTTGCAGAGCTGTTATAATGTTCACAAATTCCATTAGTTTTTGCTTGTCTTGGAAACTCTAGATCATCTTCTATTCTGAATGAGAGCCTTGCTAGATAAAGTATTCTTGGCTGCATTTTTTCCCATTTAGCAGTTGGAATATTTCCTGCCACGTCTTCTGGACTGCAAAGTTTCAGCGGACAGGTTTGCCTCTAATCTTATATGTCTACCCTTGTAGGTTAAGGACCTTTTGTTCCTAGCCACTTTCAAAATTCTCTCTTTACCTTTGTAATTTGCAAGTTTCCCTAATATATGTCATGGTGTTGAAGTGTTTTTGTTGATTTTGAGAGGAGTTCTCTGTGCCTCTTAGACTTGAATACCAGTTTCCTTCTCCAAATTAGGGAAGTTTTCAGCTATAATTTGTTTAAATAAACCTCCTGCCCCCCTTTCCCACTCTTCTTCTTCTGGGACTTCTATAATACAGATATTATTTCGCTTTGTGGACTTGCTGATTTCCCTAAGTCTACCTTTGTGATCTAATAGTTTCCTTTCCCTCTTCTTTCCAGCTTCATTATTCTCTATAATTTTATCTTCTGTCTCACTTGTTTCTGATTCTTCAATCCTTGTTGTGATTATATCCAGTCAGTTTTGCAACTCAGTTATAGTATTTTTTATTTCAGACTTACTAGATTTTAGGTCTTTTACCTTTACAGCAAGGATTTCTCTGGTGTCTTCTTTTTTACAGTTTTTTTAAAAAAATATTTAATTTATTTCTTTGAGAGAGAGAAAAGGAGTGTGAGAGAGCATGAGAGGAGGGAGGGACAGAAGGAGAAGCAGACTTTCCACTGAGCAGGGAGCCTGATGTGGGGCTCTATCCAAGAACCCTGGGATCATGACCTGAACTGAACACAGACACTTAACGAACTGACCCAGCCAGACACCCCCTTTGGTGTCTTGTATGCTTTTTTCAAGCTCAGCTAGTAATCTTATGACTGTTGTTCTAAATTCTGTTAAGACATGGATGGGACTGGAGGATATTATGCTGAGTGAAATAAGTCAAGCAGAAAGAGTCAATTATCATGTGATTTCACTTACTTATGGAGCATAGGGAATAACATGGAGGACATTAGGAGATGGAAAGGAAAAGTGAATTGGGGGAAATGAGAGGGAGAGACAAAGCATGAGAGACTTCAGACTCTGAGAAACAAACTGAGGGGTTTGGAGGGGAGGGAGATTGGAGGGATAGGTGAGGCTGGTTGTGGGTATTAAGGAGGGCACATATTGCATGGAGTGCTTGGTGTGGTGCATAAACAATGTATCTTTGAACACTGAAAAAAATTAAATTAAAAAAAGATATATTGCTTATGTCTGTTTCTGTTTTGAGCAAGTCACTGGCTGTGATTTCTTCTTGACCTTTCTTTTGGGGAGAATTCCTCTATGTTGTCATTTTGGCTAAGTTTCTGTTATTGCATGCTTTATAAGCTTGTAATATTTCCTTTACCTGAGAGTAATGTTATATTAAAAAAGAAGCATACACTGTCCAGGGATTGGCACTCGAGGAAGTGTTTCTGGTGTATGTTGTGTGCACACTGCTGTTGCCTTTTGGGTGCTTTTTCCCACTGGTCAGTCATCTGCACAGCTCCTCTTCACTTGCAGTAGGGAGTGTTATATGCTTTGGTTTGTTTGTTACAATAAGCCTGGAGAAAAAGAAAGAAAAATAGAAATGGAAAGGAAATGGAAAAAAAAAACAATCAAAACCTACAAGGCTGATTCTAAAGAAGAAGAAAGGAAAAGCAAAAAAACAAAACAAAACAAAAAAAGCAAAGGAAAAGAAGGATAAGAAAGAGGCCTGATCCAAAAGACAGAGAAAATGAAATGAAAAAAAAGTTAGAAATAAAGAAACTAAAAGCCTAAAAGCCTGATTCCAAAGATAATTAAAAAATAAAACTAAAACCTGGTCTTATTTCCACGAGAGACCTGTCCCAATAAATAATGCATTTCCCAGGTATGGGGCGGTTGGGGGTGGGGAAGCAGTTTGGTGTAAGTGGCACAAGCCCCCACTAGGGGCCGCTGTGTTGCTCACTGAAGTCCCATCATGTTGCCAGTAAGGGGGAAAATGGAGCCACCCTGCTCCTTAATCCCTGGACAGATCTCACACCCTCCTGCCGTTCAGGAAGCCCTCATAGAAAAGTGAGGGATATCAGCACACCTGGCCCCACAGCTCTCTTGTGTTTTATCTTTGGTGTATGGGTGGGGCTCAAAACTCCAAATCTTAAGGGGGGCCATACAGAGTGGACCTGCTCCTCTCCTACAGAGAAGAGCCTTGCCACATTGTTTTTGGTGTCTTTTTGTCCCAGAACAATAGCCCCACTCCTGAACAGTGGATGAAATTTATGGTATGGGAGGTGAAAAGCAGTAAACCAGTTATACACCCTCTGCGTGTGCTTCTGTCCCCTTCCCATAAAAGACTGTTTGCTGGTACCTGTAGGGTCTTTTGTCCTTGGAGAGGCACTCTACCCTCTTCCAAATGTACTCCAAGAAGGGAAAACTTCCCAGTGTAACCCAGGAGATCCCTACACCACTTTGTGTGCTCCCTAGCCAGCACCCTCCTTCCCCCCAGGAGCACAGGCAACAGCTCTGGTGAAAGTCCCACACTTCTAAAATCTGAGTTTGAGGGGCGCCTGGGTGGCTCAGTGGGTTAAAGCCTCTGCCTTCGGCTCAGGTCATGATCTCAGGGTCCTGGGATCGAGTCCCGCATTGGGCTCTCTGCTCAGCAGGGAGCCTGCTTCCCCCTCTCTCTCTGCCTGCCTCTCTGCCTACTTGTGATCTGTCAAATAAATAAATAAAATCTTTAAAAAAATAAAAAAATAAAATCTGAGTTTGAGCTCCACATGCTATTTGCAAAAACCCTGCAATGCTCTGTACCCCTTGTTCCCCAAGGGTTTCATCTTGTGTGAACCCAGCACTGCACTTTTTTAACCCCTCTATCTTTCTCACCCTTTCCTCTCTCTGTAGAAACAGTTTCCTCCCTGGCACCACAGTTTTTCTCTACCCAATTCACTTCTATACACCTCACACCTGCCAAGCTGTCTCCCTCCAACTGTGGAAATCCTTCTCTCAGCCCTCAGGTCAATCTCCTAGGTGTTTCAAGTGATCGGACCTCAATACAGCTGTGTTCAAGGGACAGGAAAGCCCAGAGTCCCCCTATTTCTCTGCCATCTAACTCCTCCCTGTAATTGCCATTATTTCTTATAAAGTTGTGCCAGACACTATCTTAGGTATTTTATTTATTTTTTTATTTTAGGCATTTAAAATACATCATCTCTAGTCCTTTGAGTAACTTTAAACGGTAGATATCTTCATCTTCATTTTGCAGAGTAGATAGCTGAGGTTTAGAGAGGTATGAAGATATTTGAGACATAATACCTATATTGAACTCTCTCACAAATAACTTTTTAAAGCCCACTCATTGGCTGCACACCCCATTTGTATAGTGTGACTGTAATTTGGCTTCCCACAAACCTTGATGGAAAACTTGACCTTTTCACTGGCATTCACAAGAATTCTAATCTTATTGAACATGTTGTTTTTGTTTGCTTTTTTTTGTATTGAGTTTTACTGAACATTTGTGGGAATACAGAAAGGAGCACATATTGCACATTGTATAGAGTTTGTCAGTAGACATATGTCTCCTTCTAAGTTTCCTTAATTGTGCATTAATATTTGTGCATGTGTGTGTGTGTTGAATGGGGAACAGTGATTCTTCCATCTCCTCCTTCCTTTTCACTTTCAGTCTTTATCCTTACTGTCTAGTTTTGCTGACTTGGATGTTCTTTGATCCAAGATCTTTCCCTTTGAACCTTTAACTCTTGCTCCTTTCTTAAGTCGTACTGTTGAAGTTTGCCTCAGCTCTTCCAAAATCAAGTAGTAAATATAAATTACACTATTCCAAAAGTCATATATGAAGTCTCAGGACTTTTATTTTACAATAATTCAAATTAGCTTATGAATCTCATTTTTCACAACTGGTAAGAAAAACCTAAACCTGCCAATTTAATGTATGTCAGTCACCCCTAGTTTTAACTTCAGTCAGTGCAGAATTTGAATTTATCATGTTCTGCTTTTTATTGTATGTATATTTACACCTGGTTCTATCAGCACTGTCTTGATCTCTTCTTGTGGGCTCTAGAACACAAAGTTACTTTCCATGTACCATGTTATATGCATGCTGCCCTGAAGTCTTTCTTCCTGAACATCTCTTACTGCCATTGCTAGTCTGTTGCCAAGGTACATCCCTGTGAGAATTGTACCTCTTAGGATACTACATTTTTGGGAAGCTAGACAATGGTCTCTGGTAGTATGAGTTAATCATCCAAAAAGCAAAAACAAAACAAAAATCTCACTTAGTGGTTGATGACATAAAGTCCATGTTCCCAGTTTTGGTTCCATAAGTAAATTTTAGAATTCCAGGAATATTTTTATTTATTAATCATACTTGGCTCTTGTAAATCAAAATGCACTGGCTTTTAAATTATCATGTGTGCTGCAAGTTTCAAAATCCAATCAGCACCTTAATTAACATTTATTCTAAGACAGGCTCATCCTTCAAGCAAGGGCAGGATATATAGAAAGTTATCTCTGTTGCCAGATTAGTGGAAAAGAATAATGTATACAAGGAGTAGAGGCAGTAGAAATGAAACATCTCAGAATATTAGCTCATGATTTATACATACACACACGCAGGAGCTCAACAAATAAAGGTCCCTGAATTTACCTGTATCTATACTCCCTAGAAAACAGTGGAAATTTTAAAAATAATAATTAATTATATATGTTAGGGTCTGAGATCAAAAGAACGAGACTGATGTAAAGCTAAGGTCAAGCAAAGCTTTATTTCGTGCCAAGCATCAAAAATCAAACCAACCAGTCAGGGCCATCTCTTACAAAGAGGCAATGACGACCAGGACACCGACCCCAATGACGCCACACCCAATGCCACTCCCGACTCCGCTACCTGACGACTATGCTCCTGACGACTCCCCTACCCGACGATGGCCGCTCCCCCGACGCAATGCTCAGGACATGATGCTCATGACGACTACTATGGCTGCTGCTTCCCAGCCTCACAGACTAACTTTTATAGAGGTGGGGCTGAGCCCAGCCCACACACGGGTGGCCAATGAGATTGCAATACACAGGGAAAACTGCACAGTCATGCTAGGTCAGCAATACAGGTGACCAATTGAATCTCAATTTACCATAGTAAATATATGCATGCCCCACTGATTAGATGTCTCCATCCGGCCTGGCCCATCCCTATATCCAGGGTTTGCAAGTAAGTTCCTCTGGGAGGGGCGGGGTCAATCTAAGTTTACAAACAAAAGGCTCCCTCTGGCTAACCAGTCCCCTACAATATGTAACTTAACTTAATATTTACCAAAGAAGAGGAAGAAAAAATGACACATGGAAATGCATGTATATCTCCATATGAGTTCCACTGAAACTCTTCTGCTTTTGTCAACTTTTATGAACAAGGAACATGAGAAGCATTGTTATAAATTGTTTGCCTACTCTGCTCTTAGTATGATAAGCTGCATGTGGGAAGATATGCTGTCTGTTTTCTTCACTGTTTATGTCCTTGGTGATCAGTATATGGTGATTAATATTAGAACTTCAGTAACTATTTCTTGCATGAATGAATGCTAGAATTTAAATTGATGGCTAATAACTTGAATTTTTATTTATTTTGTTTGGCATGCACAGTATTGAAAACAACAACAAGAGAATATTTGCCAATATTTAAAAATATGGAGCATTTATGTAAAAATATAGGTTTTGAGACTTTCTTGAAAATGCAGGGAATATGGCAATACTAGATCCATAGTCCCACAGGAAACTGAATTGAGTATCATATCTGCTTTCCAGTTCACCACAGTTCCTACTGATCCTGTCTCATATAGCTCACTTTATTTATATTTCTTGCCTGATTTCCACAGATATGATTTTAATCCCTTTGTAAAGTTATCCATTTCACATACATACATGAGCACGCACATACAAGCACAGTAAATAAACTTGTTTTGGGATATCTATCTACAATTTGACAGAATGAAACAACCAATCAGGAAGTATATATTTTATTCATTTTCCAAGCTATAGTTTTTGAAGATTTTAGGAATAAAACTGATTTCAGAAAAGTAAAAATAAGATTCCCATCTAAGGTTTTAAAAATCCACAAAATTATTCTTCATTATTCACAAATAGGGTTTTTTAATCATTTGATTCCTTCCCAGGTGGCTTAGCTTTTTCAAGTCTTCAAGAAGGAAAACAGGATGTCTACTCATTACTCCCAATTATCCTCAGAAGAGTCATTTTTCATCTGTCCCCAGTTTCTTCCAGCTCCTAAAGCCATCAGCTTGTTTGTTCAGCTAGTCCTGTGGAAGCATCTTACTTTGATCTATATACTTTATTAAATTCTCTTGAAGTCTTCTGGATTCCACCTTCAGAACATTATGGTGGGTGGGGTAGATATAAATTCACAAAATACTACTCCTCACAGACTTTTTGATAATGCATTTCTTTTTTTAATGTTTTATTTAAATTCTAGCTACTTAACATATAGTATAATATTAGTTTCAGGTGTAGAGTTTACTAATTCAACACTTACATACAACACCTGGTGTTCTTCACAACAAGTACCCTCCTTAATACCCATCACCTATTTAGCCCTTCCTGGCACCCCACCAACTGCTTCTCTGGTAAACATCAATTTGTCTTCCTTAGTTAAGAGTCTGTTTCTTGACTTTCTTCTCTTCCCACCTCCACATGTTCATTTCTTTTTTTTCTTAAATTCCACAGATGAGTGAAATCACCTGGCATTTATTTTTCTCCGACTGACATTTCTCTTAGCATAATACTCTAGGGGCATCCACATTGTTGCAAATGGCAAGTTTTCATTCTTTTTTATGGATGAATAATATACCACGGTGCGTGGGTGTGTCTATGCCACATATTCGTTATCCATTCATCAGTCAATGGACATCTGGATTCTTTCCATAATTTAGCTATTGTTGATAGTGCCGCTATAAACATCAGGGTGCGTGTATCTCTTCAAATTAGTATTTTTGTATTCTTTAGGAAAATACCTAATAGTGCAAATGCTGGATTGTAGGGTAGTTCTATTTATAATTTTTTAGGGAGCTTCTATGCTGTTTTCCATGGTGGCTTCACCAGTTTGCATTCTCACCCACAGTTCAAGAGCATTCCCCTTTCTCCACATCTTCATGTCACTTGTTTCCTGTGTTGTTAATTTTAGCCATTCTGGCAGTTATGAATTGATATCTCATTGTAGTTTTGACATGCAAGACCCTGATGGTGAGTGATGCTGAGAAATTTTTCTTTTTCTTTTTTTTTTTAAGATTTTATTTATTTATTTAACAGAGAGATAGAGACAGAGAACACAGAGCAGCAGGGAGAGGGAGAGGGAGAAGCAGGCTCTCCACTGAGCAGGAAGCTGAATATGGGGCTCGAACCCAGAACCCTGGGATCATGACCTGAGCTGAAGGCAGCCGCTTAAACTGACTGAGCCACCCAGGCACCCCGCTGAGAAACTTTTCATGTGTTTGTTGGCAATCTGTATATCTCCTTTGGAAAAATGTCTATTCATTTCTTCTGCCCATTTTTTAACTGGATTCTTTTTTTTTTGGGTGTTGAGCTTTATAAGTTCGTCATATATTTTGAATACTAACCCTTTATCAGATATGTCATTTGCAAATATCTTCTCCTCTTTCATAGACTGCTTTTTAGTTTTCTGTAGTGTTTCCTTTGCTGTGCACCACCTTTTTATTTTGATGAAGTTACAATATTTATTTTACTTCTGTTCCACTTGCCTCAGGAGTCATATCTAGTAGGAAGTTGCTATGGCCAATGTTAAAGTTGTGTTCCTCTCAAGGCTTTTAATAATTTCTTGTCTCACATTTAGGTCTTTCTTTTTTTAAAATTGTTTTTATTATGTTCAGTTAGCCAACATATACTACAGCATTAATTTTTGATTAGTGTTCAATGACTTATTAGTTGTGTACAACACCCTGTGCTCACTGAATTAATTTTTGTTTATGGTATAAGAAGGTGGTCCATATTTTACATGTTACAATCTAGTTTTTCTTTTTCTTTTTTTTAGATTATATTTATGTATTTGACAGAGATCACAAGTAGGCAGAGAGGCAGGCAGAAAGAAAGTGGGAAGCAGGCTCCCTGCTGAGCAGAGAGCCTGATGTGGGGCTCGATCTCAGGACCCTGGGATCATGACCTGAGCCGAAGGCAGAGACTTTAATCCACTGAGCCACCAGGCGCCCCCAATCTAGTTTTTCTAACACCATTTGCTGGAGGACTGTCTTTTTTCTATTTGACATTCTTTCCCACTTTATTAATTGATTAACCGACCACATAGTTGTGAGTTCATTTCTGGAATTTCTATTCTGTTCCATTGATTTATGTGACTGTATTTTTGTGTCAGTACCATAAGGTCTTGATCACTACAGCTTTGTAATATAACTTGAAGTACAGAATTGTAATGCCTCTGGCTTTTCTTTTCCTTTTCAAGGTTGCTTTTGTTATTGGTGGTCTTTTTTAGGTTCCTTACAAATTTGAGGATGGATTGTTCTAGCTATGTGAAAAATTCTGTTCGTAGTTTTGATAGGGATTGCATTACGTATGTAGATTGCTGTTGGTATATAGACATTTTAACAATATTTCTTCTTCCAATCCATGAGTATGGAATGTTTTTCCATTTCTTTGTGTCAATTTCTTTTATACTTTTCAGAGCGCAGATTTTTTTTTACCTTTTTGATTAGGTTTATCCCTAGATATCTTATTGTTTTTGGTGCAATTGTAAATGGAATTGATTTTTTAATTTCTCTTTCTGCTGCTTCATTATTGATGTACAGAAATGCAAGATTTCTGTACACTGATTTTCTATCCTGTGACTTTACTGAATTCATGTATCAGTTCTAGCAAATTTTTTGGTAGAGTCATTCAAGTTTTCTCAAAAGAGTATCCTGGGATTTGCAAATAGTGAAAGTTTGACTTCTTCCTTCTAATTTGGATGCCTTTTGTTTCTTTTTTTTTAAGTATGTAATGTTTGTCACCATAGAGTACATCATTAGTTTTTGATGTAGTGTTCCATGATTCATTGTTTGCATATAACACCTAGTGCTCCATGCAATACATGCCTTCCTTAATAACCCATCTCTGACCTACCCTCCCCTCTGAAACCCTCAGTTTGTTTCCTGGAGTCCATAGTCTCTCATGGTTCATCTCCTCCTCTGAGTCCTCCCCTTCATTTTTTCACTTCATTAATGTTCTCCATGCTATTCCTTACATTCCACATATAAGTGAAACCACATGATAATTGTCTTTCTCTGCTTGACTTATTTCACTTAGCCTAATCCCCTCCAATTCCACCCATGTCAGTGCAAATGGTGGGTATTCATCCTTTCTGATGGCTGGATAATATTCTATTGCATATATGAACTACAGCTTTATCCATTCATCTGTTGAAGGACATCTCAGCTCCTTCCACAGTTTGACTATTGTGGGACATTGCTGCTATGAACATCAGGGTGCCTGTGCCTCTTCTTCTCACTACATCTGTATATTTGGGGTAAAAACCCAGTAGTGCGATTGCTGGTTCATAGGGTACCTCTACTTTTAGTCTTTTGAGGAGTCTCCATACTATTTTCCAGAGTTGCTGCACCAACTTGCATTCCTACTAACAGTGCAAGAGGGTTCCTCTTTCTCCACATCCTCTCCAATATTTGTTGTTTCCTGCCTTGTTAATTTCTGTCATTCTAACTGGTGTAAAGTGGTATCTCATTGTGGTTTTGATTTGAATTTCCCTGATGGCTAATGATGTTGAACATTTGTTCATGTGTCTGTTGGTCATTCATATGTCTTCTTTGGAGAAGTATATGTTCATGTCTTCTGTCCATTTTTTGGCTGGATTACTTGTGTTTTTTTGGGGGGTGTGTTGATTTTGAGAAGTTACTTAATGTAGTACTGGAAGTGCAAGGCACAGCAATCAGATAACAAAAAAGAAATAAAAGGCAAAGCTGGGGACATCACATTGCCCGATTTCAAGCTATATTACAAAGCTGTGATCACCAAGACAGCATGATTCTGGCACAAAAACAGACACATAGATCAATGGAACAGAATTGAAAACCCAGAAATGGACCATCAATTCTATGGCCAACTAATCTTTGACAAAGCAGAAAAGAATATCCAATGGAAAAAAGACAGTCTCCTCAACAAATGATGTTGGGAAAACTGGACTTCCACACGCAGAAGAAGAAACTGGACCTCTTTCTTACACTATACATAAAAATAAATTCAAAATAGATGAAAGACCTAAATGTGAGACAGGAAAACATCAAAATCCTTGAAAAGAACACAGATAGCAACTTCTTTGACCTCGGCCACAACAACTTCTTTCTAGACACATGTCCAGAAGCAAGGGAAACAAAGGCAAAAATGAACTATCGGGACTTCATCAGGATAAAGAGCTTCTGCACAGCAAAGGAAACAATGAACAAAACCAAAAGGAAACCAATGGAATGGGAGAAGATATTTGCAAATAACATATTAGAAAAGGGCTAGTATCCAAAATCTATAAAGAACGGAACAAATGCAACACCCCAAAAATAAAGTAAATCCAGTTAAGAAATAGGCTGAAGACATTTCTCCAAGAAGACATACCAATGGCTAACAAACATATGAAAAATATTCAATATCACTTATCATCAGGGAAAGGCAAATCAAAACCACAATGAGATACCACCTTACACCAGTCAGGTGTAACATTAAATTAAATGGCTAAAATTTAAAATTCAGGAAACAACAGATGTTGATGAGAATGTGGAGAAAGGGAGACCCTCTTACACTGTTGGTGCGAATGCAAACTGGTACAGCCACTCTGGAACCAGTATGGATGTTCCTCAAAAAGTAAAAAATAGAACTCTCCTATAACCCAGGAATTTCACTACAAGGTACTTATCCAGAGGATGCAAAAATAGTGATTTGAGGGGACACAGGCATCTCAGTATTTATAGCAACAATGTCTACAATAGCCAAAACATGGAAAGAACTCAGATGTCCATCAACAGATGAATAGATAAGGATCAGGTGGTATGTATGTATAATGTTATATTACTCAGGCATTTAAAAGAATGAAATCTTGCCATTTGCAATGGTATGGATGGAACTAGAGTGTATTATGCTAAGTGAAATGAGTCAGTCAGAGAAAGATAATGCCATATGATTTCATTCATACGTGAATTTTAAGAAACAAAACACACAGGTACATAGGGGAAGGGAAGGAAAAATAAAAGACAAAAATGGAGAGACAGGCAGACTATAAGAGACTCATAAGTATAAGGAACAAACAGGGTTGCTGGAGAGGAGCTGGGTGGGGGGTGGTGTAATTGGGTGATGGGCATCAAGAAGGTCACTTAACATAATGAGCACTGGGTGTTTTATATGAAACTGATGAATCACTGAATTGTACTCATTACACTAATAATACACTGTATGTTAACTATATTGAATTTAAATAAAGAAAAACCTAAAAAATAAAATAAAAATATAAATGTTTTTAGAATTTGCCTTTCAAGCCATCTGGCCCCGGACTTTTGTTTGTTAGGAGATTTTTGATTAGTGATTCTTTTTTTTTTTTTTTTTTGCTATTTATTACTCTGTTCACATTTCTCTTTCTTCCTATTCCAGTTTTGGTAGTTGATATGTTTCTAGGCATTTATCCACTTCTTCCAGGTTGGCCAATTTGTTTGCATAGAATTTTTCATAATATTCTCTTATATTTGTTTGTATTTCTGTGGTCTTGTTATTTCTCCTCTCATTTGTGATTTTATTTATTTTGGTCTTTCTCTTCTCCTTTTCATGAGCCTGGCTAGGTATTTATCAATTATATTAATTTTTTCAAAGAAATATCTGCTGCTTTCATTGATCTGTTCTACTGTTTTTGTTTTGTTTTGTTTTGTGTTGTGTTGTTTCTTGTTTTTATATCATTTATTTTTGCTCCAATGTTTATTATTTCCCTTCTATTGGCTCTAGTGTTGCCTGTTATTCTTTGTCTAGCTTCTTTAGGTGTAAAGTTTTGTAGTTTATTTGAGATTTTTCTTGCTCCTTGAGGTAGGCCTGTATTGCTACATGCTTCCTCTTAGGACTGCTTTTACTGCATCCCAAAGGTTTTGGGTTCTCATGTTTTCATTTTCAATTCTTCCATGTATTTTTAAATTTCTTTAATTTCCTGGTTGACCTATTCATTCTTTAGTAGCATGTTCTTTAACCTCCATGTATTTGTGGTCTTTCCAAATTTTTTGTTATGGTTGGCCTCAAGTTCCTAGTGATGTGGTCAGAAAATATGCATCAGGGTTACCTGGGTTGCTCAGTCAGTTGAACATCTACCTTTGGCTCAGGTCATGATCCTAGGGTCCTGTGATTGAGCCCCGCATCGGGATCCTCTGCTCCTCTCCCTGCTCATACTTTCTCGCTCTCTCTCTCTCATTAATAAATAAAATCTTAAAAAAAAAAAGAAAATATGCATCTTGTGGTCTCAATGTTTTTGTACTTATTGTGTTTTGATTTGTGACCTAGTATGTGATCTGTTCAGAAGTCCTGTGTGCACTTGAAAAGAATGTGTATTCTGCTGTTTTAAGATTATGTATTCCAAATATATCTGTTAAGTCCATCTGGTCCAGTGTAATTCAAAGCCATTGTTTCCTTGTTGATTTTCTGCTTAGATGGTTTGTCCACTGATTTAAGTAGGTGTTAAAGTCCCCTACTATTATTGTATTGTTATCAATGAGTTCCTTTATGTTTGTTTTTAATTGTTTTATGTATTTGTATTCTCTAAATTGGGGGCATCGGTATTTACAATTGGTAGATTGTCTTATTGGACACTCCCCTTTATTATGATATAGTGCCCTTCATCTCTTGTTACAGTCTTTGTTTTTTTGGTTTTTTTTTTAAAGATTTTATTTATTTATTTGACAGAGAGAGATCACAAGTAGGCAGAGAGGCAGGCAGAGAGAGGGTGAAGCAGGCTCCCCACTGATCAGAAAGCCCAATTCGGGGCTTGATTCCAGGACCCTGGGATCATGACCTGAGCCGAAGGCAGAGGCTTAGCCCACTGAGCCACCCAGGTGCCCCGGTCTTTGGTTTAAAATCTAGTTTGTCTGATATAAGTATTGCTGCTCTGGCTTTCTTTTGACATTCATTTGCATGATAAATATTTCCATATCACCTCACTTTCCATCTGCAGGTGTCTTTAGGTCTAAAATGAATCTCTTGTAGGCAGCATATAGATAGGTCTTGTTTTCTTTCCCATCCTGACACCCTGTCTTTTGATTGGAGCATTTAGTCTGTTTACATTCAGAGCAATTTTTTTAAAGATCTTATTTATTTATTTGACAGACAGAGATCACAAGCAGGAAGAGAGGGAGGCAGAGAGAGAGAGGAGGAAGCAGGCTCCCTGCTGAGCAGAGAGTCCAATGTGGGGCTTGATCCCAGTACCCTGAGATCATGACCTGAGCCGAAGGCAGAGGCTTAACCCACTGAGCTACCCAGGTGCCCCACATTCAGAGAAATTATTGATAGATATGTATTTAGTGCCATTTTATTACTTGTTTTGTCATTGTTTCTGGAGATTTTCTATGTTCCTTTTTAGTCTTTGTTGCTTTTGGTCTTTCTTTCCCACTCAAGGAGTCCCCTTTAATACTTTCTGCAAGACTGGTTTAGTGGTGAATAACCCCCTTAGTTTTCATTTGTCTGAAAACTCTTTATTTCTCCTTCTATCCTGAATGGTAGCCTGCTGGATAGAATATTCTTGGCTACATATTTTTCCTGCTCAGCATGTTGAATATATCATGCCACTTCTTTCTGGCTTGCAATGTTTCTGTAGAGAGATTTGTTGCTAGCCTTATGTGTCTTCCCCTGTAATTTAGGGACTTCTTTTGTCTTGGTGTTTTAGGAGTTTTCTTTATCACTATAGTTTGCAAATTTAACTACAGTATGTCTTGGTGTTGACCTGATTTTGTTGATTTTGACGGGATTTATCTGTGCCCCCTGGATTTGCAAGTCTGTTTCATTCCCCAGATTAGGGGAATTTTTAGCCATAGTTTCCTCAAATAAACCTTCTTCCTTTTGTCCTGGGACTCCTATGATACAAGTGTTACATTTGATGGAATCACTGAGTTTCCTAAGTGTATCCTTATGATCCAGTATTTTCTTTTCTCTCATTTGTTCAGCTTCATTATTTTCCATAATTGTTTATTGTTTATCACTTATTTGTTCCTCTGCTTCTTCCTTCCTTGTGGTCTTTACATCCAGTTGGTTTTGAATCTTAGTTATTGCATGTTTCATATCTGCCTGATTTTTTTTAGCTCTTTTATATCTGCAGTAAGGGTCTCCCTCATGCCTTCCATGTTTTTCTTTTTTTTTTTTTTTTTTTTTAAAGATTTTATTTATTTATTTGACAGAGAGAGATCACAAGTAGGCAGAGAGGCAGGCAGAGAGAGTGAGAGGGAAGCAGGCTCCCTGCCGAGCAGAGAGCCCAACGCGGGACTCGATCCCAGGACCCTGAGATCATGACCTGAGCCGAAGGCAGCGGCTTAAACCACTGAGCCACCCAGGCGCCCCTTTCCATGTTTTTCTTAAGTCCGCTAATATCCTTATGATTGTTGCTTTAAGTTCTGGATCAGGCATATTACTAATATCTGTTTTGATTAGATCCCTGGTCATGACTTCTTCTTGTTCTTTCTTTTGGGATGAATTCCTCCATCTTGGCATTTTGTCTAGGTCTCTATCTTTTTTTGTAAGTTAGAAAAGCCTGTTGTGTTTCCTGATCCTGAGAATTATGGATTTATTAAAAAGAGATCATATAGTGTCCAACTCTTTAGGGAGTGTCTCTGGTCGGCCCCATGTGCACTCTGCTACTGTCTTTTGGCTGCTGTATCCCTTAGGTCAGTTATCTGTAGAGGTTCTTTTTTCCTGCATTGGGGAATGTTTGGACCTTGGCCAGAGTGTGGTGATATTTTACGTGTGTTCTGGTCTGCCCATTAAAAGAGACCTTATGCAATTTCCACTAGAACTGAAGCTTTGTAGAATTCTGTGGTCAGTAGACATGGTACACAGAGGGGTTTTTTTCTGGTCTCTGGGGAAAGCGCCCAATGCATGGAGTTTTAGTCACATGTGCCCAAGAAAATCAGTATTAGCAGAGCACAGGATCGTGGGACTTGGTGTAAGCAAGTTAGGCAGCAGTGTTTATGGTGTGCTGTTTACTAAGTTGGTTTATGCTGAGGTGTAGATGAGGGAAATAGTGCCAGCCATCTCCTTTGTTCCCAGGGAGGGGAGTCTGTTTTTAAAGCTCTCAGGGAAGGACTTTCAGAGGAGAAAATAGTTTCCCCTTGTGCATCTCAGGCATTTTTCAGATCACTGTTTTCACACTGTCTGTCTCTGGGTTGATTGACTGCCTGGAGCAGCACAGTGCACCTTGGGTCATATCTTAGCCACTCATTTTGATTTTTTAAAATTCCAAATGTGGGGACCTATGATGTCAGGGACCTGCACTGGTCCTCTGGGAAAGGGTCTTGCTGCACTGGGACTGATGCAGTTTTGATACAGTCATCCCAGAGCACAGGGGCATGGGATTTGGAGCATAACAGGCTAAACAGCCCATGTTCCATTTAGAAGCTTTCAGCAGGTGTCTCTGCACCTATGCTGAGGGGCAGGGGAGGGAAATGATAACCACCTCTTCTTTTGTCCCAGAGAGGTAATGCCACGTCTCACATATGTGCTCCAAAAAAGTACGAGCAGTCTCTCCCTGTGCATCTTAGGCAATGATCAGATTGTGTAGTCTGCCTTGTGGTGCTTGCCTGCCTCCTCTTCAGGAGTAGGGCAGTGTACTCTGATCTCTATCCCAGCCAAACCCAGGGGCATCTAAAACTCCAGTCTTTGTGCCCTGCTGGTGGCAAAAACTCTCGAAAATCAGCCCCTCTCATTTTCCCAGCCAATAGCATTAGGGAAATGTTCTCCTTGTGTGAATCCTTACGCACTCCACTCTCACTTTTCTCCATGACCAGAGTTTCCTCCCCTCCACAGCACAGGCGATCAGTCTTTCCCCCAAACCACATCTCTGCACTCCCTACCTTCTTCAATATGGCCCTTCTCTCTTTCTGGTTATGCAGTGTTTTCTACCAGTCCTCAGGTTGACTTCTTGGGTATTCAGAATGATTTGATAGATATCTAGGGTGTTCAAAGCACCAGGCAAACCTAGGGTCCTCCTACTGTGCTGCCATCTTAACTCTTCTCTCCTAGCTTTTACTGATTTTCATGGGAGTTTTCTGAGCCTCAGGATCTAGATGCCTGTTTCCTTCCCCAGATTAGCGAAGTTTTCAGCTATTATTACCTCAAATAAAATTTATGTCCCCTTTTCTTTCCTTTCTTCTGGGAATCCTATAATATGAATGTTATTACATTTGATAGAGTCACTGTGTTCTTAAGTCTATTTTTGTGTTCCATACTTCTTTCTCTCTTCTGTGCAGCTTCATTGTTTTCCATTGTTTTGTCTTCTATATCACTTACTCATTCCTCTGTGTCTTGCAGGCTTGTGTTCATTGTATCAAGTGTGTTTCCAATTTTAGTTATTACAGTTTTCATTTCAGACTCATTGTTTTTTAATTCTGTTATCTCTGGGGTAAGGGCCTCCCTGAAGTCTTCCATTCTTTTCTCAAGTGCAGTCAGCATCCTTATGATTGTTGCTTTAAATTTTCCAACAGACATGATACTTGTATCTGTTTCACTTAGATTTCTGGCCATGGGCTTTTCTTGTTCTTTCATTTGGGATGAATTTCTCCATCTTGGCATTTTGTCTAAGTCTCTGCCTTTTTCCTCTGTGTTGGAACAGCCTGTTATGTTTCCTGCTCCGGAAAGTAATGGCTTTATGAAGAAAAGCTCATATAGTGTCCAGAACTTGGTGCTTCTGGGAATGTCTCTGGTGTGTATTGTGTGCACTCTGCTGCTATGTTTTGGCTGCTCTATCCTTCATACCACTCATCTACAAAGGCTCCTTTTACCTGCAGTGGGCAGTGTTTGGTCCTTTGGCAGAATGTGGTGATTCTAGGTGTGCTCTGATCTGCTTGTTAAATAAAACCTGATAATTGAGCTGAAGACCTGTAGAAGTCTCTGGTCAGGAGATGTGATGTCAGCAGGGATTACTGCTGGTCTTCTGGGAAAGGGACCTACCACACTGGAACTGAAGCTAGCTTGACCAAGGACAGTATCACCAGAGCACAGGGTTGTGGGGCTTGATGTAAGCAGGTTAAGCAGCCAATGTTGAAGCTGTGCTGCTTATTCCAGGTGGTTCTGTGTTTATGCTCAGGGGTGAGGGAAAGAAATGGTGCCAGCAAGCTCCTTTGTCCCCAGAGAGGCATCTCTGTGCCCATTGCCTTTCAAGGAAGCCCTCTAAGAAGAGCGAGTAATTTTCCACACTGTGTGTCACAGGCATTTTTCAGATTGCTGTTTCATACTGTCTGCCTCCAGTTGTTTGCCTGCCTTCTCTCCAGGAGCAGCATAGTGGCATCCAGGCTCTAACCCAGCCAAGCCTGTAGCCTTCTGAAACTCCAGGTTTTAGGGACATAGCATAGGGTGGGACCTGTGCTGGTCTTCCAGGAGAGGGTCCCACTATGCTGGGACTGAGACAAGCTTGACTAAAATGGGCTGTCATGCCAGAGCACAGTGGTGTGGGATTTGGTGTAAGCAAGCCAGGCAGCCAGTGTTGTACCTGAGATGATTTCCACAGGGGATTCTTATTCTGTGTTTATGCCAAGCAGTGGGTGAAGGAAATGGGACCAGCTGGCTCCTTTGTCTCCACAGCAGTATCTCCCTGAACACTGGCTCTCAGGGACAAGCTCTAAAAAGAGCAAAAAATATTCCCACTTTGTGCTCCAAGCGTTCTTCAAATTTCTATTCCCAGGCCTTCTGCCCTTGGGTTGTTTGCCTGCCTTCTCTCCAGGAATAGGACAGCACCTGCAGGACTCTATCCCAGCCAAGACTGCCAACCTTTAAAACTCCAGGCTTTAAGCCCTGCTGGTTGCAAGGACTCACAAAAATCAGCCCCTTTCCCCCCCCAGCCTTTGGCTTTGGGGAAATGTTCTCCTTGTGTACTCCTCTATGTGTTCCTGTCTTTCCTGCCCTTCTCTTCTGAATTGCTCCTATCTCTCCTCAGCACCTGCAATCTCTTTCTCTCCTGAGCCATGTCTCCACACTTCCTGCTTTCTTCTGTGTGTCTTCTTCTCTCCCTTTAGATGTGGAGTTTGTTCTGTCAGTCTTCAGGTTGGTTTCTGGACTATTCACAAGGATTTGATAGTTTTCTAGTTGTGTTTGAGGGACAAGATGAGCCTAGAGTCCTCCTACTATTCCACCATCTCAGATCTTTTATTGACATTTTATACTTACATTAAAATTCAATTTCTATTAATATACCCTTAATTTCTTTCATATTTCAGAACTGAAGTCCTTTACTGATTTATATTATCTGTAGTTTCTGGTAGACTTAAAATATATCTTTATCTTATTTTAAATATCTTATTTTCTCTTTTTTTAGAGCTTTGTATTTATAAATCCTATTTACATGTATCCTATACTTCTATAGTAGACCTGGACAGGATAAAGAGGAAGCCCCTGAGAAGTGCCTTTTCTAGGATGAGGTCCCAGGATTTAGACATCCTATTCAGATGACAACTAATAAAGTCATCATTGGAGACACAGCTTCATTATATTTTAATCTTTCTATAGCTGTTTTAGGGATCCTTAAGTCTACATTTTGTTTTAGAGGCTCTCAAAGATAAAATCATACCTAGATTACCTGTTTAGAGGATTTGTGAGAAAAAGTAGGCAACAGAAAAAAATACTATCATGTTTGTGTAAGTTTTCCAGATGTTTCAACCTAGAGCCAAAATCTGTGGAGTGTAGAAGTTTACTGTAAGGCTACAGGAGAAGGAGTTGCAATGGGCTAAGAAGACTAACATTGTTGTCCTTGGTATAGATAACTGTTTCTGGCTGTGCTGGCATCTGTACCTAATTCTCAAGTGTTTTATTTGTGGTTTAGGCCCAAACACTAATCTGTTCAGATAAGTGGACTAAAGATCATTGAAAGGAGCAGAAATGAAGTCAAAGTGACTGAAATTACATGTGGGTATAGGTGGGAAAGATTGCACCTGGTTTAAAAAGCAGTGCCTGGGGCACCTGGGTGGCTTAGTGGGTTAAGCCGCTGCCTTCGGCTCGGGTCATGATCTCAGGGTCCTGGGATCGAGTCCCACATTGGGCTCTCTGTTCTGCTTGGCAGGGAGCCTGCTTCCCTCTGTCTTTCTCTCTGCCTGCCTCTCTGCCTACTTGTGATCTCTCTCTCTCTCTCTCTCTCTCACTGTCAAATAAATAAATAAATAAATAAAATCTTTAAAAAAAAAAAAAAGCAGTGCCTGAGGAGATAGTTTCAGCCCTACTGAATATTGGATTAGGGCAGTTGTTCTCAAACTTGAGTATCAGAATCACCTGGAGGGCTTAAAAAGATGGATTTCACTAATCCCCAGAGTTCCTAACTGGATATATAGGCCTAGGGTGGGGACAAATAATTTGCCTTGGAATTTTGTTGAAAGTTCCCATGTAATGCTGATGCTGCTGGTCTTGGGATTTTACTTTGAAAACTACTGGAACACAGCAAGTATACTAATTACAGGGATGCCTGGGTGGCTCAGTGGTTTAAGCCTCTGCCTTGGGCTCAGGTCATGATCTCAGAGTCCTGAGATTGAGCCCTGTATCAGACTCTCTGCTCAGAAGGGAGCCTACTTCCCCCTCTCTCTCTGCCTGCTCTCTGCCTACTTGTGATCTCTCTCTGTCAAATAAATAAAATCTTTTAAAAAAAGAATACTAATAACAGACTCCCATCTTCTAGTGGAAATAGAGCTCCTGGTAAAACACCAGACTTGCTCAGGATTGTTTTGGGAGGGGAGAGTATTAAATCTACAATTTGGAGGTTTCAATATTCAAAGCTTGTTGGGACAGAGTAAGTGGGGATTAACATATCCTGGGCAGTGATATGCTGGAGCCAGTACTTATTGGCTCCTGAAAGCCAATAAACACATCTCTTCCCAGCTCCACATTCAGAGATGTCAGGTTGTAGTGTGAAACCAACCATGGTGGGAGATTTACACCACACATATTTACCAGCATTCCATTGCCTACAAGTGATAGTGGGTACTGATATGTGCATAAGGTTAAATACACTAGAGACCCTCAAATCCACACACCCTGCTTTTAAGAAGTTACATTCTAAATATGAACAATTATAGCTCTCCCATTAAAAATTGTGTGGTATCGGGGTGCCTGGGTGGCTCAGTGGGTTAAAGCCTCTGCCTTTGGCTCAGGTCTGATCCCACTGTCCTGGGATCAAGCCCCACATCGGGCTCTCTGCTCGATGGGGAGCCTGCTTCTACCTCTCTCTCTGCCTACCTCTCTGCCTACTTGTGATCTCTGTCTGTCAAATAAATAAATAAAATCTTTTAAAAAATTGTGTGGTATTATTCATTTAACAAGCATTTATTGAATATTTTCCATGGGTCAAGAACTGTAACATATGCTGGAGATATAACAATGAGCCGGAAAAACAGTCCTTACCTTCTTGGAGCTTACAGAATTTTAAAGAAAAGAAATAACTATAATGTGAATGGTTTAACTTAATCCTTTGTTCAAAAAGTATCTCAAGAACATTAGCAGCAAAGAGCATAAACTCTTTAAAACTCAAAATAATGAAGAACATTCCTAATAATTATCTTTATAAGCACAGTGGTGTTGAAAAAACAAAATTCAGCCAATTAAGCTTGATGATCTAATTGGTGATTCATTAAAGGGCAGCATCCGGTTTAGCAAGTAGAGAGATGCTCTGAGCAGTTGTACAAAATGGAAGATTTTTATGAGAAGGAGGCTGGGCAAGAAGTTATTAGCAAAAGAGAAGAAAGGATTGTTTCCAGCAAGGTCACCTTCCCTTAGGGGGAAAGAGCAGGGGTTTTATCATGCAGATTACCTCATCTTCCTTGGGGGAAGTAGGGGATTGAGAGGGCCCTTAAGGCAGATTAGCTCCTAGGTCCTAACCAGTGATACTATACTTCTGGGGAAAATTGAAACTGCAATTTAGGCATTAAACCCTTGTTTGGTGACTTGGCCTAACATAAGTGACTCCATCTTGGGCCTATGGTTTTCTTTTTAACAGTGGAATATTGTGATTTTGAAAAAAAATTCTTTATTAACATATAATGCATTATTTGTTTCAGGAGTACAGGTCTGTGATTTATCAGTCCTGCACAATTCACAGCACTCACCATAGCACATACCTTCCCCAATGTCCATAACCCTGCCACACTTACCCTTTCCCCCAAACACCCAGTAACCCTCAGTTTGTTTCCTGAGATTATATTTTCAACTTTTGAGGAACCTCCATATTACTTTCCAGAATGGCTGCACCAGCTTGCATTCCGACCAGCAGTGTAGGAGAGTTCCCCTTTCTCTGCATCCTCATCAACACCCGTAGTTTACTGACTGGTTAATTTTAGCCATTCTGACTGGTGTGAGGTGGTATCTCATTGAGGTTTTGATTTGTATTTCCCTGATGCCGAGTGATACTGAAAACTTTTTCAAGTGTCTACTGGCCATTTCTTTGGAGAAATGTCTGTTCATGTCTTCTGTCCATTTCTTGATTGGATTATTTGTTTTTTAAGGGTTGAATTTCATAAGTTATTTATAGGTTTCAGATACTAGTGCTTTATCTGATGTGTCATTTGCAAATATCTTCTCCCATTCTTTTGGTTGTCTTTTGGTTTTATTGACTGTTTACTTTGCTGTGCAAAAGCTTTTGATCTTGACAGAACCCCAATAGTTCATTTTTGCCCTTACGTCCCTTGCCTTTGGCAATGTTTCTAGGAAGAAGTTGCTGGGGCTGAGGTCGAAAAGGTTGCTGCCTGTGTTCTCCTCAAGGATTTTGATGTTTTCCTGTCTCACATTTAGGTCTTTCATCCACTTTGAGTCTATTTTTGTGCATGGTGTAAGGAAATGATCCTTTTTCATTCTTCTGCATGTGGCTGTCCAATTTTCCCAAAACCATTTGTTGAAGAGGCTGTCTTTTTTCCATTGGACATTCTTTCCTGATTTGTCGAAGCTTAGTTGACCATAGAGTTGAGGGTCCATTTCTGGGCTCTCTATTCTGTTCCATTGATCTATGTGTCTGTTTTTGTGCCAGTACCATACTGTCTTGGTGGTTACAGCTTTGTAATAGAGCTTGAAATCTGGAATTGTGATGCCACTTTGGCTTTCTTTTTCAACATTCCCCTGGCTATTTGGGGTCTTTTCTCGTTCCATATAAATTTTAGGAGTATTTGTTCCATTTCTCTGAAAAAAAATGGATGGTATTTTGATAGGGATTGCATTAAATGTGTAGATTGCTTTGGGTAGCACAAACATTCTTACAATATTTGTTCTTCCAATCCATGAGCATGGGACCTTTTTCCATTTCTTTGTGTCTTCCTCAATTTCTTTCACTAGTACTTGATAGTTTTCTGAGTACAGATTCTTTGCCTCTTTGGTTAGGTTTATCCCTAGGTACCTTATGGTTTGGGGTGCGATTGTAAATGGAATTGACTCCTTAATTTCTCTTTCTTCTGTCTTGTTGTTGGTGTATAGAAATGCAACTGATTTCTGTGCATTGACTTTATATCCTTACACTCTACTGAATTCCTGTATGAGTTCTACCAGTTTTGGATGGAGTCTTTGGGGTTTTCCAGATAAGGTATTATATCATCTGCAAAGAAGGAGAGTTTGACTTCTTTGCCAATTCAGATGCCTTTTATTTCTTTTTGTTGTCTGATTGCTGAGGCTAGGACTTCTAGTACTATGTTGAATAGTGGTAGTGATAGTGGACATCCCTGCTGTGTTCCTGACCTTAGGGGAAAAGCTCCCAGTTTTTCCCCCTTGAGAATGATATTCATTGTGGGCTTTTCATAGATGGCTTTTATGATATTGAGGTATATACCCTCTATCCCTACACTATGAAGAGTTTTGATCAAGAAAGGATTCTGGGACACCTGGGTGGCTCAGTTATTAAGCATCTGCCTTCAGCTCAGGTCATGATTCCAGGGCCCTGGGCTCAAGCCCCACATCAGGCTCCCTGCTCCTCGGGAAGCCTTCTGCTGCCTCTCCCACTCCCCCTGCTTATGTTCCAGCTCTCACTGTCTCTCTCTCTGTCAAATAAGTAAATTAAGTCTTTAAAAAAAAGAAAGGATTCTGTACTTTGTCAAATGCTTTTTCAAGATCCATTGAGAGTATCATATGGTTGTTGTTGTTTCTTTTATTGATGTATTGTATCACATTGATTAAACCAACCTTGCAGACAGAATAAATCCCACTTGGTCGTGGTGAATAATCCTTTTAATGTACTATTGGATCCTATAAGCTAGTATTTTGTGAGAATTTTTGCATCCATGTTCGTCAATGTATTGGCCTGTAATTTTTTTTTTTTTTAGTATGGTCTTTTTCTGTATTTGGAATCAATGTAATGCTAGCCTCATAGAATGAACTTGAATGTTGTCTTCCATTTCTATTTTTGGAACAGTTTCAGAAGAATAGATATTAATTCTTCTTTAAATGTTTGGTAGAATTCCCCTGGGCAACCATCTGGCCCTGGGCTTTTGTTTTTGGGGAAATTTTTGAGTACTGATTAAATTTTTTTGCTAGTTACCAGTCTGTTCAAGTTTTCTATTCCTTCCTATTTCAGTTTTGATAGTTTGAATGTTTCTAGACATTTATGTATTTCTTCCAGATTGCCCAATTTGTTAACACTTATTTTTTTCATAACATTCTTTTATAATTATTTGTATTCTCTGGTGTTGGTTATGATCTCTCCTCTCTCATTGGTGATTTTATTTATTTGAATCCTTTCTCTTTTCTTTTTCTTAAGTCTGGCTAGAGGTTTATCAATTTTGTTAATCTTTTAGAGAACCAGCTCCTGGTTTCATTGATCTGTTCTACTGGGTTCTTTTGTTTGTTTTTTTTTTCTACATCATTTATTTCTGTTCTAATCTTTATTATTCCTCCTCTTATAGCCCTAGGCTTAATTTTTGTTCTTTTTCTAGCTACTTTAGGTGTCAATTTATGTTGCATATTTGAGTTTTGGTTTGTGTGTTTGTTTATTTTTCGCTTTTTGAGGTAGGCCTTTATTGCTGCATACTTCCCTCTAATGATCTCTTTTGCTGCATCTCAAAGATTTTGAACTGTCATGTTTCCGTAATCAATTGTTTCCATGTATTTTTTGTTTCTTCTTTAGAGTTCTGGTTGGTCCATTCATTCTTTTTTTTAAAAGATTTTATTTATTAATTTGACACAGAGAGAGAGAGAGATCATAAGTAGGCAGAGAGGTAGGCAGAGAGAAAGGGGGAAGCAGGCTTCCTGCTAAGCAGAGAGCCTGATGTGGCACTCGATCCCAGGACCCTGAGATCATGACCTGTGCTGAAGGCAGAGGCTTAACCCACTGAGCCACCCAGGTGCCCCTCGTCCATTCATTCTTTAGTGGGATGTTTTGGTTTGTCTATAAAACCCTTTATCTCTCTACTCTCATTGAAAGCCTTGCTGGAAAAAGCATTCTTGGTTACTTTTTTTTTTCTCATTCAGCATATTGAATATATCATGTCATTCCCTTCTGTGGACAGATCTGCTGCTATTCTTATATGTCTTCCCTTGTAAATTAGGGACTTCATTTCCTTGTTCCTCTTGTTCTTTTTTTTAATCTCCATATTTTACATATTTAACTATAATATATCTTCATGATGGCTTGCTTTTGTTGATTTTGGTGGGAGTTCTCTCACCCTACTGGATCTGGATGTCTGTTTTGTTCCCCAGGTTAGAGAAGTTTTCAGCTAAATTTTCTTCAAATAAACCTTCTACTCCCTTTTCCCTCTCTTCTTCTGGAACTCCTAGGATACAAATGTTATCACATGGATTTGCTGAGTTCCCTAAGTCTACATTAATAACCTAATATTTTTCATTCCTTCTTCTTTTGAGCTTCATTATTTTCCATAATTTTATCTTCTCTAACACCTATTAATTCCTCTGCTTCTTCTATCCTTCTGCTCATTACATCCAGTCAGTTTTGCATGTCAATTATAGCATTTTTAAATTTCAGCCTGACTAGTTTTTAGGTCTTTCATCTCTGTGATAAGGGACTCCCTGGTGTCTTCTATGCTTTTCCCAAGTTAATATCCTTATGGTTGTTGTTTTAAATTCTGAATCAGGCATATTATTTAGATCTTTTTCCCTTAGATCCCTGGCTGTGACCTTTTCTTATTCTTTCTTTTGGAATGAATTCCTCCATCTTGGTATTTTATCTAGGTTTCTGTTTTCTTCCATGTTAGGAAAGCCTGTTATGTTTTATGCTTCTGAGAGCAATGACTTTATGAATTGGAGGTCATGTACTATCCAGGGCCTAGCTCTTCACAAAGTGTTTCTGGTGTATGTTGTGTGCATGCTGCCACTGTACTTTTTTTAAAGATTTTATTTATTTATTTAACAGAGATAAATCACAAGAGAGGCAGGCAGAGAGAGAGGAAGGGAAGCAGGCTCTCCGCTGAGCAGAGAGCCCGATGTGGGACTCGATCCCAGGACCCTGAGATCATGACCTGAGCTGAAGGCAGTGGCTTAACCCACTGAGCCACCCAGGCGCCCACAGCCACTGTGTTTTGGCTGCTCTTTCCCTCAGGCCAGTCCTCTGTAGTTTCTCCTTGCCTGAAGTGGAGAGTGTTGGGACCTTGGCCAGAGTGTGGTGCTTTTTAACTAGGTGTGCTCTAGTCTGCTTATTTAAAAAGGCTTGATGTTGCCATTTGAGCTGAAGCTTTATAGCACTCTATAGTCAGTAGACATGGTGCCTCCATGATATGGGGTGGTTTGTGTTGGTCTTCTGGGGGAAAAGCCTGCTGCTCTTGTTCTCAGAACACTTGTTGTAGTGATGCAACTCCTGCAGAGTGCAGGGGGGTGGGTCTTAATGTAAATGGTGTGAGCTGCCACTGTTGGTGCTCTGAAGTCTACTGAAGTTAGTAGGTGTGGGGGTGGGGGAGGAAATGGCACTACCCCTCTCCCTTGTCCCTAGAGAGGGGAGTTCATGCCCACTACTGTCCATGAAGCTTTCAGAGAAGAATGAACATATCCCCCTTATGTGTCTCAGGTGTCCCTCAGGTCCATGTCTTCACCCTGTCTGTGTCAGAGCCATCTGTCTTCCTGGCAGTTCAGTGAACCTGTGTTTTATCCCAGGCATGCTGGCTGAGTTTGCAAAACTCCAAACTTTGGGGACCTAGCTTGTGCTGGTCCTATAGGGGAGGGTCTTGTTGTGCTGGGGTTTGAGCCCATTTGCCCCAGAAGGGCAGTTATATCGACATGTGGGAGCTTGGAGTTTAGCATAAAGTGCTGCAAAAAGTCTGAATCCAGGTTATTCAACCTCAGCAGGTGTCTCTGCCCCTCTGCTTAAGTTGTGGGGGAACACAGTGGGGCCCAGTCTTTTGTCCCCTGATAGGCAAAGCCACCTCTCCCAGATGCATTCTAAGAGGGGGAGATTGTCTCTCTCAGTGTGTGCAGGGGATCCTTACATTGCACCATCTTTTTCTGTGCCTCTGTCCTCCCTCTCCACAAGAGCTCTGCAGCATCCACATGGCTCAACACCAGCCATGGCTGGGACTTTTAAAACTCCAGTCTTTGATCTCTGCTGGTTGTAACAATTCACAATAATCAGGCACTCTCATTTTCTCAGTCAATGATTTTGGGGAAGTGTTTTCGTTGTGCTATCCCCTGTGCACTCCTTCCCCCCCCCCACCTCTCTATAATCAGGGCTCCCTCCCTTCCACAGCAACTTTCATCCATTTCTCCCCCATATCATAACTCTGCACCTCCTATCTTCCACAATGTGTTCTCTTTTCTTCCTCTAGTTGTGCAGTTTGTTTTACCCATCCTCAGAATGATTTCTTGGGTGTTTAGTATGATTTGGTATTTATGTAGCTGTGTTCAAGGCATGGGGCAAGCCTAGAGCCTTCCTTCTACTCTACCTTCTTCCCAACCCTCTGTGTCAATATATTCTAAAACTACTCAAAGTGAGGTCCTTTAATCAGTACCTGTCCCTGAACCATTACCAGCCTAGGATATGTATAGAAATTGAGAATAAATATTTAGAAACTTTTGTGGTAATTTAGCAGAGTAATTTTATGTATGATGAATGTAATTATATACATATATATGATATATATAAATATATATGATATATAAATATATATGATATATATAAATATAAAATAAATATATATAAATATATATAAGTAGTTTTTTAAAAGTTACTTAACAGATGGTTTGAAAAACACTAGTCTAAGCAATTTTTAGGTTAATGTACAGTTACTACCTTTAAGGTGCTACTTTGGGAGAGAGACTTCATGTGTGAGCAACTATTTATTCTGCTCTTTCTCTATCCATACTTCTCTTTGGGGCAGTAGTGGGATAGTAGGAGTCTAGAAAAGATGAGGATGGTAATCGACTATGAAAACTTGTCCTTCTCTTGCCATTCATTTCCTGACACATGCATTGATGACCACAGCGTACTGAATCCTCACAGCTAGAATGCTCTGTGTTACCTACAAAATTTTGCTTTACTGGTTGTATACTTATCAAGAGTCAGTTTATGAAAATTAAGTTAAATACTTCATAAGGACTGAATAAAGTTTAGTTGCTTTAAAAAAACTTTTTGAATTAGGGGGAAAGTGTCAGAGTGAGAAAAATCTTTGTAGTCTGAAGAATTCTACATTTAGACTTATTTACACATGCCTTTAGTTTTTTTCTTTATTTTAAAGAAACAAACTGAAATAGTAACTGACTGTACAGAACCTCAGTTGGCAGACATATTGTCATAGAAAAAGCCTTGGCACTTATGTCAAATGATTGTCAAGTAAATGTGCATTTGTATTATTTATGTTTCAAAAAATGTTTAAAATGTGTCACATCTCTCACTAATTTTTTAATAATAACCTCCAAAACATGGTTCTCAATCACATCATTTAAAAGAACTTTTATGGTATGGACAAAAATTACAAAAGTATTCAGAGAGGGGAAGGAATATTTTTTAAAAGATTTTATTTATTTATTTGACAGAGAGAGAGCACAAGTAGATAGAGTGGCAGGCAGAGGGAGAGAGACAGGGAGAAGCAGGCTCTCCACAGAGCCAAGAGCCCGATGTGGAACTAGATCTCAGGACCCAGAGATCATGACCTGAGCTGAAGGCAGACAGTTAACAAACTGAGCCAGCCAGGTGTCCCAAAAGGAGAGAATATTTTATACTGGAATGTCAGATATTATACTGCAGATGACTTGCAGAGACCTTAAAAGATTGATGGTATTGATAAGTAAATGAATTCAGGAAGAACCATAAGAGAATAGACATAAAGAGAGTGAAACAGGAGCATATTTATGAAGGGCGTAGTGAAGCCTGGTCAAGCTTGGATGGAAGTTCATACTAGGATCATACACTATTAGATTAGTTAGGATAAAGTCTATGACCTTAAATCAGCCATTCTGATTGAGTGCTCTCAGCTGTGCTCTGGGCAAAGTTGCTTTCAGACATTTTTCTGGCAGCAACCCACAGTGTGTTTCTGCTGAAACTACAGTTGTTCATTGAACAACATGGGTTTGAATTGTGCAGGTCCACTTATGTGTCGATTATTTTACAGTACACTCTAAATATATTTTCTCTTCCTTGTGATTTTTTAATCATATTTTCTTTCCCTAGCTTACTTTATTGTAAGATACAGTATATAATACATACATAAAATATGTGTTAATCCACAGTTTATGTTATCAGCAAGGCTTCTGGTCAATAGCAGGCTATTTGTAGTTAAGTTTTTGAGGAGTCAAAAGCTATTTGCAGATTATTGACTGTATGGAGGTGGGGACATCAGTGCCTCTCAGCCCCTTGTTGTTCAAGGATTAACTGTATATAGAAAAATTAAGGACAATCGTGTAGAATAGAAGGGGTCAATTGGAGAGGAGAAAGAACAGCATAATGATAAGAGTCCAGAGGAATCCTTTAGTTCTGATATGAATAATGAGAGTCACAGTAAACTGGGTTTTGATGTCTCATCTAATGTCTTAGAATTTCCACAATTCCTTTAGAGTTTTCAAAAAATTACTACTTTTTTCTGAATATTAAAAGAAATGACTCATGCATATCTTGTTACTTAGGCATATAAGCATATTGGGTTTTTTATAGAGAGACGTCGAGGTTAAGAAAAAAAATTAGATTTCACATAGCAACACAGTACACAATGTATAAGTACACTCATGTACTACACTCTAAATACTCTGATATTTTCTTCTTTTTGATATTTTCTATTCAATTTGACTTTATTAAAACATGCTAGTTGGCACCCACTAAATTGATTTCAGTACCCAGTAAAGGTTGTGCCTCTCAGTTTGAAAAGTACTGTCTAAGGAAGTGATTCTCAAAGACAGATTATTTAACTCTCCCAGGAGACATTTGGCAATGTCTGGAAACAATTTTGCTTCTTACAACTATTGAGTGGGAAGCTATTGAGACATATCTAGTGGGTAGAGGCCATGGATTGCTGTTAAATCTACACTGCATAGGACAGTCACTGCCCCACCTCCCTCAGCAAAGAATTATCTGATCCCAATTGTCAATGCTCACAGGATAAGAAACTCTGGTATAGAAAATCCATTAATGGTAGGGGAGAGTTTGCTTCAGAGATTGTAATTTCATTTCTCAAGCAACGGAGACTCAAGTGGTTCTTATACTGCCATCTTGCATCTTCCAATAAATAGAGCTGGATGAGAATTCACTATCCCCTTTCCTATTGTTAGGTAGATCTAGCTCCCTTCTATAACACAATTATATATACAAAGAAAAGAGGTCAAAGTACCTGGAACCATTAATTCAAGTGCCACTTCCTTTGTTAATCTTAGAAATATATCCTAAGATAGTTAGCTGTCACTATCCAAATTCTAAACTTCATGAATTGACGATAGAATGGTTAGCTGGTTTATAGTCTTTTATTCCTCTCTTCTTTTTAGTATTCTATTTAGACAGCTTTGCACATGCTAGTGTGCCTTTCCTGAGGTCATAAGCAGCATTAAGTACCAAAGAAGGTATTCTTAACCCACTGAAACTGTGAAATAGATGCTTGTTGTTTTAAGCCAATAAATTTTGAGGTAACTTGTCACGCAGCAATAGCTAACTACTACAGACTATTAAATTCTCCAACTATGATTGTGGAATGATCTATTTTGCCATTTATTTTTGTCACTTATTTCTTCTTGTATTTTGAAGCTATTCCGTGGGACACATGGATTTATAACTGTTATATCTCCCCAATAAACTGACATTTCAGCACTATGAAGTGTCTGTCTTTCTTTTTCACTTATTATATATTTCATCCTGAAATCTGTTTCATCTGATCAACATGGCCCTTCTGGTCTTCTTTGACTTACTGTTTGTAAAGTATATCTTTTTACATCTATTTACTTTCAACCTATGTCTTTTTATTGAAACTATTATCACTTTCAGACAGTGTATAGTATAGTTGGATATTATTTTCTTTTTATCCACTTTGACAGTTTATACCTTTTACTTGGAGTGTTTCCTTCAGTAATTTCTAAAGTAATTATTGGCATGTGTTGGATTTTACCATTGGTTTTTGTTTGCAACTTGCCACCTCTGTTTCTCATTTTTCATTCCTTCTTATCTTGCCTTTTATTGATTTATTTGAACTTTTTAGTATTACATTATAGATTTCCCTCTCTTCCCAAAGGTAGAGCATTCCTATGAAACATTTTGTAAGTTGAAATAACATGGAATGAAGAAGCAATTACCATTAATTCATATGGTAATTTTTTAAGCATTCCAGATGCCCAAAATAACCTCTTTTTAAAGAAAACATTAGCTTTTCTGACACTTTGGGACACATCATACTAACTGATGTACAAAATAAATCAAGACAAAACTCAGATTCTCATAGACATAGTGCAAAGGTATGATGGCTTGGTGCTGAGATGCTGAGTGCAGTTCCTCAGGAAAAGAGCTTGGTAGTGCCACTCTCACTCCTATGGGCATGTGCTGTTTCTACAACAGCTGACTACAAATGAATACTGAAAAACAATTTTTAGTTGGTTATAGTAACCATCCTCAATGAAGTCAGCAAAATATGGTTTCGGTAAGTAAAACTTCCAGCAGAGAAAGAGAAACAATAGGACAGTACTAAATGGAAATGTTAGAATTGAAAAATATATGTTCGGAAATTAAAATTTCAGAATAGACTTAACAGCTAAATGTAAAAGACAGAGGAATGCGTGGATGTACTTAAACTTAGATCAATTAAAATGATCTAATGTGAAGTACAGAGAACAAATAATACTAGTATCCCCACTTTTTGAAAGTTCACCTTCTAGCACTTTGCTCTAAGGGAAGACCTATATTGGTATCTGTTTCCACTAACTGAAAGAAATACAAAGAAGATTTTCATTTTTACCAAAAGTTGTTGTATATTAATTCCAACACTGATTCATCTTGGTGTCAGATCTAAATGATTTTTTTCTTTTTTGGATGTGTTCCATTTTCTTGGTTCTTTATATGACTCATCATTTTCTACTTTATTCTAGATATTTTGAATGTTAAATTGTGGAGATTTTGGGCCCTGTTATTTTTCCCTAATGAATGTTGTTTCCTTTGTTTTAGCAGGTGATTTTTTTGAAGTGAGGCTTGGGCTTGAACTTCAAACTTCAAAGTCTGTTCAGATGGATTTAAATGAGTCTGTTCGTAGGGATTACCCGTGAATTGCTAGTTTGCAGTCTCTGGTCTAGAATCAGATGGTCTTTAGCTGAGATGCTTTCAGCCTGTCCCATACATGCCTAATTCTGAAGTCAGTCAGAAATGTGGGTGGAGAGTTTGGGGATCTGCAGTATGGTTCTTTTCCTTGTAGGAGTCTTCCATTCTCTTCAGCACTCACATTTTCCTGGGTTCAATTTTCATGTTTTATAGGCCAAAGAGAGACTGCTAGTGTTTTTTTTTGTTTTGGTTTGGTTTGGTTTTGGTGTTTTTTCTGCATGAATCCCAACCAGTTGTAGACTGTAGTTAGCCTCAGGCTAAAAACCTCAGCAGTAGGAATTTACTTGTCACCCTCCTCCAAGTGAACTTGTACTGCAAACCCAGCAGACACTTCTGTTCACTCTCCAGTACATTCATGTATTTGTTCTTTGTTGTATACCCAGCTTTTATAATTATTTTATACAGTGGGATGGAGGTGGAGAGTTAGGTAGAATCTTAATTTATCACACCTGAAAGTGGATCTTTCTGTAGTTTTAAATTTTTAAATGTCAAATTTCAATTAAAAAAATAGAAAATAGTACAATAGATCCCCATATGCCCATTACCAGACTCCATTATTATCAAGATTTGCCTCACTGGTTTCATCTACCTCTTTTTTGCTTTTCTCTTTTTTCCTAACTATTTAAAGCAAAGCCCAGACATCCCATTATTTTGCCTCTACATTCTTCTGTATATATCTCTAAATATCATGGACACTCTTATATAACCACAATGCCATTATTATGCCTAGAAAATTAACAATTTTTTAATATTATCTATTATCTAGCCCATAAATAAATGTCCTGATTGTTTAAAAATGCATGTTTGCATTAGAATAAAAATAAGATCCACAGTTGCATTGGATTGATAATTGTGTGGTCTCTTTAAATCTAGAGCAGTATGTTCTCTTCACCTTCATTTTCCCTGCCATTGACTTGTTGGAATAACCACCTTGGTTATTTGTATGGAATATTCCACATTATAGATTTATCTTTTTCCTTGAGGTGTCATTTTATTTGTTCTTCTATGCTTTATATTTCTAAAAATGGAAGTTAAGTCTAGAGATTTAATTAGGTTCAAGGTCAACTTCTTGTCAAATGTACTTTGCAGATGGTGCTGTGTGCCTAATATTACAGTGTCTGGATAGCCTGACAATTTTTGTGTTTTACTCTACCAGAAATCACAAACTAGTGATGCATAACCAAATCTTGCACATTAGCACATTTGTATCCAACTGTTAGTTGCTATTTCTTGTTTTGTTTGCATGGTTGTTTTTCCTAAAGTAATTCAAAGGAAAACAAACGTAAAAGCTGTAGTTGTATCCTAATCAAAAGTAGTAAAATGGAAGAACACAATTGCTTCCTGGTTCAATATAATTTATTCTTATACTAGACATCTCTATTCATTTTTATTACCTGCCAGACCCCTGTAAACACATGAGTTTGTGACTGCTGCTATATTTTTTTCTCTAACCCATCACAGCAAGTACACCAAAACTCTGATCACAAGTATTGAATCCACCCTTAGTAATCAATTAACATTTTCCCAAACCATATATAATTAGTTTTATTGTACTGAAAACTCTGTATCACTCATAGCTAATCTCCAATTTGAAGTTTACATTGTCTGCTTTTTAAGAAATGAGAAAATTAGGGAAATTTAAAAAATATATTTGAACTTCCTATAATCCTGAAAAATAAAATTATCCAGGACCATGAATGATCTTTGTTATCCCTAAAGTTCTGAAACTGGTTAAACTCTTTAAAAATTTTTCCATGCATTTCATCAGGAAATTAAAAGAATTTAAGGTGGTTCATAAGCTAAACCATTGATGTCTTCTATATGCAATATCTTCACTTGGACTCCTTCAAGGGAAGCCACAAACAAAAGGCCATAAAGACCTCATATAAAATGAGTTCTTGCAAACTCAGATTTGTTGAAGAAGACAATTATTTTAAACTCACAAGGGATATAAACACATATTAAACTTTAGAACCCCAGGACATGCAGGCCAGAATGTTGAAAACGTAAGTTTCAAGTTGGACATCATGTTTCCAGTTCTTTCAGGAAAAATACATTTATCTAGTGTCTAAATTGAGACAAAGGAAGTCAGAAAGAGTGGGGAATTACCTTAAGAATGTATTATAAGTGGTCTCCTTGAGATTATTTTTGAATGCCTTTAAAAACTGGGTGTGTGGGGCGCCTGGGTGGCTCAGTGGGTTAAGCCGCTGCCTTCGGCTCAGGTCATGATATCAGGGTCCTGGGATCGAGTCCCGCATCGGGCTCTCTGCTCCGTGGCGAGCCTGCTTCCCTCTCTCTCTCTCTCTGCCTGCCTCTCTGTCTACTTGTGATCTCTCGCTGTCAAATAAATAAATAAAATCTTTAAAAAAAACAAACAAACAAACAAAAAAAACTGGGTGTGTAAGTTAAAGCTGTTTTTAACACTTCCTTGACAGCTTACCTTAGATTTTGCTAAACTTGGCAGCATTATAAGGGTCATAATTTCACACAGATGCACTCTTCCTGAACAGAATGTATTTGACTGAACCAAGTTTTTCTTTCATGCCAGGCTTTTATGTGTCTGCTTTCCATAACAAACAGTAAGACAAACCTTACCATTCTGGACTCTCTCCCAATATTTCCAATTTAGCTATGAAAACAAGATTTTTTATTTTGTGGTTTGGAGGAGAACCCTTTAAAAGTTAATTCTTTATTTTTTAATTTTTTTTTTTAGATTTTACTTATTTATTTGAAAGAGA
Source organism: Meles meles (assembly GCF_922984935.1). Lineage (NCBI taxonomy): Eukaryota > Metazoa > Chordata > Mammalia > Carnivora > Mustelidae > Meles > Meles meles. The sequence continues at coordinate 73,191,701 of NC_060087.1, forward strand.
GAATGAGAGAGAGAGAACTTGAGAGCGGGAAGGTCAGAGGGAGAAGCAAATTCCCTGCTGAGCAGGTAGCCCAACCTGAGACTCTATCCTGGGACTCCAGGATCATGACCTGAGCCGAAGGCAGTTGCTTAACCAACTGAGACACCCAGGTGCCCCAAAAGTTAATTCTTTAAAAGAATATAACATTGTCCCTCAAAAATCATTCTATGTCCTATGATTTGAATTTTGTTTGCATTTCTTCAGATATCTCAAAATCTATCCTTCCATCACCTGAATTGGAGAAGTTGGAAAGTTATCTTTTTTTTCCCTCTCATATAATTTAGAATTTTATTATAGCTCTTATTTGCATTATTTTCTGTTTCATATACTAAGTCTAACCAGATTGAAGCCAGCATTTGTTTTGTTTCTAGGTCTTTGACAGAGTTTTGGAAGAGTCCCAAGCTGCCAGAGTTTTGTCTGAAATAGACTGATTTTCAAGAGTTCAGCTGTTTTCATACTCTATCCTTTCAGAATGAATGATGTCTGTCCAAATAAAAGGGCAAATTATTATAGTAGGTTAGGACCTGGTAAAGTAAGGAAAAATGTCTTGCAAGGCTATATCGAAAACAAAAATAGAATATACCATAAGCCTAACTCCAGAAGTTCCAAGGATAACTGTGCCATGCATCCAGCATCCTCAGTCTTCCAGAGAAGTCAAAATATCCAATGAAAACTTTGACACTGAAACAATGGCTATTCAGTTTTTCATCCTGAAGCAGTTTATTAGAAGGAGACTGGCAAGAAGACCTATTTTTAAATGGTCATGTTTCTATGAGGAAGAGAAAGAAAAATGATTTTTTTCTATTTGTAAAATAAATTGAATGAATTAAAATTGATATCTTAACTTAATATAATTTTGCCATCATAATCATCATCACTACATTTATGAGCCTAAATGACTGATTTGGAATAAAATGTTAGTTTATTTTGCATGTCACCGTAATTCCTTTTTTAAAAAGATTTTATTTTTAAGTAATCTCTACAAGCCCCAATGTGGGTCTTGAACTCACAACCCCAACATCAAAAGTCACATGCTGGGGTGCCTAGGTGGCTTAGTTGGTTAAGCATCTAATTTCAGTTCCAATTATGGTCTTGGGGTCCTGGGATGGAGCCCTGCATTAGGGTCCCTGCTCAACAGGGAGTCTGCTTGTCCCTCTGCTTCTGCCCTTTCCCCTGCTCAGGCGCTCTCTCTCTCTCTCTCTCTCTCTCTCTCAAATAAATAAATAATCTTTAATTAAAAAAAAGAGTTACATGTTCTATGACTGAGACAGCAAGAAGCACCTGTCACCTTAATTCTTTACTGTCATGTTTTCCTTTTTAAATTTGTCTTCTTGGGGTACCTGGGTGGCTCAGTTGGTTAAAGCCTCTGCTTTCCACTCGGGTCATGATCTCAGGGTCCTGGGATCGAGCCACGCATTGGGCTCTCTACTCGGCAGAGAGCCTGCTTCCTTCTCTCTCTCTCTCTCTCTCTCTCTCTCTGCCTGCCTCTCTCCCTACTTGTGATCTATGTCTGTCAAATAAAATCTTTAAAAAAATTTTGTCTTCTTTAAGAACTAAATGTGAGATGCAAAACCATAAAAATCCTAGAAGAAAGCACACACTGTAATTTCTCTGACATTGGCTGTAGCAACATTTTTCTAGACATGCCTCCTCAGGCTAGAGAAACAAAGGCAAAAGCAAAATATCGGGATTACATCAAAGTAAAAAGCCCCTGGGCTGCCTGGGTGGCTCAGTCAGTTTAGCGTCCAACTCTTGATTTCAGCTCAGGTCATGATATCAGGGTGGGGACAGTGAGCCTCACACTGGACTCCACACTCAGCATGAAGTCTGTTGTCCCTCTCCCTCTGCTCCTCCCCCTGCTCCCATTCTCTCTCTCTCTCTCCCAAATAAATAAATAAATAAAATCTTAAAAATAAAAAACTTCTGCACAGCAAAGGAAACAATGAAAAAAAAAAACCTAAAAGACCACCTAAAGACCACCTATAGAATAGGAGAAGATAGTTGCAAAGGACATATCTAGTAAAGAGTTACTATAGAAAATATATTAAAAAAACTTATACATCTCAACACAAATAAACCCCAAGTAATCCAATTAAAATATGGTCAAAGGCATGAACAGACATTTCTCCAAAGAAGACAGAGATGGCTAACAGACACAAAGAAAAGATGCTCAACATCACTCATCATCAGGGAAATGCAAACCAAAACCACAGTGGTTTCTCACACCTGTCAGAATTGCTAAAATCAACAACACAAGAAACAACAAATGTTGGCAAGGACGTGGAGAGAAAGGAACCATCCTATTGTTGGTAGGAATGCAAACTGGTGTAGCCACTGTGGAAAACAGTATGGAGGTTCATCAAAACATTAAAAGTAGAATTACCATATGATCCAGCAATTGCTCTACTGGGTAGTTACCCAAAGAATACAAAAACACTAATTCAAACGGATACATGCACTCCAATGTTTGTAGTAGCATTATTTACAATAGCCAAGATATAGAAGTAACCCAAATGCCCATCGATAGATTGATGGATAAAGAAGATGTGATATAGATAGATAGATAGATAGATAGATAGATAGATAGATAAAATAGAATATTACTCCACCATAAAAAGAATGAGATAGTGCCATTTGTGACAACATGGATAAGTCTGAAGAGCATTATGCTAAGTGAAGTCAGTGAGACAGAGAAAGACAAATACATGGGATGCCTGGGTGGCTCAGTCAGTTAAGTGTCTGCCTTGGGCTCAGGCCATGATCTCAGGGTCCTGGAATCAAGCCTTACATCAGGGTCTCTGCTCAGCAGAGAATCTACTTCTCCCTCTCTCTCTGCCCCTCCTCCCCGCTTGTGCTTTCTGACTAAAAAAAATAAATAAAAAAAGAAAGACAAATACAAAATTATTTCTTAAGTGGGATATATGAAACAAAATGAACTAAGGAAAAAAAATTAAAAAACCCAGACTCTTTACTATATAGAACAAACAGATGGTTATAGGGGTGAGGAGGTGAAATAAGTGTGGGGGATTAAATAAAGACTACATTCGGGACGCCTGGGTGGCTCAGTTGGTTAAGCAGCTGCCTTCGGCTCAGGTCATGATCCCAGTGTCCTGGGATTGAGTCCCATATCAGGCTCCTTGCTCAGCGGGGAGCCTGCTTCTCCCTCTGCCTCTGCCTGCCTCTCTGCCTACTTGTGATCTCTCTCTCTGTCTCTCTCTCGCTGACAAATAAATGAATAGAATCTTAGAAAAAAAATAAAGACTACATTTATCTTGATGAGCACTGAGTAATGCACAGAATTGTTGAATCACTATATTGTATACCTGAAACTAATGTAACACTATATGTTAGCTATAATGGAACTTAAAAAATAAATGAAATGAAAGTCATGTTCTTTCACCTCTGAACTATTCAAAGATGCTGTTATTCTTTTCAGCTCCTAGGTCTACATTATTCATTCTTTGGATATAATATAAAACTAGAACAACAATTTTGTGCTAAAATATATTTTGCCATTTTTGCTTGGAAAAAAATATCAACTTTCTTATAGAGAGAAAACTGATATATAGAGATATTAGTTGGTTCTTTAGTACATAGGAGTGCTACTTGTACACAAAATAAGATATTAAAAAATGTTAATGCATGTATTATTCAGTATGACTTCGATCTCATCACTAAGACTATTTTGAATAGTGACCAAATTAGATACAAATCAGATGCTGAAATCCAGAGGAGGATAAATGAACTCTTACATAGAGATTGGCACAAGAACCATAAAAAATAATTTTATGTCGCTGGAATATTAATTAAAATTTATTTTTAGTCTCTTTTTCTCAGGGCTCAATATAGTAATTATAAAGCAAAGATTACACTTCATGAACTGGGCCTTCTCAGCATCCACAAATGTTTGTGGAGCTTTCAATTAATTTGAATAAAAAACTGAACTTTGCTGCACATGTGTAAATTCCCTGAATTTTCTAGGCCATTCCAGCCTGAGGATAAAATTCATATAATCAGAAGAGCAATAAAACTATTTTTTCTGGTATTTCCCTTATAACTAATCCAGGACCTATGTAGTTTAAGGAGTTCGATAAGAATGTTTAGGGGTGGTATATCTTAAATAGGAGTTCGCGTCCTCTCTATTTTTGTCTATCTAACTCCTGTTCACACATTAGTGCCTAATTCAGGAGACATCTCCTTTGGAAAGCTTTTCCTGACTTATCCTGATTGGATGACCTGCCCCTATACATCCACAAAACCTTATGCCTAACATTGCCCTACTTTCCATAATACTGATTATGGAATTATAATCATTAATTTGCTTATTTACTGTCCTATGCCCTTTCCATCATCTCATTTCTCTCATCTCATCATCTCCTTCTGCATCTCCTATTTTCCCACTTCCAAATGACCACACACACACAAGACTGTTAGTTCCTCACCAGTAGAGACAATGTTTTGTTGGGCTTTGAATCTCTAGCACTTAGAATAATGTCTGGCATATAGTAATGACCAAACAATATTTTTTTTAAGATTTTATTTATTTATTTGACAGAGAGAGATTACAAGTAGATAGAGAGGCAGGCAGAGAGAGAGAGAGGTAAGCAGGCTCCCTGCTGAGCAGAGAGCTCGATGCGGGACTCAATCCCAGGCCCCCGAGATCATGACCTGAGCCGAAGGCAGCGGCTTAACCCACTGAGCCACCCAGGCGCCCATGACCAAACAATATTTATTGAATGAATATAATATGAGTGAATGAATGCTTAGGAACTGGTCGTATCAACTATCACCATTTTCTTCTTTTCCCTTATCTTAGCATGATGTATCCTTTTGCTGCCAACTCCCAGTGAATTAGTAATGTCTATAACAAAGTACCACAGACTGGGTGGCTTAAACAACAGGAAATTATTTTCTCATAATTCTGGGGACTTCAAAGTCTGAGATCAAAACATCGGTAGGGTTGGTTCCTTCAGAGGGCTATGAAGGAAAGATTTATTCCTGGCTTTTCTCCTTGGCTTGTAGGTCTTCTCCATGTGTCTTTACATATCTTCCCTTTCCATATGTCTGTATCCAAATTTCTTCTTCTTATAAGAATAGCAGTCATATTGAATTAGGATCTACCCTAATGACCTCATTTTAAGTTACTTTTTTTTGTTTGTTTATTTGTTTATTTACAACATAACAGTGTTCATTGTTTTGGCATCACACCCAGTGCTCCATGCAGTACGTGCCCTCCCTATTACCCACCACCTGGTCCCTCAACCTCCCACCCCCCCCCCCTTCAAAACCCTCTGGTTGTTAATTACTTCTTTAAAGACCCTATCTCCAAATACAATCACATTCTGATGTGAATTTGGCCCATAACACTCACTGATAGTGCTGTTACTGTATTAAACAACCATTTTATGAATATGTATTTTGTGTCAGAAACTTCACTAAGTGCTTTATATGCACATTTGCAACACATAAGTTTATCCCAATGCCTCCTCAGGCACCCATACCCACTGAAGCTGACCAAAAACACCAATATTTTGTCCATCCTGTTGTTTGACAGTTAACCCCACTGAAGAAAGTGCCCTCTGTTTTCATTGGTGTGATATCCTACTAAGTAGAGTACAGAGAAGTACTGTTCAGCCCTCTTAAGCATTTACAGAAGCAGCTCTTTTATTCTTTTGTCGCATTCTCCATATGTGAAACTTTGGCCATGGGTCTACAAGGAATTAAGCCAGGGACCATGCTGAGACAATCTTGGGGCTATATTTAGAATTGTACCTCCCCATCCAATCCTTTGGGGATGGTACGGTCTTTGTGTGCTTTGATGCTTTCCTCTTTTGTTTTGAATTTTTCCCCAAGACTTGCATGTAATAGATCCATAGGCAACTCATTTCCATCATATCTCCAGACATGCTTAATATCTAGAAAATATATAGCCTAAATTCTCAATGGAGACCCCAGCTAAATCTAGTTGCAAATTGAGTCTTCATTATGATTTCTAAAAAAAACTTTAATTATGCAATTGTTTTTCCATTTCAAATACATTGCAAGAGGTGGTGGAATAACTTTCTTAAATCTTTAAGCATTAATTTAGTATGAGGATTAAGGAAGTTTTGGACATAGTTGAAAATTAAAGGAACTTGGTTATTTAGGGGGGAAAAAGACTGTAGTGTAAAAAGAAATAAACTTGTGAGTGAATGTAATTTACCTTTTTTGATCTAGGTTATATAAATGCCTATATTATAGCATTTAGGAGCATAATTAACTCCTATTTATCTTTCTCATGGGAAAAAAAGTTTATACAGTGATAGAAGGAAAAGAAAGAAGTTGATGCATGAATGATAAAAAATACCTCTCTTGTGATGTCTTTTAGAGGTGTTGGGAATAGCTACAACTGTGGCTGCTCCAAGGCTAAACAAGGCCCTGTAGGTGAATATGTTCTATCTCAGGCTTTCATGGGTTGATGATATTATCCTGCATTCAGGGCCATGGAAAGGTTGACCTCTTCAGTCATTCACCATGTGAGTAGAAGAAAATTGTGCAGAGATTTTATCCATCTAGCTAGATCCCTCTTTCTAAAGATGATTTTGGAAATCCAATTACTCTAGAGTTTTAAAGATTTTATTATTATTATTATTTATTTGAGAGAGAATACAAGCAGGGGAAGGGTCAGAGGAAGGGGGAGAGGGAGAAGCAGACTCCCCGCTGAGCAAGGTGCCTAATGTGGGGCTCCATCCCAGGACCTTGGGATCATGACCTGAGCCAAAGGCAGATGTTTAACTGAATGAGCCATTCAAGTGCCCAAAATTTACTCCAGAGTTTAAAATAATGAGTCCCAAATATACTCAACGTTTTATTTTAAAAACCTGAAATAAATAGGGGAAGAAGGGAGTTCAGAGTTGTTTCCTATTCTACAAGTGTTCCTCCACATAATTCAATTATCACCTTTGTATTTATCAGTTTTAAATTTAATTGGCAACATGTTTTATTATGCTTTAGTATTGTGACAACATTGCACTACACTAAAAGTATCAAAACTTTTCAAGCTTGATTACCAAAATAGTGATGACTTTTATTGCTGGGATGTGATGGAGAGATTGTTTACTCCAATCTTCAATTCTTTCCCTCTATATTTAGTTTACAAAAGCCTCTTATAATTGCTGTTCTTGTAGTATCAGGAAGAATTTCACATCTCTTTGCAGATTAAACTTATTGAGTAAGTGTTTCATATGCCCAACCTATAATATTTTTCCTTATTCTCGGGGAATGCTTATTCACATTAGTAGGAGCTGAGTAAACGTATCAAGCTCTCCCTTCACTTGAGAACCAGGTAACAAGGGTACAGTTATCAGTGTTTGTAATATTACATCTCCAGTAGAATGTAAAGGACCACTTTTAATTACAGGAAGATAACTAAACTTAATAGGGTAATACATATCTGAACTATTTATTTTAATGATAAAAATTAACTTTTTGTTTAAAAAACCATTCAATTTATTATAAATTAAATTGATAAAAATTAATTAAGGAGAAATGATGAAAGAGAAATTAGAAGAACCCTGTGATAATCTCAATAGATGGATTAAAGTTAAAATTCTACATCTATTAACTCACAAACTTTTACCAAACCAGGACTAGAATAGCACTTCCTTAATCTGATAAATAGTATAAAAACTTACAGCAATGATCATACTTCGTGGTAAAATATTGAAAGCTTTCCTCCTGAGAGTGTCAATAACACACACAAAAGAGATAATCATATCAAAAAATGGGCAGAAGATATGAACAGACACTTTTCCAATGAAGACATACAAATGGCTATCAGACACATGAAAAAATGCTCATCATCACTAGCCATCAGGGAGATTCAAATTAAAACCACAGTGAGATATCACCTTACACCAGTTAGAATGGCCAAAATTAGCAAGACAGGAAACAACGTGTGTTGGAGAGGTTGTGGAGAAAGGGGAACCCTCTTCCACTGTTGGTGGGAATGCAAGTTGGTGCAGCCACTTTGGAGAACAGTGTGGAGATTCCTCAAGAAATTAAAAATAGAGCTTCCCTATGACCCTGCCATTGCACTACTGGGTATTTACCCCAAAGATAGAGATGTAGTGAAAAGAAGAGCCATCTGTACCCCAATGTTTATAGCAGCAATGGCCACGGTTGCCAAACTGTGGAAAGAACCAAGATGCCCTTCAACAGATGAATGGATAAGGAAGATGTGGTACGTATACATGATGGAGTATTATGCCTCCATCAGAAAGGATGAATACCCAACTTTTGTAGCAACATGGATGGGACTGGAAGAGATTATGCTGAGTGAAATAATTCAAGCAGAGAAAGTCAAGTATCATGTAGTTTCACTTATTTGTGGAGCATAACAAAAAACATGGAGGACATGGGGAGATGGAGAGGAGAAGGGAGTTGAGAGAAATTGGAAGGGGAGATGAACCATGAGAGACTATGGACTCTGAAAAACAACCTGAGGGTTTTGAAGGGGCTGGGGGTGGGAGGTTGGGGAAGCAGGTGGTGGGTAATAGAGAGGGCATGTATTGCATGGAGCACTGGGTGTGGTGCAAAAACAATGAATACTGTTACGCTGAAAATAAAAAAATTTAAAAAACTTTAAAAAAAAGAATTAACACTCAGTCTAAGTCTTGGCTTACAGTGCCATAGGATACAATAATAAAAATTTCACTAGTTTTGCAGAACACTAAAACAGAATGTCTTACTCCAGATTTAACACATGGGAGGTTTCCCTCTGATGTATTACTGTAGGCCCAACCCCTGACCTACAGGGCTGATTTTAAATAAGAAATGCTGAGTAGATTCAAAATATGCCTTTTAAATTGAAAGCAAAATATCTAGCTCAGAAGTGAAGAATCTAACATAAATATTTGGAGAAATGAGTATTTTGCTGTCCTTTAAATTGCTACAATAGCATTCTCAGTGATGATTTTTGGATACCTGAAAAGAAATGATTTGTGTCTATATACTTAAAGCAAAATGTTTCTTCTTATGATTCCTCTTGTTATATTAATATTTTACTTAGGAAATTTCACTTTTCCAAAAAATTAAGATTCTCATAATACAGATGAGACAATGGTCATTTAAAAAATCAAGCTGAGAAGAGGTGCTTCTGATGTTTGAGGTATCTGTACTTGTTCAATTTAATCATTTTAATGCCCTGTTTATTTTCACATTAAACATAACAGATTTGGATTTTCCTAATGTTGAAACCATTACATAATTCCCATCACATTATTTGCATACATTAAAGCAGTGTTTTACACTATCCCGGGTACACCACAGACACTCACTATTTTTCAATTCAGATTCCACTTAGGGGGCAAAACCACAAATTTGAGAACAGAGAAAAATGACCAGGAACAAAGACCACTTTATATTGCTTTGAATATTTTATATGGTACAAATAGATTGCCTCTTAAATCTGGGAAATAAAGTTTTATAATTCTCAAATAGCAACATAATTAAATCATATTGTATATATTCAATTTGAAATCATTTAAAACAAAATCTAACCATAGACTAAACACTCTAGTCAACTAGTAGATGTCATTTCTAAGACAGTAGCTGATTTTACATTTCTAATATTATGACTTAGTAATATTGTGATACTTCCTAAATTCAGTTCTGATACTAAATTATGAACGAGCTAAACCTCAGAAATCCACTGTTTGGGGTGCCTGGGTGGCTCAGTGGTTTAAGCCTCTGCCTTCGGCTCAGGTCATGATCCCAGAGTCCTGGGACTGAGTCCCTCATCGGGCTCTCTGCTCGGCAGGGAGCCTGCTTCCTCCTCTCTCTCTCTCTCTCTCTCTCTGCCTGCCTCTCTGCCTACTTGTGATCTCTCTCTGTCAAATAAATAAATAAAATCTTAAAAAAAAAAAAGAAATCCACTGTTTACTTTTGTTTTCCTTTCTAGCCCAGATGGAGAAACCATTACATTACACACATTTTAATGTGACCTCTGTAACTTTTTATAAGACATAGATTAATGAGACTTGGTTCTTGTGACTCTGGGAATGAAAAGTGGTTGCTAACCTAGACACCCAGAACCTACCCATTCATATTTAAGGGTTTTCCATACAGGCAGAGACAAAAGAACTGGCCTAAGCACCCCAAGCATTTCTTCAATTGGACAAAGTGATTAAATTCCCCTTTGAAGTGATCAGTATCCAAGGTAGATATTTTTATTTTGTTCCTTAGGTAAAAGTGAACTAATCAAAAATACTGTATGTAATTCTTTGTATTTTATATTGTCAGGACAGATGATTTTTAAATAGGCACTATTTGACACTAAAAACTAGTTCTATATAAAATTTGGACATTTACATGGAAGACACTATTTGTAGTCAATAGGGTTGCATTTGATTCTTAAGAAGACTGAACAGAAATTCTGCAGTATCTCTGTGTTTCCTAGTTAAAACAAGAGGTCACTTTCCAGATGGAGTTTATTATGCACGTGACTCTTAAAACTGGTAGTAGGCACTGTTTTAAAAAAACTTTGTGACACCTACGCAGCTAGATTTTATAGATATTTTTAGCATAAGTTATTTAATAGCCTATTTCTGAAAGAATTTTAAAGTATTTTACCCAACGTTAACACTCTTTTCCTTCAAGGCAACATTTATGTAGTAATGAATGCAAGGAAATCGTTTGTGACAACATCTCAGGAACTCGCACACACAAACTTCTCAGGATAAGAGCTACAGATGTAAACACATTCTTTAAAAATAGCAAATCATTATTATTGAAAACAATTAGCCAATAAAACTATTATTTCAGCATAGACTTTCAATAAGCTTAAGATGCAAAGGAACACATAATCTGTATAGTTACATTTTTGTCATAAAGTAAAATGTTAACATGTTAGAAACCTGGAAGGAGGGGCGCCTGGGTGGCTCAGTGGGTTAAAGCCTCTGCCTTCGGCTCAGGTCATGATCCCAGGGTCCTGGAATCGAGCCCCACATCGGGCTCTCTGCTCCGCAGGGAGCCCGCTTCCTCCTCTCTCTCTGCCTGCCTCTCTGCCTACTTGTGATCTCTCTCTCTGTCAAATAAATAATAAAATAATATCTTTAAAAAAAAAAAACGAAACCTGGAAGGAGTCCAATTTATCTGAAAACAAAAATAATTACCTTAATTTACAGGCAAACAATACTGTGGCAGCTATATTATAGACTACAGACTTCTTCCAGAGTCTGCATATTCATTTTCTTGTTTATTTCCACTTTATTTTACTTTTTAAAATTTTTGGCAACTTAGGGGCGCCTGGGTGGCTCAGTGGGTTAAGCCGCTGCCTTCGGCTCAGGTCATGATCTCAGGGTCCTGGGATCAAGTCCCGCATGGGGCTCTCTGCTCAGCAGCGAGCCTGCTTCCCTCTCTCTCTCTCTGCCTGCCTCTCTGTCTACTTGTGATCTCTCTCTGTCAAATAAATAGATAAAATCTTTAAGAAAAAAAAATTTGGCAACTTAATTTTGAAAAATCAAAGGATTAAATACCCCTGCTTGTCACTAGATGGCGGTAACTCCAGGATGGGTTTCTTTCTGTAAGCGTAAAACGGAAATTTTTGTTTGCTTTCACCAAAGATAAAGATACATAGTAACCCATGATCAGGATTTTAGTGGTAGTTGTAGAATGACTGTGTCTTGGGGAAGGGAGGATGGAGGAGAGTGTGTGTGTGTGTGTGTGTGTGTGTGTGTGTGTGTGTGTGTGTGTGTGACTGTTTTTATTTGTATCGAAGATATAGTCCATGGTTTACAAGAGAATTGAAACTGTTTTAGATCCCTTTTTTTTTGCATATGTATGGAATTAGAACCAAATAACGAATTAGAAGAATATAAAAATGTCATATAATAAAACACAGGGCATTTTCATATTCATACATCATCCTTGTATACAGTTGTTTAGTATTTGAATTCCAAACAGAATGATTTAAAGTCATTGTTAATGATAACAGCACATGATTTTGACTTAAGAGGAGGTCACATCTTCCACTTGATGTTTTCTTTCTTTTCAGACATTTTGGGCTCAAAATGCATCCCTCTGTCTCTATATTTTAAGTAGGGAGTTTAGATAAGCTATTTGTAAATTCATGTCTTACTGAGTTTGAAATGAATTTTTGAGACTCCTCATAATGAGTGATATCAGTTGGAATTTATACTTTGTATGAAGAGTCTTCCCAGGACAATGGAGACAAGTGTGATGTGCCATAATAAAGGCCTCATACTGAGAGATTTTAGTGAGTGGAGGGATGAACAATAGTTCCTGCTCAGAGCAAAACTTTTCAGAAGTCAATATGCAAGCAAGATACAAACATCGGTTTACATTAAAGAACATTTGGTTCTTTTATAAACCATCAGTTACTGGTGAAAATTTTCCTTTTGGAGCACTCAAATTTCCCACTACAGCCATAAAATTATATTGAGACCTGACATCCTGACAGGTGGAAACAGTTGCATAGAATGTGGAATGTCACATGTTGAAAGAAAAGAGAAGCAATAGGATTCCTTACTGGAGAGAATCAAAGGCTCATTAGCTCCCACAGAGCAAGGTGAAACCTTTTGAAGGTTCTGAAAGGAGAGAAAGAATTCTGAACAAAGAAGAGCTTTGTACTCTTGTAAGCAACTGTTTTTTGTACAACTGCTGCTGTGTTTACACCTTTCGGACTTCACTGTGAACTTGGAGGAAAGGGTTGGAGATTCAAATTAAGTAATGTCCCTCTTATTGGTTATCATTGTGGAATTAGAAGTTAATTTTCTAAATAAATTGTGGGGCTCACCTCTACTTTTCATCACTCTCTCACACTCCTATTCTCAGCCATATTTATTATTAATTTCATGTGTCTGATTCAAATTCCTTGCCCATCCTTCCACCCACTTTTACCTAGCCAACCTCAAATGATCCTTCATGATGGCTCAAGTATCACCTCACCTGAGAAGTCTTTCCTGATTGACCCTATGTAAGGGTTATAAGATTTAGAAAACAAACACACAGGAAACATAGTTAATTTTGAATTTCAGATCAGCAATGAACAAGGTTTTCTATGAGTATATTCCAAATATTGCAGTGGGTTTTACTTGCCAAATCCAGCAATCCTACCTTAGTTAAGAGCTTTTATTTTTATTCACTTGCAAATTGCAATGTTTAATTGACCTTATCCAATAATCCCATATGAGCTTTCCTTTATCATTGTTTGCTTTGTATACTAACAATATAAATCAGTATAGCTTTTGTGAAAGGACTGAGTACAAAATGTTGGCTTTCTTTTTTTTTTTTTTTTTTTAAAGATTTTATTTATTTATTTGACAGAGAGAGATCACAAGTAGATAGAGAGGCAGGCAGAGAGAGGGAGAGAGGAGGAAGCAGGCTCCCTGCTGAGCAGAGAGCCCGATGCGGGACTCGATCCCAGGACCCTGAGATCATGACCTGAGCCGAAGGCAGCAGCTTAACCCACTGAGCCACCCAGGCGCCCAAAATGTTGGCTTTCAATATAAAATTCTCCAGTTCTTTTTTGGCTGGATTATAAAGATATATCTTTACTATGCAGCTTCTACGTGTGGCCTAAGAATAGCCTACCATTACTAATCGATAAACTTTCAAATTTATAGGGCAATGTAACAAAAGAATTCCTCAGTTCACTTCCACAGAAAGAAAGGGTTTATGCCCAAGTATCGTTACTCATAATTGATAGTGGATTAAAACGTACTTACTCTAAGAAGTATGATTGCCTTTATTAGATCTCCTTGAAGATACTACCAAAAATGCCAGTTACTGAAAAATCTCTAGTAACTCCTTCTTCTACTTAAGTGATATTCCATCTTTAAAACATTAAAAACAGATGTTGCTGCATTACTTCACTGCTGATGTATGTAATAGAAATGACACACTAATTTAATGTACTATAAGTGTACTGATTATTTATCATGGCTGACAATAAAATTATGGAAACATTCAATTACAATCAGTGGTAATCCATTATTTATTGATTTTACATTATGCACACATACAGTGCACTTAATTACACAGAAGATGGGATCATTTTTCTGTTGATATGCAGACATTTGAGTTCATCAGTGTTATTTAAAAATAAAATTAAGTTTGAGTAATAAGAGTTGATTCAGACTGAAATAAGAATGCAATCAGAATATTAATATCAAACTGATTTTAAGTCTTCTTTAAAAGAATGCCTAAGGGGCACCTGGGTGGCTCAGTGGGTTAAAGCCTCTGCCTTTGGCTCAGGTCATGATCCCAGGGTCCTGGCATCGAGCCCCGCATCGGGCTCTCTGCTCTGTGGAGAGCCTGCTTCCCTTCCTCTATCTCTCGGCCTGCCTCTCTGCCTACTTGTGATCTCTGTCTGTCAAATAAATAAATAAATAAATAAAATCTTAAAAAAAAAAAAAGAATGCCTAAGAAATATGAGCTTTTGAGCAAGATTGCATTAGTTTTAATATGATGCTCAATTATATATCTCTGAGGCAGCCAATGATTCTTCACTTCCTAGAACTGTACAGCTTTCAGACCTTAAATACATACTCTGTGTAATGCCTAATAGAACACTTTGTGCTTAGTAGGAATAAAACAAGTATTTGCTGTCTAAATGCTGATCTTGAAGAAAATGTGAAAAAAATTATGATTAAAATACATTCTATGGATTTCTGGAGAAGATAGTATCACCTTTCCCTGTGGCAGTCAGGGAAGACTTTAAGACAGCCTAAATATTTTGAAATGTGTATTTTCATAAGCTGAGAAATAAAATTTTAGGCAGAGAAACAGCATCCATAAAGGATTGGAGGCATGGAAGAGAAATGTGGGCTTAGAGGATATTGACTATAACAGTTTGACTTGTAGGAGAGTAGTGAGAACAGAATGTAATGGTTCACTGGGGCCAGGCCCAGGGAGCAGGATGGAGTAAGCAGAGTATCTGGAAGAGGAAAGTTCATAGTGGAAACAAGTTCCATTACTTAGGGCTACCCTAGGTAATTATTCCTCCTACTTTCCCATAGGATCCAAGTAGTCCATTGGCTTGGTATCTGGCTCAACCTAGACTTGTATATATAAATGAATTTAAAAATCAAACCATTCTATTTGATGTAGGTCACTGGAGGGGTGCTTATTTTCCTTACAACATAACACACTATTTCTTCTACTTTGAAGGTTTCCATTAAATTTAATTTGATTCCAATAATATTAGTAAAACCAAAACTACAGTGAAACTGTTCCTATCACCATCACCTGAATTCCACACCACAAGCAATAGTTTTCTTTTTAGTTCTGAGAGGAAATTATTTTAATTATTATTTTTAGAATCAGACAACAGATTGCATTAAGTATAAGCAAAGAAGAAATCATCATTCTAGTTGGCAAGAGTGGGGGAAATGACAGCCTCATTTTCCTATTTTTTTTTCCACTTGTTTTTGGAGGTGTAATTCTCAATTATAAAGGTGTACTGTTTGGGTTTTCATGTTTGAATAATCTTTCTAGAGGCCTATTGCCTGTTAGTTTTTCCATATTTCTTACAACCTATATAAATTATTGTCTACAAAAACATAGAACATGTATGCATTTAGAGAAAACTCTAATGAAGACTATAATGTATATACTTCAGGCTCTCCTTGACTTCCAGTCCACTGTCAGTATTCTCAATTCGACTTCAGCACCCAGGCAAATTAAGACATTAAAACAATATTCCACGTCTACATTTAACTTGGAAATTAACTGAGAATTGCATCCTTAATGGACAAGGCAAAGTTATGGCTTGTTTTTTTCTATCAACAAATTTATCCACTTGATGCAACTGATGGCAATATTGCAACTGAGTTGAGAAAAAGCAGGAGTATAAGCAAAAGCTTGCTCTGGCAAATATGTCTCCTATCCTTTCCTGCATCTTGGGAGCTTTGAGATTGGATTAAATATGACTGTGAGAAGAAATGGTGGAGATAAGAACTGATGAAAACTAATGTATGAGTGGACCTTCACAGATTAAATTGATCATTCTGTCACAACTATGAAATCAGCATGATTCTGGAATCCAGACAATGGGGAGGAGTACAGTACCAGTTATTTTCATGCATAAGACCCATTAGAACTAAGTAGTTTAAGGATAAATGGGCAAGATGAGGTTCAGTCAACAAATAAATGAAGAATATAAGTAGGTTCCCTTTTTCATATAATGTGTTCCTGGAGAATATATTGTTTACATTTTTATCATAATTTAAAATCAAGCAGCATGTGTACTTTATCATGAATGCATACACAGTGTTACCATCTTCTCTTCTGGCATTCCTGGAAATCACAAATAAGGAGTTAAAGTAGGCAAGAAGTGTAACAGTTGAGTCCTCTCCAACCATGAGGACAAATTTCCTCAAAATCTCTTTAGAAGAAGTCATGTTTGAGGAACTTACAACTTTAGGCATCCAGATTTAAAAGAACTGACCCCACGAGTGCATGCACTAAACTGAGACAATGACTCTGGCACATTAGGAGAGAGACTTACAAGGCCTTTTTTTTCACATTATAAATGACAAATACCAAGGATCGGACAATTATTGTTCATTTGTCATACTTTGCTCATAAGAAACGGTTCAGGATTTCCTTATTTTCCCCTCCACTCTTGTGGTTTCAAGGAGCAGCTTACCACTTTGTTTCACTTTAATGATGGTTGTATTCACATTAGTATATGGTAATAGTGCTCCTTTGTGTCTCCTCCCCATTCAAGTGTTCAAGGCCTATAGGTGTCCTGACTCCCCATTGTTTTCCCAAGCTCCAGATACCAGAGAAGTATAGACCCCTGGAAGTTTGAGATGAAAAGAATCTTTATGGGAATGTTTTAAAAATGACCTCATTTAGCTGAGTTAGTTACGTTTCAACTGTTCTTCCCACAAAACATGTTGTCAGATCTTGCCTATGTCTCAATTTCCTCCTTCCTCAGATACCTGAATGCAATTCTATGGCTTGGGTTACTTTCCTTCTGCTTCTTGTATCTCTCCCAGCCTGCACTGCAGAATTGTATACTTTGCTTTCTCCTCATTTTCCTTTTCTGTTACTACTTGTTAGCCTACCTCTTTCCTGCCTTTACTAATTATTCCAAGTTGAGGGAGTCACAGTTTGTATATACTGAAACTGAAATTTTGAAAAAAAGAGTTCAAAGATAAGTGATAATAGTTAACAGGAATAATTCTTACTCTGTGACAGGCACTATTCTAAGCACTTTATATACATTGTGTACATGGACTCTTGTTATGTCCCAAAACCCTGTGAAAAAGCACAATTATTATTATTCCGATTTTACAGATCAGGAAACCAAGGTAAAACCAGGTCAAATAATTTGCCCCAAATAATTGCAACTTATTTAATTGTGGAGCCCGAGTTTGGACCGAGGGAGTCTGGTTGCAGACTCCACTTTCTTACTTCCCTTCCTAGCTTCTCACAGAGGAATAACCAAGTTTTGACGTGAAGGGATTTTATAGTTGTGGAGGGATTACTGTACTGTGGAGTCCTAATTAGGCAACACTCAATGAATAAAGCACCATATTGTAAAGTAACAAGTACAGGTACTCCTCCTACTGCAATGGTATGTCTTGGGTTTATGTTCATTTTCATGAAGTGTTCCTCTTCATTGGCTGAATGTAAGGCAAGTTTTGGATACACTGAAAGTTTCTCAGTAGTCTGTGTTAGGTCCCTGATCAAAGGAGCGAGACTGATACAAAGCGAAGGTCAAGCAAAGCTTTATTTCGCGCCAAGCATTGAGAATCAAACCGACCGTTCGGGCCGCCTCTTACAGACAGAGCGAGGACCCCCAGCCTCACAGACTAACTTTTATAGAACAAAGGCCACGTGGTTGAGCCTGGCCACACACAGGTGGCCAATGAGATTGCAACACACATAGAAAGCTACACAGTCATGCTAGGTCACACACGAGTGGCCAATTGAATTACAATTCACCCCATAGTAGCTATATGAATCTAGCCTATCACCTTGGTCAGAATTGGTGCCCAAAAGGCACCCAAAAGGCGGGGCCCACACTCCTTGGTAGCTAAGGAGACAGTATGTACACTCCACTAATTGGATGTCTCCACCTGGCCCGACTCATCCCTGCATTCCGGCTCTGTTATCTCCACCTGACCTGACCCGCCCTTGTATTTGGGCTCTGTTATCAGGAACTGGTCAGCCACATTTTATGGTTTCCTGGACTTGCTTTTAAGTAAGTTCCCCTGGGGTGGGGGCAGGGTCAGTTTAAGTTTTACTGCATAAACAACAAAATCACTGTTTAACTGAGATGAAATCGCTCTGGCTAATTAGGCCCTTACAGTCTGGAAAGTGTGTATACATTTTTGTGCCATTTTCTATCACCTCAGAACTTAGGGGTTTCAAATGTAAACTTTGAAAGTTGTTCTATTAACGTTTCAAAAAAAAGCTGAAAGCTGCAATTTATAGTTTATGCCACCATATGGAGAATGGCTTAAACTCCAAGATAAAAGTTTTGTCTAAGATTCAGATAGGTATTTTTTCCAATGCTATAACCCTCCCCCTACTTATTAAAATCCTTTTCTTAGCTTATTTATTAAAGATGCAATTTTATATTTAAAATGTCTTAACTTTAAATTTAGTGTAGAGTAATATTTTTAAGGAAATAGTGCAGTGGTTAAGAATTGGGTTTCTAGGGGCGCCTGGGTGGCTCAGTGGATTAAGCCGCTGCCTTCGGCTCAGGTCATGATCTCAGGGTCCTGGGATCGAGCCCTGCGTTGGGCTCTCTGCTCAACAGGGAGCCTGCTTCCCTCTCTCTCTCTGCCTGCCTCTCTGTCTACTTGTGATCTCTCTCTGTCAAATAAATAAATAAAATCTTAAAAAAAAAAAAGAATTGGGTTTCTAGATCACATCTGAATTACATTTCCAGCTCAGCCACTTCATATCAGTGTGACCTTGGACAAGTTAGTCATTTTAAGACTCAGTTTCCTCATATGAGAAATGGGGATAATATTAGAATCTGCTTTGTAGAGCGTTCATGAAGATGAAATAAAAGGATGCACAAAAGGTTTTGTTTTTTTTTTTTAAAGATTTTATTTATTTTTTGACAGAGAGAAATCACAACAAGGCAGAGAGGCAGGCAGAGAGAGAGAGAGAGAGGGAAGCAGGCTCCCTGCCGAGCAGAGAGCCCAATGCGGGACTCCATCCCAGAACCCTGAGACCATGACCTGAGCCGAAGGCAGAGGCCCAAACCACTGAGCCACCCAGGCGCCCCGCACAAAAGGTTTTTTAACAAAAAGCTTGCACAAAGAAAACATTCAATAAATGTTAATTATATAAATAGCGATATAGTAACTTTCTTATGACTAAATTTTTACACAACTAACCCAACCCTTAGCTGGTATGTGGATATATTACTGGGACTTGATTTTTAACTTTACACTGGCTTGGTGATGAAGTGCCCGGAGCTTCTTAGCTATATGAATTCAACCAAAAATGGTTCAGTCATATGTCTGGATAGTTCCAGCAAAACCCAGGGAAAGCCTTTGCTATGTTCTCAATAACAACACTTAAGAGTTCTTGCTTTCTTTACTCATCTTTTCCAGAAGAAAAATAACAACAAAAGGCAACAATTGCCTGGTGTTCTGATGCTGCTGGGGCTACAAATACTCCCTCATGTTAGTATTTTCCCCAAATAAGAGAAAGGTACAGATTTCTCTCCTACTCAAGAGGAGGACTTTTTTTTTTCTCAAGTTAGAGCTGGTTATTTTGCATATAGTAGCAAATTTATACATTAGCTCTGGGTCATTTTAACATCTCCCAGCATTGATTTTAAATAGCTCAATGGGGGCACTTGGGTGGCTCAGTGGGTTAGGCCTCTGCTTTCAGCTCAGGTCATGATCTTGGGGTTCTGAGATTGAACCCCGCATCGGGCTCTCTGCTCGGCAGGGAGCCTGCTTCCTCCTCTCTCTCTGCCTGCCTCTCTGCCTACTTCTGATATCTCTCTCTGTCAAATAAGTAAATAAAATCTTTTTTTAAAAAAGATTTTATTTATTTGACAGAGATCACAAGTAGGCAGAGAGGCAGGCAGAAAGAGAGAGGAAGGGAAGCAGGCTCCCCACTAAGTGGAGAGCCCGATGCGGGGCTCGATCCCAGGACCTTGAGATCATGACCTGAGCCGAAGGCAGAGGCTTTAACCCACTGAGCCACCCAGGCGCCCCCAGTAAATAAAATCTTAAAAAAAAATTGAAGTAGCTCAATGACATACTTCCTCTATGAATATATCCTTAATAAAACAAAACATATAGACTATAAAAATTAATAAGGTTTCAAACAGAGATTTAAATGTATTTTATTGAAATTTTGTTACACATTCATTACAAATGTATAACATAAATTTTTTAGAGTTCATAGAAACAAACACAACATACAAATTTATCACACGTAAAGGAAGTTTTTGTGAGGAAATTCACTTTTAGATAGATAAAAATTGAAATAATTCTTAAGTAATATGAGAAGGCAACCATCACTAAAAGGATCCAGAAACTACTAATAGGCAAAATAATCAGTCTTTTAATAAAAAACACAGCTGTTTAATGCACACTAACCTCTTAGACTACTTCAGAATTGGTAATAATAAATATTTTTGTTGCTTAACAGTTTATAAATGAGTATCACTCACATACTCTTTCATTTAATAAACATTTATGGGCGCCTGTAATGTGCCAGGCACTGTGGTTGGCACTTGAAATAGCATTTTGACTAAGATACATGTGATTCCTAACTTGACTGAACCTTATTCTGGGAGAGGACCCAAGACTGTAAGATATAAAAAACTGTGATACAAGGCCCATGTCCTAATTGTGTTAAGAAAGACACAACAACATGTTAGAAGAGTTCAGAAAAGAGAGAGTCCATTTCTAGCTGGGAAAAAGGAATGAGGGAAGTCTGTGGGGATGAATTGGAGTAGTCTTAAATGATGGCTCGGTTTTGGATGAATGGAGATGAGAAAGTGTGCAGCAACATATTCTATGTGGAAAGAATGACAAACATTAGCACCAAGGTGGGAAGATATAAGAGGTTCAAGAGTAGAGGAAAGAAATACCCCTTTACCAGTGCAATGCAACATGTCTGAGTATTGGAAGAAAGGATGAAAGGTAAATCAAAAAAGGAGTTAAACATCACTCTAAAGAGTTTGGAATTTATCTGGTGGCCAGAGGGGTAGTAATGAAGATTTTTAAACTGTTAAGTGAAACTTTAGACAAAATAACCTGGTATGCTAACTAGATCAGAGGAAGAAGGACCTGAAAGTAGAGAGATTAAGAAGTTAACTGTTGTGATGGTACAATCAATGGACAAAATTAAGGTGGCAACACTGAGAATGGAAAGGAATAGAAGAGAGAGCTATTGCTGAGAGGGAATTCACAAAAAATAGGGACAAATTGGATGGGGATATAATGGATACAGAGAAATCAAAGGTGTCTCCCGAGTTGCTATTTTAGGTGACTAGCAGCATGGAGACAGCATTAAGAAGTATTGGAAATGATAAGATATAGTTTTGGGTACAATTGTAAATGGGATTGACTCCTTAATTTCTCTTTCTTCTGTCTTGTTGTTGGTGTACAGAAATGCAACTGATTTCTGTGCATTGATTTTATATCCTGACACTTTATTGAATTCCTGGACAAGTTCTAGCAGTTTTGGAGTGGAGTCTTTTGGGTTTTCCACATATAGTATCATATCATCTGCGAAGAGTGATAGTTTGACTTCTTCTTTACCAATTTGGATGCCTTTAATTTCTTTTTGTTGTCTGATTGCTGAGGCTAGGACTTCTAGTACTATGTTGAATAGCAGTGGTGATAATGGACATCCCTGCCGTGTTCCTGACCTTAGCGGAAAAGCTTTCAGTTTTTCTCCATTGAGAATGATATTTGCGGTGGGTTTTTCATAGATGGCTTTGATAATATTGAGGTATGTGCCCTCGATCCCTACACTTTGAAGAGCTTTGATCAGGAAGGGATGCTGTACTTTGTCAAATGCTTTTTCAGCATCTATTGAGAGTATCATATGGTTCTTGTTCTTTCTTTTATTAATGTGTTGTATCACATTGATTGATTTGTGGATGTTGAACCAACCCTGCAGCCCTGGAATACCCAACCCTGCAGCCCTGGAATACCAAAGAGGCTAAGAATCTATACACAGAAAATTATAAAGTACTCACGAAAGAAATTGAGGAAGACACAAAGAAATGGAAAAATGTTCCATGCTCCTGGATTGGAAGAATAAATATTGTGAAAATGTCCATGCTACCTAAGCAATCTACACATTTAATGCAATCCCTATCAAAATACCATCCATTTTTTTCAAAGAAATGTAACAAATAATCCTAAAATTTATATGGAACCAGAAAAGACCTTGAATAGCCAAAGGAATATTGAAAAAGAAAGCCAAAGTTGGTGGCTTCACAATTCTGGACTTCAAGCTCTATTACAAAGCTGTCATCATCAAGACAACATGGTACTGGCACAAAAACAGACACATAGATCAGTGGAACAGAATAGAGGGCCCAGAAATCGACCCTCAACTCTATGGTCAACTAATCTTCAACAAAGCAGGAAAGAATGTCCAATGGAAAAAAGACAGCCTCTTCCATAAATGGTGCTGGGAAAATTGGACAGCCACATGCAGAAAAATGAAATTGGACCACTTCCTTACACCACACACGAAAATAGACTCCAAATGGATGAAGGACCTCAATGTGAGAAAGGAATCCATCCAAATCCTTGAGGAGAATGCAGGCAGCAACCTCTTCGACCTCAGCCGTAGCAACATCTTCCTAGGAACAACGGCAAAGGCAAGGGAAGCAAGGGAAAAAATGAACTATTGGGACTTCATCAAGATCAAAAGCTTTTGCACAGCAAAGGAAACAGTTAACAAAACCAAAAGACAACTGACAGAATGGGAGAAGATATTTGCAAACGACATATCAGATAAAGGGCTAGTATCCAAAATCTATAAGGAACTTAGCAAACTCAACACCCAAAGAACAAACAATCCAATCAAGAAATGGGCAGAGGACATGAACAGACATTTCTGCAAAGAAGACATCCAGATGGCCAACAGACACATGAAAAAGTGCTCCACGTCACTCGGCATCAGGGAAATACAAATCAAAACCACAATGAGATATCACCTCACACCAGTCAGAATGGCTAAAATTAAAAAGTCAGGAAATGACAGATGCTGGCGAGGATGCGGAGAAAGGGGAACCCTCCTACACTGTTGGTGGGAAGGCAAGCTGGTGCAACCACTCTGGAAAACAGCATGGGGGTTCCTCAAAATGTTGAAAATAGAACTACCCTATGACCCAGCAATTGCACTACTGGGTATTTACCCTAAAGATACAAACATAGTGATCCGAAGGGGCACGTGTACCCGAATGTTTATAGCAGCAATGTCTACAATAGCCAAACTATGGAAAGAACCTAGATGTCCATCAACAGATGAATGGATAAAGAAGAGGTGGTATATATACACAATGGAATACTATGCAGCCATCACAAGAAATGAAATCTTGCCATTTGCGACGACGTGGATGGAACTAGAGCATATCATGCTTAGTGAAATAAGTCAATCAGAGAAAGACAACTATCATATGATCTCCCTGATATGAGGATATGGAGAAGCAACATGGGGGGTTAGGGGTATAGGAGAAGAATAAATGAAACAAGATGGGATTGGGAGGGAGACAAACCATAAATGACTCTTAATCTCACAAAACAAACTGGGGTTTGCTGGGGGGAGGTGGGATTGGGAGAGGGGGAGGGGGCTATGGACATTGGGGAGGGGAGGCGAACCATAAGAGACTATGGACTCTGAAAAACAACCTGAGGGTTTTGAAGGGTCAGGGGTGGGAGGTTGGGGGAACCAGGTGGTGGGTAATAGGGAGGGCACGTTTTGCATGGAGCACTGGGAGTTGTGCAAAAACAATGAATACTGTTACGCTGAAAAAAATAAATAAAATGAAAAAAATACATTAATGACTAAAAAAAAGAAATATTGGAAATGAAAAACAAAGAAAAGATTTGAAGGGAGTCAGATTATCAGTTTGAGGTATGTTGATATTGAGGTGACCATGCGACACTCAAATGGAAGTGTCCAATTCTCCAGGAAAGTTTTAAGAAAGCTAGAAATAAAATTTGGGGTAATCTGTAAAGCAGTGGTTGTTGCAGCTATAGAAAGTTGATGCAATTGCCACAAATAAGAGTATATACATTAGGAATTTTAAGATTTCAGGGTCAAGAGTGAGGACACAAAAATGAAAAGGGTTGTAGGAAAGAGGAGAAACAGATTGTTGGAGACTCATGAAAGCCAAGGTATAGGTGTTCAAGAGTGATGCCAGTAATGTAAAAAGTTGTAGAATATCGGGGCACCTGGGTGGCTCAGTGGGTTAAAGCCTCTGCCTTCAGCTCAGGTCATGATCTCAGGGTCCTGGGATAGAGCCCCACATCTGGCTCTCTGCTCAGCAGGGAGCCTGCTTCTTCCTCTCTCTCTGTCTGCCTCTCTGCCTACTTGTGATCTCTGTCTGTCCAAAAAAAAAAAAAAAGTTGTAGAATATCAAAGGACGAGGATTCAGAAAACAATTTTGTATTTGGCATTTACACCAGTAATTATCTTTGTTTAAATAGTTTCAGCCAAGTGGTGAGCATATCAAATTGTAAAAGGTTAAAGCATGAAAGTTTATTGTTAAGGAAGAAGAGAAACAATTTTAGATTTACGAAAAGTACTTGAATGTTTGGTAACTCCAGAGCAAGTAGGTCTCAAACTTTTACCTGCATCAGAATCATGGGGCTTGTTAATATGCAGATTGTTGTGGCCTCACTTCCAGAGTATCCCATTCTGGAGTTCTTGGGTAGAGTCCAGCAATTTGCATTTGTATCTAGTACTCACTAATGATGCTGGTGGTCCAGAGAACCAGGCCGAGAACCTTAGGGTTGAGGAAAGTTTTTGTCTTAAGGTTCCTAGCCTTGCACATTTTCAATAGTAAATGGGGAAAGAAGAAGTAGAGAGGGAGAGATATTGGAGATGCCAAAGAGAGTGGTAGGAACAGAACTGCCTGATTCTTGACTTGGAGGAGGTAAGCAGGGTCAAGAGCATCAGTGAGGGGAGTAGAGGAGATTTTTATTTTCTGAAGGATGAAGTAGGAGAATATAAGAGATAATATGGGGGGGGGAACTCTGTAGGAGGAGAGAAGGGAGGATGAGACATCTCCCACTGAATAATTTTGTGGTAAAATCATAGAGAAGTAGGGAGGGATAGCAGATGAGTGAGGGGGAGGGTGATTTGCAAAGAGTAAGAAAGGTTTGGAGTAACTGCCTCAGGGAATTCAACAGGGAGTCCACAAAATGAATAAAAGGATACTAAGTAGCAGTGGGAGTCCAGCTGAAGTTAGAATGGGTTGAATTTGAACAGTTTAAAAGCCCAAGGTTTAAAGGGGAACAATACAATGAGAGATATAGATGGAATTTAAAGCAGACTCATCTTCTCCCCCAGAGCAGTGCAGTTTGGGGTATCATATGTTAAAAGTTGACAAGCCCTTATACTTTCTGAGATGCTTTGAAAGTTCCCTTTTTTATATTTCAGTTAGTAAATGTCCATTTTTCCTCTAAGCATCTGATTTTTAAAAATTTTTTATTTATTTCTTATTTTTTATAAACATATAATGTATTTTTATCCCCAGGGGTACAGGTCTGTGAATCGCCAGGTTTACACACTTCACAGCACTCACCATAGCACATACCCTCCCTAATGTCCATAACCCCCTCCCCCTCTCCCCCCCCCCAGCAACCCTCAGTTTGTTTTGTGAAATTAAGAGTCACTTATGGTTTGTCTCCCTCCCAATCCCATCTTGTTTCATTTATTCTTCTCCTATCCCCCTAACCCCCCATGTTGCATCTCCACATGCAATCTTGCATATCAGGGAGATCATATGATAGTTGCTTTCTCCTAAGCATCTGATTTTAACTGTTATTCCTTGGGTTTTGACCGGTTTTCTTCTTGCTCCAGTGATCCCCATTTTCTCTCTTTGCTTCCTTGGAACACATCTTTAGTTTAACACTGAATGGAATGAGAAAAAGAATTTATGTTATAGAAGGTCATTTTATAGCCACTTTCCTAAGAGAACATATATTCCATTGAATGGGGCTATATCTATAGGCTTTAGCCAGTTAAATTCTCAGTTATATGAATGTTTTCATTTCACATTTATTGCCTTGCTGAATCAATTTTTTTAATTGAAGTATAGTTGACATACAAAGTTATATTAGTTTCAGGTGTACAACATAGTGATTTGATAATTCTAATCAATTTCCTTCTATTGTTTGCCTAAAAATGAACCTCAGAGGGTTCCTAAGAGATTCTGATTAGAGCCCATATCAGAGGCTGTGATGTCAGTTGGCTGAGGGTTTCAAATAATTCCATTTATGACCTTGGGTTTTGCTTGAATGCCCATTCTGAAAACCAGCTCCTTTAAATGGTTCTGGGCATTTTGTAATCCTGTGTAAGATTGCCAATATATTTATTTATTTTTAATTAAAATAGCATCCACATCTCACTGATAATGTCAAAGTGGAATATCTGATCTAAAAGTCACAAATGAGCACCCTTTCCTCCAAATCGAGTATGAATTATGGGCACATGTAAATTGCTAATTAAATCTTGGGAGATCGTAATATTTCAGAGTCTAAGAAGCCACATTTAGGCCCCAAATCATTCCACTGGAATAGGAGCATCTAGAAATTGTTCTGATGAGATACGATATCTGTACTAATTTTGTTCTTATTTGCTGGGGTGATCTTCTCTTGTCTGGGAATAATTCACACCCCCTTGAGTATTTTCTTAGTTTTGGTGCAGTGCCTCTCTCCATGGAGTGTCATCTCCCAAGGGTACTCTGCTTCCTGCAGCCTTTATGATTTTTTTAAAGATTTCATTTATTTATTTGACAGAGATCACAAGTAGGCAGAGAGGCAGACAGAGAGGGAGGGGGAAAGCAGGCTCCCTGCTGAGCAGAGAGCCCGATGCGGGCTCGATCCCAGGACCCTGATATTATGACCTGAGCCAAAGGCAGAGGCTTAACCCACTGAGCCACCCAGGTGCCCCAGCCTTTATGATTTTATATTGCTTCATGAAACTCCAACTTCCAGGGTGTTGATGCACAAGGATTCCTCTGGCCTTGTAGAAACCCAGCCTTATTTAGAAATGTGTTAGACCTATAGAAGACATGAAAGTCAGACAGGGATAAAAACAAACTATCCATGTGGAATTCATCTCAGTCTCAAAGCATAGATAACAAGAGGTGAAGTAGTAGTAATAGAAAGAGAGTAATCAAAATATCAGGAAAACCCAAGGAGACAACATCTGGCTTCTTAGATCTAAATGACTAAGTCTTTAAATCACAAGTATCCCTGAAGACAATTACCAAGTTTATTTTCTAGAAGACTGCTAATGGGAGGGTATTCAAATAATGAAGCCAAGGGTCTTTTGTGTATTGATGGACTCCCAAGGGACTTTAACCCTTAAATGATCAATGGCCAATTTTACTTGCTAGTATTTTTACTAGAATTTGAATCTTAATCTCTGGTAATAATTAAAATATTACTACAGGGGTACCTGGGTGGCTCAGTCAGTTAAGAATCTGACTTTTTTTTATTTTGGCTCAGTGGTGATCTCAGAGTTGTGAGATTGAGCCCCACACTGGGCTCCATGCTGGGCATGGAGCCTGCTTAAGATTCTCTCTCTCCCTCTCCATCTGCCCCTCCCCCCACTTGTGCTCTATCTAAAAAATAAAATAAAATATTACCACCTATCTGACAGATCACATTAAACATGTAAGACGTATCTAGTTTGACTCTTTCCTAAAGTTGTCAAAGTGCATTTGTTTTTCAGTATTGCAAAATAGGGATTGCAGCCCAATGTTCTACCTTTCCTTTTTATATTTCAGCATTTCTTAAATTTGAAGCATCGTAATATATGTATAAATGTCCTATTGCTGAAAACTCCAAATCACTTTGCAAATAAAATGGATTTGTGAGTGCAGCCATATACAGGGAGTAGCTTGGCCTTAGGATTTTTAATGCATTTAGAGGAATTTCCAAAAAAAGAAAAAAATACAGGAAAACAACTTTCCTGTAAAGTCAAACTTATTCAACAATTTCAGTTACAAGTTATCAGAGGTAAGTTATATTAACAAACAGCTTAATAGCCATTTCTGTGTTGAACACAGTTTAGGATTTATCTTTTTAAAAACTGGTAAATAAAAACATTTCTGCCAGTGCTTTTTTTATTCTTTTTGAAAACTTGTACTTTTTGTGGAAGATTTTTCTGCCTCTGATATCCCTTTTCAATTGTCCTTTTTTTTTTTGCTCCATTTTCTTCCCACAATAGCAAACTAGCAAAAATTATTTATTCCCTTTTAAAAGTGTTTTGTGGTTGCATGCATTCTAGTCTATTATGTTACAGTCACTAATCACTGTATTCTAAAAGCAGCTATTACAACTTCTTAGCATTTTAACTCCATACAATTAAAGTTATAACAGCAGGGGCGCCTGCGTGGCACAGTCAGTTAAACATCTGACTCTTCATTTCAGCTTGGGTCCTGACCTCAGGGTGATGAGATCTAGCCCGGCCCCACCCTCAGCAGGGAGTCCACCTGAGATTCTCTCTCCCGCTCCTTCTGCCCCTCCTGCTGGTGCTCTCTCTCTCTCCCTCTAAATAAAGCGCTGGGTGTTATATGCAACTAATGACTTGTTGAACACTACATCAAAAACTAATGATGTACTATATGTTGGCTAATTGAACATAATAATTAAAAAATAATAAAATAAATCTTTTTAAACATTATAACAGTATGAGGCAATTCAAAGGGTAGTTCTTTACTACTTGGTCGATAAAATGACAAAAGGAGAAAATATGTTGAAGGGAGAGGCAGAAAAATCCAATTTAGGACATTTATGTGTTATTGAGGGGAGGGGGAAGCCCACCCACTCCTATTTCTTGATACTGCTAAGTACAAAGAGATCTAGATAGAATTCAGTAAGGATCTAAAATTACGTACATTTTGGAAAGATATTGGAGAAGTTGCCTTGGCTATATCATTGGTTAAAACCAAGCATGGATTTCACTTTCTGATAACAGCCTGTAAAGGAAAGAAACACAGGAAAGGAACTACCTTGATTTCGGAGAATCAAAACCTGGAAAAGGAGTCTTAAAACAATTTTGCTACAGCGATCTAACTGCCATATGCTGTGTGGGAAAGACCATGCCTTTTCCCTGGAATGTACCTTGCCTAGACATTTTGCTTATTAGCTCTAGTAGTGCGTTCAGGGGCATTTGACATTTGGGGGAAGAGGAATCTTGAGCTACAGTGCAGGACGTGGAGCTCTAATTACTGTACCGTCAAAGCCCACAGACAAGGGAAGAAATGCAGTATTGAAGAGAGCAAACCCTTGCTCTTCTCTCATATTCTGTAATGACTGTTTTGAGTCATGCGGGAAACTTTCCTATCAGTTTTAGCCAGGGATGGGGCGGGATCATCTTGAAAATAAGGAATGGAGACTCAGTCTATTCCAGGACAGTGATGGAAGTACTTGTAAAATGAGGCATCCGTCCACCACTCCAAACCGAAGTCCCTCAGCCTGTTTTCCCAAGTGATCACAGGTTCACTGCGCCTGCTAACAGTCAGTGCGCAGGAGCGGGTTAGCAACCTACAACTCCGGTTTGAGTGCGTTTTTGGACGCTGGTTCCTCTGTGCGCTGGTATCGGAGAACTCACACTAAGAGCTCTAGATAGCCGGAACTGTTTACTTCTGAACTCACTCGAGTGCTTCTCCTGGAAGCAGGGAGAAGCTATCTCAGCCTCTCAGAGTTTGGGAGCAATGTGCAAAAGGAATTGGAGCGGCCGCCACCCTTTCTTGAGTTGAACCCAGGTGCAGGGTGGCGCAGGGTTGCGAGAGGCAAGTACTGGAGTTCCGCTTTTGTGTTCCCACCTCAAAGCCAGTGGGGCATGGAGGGGGAGGGGCTTGTAGCCTTTCCCACTTGGAAGCTCTGCGTGATAATTGGCCGTTCTCCCGCATGACAGCTAGGCACCAAGCTGAGGAACCGTACCGCCCCCTTCTCAGGCTCCATCCTCCCTCACCAGCGAACCCAGAAAGGCCTCAGGTAGTTGGGAGGCCGGCCAGGGAGTCTCCACCTCCTTGAAGGGAACAGCCATTCGGTGCGCTTGGGAGCCAAAGGGGGCGGGGTCCATTGGCTGGGGAATGCTGCCAGTCTCAGAAGGGGGTGTGTTGGGGGTGGGTTCTTGGACCGCCGCGCGTCGGGGCTACTCGCTGTTCCTTGGGTGGTGGGTGAGCGTGAGCATGTGAGACTGGCTCCTATAGACTTGAGAACAGTTTGGAGAGAGCAGAGCGTGCCAGAGAGAGCGCGAGAGAGTGAGGGAGCGAGTGCGAGCCGACCTAGCGGAGACAGGACGAGAAAACAGGGCCCGAAGACCTACGGTTTGAGACTGAATGACCATGGCTGTCTCTGCACCCCCGGTGATCTCTGCAACTTCCAGCGGAGCCGGCGTCCCAGGAGGCTTATTTCGGGCAGAAACCTCGTACTCGACTCCTGGAGAGCCTTCTCGTCTCACACATAATATGATCAACAGTTTCATGGTCAATAACCACAGCGGCAGCGCTGGTGTTGGCGGGATCGGCGGAGCCAGCGGTGGCAGCGGCAACACTAACACCAACGAGTGCAGGATGGTCGACATGCACGGTGTTAAGGTGGCTTCATTCCTGATGGATGGTCAGGAACTGTTTTGCCTGCCGCAAGTCTTTGATCTCTTCCTGAAGCACCTGGTGGGAGGGTTGCACACGGTATACACCAAGCTGAAGAGACTGGACATATCCCCCGTGGTGTGTACTGTGGAGCAGGTCCGGATTCTCCGCGGTCTGGGGGCCATCCAGCCTGGGGTGAACCGCTGCAAACTCATCACCAGAAAAGACTTCGAAACTTTGTTCACCGATTGCACCAATGCCAGGTGAGATGTTCATTTTTTAGTTTGCCCCCCCCCCCCCGCCTTTGCCCTCTTTTGCATGTTTCATCACTCTCATCCAACTTTGCAGAGTGTCTTAACTAGCTTGCCCCTGCTGTAAGTCGGTGGGGAAAGAGGACTAGAAGGAGTAATGGCCCATCCCTTCTAGTCCTCGCTCAGTGGCAGGGCTTGGGTCTAAGATAAGCCCCTCACAAACTTCAGTTTGCTCTCCTCTACTGAAACTTTACAGCTTTTCGCCCATATCTTGCATGGCTCACTGACTGCTTGTGGTTATTTGTTAATTTCTCTACGTGGTTTTCATTCCTCTTTTGTGGCCGTACGGGTCGAATAGGTTTTCTCTTTCTCCTGAACACAGACACCAGGGACTTTCTAGGGGAGAAAGCTGGCAGAGCTGGAAACTGGGCTTCTGAGCTAGTAATCCAGAACACAGCATTTGGGGGATGGATAGGATCGGAAGTCTAGGATCCATCCCAAAGGGTGATTCGTTCCCCATCATGTGTGTTTGTTGTGAGAGTAGGTGGGGTGTGTGATGGTGGTGGTTGTGGTGGTGTGTGGGTGAATGTGCGCGCGCGCATGTGTGTGTGTGTGTTTATGAGTGAGAGAGCAGAGACAGGGAGATTGAGAGAGAGCAAGAGAGCGCGTGCAAGAGAGAGCGTACCTATGACGGCGTGTGCATATGCCAGCTGTGCAAAGCTCCCCCGTTCAGGATACAGTAAAGTCGATGGATCCCATTTTTTATTTTTTTTTTTTTTTGTTTTATTTTTTAAAGAACGACGACAGATGTCACTTTCCTGGGATCGTCCCTTTTGGGTCAGCTGCAGGGGGCAATGTAGGGCATGAAATGCTAGGGTTGGGAACTGGATGAGGGTTTAAGGAGAAGTTGGAGAGGATGCTTCCAGCTCTTCTCTCCAGGCCAGAAATTGGAAGGATCCTTTTTCCCCAAAGAGAGGATTTCTTAAATGATGATGACCAGCTTCTGTGGTTGTAATTGTACCTTCTTCATAGAACAGTAGAATAAATGTCCATTGGCATATGTCCATAAGCAAAGAGTATTTAATCTTTCTAAGTTTAAAAAAGAAAGTAAAATAAACTATATTCAAGATTATTTGATTTTTTTAAGGACCTGTGAATTAGTTTTGTACCGTTTATTCAATCTCCAGTCTGGTGACATCTGTTAGGCGTGTACACATTTGGCGTACAAACCAAGAAACCATCATCAGGTTAAAGGGAGCAAAGGATTTTGTTGTAAAACAGCACGACTGTTGATCATTTTGCAGAAAACTTCTGCAGAGGTAGACTTTCTCACAATGCAACTTTAAATCATATGAACCCCTTTTTACCAACTAAAAGGAACTCAGTTGTCAACATCTGTTGTAAAATCCAAATTACTATGTAGATTTGAGGTATACTGACACCTTGTAGACAAACTGTTGCTGACTGCTACAATAAGGTAATACTACAGAACTTACAAGGTAACCTTTTTTCCTCCACAGTGTCCTGTGTTCTGGCAATTAAACAGAAACCTGTTTATATGAGAACTTCTAGGTGATTCATATCTGGGGTTTACAAACATGGTTTATTAGATAAAATTTTCTTAAGGTAGATAGGTGGTCTTCAAACACAAAGGATAACTGCCACCTTGATAAAATAAGCAATTATAAGTTGTAAGAGTAGAAAGGAAATCTTATTTTGACCACAAAGCACTTTACTAATACGCAAACTCAGAAAGTTACCAGGACCTTCAGATGAGGGCCATCTAATTCATGTGTTGCCAATTCAAAAAGACACATTTAGACAATTGCAGAACTGAAATCCTATCTTTCCCCTCTCTTTCTCTCCTCTTCACTCCCTTCCTGCTTCTCTCTTACAAACACCCACTATTAAAGTGGAACAATTACTATACACAGGAAATTTGTCCTACCTTAATAATTAATTTACAACCCTTGAGCAAAATCTACGACTTTCATTTTAAAAATAAATAGATTAGTATTTTAATGTGACTTTGATTCTTTCCTCTAAGTAGAAAGTTTTCTTTAATTAATTTTTATTAGAGCTACTTGCTGAAGGGAAAAATGATAAATTACTTTGTAACAAGAGGCAGGTGTTCTTATACTATTTTTGGACTCTATTGTATGATATGTTTTTAGGTTATTATTTTAATTCAGTTAAGTTTTATTTACTCCTTATCATAGCATTTACAATGCTAACTTTTTGGGGGGCTTATATTGCTTTTGTGTGTATGCATATATAAAGATGATAGGGGAATATTAAAAATATAAGAAGAAATATGTATAAGATATGCTGCCAGTGTCTCCTTTTGCATTTATTTCTTTATGGGTATGTTTTTGATTAACATGTATTTTCTATAGGTTTGTTACGAGTGTTACAGTATATGATTGTAAAAATTTATTCTAGAAATATTAGAAATATATTCTATGAATGCAGCCCATGAATGAAGATGAGGAAAACTACCAGAAATACACCTATAGTGCAATTTCTAGATAGGAAAAACAACAACAACAACAACAACAACAAACACTCCACAATATCTGGGGAAAATCTTATTAATGGTAAAATACCATTACCAAATTTTATCACTGCAAAATGCCCTCATAACCATGTTAAAAACTACAAAACATGATAGTGCTTATAATGGATGCTTTATGACTTTAGGTAATGTTATTTACAGAAATGTGTACCTTAAATCATTCTCAACATCTGAATGATTTTATAAAATTGTGAAATTATTATTTAGATCAACATTATTTCTATGACTTTTCTAGTCAGTGAAAAGAAAGGTGAGGGATGTAAGTAGGAATGAGACTCAAGAGAGACAAAATAAGTTAGATAAGACATGAAGCCAGTAAGAGAAAAGAGATGTAGGATATGAGCAGAATGATGCTATAAGAGGTAAAAGATGGATCAGAAGAGCCTGTAGAGATGCTCAAAGAAATGAGCGGTGAATCAATGGAGACTTGGCTAAAGAGGATTGTTACTGAGGACTCATGACTTCTTAGCTCTTCTGGCTAAAGGGGGATGCAAGGAAAAAGTATATACACGTTCAGTGACTGGAAACTCTCATAGCCTATTCTTATTTGAGAAAAGAGATTCATCTTCATCTTTTGATGAATAAATTTCCATAATGTATTGTTCAATGGGAGGCCTATTTGTAATGGTGTCATTGGCAATTTTCTTTTCCTACATAATAAGCATTTCTTCCCCTCTCTTGTCAGTTAACTAAGGGAGAGTACAAGCCCTGACTTAGGTATTCTAATTTGGAATGCTTCCTACACTATTCCAGAAGACACAAAATAGACTCTTTTCAAATTGGTCATTTTCAAAGACCTTAACGTATTGCCACTCACTAAGTGGTATTGGGTTCGTTCGACTGGGGACATATTTTTATTAATGTGCACTGAAGAAAGGTGAATGAATAAAATACATAATGATTGTTTCTTTGAAAGTACTGAGAGTCACAAGAACTCTATCAGTGCTTTATATTAACTGTTTTGTTATTAGCTAATTTTCAAAAATATTCAAACTTGTCTTCTTAGAAAAGTTGGAAAATAATACCTGCCTTTGCTACTAGAGACTAGTTAAGATGAAGAAAAATCTTGACTATACATTGTTCTATTAAATAAATCAAACTTTGCATCCCTGCAATTCCAAAGGACTATGCAATATTTTTTTCCTTGATGCTTTTTTTACTTCAGAAACTAATTGTAGGGAGATTATTCTGAAGATTAAAACCAAATGGGAAAGTTATCTTGTTTTAGGTCTTTTTTTTTTTTTCTGCTAAGGCACTGTAATTTTTCTTTTTAATGTCTTGTGGAGCAAAGCTTGGAATTCTTAACATCAGAGAAGGCAGGTTCAGAAAGCAAATGCCTAAAAATCTCACTCTTCATGCAATGGATTTTCCTTACTAAATTCTTCAAAGTTTAATGCAACAATAAAATATTCAATTAAAAATTGGTATTCAGTAATATTCAATTAAAAACTGGTATTCAGTACATGTGAAAAATCAGCCAGCACATTTTAGTGTTTTCTCTTTTTATCTACCTATCTATATAAAAGTAACATTGTTAGATTTCGCGATCAGTATTTCATTTGAGGATCAACTGATTAAATGTTATGCAGTCATTTATGTGTAGTTAAATGAATCCTTAGAGAAACAAGAATGTATGATTAAGAGAACATTTGAATGTATTTGGGGACATGAGTCAACATATATTTAAATGAGTAAAATTCAGTGTTTTTAAATTAAAATTTAAATGATCCAATTGTGATTGTTAGTTTGACCATGTGAACAGAACATAAATGGGCATCCATCGTAGATTAACTTTATGTGAACTCTGACTTTAAAATAATTTAAAAATACTTTCAAATACAAGAAATACAGTTTTGTAAATCCTCAATGATTTTGGCTTTGTATTGACACTCGATGAATATAGTTCATAATCTACACAGAATAGCAATTTACTTTAAAAATTGATGTTTTCATTCATAGGAAATTTATACAAAGGCAAATTTTTGAAGAACTTGCATCACTTTCTTGGGCTAATATTTTGTATGACAACATTTGCAGAATAAAAAGATTTTAGAAATTAATCTGGGCAGTAAATGCAGACATTTTATTTCATAGGATAATGAGGGGATGGTCGGTTTGTCTATTAAAAGCAGTTACTTAGTCGTCATTGTTGTCTTTTATTAGAATGATGTAAAGATTATAATTAAAATGTTTTAGTCCTATGCCAGTGCACAGAACTTCCACATGTACATTCATTTTAAATGTATACTTCTACATAACCAATTTATCTAAATACTTGAGTTGGATTCAATATTTGTCCAAACACTCATTTATTAGGTGATAGATATTACATTAAAGATATGATGCACGTTATGATGGAGAATTTCTTTGGATATGTATGTGTACTATTACCCTCAATGTATAGTATTCCAATAATTAGGAAGTGATGGTCTTCAGACATTAATGTTTTATGTGGTTTCACACAAGAAACCCCTAATACCTGTCAAAAATATTGTCTGAATTATTTGATGCTTTCTTAAGTAATATTATTCTGTCTGAATGAAATCCCTATGTGCTTTAAAAGTGCTTCTAGCAGGCAAATATAATTGTGAGAAACCTTAATCACAATATATTGTGTTTCATTTGACAGTCTAGATCTTCAGGGTCACTTCATGTGGTGCACTTAGAGATACAAATGATTTAGGTTTATCCACTCTATACATTTCAAATATGTATTGAAACCACCCTAATGGACCAAAACTGAAAATATTATTTTCGGAGAAAGGACATCAAATCTTTCCCCAAAAGCAAAACAATTAGGTATTAATGTATTCTTGTTGCATATTCAAAAGGTCTTTGGTAGCATTTTTTTTTCCCTCCTTTTCTTCCCTTTCACCATCTCAACCTGCAAAACTCTTCACTGTCACTTCAGATCACACAATTCTAAAAAGATAAAACAATATTTAAACACATTTGCTTTGGAAGGGAAATTGAGCATTTGCACCCAATAAGCCTGATTGTGGAACTGCATGCAAATTGTGTTTTGATTTATCTCTTTTACACTTTTTTCCATTTGAATTGATCTTGCATTAATTTCACCAAGCGACTGTGTGAGGCTGCAGATGTTGCCCTGTGTTTAATAAATCAATGAGACAGATCTGAATGAATCACTTCAGATGGATTCTCTGCTCGGTTTGATGTCTAGATGTTATTCTTAGCTTGTTATCATGACAGATGCATTAATGTTCCCATATACTGCCAGCAATGTCAAAGAGATCGAAGCTTTTAAAGTGGCAGCATCCCTTTTTCCATTTTCTGCTA
Source organism: Meles meles (assembly GCF_922984935.1). Lineage (NCBI taxonomy): Eukaryota > Metazoa > Chordata > Mammalia > Carnivora > Mustelidae > Meles > Meles meles. The sequence continues at coordinate 73,228,659 of NC_060087.1, forward strand.
GAACAACTAAATTCATTTTATTTTATGTAGGAATCAGAGAAAAATATCAAATCAATATCATCCCATGAGTTTCTTCATGGGAAAGATTCTTAATTTTCATGCTATATTAGCTATTCCAAAACGGTTGGAATTAATATATTAAAACCTAAGTATAGTATAGTTGCTTAAAAGTACCCCCACATTAATATTTAATCATGGTAGGAAAAATGAGAATAAGTAATATATGATTGGGACACATTGAAAGTGTCACTATAAATAGAATAATGCTGAATCCAAATTGATTACAGAAGGGTGTTAGTTTTTAAATCCTTACTAATAAGCTTCTTGTTGGCTTAATGCAGCTGTAATATATTCTTACCAAGGGATTTAGAGCTCGTTCAGAATTTAGTATTTCTTTTTAGTAGGAAGAAAGTAGACTGTCCACTGTATATTCATCATTTCCTCACTTTGTAAAGCTGAAAATCTTAGAAAAGTTTATTTCATTTTAGTATATTTCAGTTATTTATATCCTGGGTAATTATTTGTAAATCATTCAGTAACAGTAATTGCTACTTTTTTCTTAAAGATTTTACTTATTTATTTCACAGAGAGAGAGAGAGAGAAAGAGAGATCACAAGTAGGCAGAGAGGCAGCAGAGTTGGGAGGAGGGGAAGCAGGCTCTCCGCTGAGCAGGGAGCCCAATGCAGGGCTCAATCCCAAGACCCTGAGATCGTGGCCAAAGGCAGAAGCTTAACCCACTGAGCCACGCAAGCGCCCATAAATGCTACTTTTATAATTTAATTTCTCAAACTGTAGAAAAGCATAGGCACACCAAAAGAAACTTTTTAAAAACTCTAGTGAAGTTTATTACCTACCTGCATTAAATATCATGGCGACCATAATTTATATCATTTAACCCAAAGCTTCATTACCTTGGTTTTAGGAGAGAGTCAGTTCTGTCAGTTGTTGGGAAATATTTTGAATTGAATGTTGTAGGTGTTACAACTTTTTAGTTAATCTCTGATATTTGAAAATACAAATTTTTAAAAGGAGATTCAATTTTTCTCTTGTTCAAGTTTCTGAAGAATATATATTAAAATAAGCCAGCTTTTAGAGGTAGTTCCTCTTTGCAGCATTTACAGTTTTTTTATCATAATTTTGTCAGTTTTATTAAAATAGGAAAACAGGAAACACTGTTAATTGATACTGTTGAGGTCTCAAATTCTTCAGGAGAAATTTTATCTCCAAAGTTAGGCTACTTTTGGAAGATTAAGATACAGGCTATGATCTATAGTCTAAGTTTAAAGAGAAATTTATAATGAAGTTTAATGAAGTTATGTACAGGAGTGTTTTTTTTTCAAATTTTGCTTGAAACATGGGAATGTGTTCATGATCATTTTTTGCCACATCTTTCTTTAGAGCTTAACTTATTTATTCGCGTTGATGAAATTATTATATTGAGAATATGAATATAATATAACTAAATTGAATATAAGTAAAGAGCAAATGGATATATTTATCACTACCTATAATGATATCTTTAAAAAAGAACTGAATATTACATAAAAAAACCTGAATTTGTAATAATAATTTCTAAGGAGTAAATTTTAACTTTAGTAATATTCATTGTAAAACTTCATTAAGCCTAATATTGTGTATATTTTAGGCACTTAATTCACATTTGTTAAATAAGTACAATCATGTACACACACACATTTATTCCTCATCAGAACTCTTTGCACAAATTGCCATTCCTTTGAAAAGCTAGGAAATAGTTACATAAGGTATGCAGTTACTAAATATACTAATCTTGAAATTTTAATTCCATTATAAAACCATTTGTAATCATGCCATAAACTTTTCACAGTATACGTATAAAGCTATCAAAATCTAATATATGAAATTAGGGTTTTGAACTGAAATATATCTTTAAACAAAGAGTGACTTCTTGATATTCCCTTTAGTGAAACCCCACAGAAGATGCTCTAATATTATGAATAGGCAAGAATTAGTAAGACAAGCCTACTACCGTAAAATCATTCCCAGCTATTAGGATTTATACTATTTGATATCAGTACCACCCCTAGTGACAGTTTACTTTTGATCATTCAAACAGAAAATGCATGTTTATCCAATAAGGGTTGATAAGAAGAGGGTTCTCCTCCCTTCTATGTATAGCTTGGGAATAAAAACACAGCACAAATACCTAAGTATTATGATTTACTTTTTTCCTGGATAATCTAAAGAGCCATTCAGTGCAACATGAATTTACATGATGTACCCCCCCATCCATTTAAAGGAATAACTTATTACTTTCAGATGTAATTAATTTTGAAGAATAAAATTTCCTTTCATCTAGGATCCCTGAGGTATAAACTACTCATATATATGTACTATCTTGACCCATTAAAATTATTTATTTTATTAGAGCAAATCATGGTGAAAACTTTGTAATTATGCTACTGAAAGTATAGGAAAGTTAAAAATAATGAAATACAGTATTTTTATTGCTATATAAACATTTTATTCTTAAACAAGTTGACTGCTTAATAGTGTATAATGTAGTGTGTATGTTAAGATATAAAACATTCAGTTGCCATTGTGGCTAATGATCTTATTAGGTTGCTGGCAACTGTTAGCTCATAACAGTGTTTAGGCTACATTTAGTATATCTGCTATTTATGTGATGAGTTAAAAAAGGAGAAAAAAGTGATATTGATCTGTCTCTGGATTAAAGTTTGAAAATGGGCAACAGCATGAACACAAAAGGCTTTTTTTATGATTTCTCAGCTTGCCATTGATCTCCTAGTTTTATTGCATTCATTATTTATTAAAAGAATTTGCAAGCTAAACATAACGTTAAGCTAGTTTGCACACAGGGACCGCACTTAGGAAATTGAATGGAAATTGCATTAGAGATGAACATCTGTGCTATTTTTCCACTCATGTGTTTATGGTTTTGTATAAAAGGTGTATTGGATTCACAGTTATAACCATTATGGCTTACAGCAATATGTTAGATTCTGAGCTTTTAGTTATTTTGGAAGAAGTCTGTTTCTTACTTACTTGTCTAAATGAGCATACTAATAACATCACAAACAATATTGGAATAAATTTATTATATTTACTGAATGCATTATCTACATTATGTATCAATTGTGAGATACTCTGCTATATTGAAGCAAAAACATTTAAAAACATATGCATAATTATCATTTTTTAAAAAATATTTTATTTATTTGATAGAGAGAAATCACAAGTAGGCAGAGAGGCAGGCAGAGAGAGAGGAGGAAGCAGGCTCCCTGCGGAGCAGAGAGTCCGATGTGGGGCTCCATCCCAGGACCCTGAGATCATGACCTGAGCGGAAGGCAGAGGCTTTAACCCACTGAGCCACCCAGGCGCCCCAGGCATAATTATCATTTAATTATTCTTTCTCTTACTGGCTTTAGGTAATAGGCTACATAGGTGCAATTTACATATTACTCATTTTAAGAATGTTGAGTTTAGTGCCATATTAAAGCACACCAAATTCACAAAAATTATATAAAAACTTTAATATGACCATCCTTAAAATGTTATTATTTATGTATGTTAGGCCTTGATCCTTCTGGAAGGATAATAAGCATATAGACACTGAAGGCTTGCTCCATATAACACTATGAACAAAAGGGTACGATATGATTCCCCTCTTAAATTCAATCCAGGGAAATTTATTTACAGAAACTTGAGTACTTCAACTGAAACAGTTCTCCACAGGACATAGTTAGACCCTCGTGAATATCTTTTTTGCAGTGTTGTCTTCAATCTGTAGACATTTGGAAAACTCAATTTAAAATAAAATAAAATAAAATAAAATATTTAATTTAAAATAAAATAAAATAAATAAAATTTAAATAAATTTTACTTTAAAATAAAATAAAATAAATTTAAAATAAAATTTAAAATAAAATAAAAACCTCTTCACAATCATTTTGATCTTATGATTAGATCTGTTATTACTCTGTGTGTGTGTGTGTGTGTGTTGGTGTAGGGTATACTATGTGGTGCCAATGTTTTAGTTGCTGCAAACAGAATGAAGACAACAGTCTCTTCTGTCATGGAGCTTACATTCTAGAATCCTGCTATCTTTAGCTTAGGGTCCTTAAACCATATACCTATCCCCTTCATTACATTTGCTAAATTGTGAAATCTTTATGGTTACAAATTTTTTGCCACATAACCCATTGTTGAACACTTCAATTTCCTTTCTGCTATCTGCCTTGCATTGTATCGGTAAATGATAGATTTCTTTTTTAGTTTTTGGAATAATACTAGAAAATTTCAACTAAAAATAGTTACTGAGATATAAAATAAGATATTTTAGTTTTATGAATGTACAGAATTACTCATGTTATAAATACAATACATAGCAAGAGGAGATTGGAATAAAACTGGTATTTCTGCTCAAAAATGGCTATAGTTAATTGACTTTAGTATCTTTTCTTTGACATATTTGCTGAGTCCTTATGATATGAGCCCTTAAAAATTCATAAAATTAGTCATTCTGTAAGACATGTTTTTGTAGTAAAATGTGCAACCGTGGATTAAAAAACAAGGTTTTTCGCCATGTTAAAATGCTTTCTTTCATTTGTGTTAGAGTTTTAAATAGATCCTCAAGCTTAGAGTTTGATTTGCTTTGCAAGATTATTTGCAAACATGTGTAATTAAATGTTTAATAGTAACAATAAGCCTGCTGCTTTGAAAATAGCCTGTGATCTGCTAAACTTCTAAATTTATTTTGTAAAGAAATTAATGAGTAGCCTCTAGGTTTTTATTTGAGGATGACAAAAGGGGAATTTTTTCATAGAAAAAAATTTACTGCATAGTACATTTTATGCATAGTACACAGATTTTATGTCTCATTTTATAAGCCAATTAGAATATTCAGTTTGAACATACACACTATATATGTGTATATATATAATGTTAACTGATAATATATGAACATATATAGTTATGTATTATGTGTTATTATATACATTATATGTGCACATATAATGCATTATTATATACAAATATAATATATTAGTATTACAAACATTATAAACATACATACATATATGTAAAAAATATTTTCCAAGTTATTTCATTTGTCACTTCATTTCAACAAATATTTAGTAAGTACATACTCTTCATCTGTACAAGGCTACTTATCAAAGGGAAAGTAGTGATCTTAGGAACTATACAAATTCTTTTTTTTTTTTTCAAAATATTTTATTTATTTATTTGAGAGAGACAGTGAGAGAGAGCATGAGCGACGAGAAGGTCAGAGAGAGAAGCAGACTCCCTGTGGAGCTGGGAGCCCAATGCGGGACTCGATCCCGGGACTCTGGGATCATGACCTGAGCCGAAGGCAGTCGTCCAACCAACTGAGCCACCCAGGCGTCCCAGGAACTATACAAATTCTTATTTTTCTTATCTCCCAGATTATGTAGGTAGAGTTTTAATGTTACGTGGTTAACTCTCAGCTAACCCACATTAATGCAAGGAACAGCAAATGATGTATGCAATTCAAAATTATGGAAAATTAAAGTAACATTAATTAGACTTTGCAGTGCATTTTAAAATGCTTATAGCATCTTTACCTGTCTAAATATATTTTGCTTATTCTACTATTAAATTGTGTTTATGTTTTATGAGTATTCACTGGTGGGGTGATAGCCTCAAAACATGCTAAGGTTGAATTAAATCTGAAATTAAATGTTTCATATAGGAAATATCTAAAGTGAATAAAGCACAAGCAGACATAGAACGTACATGTTACAGCTAACAGTAGTGTACTGGATCATGTTGGTCATTAACTAAAGCAGTATATTTGGCTTGAATTTATTCTTATGTTATCTGTGGAAAGATCTGTATACTTAATGGATATATTAGTCATTACAGCTATTAGCAGATCAAAACCTGGAAAACTGCATGAAGCCAGTTGTTGCTTTTAACATGCTTTCCTATGCTTAGGTCCCCTAAATAACTGTCTTCCATAAGCTAAACCAGCTTTTGTTGACAGAGAAAATGGCTTTTGGGTTAAAGCACACTGATGAGTGTAGCCCTAAATCATTTTTGTGAAGTGTTCTATTCTGTGACGAGAACCTTGAATCGATTTTTCAGCTTACAGTTTTAAGAAATGGAACATCATATTCTTAATGCCGGTCACGTCCTGCAAGAATGGTCACTTTGATGATGGGCACATGATGGGCACATGTTGAACACCTTGACCTCTTCTGAAGAGTGTAGTAACCGCTCCAGAGCTTAGTTGATAGAAGTATGTGTGGCATATATACTTTCTTATGTTTCAGTTGTTTTAGATGTGTCCTTGTCATACCAAAAGACTAACAAGTTTTTGTTATCTTAGGGACATGTTCTTTTTCATAAGGTTGTGTGATGTTTACCTAATCTCCATGTTGCTAGAGTCCAAAGCTTTTCTTAGTCTTTATGATTTAGTTCCATTGAATTGAATAATTGCTCTTCTATGTGTTGTTTCTTTTTCAAGAGTGCTTTCAGTGTTTAAATGTACATAAAACTCAAGGAATGCCCCTTTTAGATATTTTTCTTTATTAGTGGTATTTGTCTCATGGATTCATGTTCCATCAAAATAGGTGCAGTGGAACTCACACATGTAATGTTTTCTGTCCAGTGAGGAAGTTTTTTTTTAAGATTTTATTGGTTTTAGGTAATCTCTACACCCAGTGTGGGGTACACTGAGATCAAGCTTGAGATCAGGAGTCGCACGTTCCACTGACTGAGCCGGCTAGGTGCCCTGATTAGGAAGGCTCTTGATTTAAAGTAGGAATACTGTAATTTGGGTCACATTAGCATTGATGCAGTTCCATTTGGGCATGGACAAAGGAATGAAGCTAAATAAGGGTGGAGAAAACTTGATGAAAAAATATTTCTCATGGAAATATTGAATGGATCAGGAACTAGCTGACAGATGAGAGGTAGGCAGTATAGTGTGGACTGATGAAGACCTTTCACAAAAGAGTTTTTAAATGAATTATCCCCTTTAATTGAATTCATATTATTTTAGTGGGTATTTTAAGCAGATTCATGAATAGGCACAGAAAGCATAAAAAATATTAGCTGTAAATACATATGTAAACACTAAAGGCAAATGTGGAAATGTCATTCTATTTGAGGTAAGCTGGTGGCATTTGAAACCATAGCAGAATATTTTAATACATCTTGTCACTAACATATTTGTTCACTATACTAGTAAATGTTAATTTAATTTCTAAAATATTTTATATAGCATCCATTTATATTTCTTCTGTATGTACCATTACTATTACTGGTCTGTTAGCCTGAATTTAGCTTGCCATAGCACATTTTTATTTATTTATTTATTTATTTGACACAGAGAGAGATCAAAAGTAGATAGAGAGGCAGGCAGAGAGAGAGAAGGAAGCAGGCTCCCCGCTGAGCAGAGAGCCCGACGCGGGACTCGATCCCAGGACCCTGAGATCATGACCTGAGCTGAAGGCAGCGGCTTAACCCACTGAGCCACCCAGGCGCCCCGCCATAGCACATTTTTAAAACACATGTTGACTGAATTTTTTAAAAAGGGTTACATTTTGCCTTTGGGTATATGTGTGAAATTTTTATTGTATTCAGTAGTAACTAAGTGTGCATTTTAGGAAGTAATTTCAACCACTGCATTCAAGATTTGTTTAATGAATATTAAAATTTGAATTAAAGAACATCAAAGTGGCATTTTTGTCATTTTTGTATTTAATAAGAACAGTAAAGTTTAAATATTTCCTCCATGCCTTCTGCCTGAAAATATATCTGGAAGTTTAAAATTACTAGCTAGGTATAATAGTAAAACCTTTAAATGTATATACCGGTACATAGTTTATATAGTGCTTTCATATATGTTAGCTCGTTTCATCTGATCATTAGGATAGTCTGCTTTTACAATTTTGTTTTGAAATTTCTAAATTTTTATAAACAGATGGCAGATCATTTTACAACATAGCATTTCTGGGGATCACTTAATCTTATTTAGATTTTTTTCACTCCATGCTAAATCAGCATCATCTATTGTTATAATGAAACTTACATTGCTTCTGGGGAATAATAGTACCTTTTGTTTGTGCCGAAGCTCACAGGCTTCAAAGCTTGTTCATACACTATCTGCATTTATCCTTACAGCAGCTCAATGAGGCAGGTCACCTGATCGTGAATTTAGGTGAGAAAATTGAACTGCGGACAAGTAAAGGGAATTGCTTGAGGCCATATAATCTAGTACAGGCAGGGCCAGTTCCTGATTCTAAGTCTTCTGTTGTACCTCCTCTGATACGTTGTACTTGGTATGCTGTCTCTGAAACGGAAAGTCTTGCTAGATGAATATGAGCAAACAGGTTTACTTAGGTAGTGAATTGTTCCAGTTATTCACAGAATTATGGAAAAACTAGGAGGGGGAATTAGAAATAAGCAAACTAGTAGGAGAGACAAGCACTACACAGGAGCTTCCCTAGAATGTCTTTAGGTATTCTGCCTTTTAATGATGAAGTTTTCAGAAATGCAGTAACTAGACTCTGGGTGGTGACTCAATTTGATATGTATGTACAGAGAGTTTTTTTTTAAAAGATTTTATTTATTTTTTGACAGAGAGAAATCACAACAAGGCAGAGAGGCAGGCAGAGAGAGAGAGAGAGAGGGAAGCAGGCTCCCCGCTGAGCAGAGAGCCCGATGCGGGACTCGATCCCAGGACCCTGAGATCATGACCTGAGCCGAAGGCAGCGGCTTAACCCACTGAGCCACCCAGGCGCCCCTGTACAGAGAGTTTTAAGAACCAATAAAAACTTAACATTTTGAATGGAAAAATGAAAGGAATAATAGTAATTCCAGAAAGTGTATAGAGACGGCGGTAGTTCGTCAAAGAATAATGTTGAAGGAATTGATGAAATTGGGACCTAGGGGCACCTGGGTGGTATCTGCCTTCAGCTCAGGTTGAGATCCCAGGGTTGCTCAGGAGGAAGCCTGCTTCTCCCTCTCCCTCAGCCAATCCCCCTGCTTGTGCTCTCTTTAAAAAACAAAAAACTCGGGGCGCCTGGGTGGCTCAGTGCGTCAAAGCCTCTGCCTTTCGCTCAGGTCATGATCCCAGGGTCCTGGAATCGAGCCCCGCGTCAGGCTCTCTGCTTGGCAGGGAGCCTGCTTCCTCCTCTCTCTCTCTCTCTGCCTGCCTCTCTCCTTACTTATGATCTCTATCTGTCAAATAAATAAAATCTTTAAAAAAAAAAAAACAAAACTCAGGAACTAGTTACTGAAAAATATAAAGTGTCTTTTGTGTTCAGAATACTATGCTAGGATCTGTGGGTACCTTTTGAGAGCTTTAAATTTTATTGTAGAGCAGGGCATACACACATGAAGATTATGTCATTCATTTCTTCATTCATTCATCCATAAAATAGCTATTGCATGTCTATTCTGTGTCAGGGACTCTTTTAGGTGCTTGGGATACATCTATTAAAAATAAACAAAGTTGGGGCACCTGGGAGGCTCCGTTGGTTAAGCATCTACCTTGGGCTCAGGTCATGATCCTAGGGTTCTGGGATCCAGCTCCGCATTGGGCTCTCTGCTCAGTGGGGAGCCTGCTTCTTCTCCCTCTCCCTCTGCCTGCCTCTCTACCTACTTGTGCTCTCTGTCTCTGTGTGTCAAAGAAATAAATACGATCTTAAAAAAAAACGAAAGTTCCTTGCTCTTGGAAAGGGGATTATATTCTAGGGTATGGTAATGTGGATGGAGGAAGACAATAAACAATATGCATGATAAAGAAGTCAATTATATTGTACAAAGGTGGTAAGGTGGAAGTGTTATGGAAAAAATAGAGCTAGGTGAGGTTCTCCCCTCTCTCTCTAGGGGAGAATTGGGGTTGGTTGAAGTTTTAAATAGAATGAGTTATAGCCCTCTTTGAAAATATGAGCTTTGTTCACAGACTTGAAAGGGGAGGTAAGTTAGCTATGCAAAATCTGGGGAAAGAGTGTCCTAGGCTGAGGAAACAGTTTGATCAAAATCCCTAAAGCAGAAGCATGCCTAGCAGTTTTGAGGAGCAGTAAGGAGGCTAGTGAGCTGGAGTGGAATGAGTTGAGGGGATGAAGAGTAGGAATAAGATTATAATGGTAATGGTGGGGGTCATACAGGACTCTTTAAGCCATTTTTTAAAAATTTTGAATGAAATAAGGAGTCATTGAAGAGTTTTGAGCAAGGCTGTAACAAGATTTGACTTAGGTTTTTAAAGGATCACTCTGGCTGCAGGTTGAGAATAAGCTTAATTAAAGTAGGGCAAGGGTAAAAGCAGTCAAAATGCTATTGCAATGAACTGGGAGAGAGATGGTGGTGGTTTAGAACATAGTGGTAGAGTAGGGGTAGTTAGAATTAAATTGTGGGTAGGCTTTGAAGGTAGAACCAATAGGATTCCTGATGAATTAGATGCTGAGTGTGAGAGAAAGAAAACAGTCATGAATAACTCCAAGATTTTGGTATGAGCAACTGAGAAGATTCAGTTTCCATAATTTCAGGAGGGGAAGGCTATAGGTGGAGAAGATTTGGGGAGAAAGTTCAGGAGTTCAGTTTTATACTTGTTAGCTTTTAGATTTTTTTTTTTTTTGCTTTTTCAGCACAGATATAGAGTGGCCATTGGATAAAGACAGTATAAACTTAGGACAGGAGTGATTGTAAATAGAAAAGAGGCGAGTTTCAAGGACTGAGTCCTAAGTCACATCAACTCAAAGATGATGAAGAAGAGGAGGAATCAGTAAAAGCCTCAGAAAGAAAATCCAGTGAAATGGGAAAACAAAACAAAATAAGAGAAAATGGTGTCCTGAAGCTAAGCAAAGAAAATGTGTCAAAAAGGAAGGAGAGTGATCAACCATATCAAATGCTATGAATCAGCAAAAAACCACGAGGACCAAGATTTGGCCATTAGATGTGACAATGGAAGTCACTGGTGATCTTGAGAGCAGTATGGATGGAAATACATGAATGAAAAGTCTGAGTGACATGTGTTTAAGAGAGAATAGAAGGAGAGGAATTGGAGACAGTATAGACAACTCTTGCTAGGGATTTGCTGCAAAGATAGCATACAACTCAAGGTGGGAGGGAGTAGCTTGAAAGCAGGGATCAATGGATCAAGATGGAAGACATAGCAGCATTGTGCAGTCTGCAATTTTCCAGTAGAATTTTTTAAAAATTTATGTAGGAAAGAGAGAGTATTGCTGAAATGATATTCTTGAGTAAGAGAGAGTGGATAGGCTCCAGTGCACAAGTGAAGTCATTAGTTTTAGATAAGAGCAAGGTTAGTGCATCTACAGATGGGAAGCCAGAGTATGTAAATGGAAATTCTGGTTGATCTGGTATTGGGACTCTATAGAAGTCCTCTTCTATTAGTTGGGATGACTGGAAAAGCAGTGTTGGAGGTTTGAGGAGAAAAAGAAAGTACAAAATAGCCATCTAGATGAGGAGAGTGAACTATTTAAAGAGGTTCGGTATGATTCCCAGGCAACATCAAGCACCTTCTGATGTTTATGATCATAAATTCAAAATGGTTGGTGTGGTTGTGTGCTTTAATTCCACTTATGCAGGGCTGCATCAGTACTGGTACAAAGAAGGCAAAAATTGGTTTTAATGAGATTTATGATTTTGCTAAGTGGTATGAATATAACAAAACCAGAGGGGGCCAGAGAGTTGAAGGTTTATGCAAAAAGAGATTATAATGGGTGACAATGTTTTTTAAACTGCTAAGGAAAAAAAGACATCAAGGATGTGAGAGACAGTGAAAAGACAATAGTATCAATGAATTGGAGGTTCCAAGAAAAGGTCAAAGGATTGTTGGAGTAGGAGTACTAGAAGGTGTGAACCAGAAAGATGTAGTGAGTGTCAGAGAGTAGGATGCACAAAATTAAAAAGTATGGAAGTGTTACAGTTATTGGTAAATTATGAGGTTTAGAGTATGACCATGGGCATGAGTGGCTGAAGTAAAGAAGGCAAGATATTTAGAGGAAAGAAAGTCAAGAAACTGAAAGGCCAGCACGTTGATCATATCATCTATGTATACGCTGTTCATTGAAATTGCTAAGGATTAAGAGAGGAGTCATTTTGCATTTCAAATTTTGTAGTACATACAGTAATGCTATCAGAGTTTACTTTGTTAAAAAAACTATTTTAACTTAATTTCTCAAATTTTTAAATTAAAGTTATTGGAATTAAGGACTCAGCAAACTCAACCTGATCAAATTTTTAAAAGTATTCCTCATTATATTATGAAAGTTTGAATATTTATATTATTATATTATATTATGAAAGTTTGAATATTTACTCTAACAATCCCCATTTTGCCATGAGAATGCTGTACTTTACTTAAACTGTCTTAAGAATATGGTGAAAAATAATGTTCTTTAAATAATTTAAATTATGTTTGGTTTATTTAATCTTTTTTTAAAATTTCTTTTCAGCGTAACAGTACTCATTGTTTTTGCACCACACCCTGTGCTCCATGCAATACATGCCCTCCCTATTACCCACCACCTGGTTCCCCCAACCTCCCACCCCCCGCCCCTTCAAAACCCTCAGGTTGTTTTTCAGAGTCCATAGTCTCTCATGGTTCATCTCCCCTTCCAATTTCCTATTTAATCTTTTTTAAAAAATATTTTTTACAATAGATAAGACACTTCATTTTTATTATGAACTAAGTTTTTCCCCCCAAGTTTTTTTTTTTTTAAAAGATTTTATTTATTTATTTGACAGAGAGAGATACAAGTAGGCAGAGAGGCAAGCAGAGAGAGTGAGAGGGAAGAAGGCTCCCTGACGAGCAGAGAGCCCGATGCGGGACTCGATCCCAGGACCCTGAGATCATGACCTGAGCCGAAGGCAGCGGCCTAAACCACTGAGCCACCCAGGCGCCCTCCCCCCAAGTTTTTATTTGAATTCTAACTAGTTAACCTACAGTGCAGTATTAGTTTCTGGTGTAGAATTTAGTGATTCATCACTTACATACAACACCCAATGCTCATCACAACAAGGGCCCTCCTTAATACCTATCACCTGTTTAACCCTTCCTCCCATCCACCGCCCCTCTGGTAACCATCAGTTTGTTCTCTTTAGTTAAGAGTCTGTTTCTTGGTTTGCCTCTTTTTTTCCCCTATGTTCATCTGTTTTGTTTCTTAAATTCCACATATGAGTGAAATCATATGGTATTTGTCTTTCTCTGACTTATTTCGCTTAGCATAACACATTCCAGTTCCATCCACCTCTTTGCAAATGGCAAGATTTCATTCTTTTTGATGGCTGCGCAATATTCCATGGTGTGTGTGCACATGTCTGCACTTGTGTGTGTCTGTGTGTGTATGTGTGTATGTGTACACTCTTTAGCCATTTACCAGTTGATAGACATTTAGGCTCTTTCTATAATTTGGCTATTGTTGATAATGCTGCTATAAACATCAGGATGCATGTATCCCCTTTGAATCAGTATTTTTGTATTCTTTGGGCAAATACCTAGTATGGAATTATTGGATCATAAGGTAGTTCTATTTTTAACTTCGTTTTTTTTTTTAAAGATTTATCAGTTTATTTTAGAGAGAGAGAGCACAAGCAGGAAGGGCAGAGAGCAAGAAAGAAAATCTTAAGCAGACTCCATGCAGAGTGTGGAGCCCAACACGGGCTCAATCTCACGACCCTGAGATCATGTCCTGAGCTGAAACCAAGAGTCCGGTGCTGAGCCAACTGAGTCACCCAAGTGCCCCCTCGATTTTTAACTTTTTGAGGAACCTATACTGTTTTCCAGAGTGGCTGTACCAGTTTGCATCCCCACCAGCAGTGCAAAGAGTGTTCCCCTTTCTCTGCATTTTTGCCAACACCTGTTGTTTCCTATGTTGTTAATTTTAGCAATGAACTGAGTTTTCTATCAGGAACATTATCAGTCCCAGGACATGTGTTTGTTGCTATTATTATGTCATATATTCATGAAGAGTAAATTAACTTCCCACTTTTATTTCAGTACATTGGTATTTTATAACAATCTGCTAGGTACAGCACAGAACTAGTAGTCATGCTTCTTTACCTATAGATGGTTCATAATGCATTCAGAATTGCAGAAACCCAATCAATATCTATTTTTGACATCTTCTATTCTCTGATTCATGCATTATTTATCTCACATGAAAGCTACCTAAACAGCTCCTGCAGTAGTTACTATTTCTAGCTATTCTTTGACTACTGGTTGGATTTCTGTGACATCGCAGGTTTGGTGATGGAGAAAGAGTTAAACTTTAAATCAGGTGCTCATGTGAAATCATTGCAGAGTAAAGCTAAGAAGTTGGTGATCTCAATAGCAATTCCTTGCTAATTATCTGGGAAATGAAGTTTCTCTGGTGGAGCTTGCCCAACCATTCTCTTGGCATCTTAAGAAAGTAGTTGGGAAGAAGGGTTTCGTCAGCATTTGCAAACTCCCATTATATTCTGTCACTGATTCTGAGTGAGTTTTAGTTTCTGCAGCTGGAGAAAAGCAAGGGAAACCAGATGTAGTAACATCTGCTATGAAGACTCTTATTTGGGAGGGGGGAAAGCAGTTCCATGGTTAAAACTTGATTTTAGCTTTGTTGGGTTGATTTAAAATAGCCTGTTTCCCTTCTTTATGTAGCACTGTAAAGAAACATGTACATACACTTGATACTGGATTATCTCCATCAGGATAGGCTGTCCAAGGTGTTGTAGAAAGACTGTTTTAGGCACTATGACCATAGTATCTATTATATAAAAGCAAAGCAGAGGAACAAATGATTAGTGATCCTGCCTGAAGTTTCAAATTTGATGAGATTAAACTTCAGATGACTGTTTTATTCAAGTGTGAATCATTGACAGGTTTGTTAAAACTGAGTGGAATTGGGAGGGAGACAAACCATAAATGACTCTTAATCTCACAAAACAAACTGGGGGTTGCTGGGGGGAGGTGGGATTGGGAGAGGGGGAGCGGGCTATGGACATTGGGGAGGGGAGGCGAACCATAAGAGACTATGTACTCTGAAAAACAACCTGAGGGTTTTGAAGGGTCAGGGGTGGGAGGTTGGGGGAACAGGTGGTGGGTAATGGGGAGGGCACGTTTTGCATGGAGCACTGGGTGTTGTGCAAAAAGAATGAATACTGTTACACTGAAAAAAATAAAATGAAAATAAAAAAAAAAACTGAGTGGAAGTGGGATGTCTGGGTGACTTAGTTGGTTAGGTGTCTGCCTTTGGCTCAGGTCATGATCCTGGGGCTCTGGAATCGAGTCCCGCATTGGGCTCATTGCTCAGCTGGAAGCCTGCTTCTTCCTCTACCTCTGCCTGTGTTCTCTCTCTCTCTCTCTCTGACAAATAAATAAGTAAATCTTAAAAAAAGAACAACCTGAATGGAAGTGCACTGGTGTAATATGAAGTGCCTAAGGAAAATTATAGGAGAAAACATTAAGGTTGAGATTCCAAGAGGAATTGCCTCCCCTCAAGAACTGAAAACCATCTTTAAAGATCTAGCTGAAGTCTTACTCCTCCATGAGAACTTCCCTTATCACCTGCAGTGATCTCTTGCTTCTATGAAATTTTATCTGCAAATAACTTTCCTCCTACTCCTGTTCTTCTTCTTTCTCCAAATTGTTATGTTTTTAAGCTGCATATGTTTTCTCTTTCTCCCTACTAGTTTCTAAATTCCTCAAATTCAAGAATAGTCCGATGTGTGTCATTTTATCACTCATAATGCCTGATATAGTACACAGATGTAAATGTTCAAAATATTTTCAGTTTGTTAGACTGTGTAACTATGATTTATTATAATTTTTGCTTTGGGAAATGTTCATATTTTAAGGAAAGTTATTGTTATACTGAAAAGGTTTATTTTTCTGATTCTGACTGACAGCTCCTCTTGAACAACAGAAACCTAGGGAATCCCTATTCTGTCTCAGATACCCACATCTGTTCTAATTCCAGCACTTTCTACACTTATGACCATTCAAGCCTCAGTTTTTTCTTTTAAAAATGGGGATACTGGGGCGCCTGAGTGGCTCAGTGGGTTAAGCCGCTGCCTTCGGCTCAGGTCATGATCTCAGGGTCCTGGGATCGAGTCCCGCATCAGGCTCTCTGCTCAGCAGGGAGCCTGCTTCCCTCTCTCTCTCTCTGCCTGCCTCTCTATCTATTTGTGATCTCTCTCTGTCAAATAAATAAATAAAATATTTAAAAAAAATGGGGATACTATTAGTTACATAACTCATGGGGTTGTTAAGGTTAAATGAGATTATGTTCATAAAGTATAAGAGTTCAGTAAATATTAACTTTCATTACTGAACGTGGTATCACACTAATATATGTGAACCCACATGTATATGTACCTTCAGAACATAAGAAAAAGGTCAAACCTTAGAATAAAACGATCCAGTTTTCAGAAATTTTGGCAACCAGTACAAAATTAACTGGTTGACTGTGAGTGACACTGTCTGCACTTTATTTTCTAGGAAATTCTTGTATGTTGACTTTCTAGGCTGATACAGCAGCTGGTAGGCCATTTATTATTAGTTCTCTTTTGGTGGAAAATTCAGCCTTGTGTGTCATTTAGAGTTTGTGACACATGTACCCTCCCTAGGCTTAATGAGTTGTCTGCAGATGGGCTGTTATTTATTACAGTCGTGTAGAATGAAATTGATTGTCTTCTAAAATTAATTTTTCATTTGCCTCCAGCCTTCCTTTAATAGAGGACACACAGTTGCCTGTTTGCAGAAATACTGTTTAATCACATTAATATCTCAGCCCCCCAGGCTGAAGAAGATAATTGTACAAACGAACAGCAAAATCTGTATCTTTAACTTCTTTTTATGATTAAATTATGCAAATGACTTATCTCCTGCCCTTCCAAGCACTAATCATCTAATTAGGAATGATGTGTTAAAGGGATGGTTTTAAATCAGGAGAGGGACGAATGCACGAAGCAGAAAATGGGAGCTGACAATGAAACCACTGAAGGTACAGTAATGTGTACTAGATCAATCTTTGTATTTGGTATGAAAAGAGGTGGGAAGTCTCATATATACTATCCATAGACCTGACATGTACCATCGTTTTTGTTTTTTTTTTAATTTTATTTATTTATTTATTTGACAGCGAGAGAGAGAGATCACAAGTAGGCAGAGAGGCAGGCAGAGAGAGAGAGAGAGAGGGAAGCAGGCCCCCTGCCGAGCAGAGAGCCCGATGTGGGACTCGATCCCAGGACCCCTGAGATCATGACCTGAGCCGAAGGCAGCGGCTTAACCCACTGAGCCACCCAGGTGCCCCCATGTGCCATCTTTTGACAGGAGATTTAATTCCTTATCTCTGATAACATCTTTTTTGAGATTAACCTCAAATTCTTAGTAAGGCAAGTGTTGAGTTTCCTTCATTCTTGAACATTTAAGGGACCTTGGGCTTTTATTATTTCACCCCTAGTGAAGGAGTTGGCTTGCTCTTTTAATCCAGGGAGGATAATTTGCAGCAAAGAAATGGGACTGCACCTTGACTAGGAACATGCATTAGATTTTTCGGACTACTTTAACAGAAGCAGTTCCCTTTTCCATGAAAAATTAAACAAAGTCAAGACACACAAACCCAGAATGAATATAATCTTCCCAGTGGGGAATTCAGGTTTAAATTCCAACGTGATCTTTAGATACGTATTTTCAAGATCTGACTGTGGCTTTGTGCTTCTGCTTCCAGACATTGATTGTATATAGTTTTTAGCACAGTAGTTCTATTTAGTTGTGGCCATAGTTATTCTATACAATATAGATATTAGCTCTTTTTTGATAGCAAATACTTATTATGTTAATAATAACTATGTTAATAATAAATCATATTATCCATGTTCCTTAGCAACCATGTCAAATATTATACATTGATGTAGTTCTTATAATAATGTAAAAACATAATAAATCATGTTGTAGAAATGAAAGAAAATAAACTTACTGTGTATATTTTAGAGCCTCCGAAAATTATTTCCTGTAGGTCCATTTGTAGGAGTCAGAAATCATAACATTTATGTCCTTTTACTATGGCCTTTAATTGATTTGCATTCTGTGCTTTAACTGGTCATTGTGGTGAACTCTCGGATATTTTCTTTATATAATGTAAACCATTTCCCATGTGTTTGAGAACAAAATCTTAAGAAATGTATTTTAAATAGAACATAAACATTTGTGGATCACACCTGATCATTTTTCTCAAGTTCTTGAGACCAGTGCTGTCGTTTTTTTGTTTTTTTTTTTTACTATTTCTTGTTGAGCTTATTCTTCTGCATGTGCTAGTTCAGTTCACTGAGAAGACCCACTGATTACCAGCACCTGCTATTATCTGTTGGAGAATGGCATGTCCTTACTATATTGATGACAACTGTTTATAGGCATTTATTTAACATCCTTGCCTTTGTTTTAGAGAGGGAGAGAGTGGGGAGAGGGGCAGAGGGAGAGAGAATTTTTTTTAAAATTTAAATTCAAGTTTGTTAACATATAGTTTTTACTAGTTTCAGGAGTAGAATTTAGTGATTTATCAGTTGCAATATAACACCCTGTGGTCATATATCCAGTGGCCATCATCCAATTACCCTATCGCCCCACCGACCTCCCCTCCATCATCCCTCAGTTCATTCCCTGTAGCCAAGAGTCTCTTATGGTTTGCCAAGAGAGAATCTAAAGCAGGCCCTATGCTGGATGTGGAGCCTGATCTGGTGCTGAATCTCACAACCTTTAGATTGTGACCTGAGATGAAATCAAGAGTTGGATGCTTAACTGACTGAGCCACCCAGACACCTCTAATGTCATTGCTTATTGACTGTAGGCATCAAAATACAGTTTATTTGTTTTTATTGGGAAAAAAATATTTAAGCTCTTTATTTAGGTAATTGAAGCCAATGAGTTTAACTTATCAGATATTCTAAGGTTGATTTTTTTTGGACTTTGTTCTGGAGATTTGACATGTATTCCTGTAGAATACAGGAATATAGATTTATAGATTTCTACAGTGAAGAGACACTGCCTTAAGGACTGCACCAAATTTAGAAGGGCCAGGTTATCTTGTGGAGGTGAAGGGTGAGTCCTTTAGAACTTACTCCATTACTATCCTATGAAGCTTTCTCTCTCTTTTACCTTTGGAAACTAACATGATTATTACATCCCACCCACCCAGAAGTGGTGCAGTGCCATATCATATGATAAAAAAACAATTAACTGAATATGTCCTGTTAATACTTCTATTTTTGAGATTGGGTTAATCCTCAAAGTCATTGTTATGGTTTTCCAAAATATCAAAATAAATTGAACAGGTATTGCTTTTGTTTTAAAGGAGACCAAGAAGAATGGTTTAAATATTTGGAAATAGTAGTAATTGATTTTATAATCCCTTACTTCTTAAGTTTTCCACAACATGTCATTTGTATAACAATGATAGAACAGTTGTATTCACACTCATTTTTATTATTTTATTATACTAAAATAAATATCTTTAAGGTTTGTCATTTTATCATTTACATTAAAGTTTAACAAGAGATCTCCTTTTATTTTTTGTCTCCACATCTCTATTAACTCAGTCACGTCATTAAGTGCTACCCACACCTCCTGGGTTCTGAGAGAACTTCTACAGAATCCTAATGTTATGAGAAATAGATTATAAAACATATGAGCAATTAAGCAATTTTAAAATATTTTCAAGAAAGTTACAAGATAATTTGAATCTAAAGTTCCACTATATGTATTTTTTTTCATTCAAGAACTAGAATAAGGAGGAATAAATTAGGTGATTATTCACCAAATGAGAGATTAAGTACTCTATGCAGGAGGCTTATATTCTGTGAGAATTAAAAAAAAACTCAGAGATGTTTATCATCAACTGTTTTATTATAGTCAGAATTATGACATCACTTTCTTAAAATTCTAAACTATAAAGCTAAGCTTGTAATATGCCTCAGAAGGACTTAGAGGAATAGGAAGTATGGAAAATTAATCTGCTACTGTTTTATTTCTCCTCCTCTTCAATAATTGGGAATGTTGAGTGAAAAACCCAAGATTGCCATACATATATGGCAACTTGGTATATGATCTGGCAATAAAGACTATATGTCTCTGGTGAACCCTACCTGGAAGAGGCAACCTTCTCAGCTGTCTAAGAATATAGGGAAGTACAATCAATAGCTTTTCTCAATGATTTTCTCCTTTATCTGACTTTTCCTTTTTTTCCAGTCCTTTATTCTGTGTAGAGGTAGGCAATCTTAATGAGATGCAACAGAGTCTAACCCCAGCCTGTAATTTCAAGGGAATTAGTTTAAGAGGCTGAGACAAGGAAGAATGTGTCTTTTAGTTTTCTGAAGAACCTAATTCCTTACCCGATACATGCTTAACTTTCTGGCATACTCAGCTCTTTAGAATCTGCTCTTAATTGATACAAGTTTGGTAGTAGTGATTAATTTCTATCTTTTTTTATGGGGGCTTTTGAGGTTTGCTTGAAGCATTTTCACAGTTCTAATAAACTATCCAGAGTGACATTTGTTAAATATAGAACATTATATAGCTTTCTTCCATATATATGCTTATATAGCAGTTACTAAATTAATTTTGAATAACTTTCTAAGTGCCAATAACATTATTTAAAAACCTGATTTAATAAATGGCATCCATTACCATGTATCTATGCTCAAACATAGACATGGCTGCTATACTATTATTAAATGAAAATGTGTAGATTAAAGTTTCTAGAAAGAAGGAAACCTGCCATCTTTTTATAGGTTTGAAGTTATAATAAATAATAATTTCTATTTACTGAGTGGCATCTGTGGGCCAGACACTGTCCTTGGATCTTTTTGATCATTGCCCAACTTAATCTTCATGGCTATCATAGGAGTTTGCTATTGCTAGTCTTTTTTACAGTTACAAAAACTGAAGCTAAGGGAAATTAGGTAAAAAGAACTAGTGCGGAGCCAGGAATTCTCTGACACCAAACCCTGCCTCTTTTGATTACATAATCCTGTCTTAACTAAAAAAAAAAATATACATTAATTAAACATCTTTAAAGTATGGCATCAACTGGATTAGACTTGAGGAAAGGATATTTGAGGTAAGGACATAAAATTGAAGTGTCTGCTCTTGGTTGCTTAGAATATGGAACACATCTTGATCATTGGTATCTACTTTTACATTTTAAAGGGGTGCTAGTATTGGCAAACACTAGTTTTCTTCAGAAATATTCAAGCTCTGGTTACAGATGGGATAGAGACTGTCATCTGTAAGATGAGTATCTATTTATTTTGATAGGTCCCTTATTCGTTGAACTTATTAGTGGACATCCCAAATAATGAAGAATGTATTTCAGGGGGAAACAGAGTCATTGAACCTACCACTGTTCTTTAAATGATAAAATGGTGTTTTTGAAGACAGGTGGTAACAATTCTCCAAAAAATAATTTAGGCTATTGAATGTTAAGTAGGATATTTATAGGTAGCTATAAACTGGAAAAAGTCTTATGTCTCCACTGCACAGGATTTAATTATGCAATTTGCTGTGACTTCAAGGAGAATGAGAGAATTGTTTTGTATAATACTGCAAAGGAAGCACATTGGGGAGAGGAATAATGAGAATCCATACAAATTGGGGTCCAGACCCCAGGCTGGAGTATAGAATAGGTAAGTCAATTAACATTTTCTTAATAATAGTGGTGAATCTAAATTGTAGGGCATATATGAACTTTCTTGCTCACACATATCTTTTTATGATACCTTTGTCAAGTTAGTACTGTCTTATTTTGCAAATGGAGGAACCAAATCTTGGAAAGATTAAAGTGTTTTATCAAAACCAAACTGGCAGTGGTAGAAAAGAAATGGCAATGTACTGACTTTGAGTCCTCTAATCACTGGGCAATATTTCCTATATCATTTTCATTGCTGTGTAACTCAATTTACTTAGGGATCCTGGAGTAGCTTATTAGCAATAGTTAATGAAGTATCATGGTTATATAGGATAACAAAATTTAATGAGAGGTGTTTCATGAGCAGAGTGAGATGTTTGACTGAGTATTGGGAAAACATGGTCAGAGGTGCCAACTACCTTGAGATTATAATTGATGCCATGAGAGGAAAATTTCTCCTAAATTTTTGGCATAGTGTAAACCACTATGAGAGTGTGTAGAAAAAGGTTTAGATATGGTCTCTATTTCAAATCTTATAATATAAGTAGGAAACTGCAAAGTGTTTTCATTGATGTGTAATTCGTATTCAGTAGTAACTAATAAGGTAACCTACTGACTTAGATGGATTTTGGGAACATTTTTAGAAAATGTTTCCAACATAAGCTAAGGCTACCAGAATGTATATGAAATTCCACTATGAGAGAGTAGAAAACTCTAGGACGTAGAATATCAAAAGGGTAGTAGTAGGGTTAGAGGCAAGATATACCAAAGAGATCAGATAAAATATATAATGAGCTCCCAGGTTTGATTTTTTTGTCCTACACTTCTACAAAGTAGAAGTGGCTACTGACCTATCTTCCAGCAACTGTTAGTAAGGAAATGGTATGCCAGTTGTAAAGGATCGATAGCCCTTTTTTTTTTCCTCAAGATTTACTTATTTATTTATGGGGGGGCAGGGAAAGACAGAGGGAGAGGGAGAGAAAGTCTTAAGCAGACTCCATGCTGAGTGCGGATCCCCATGTGAGGCAAGGAACTTGATGCTGGGAGAAGAGCCTGATGCTGGCTTGATCTTACAATCCTGAGATCATGACCTGAGCTGAAACCAGGGTCAGTTACTTAATGGACTGTGCCACCTAAGCATCCCTGGTTAGATAGCCTATTTAACCCTGATGAACAGGGTCTTATAAAATTTTGTGTGGTCTAACACGTTTTAGGCTTTTAAAAAAATCTGTATGATTGATAAAATGAAAGTAAGTTCAGACCAGCCATCTTTTCCTGAGAGTATTACTGGCATGCTCTTTTCTCTGGTTCACTGTATAATTGCTGAGAAGATAGTGAGTGAAACTCAGGGTGAATCAGTAGGTGGGAAGAATTCTATTGCCCTCTACTCTCAAACTTGGGTCTAATTACAGGTAAGGAACTGTTCTTTGATGGTGCCTATGATAAAGAGTTCTTCTGTGGCTATACCACTGAGCCTACCAGATAAGGTATTCGACATCAATTTCTATTTAATAACTATATACCCTGTGGTTGGCTGAATAATGGCTTCCCAAAGATGTCCACATCCTAATCCCTGGAACCTGTATATGTTACCTTATATGACAAAAAGGACCTTGCCAATGTGATTAAGGTTCAGGACTTTAAAATTAAATTGAAGAGATTATCCTGAATTATCTGAGGGGATCCACTATAATCTCAAGGGTCCTTATAAAACTGAGGTTGGAGGTAGGAGATGCAACAATGGAAGCAAGAGCTTGGAGTAATGTGAAGAAAGAGCTATGAGCCAAGGAATGCCGGTAGCCTCTAGAAACTGGAAAAGGCAAGGAAATGGATTCTCTCCTGAAGGAACCAGGGGAGATACCTTGAGTTTGCCCTCCAGAATGTAAGAGAAGACATTTGTGTTCTTTTAAGCCACCAAATATGTAGTAGTTTATTATAGCCACAATAGGAAACTAATACATGCCTTAAGCTCTGTTGTCTCTCCCATAGTATATGTCATATGACTGAGTACCTGGTAGACAGTACACATTTTTCGCTTGGCTTTCTTACCAGAAAACCTAGGAAATGATTAACAGAAGTGATTCTGAGACTCTTTATGTGATCAGTGGATAGTTGTTATAATGGACTTGGAAAATCTTCAGCATTTCTGTAAAATGCTGACATTTGCTCTGAGCAGATTAAGGATTAATGTAGACGAATTCTATGCAAAATACTATGGAAACCTACTCCATATTCATCTGCAAATATTTAGAAATTATACGAAGCTAGTAGTCAAGACATTTTGATTTTGTTATCATTTAGCTTGAGCAGAAATGTCTAAATGCAGTAGACCATCCTCATTGCTATTTTTGTCACTGGAATTAGAATCTAATTAATTAAGTAGGAAGAAAACTTGGAGTGTTAGGGGGCTTTGGTTGCATTCACCTTTAAACCATGTCAGTGAACAAATGTTATTTACTTAATTGCTTATTAATACTCTATCATATTGGGGCACCTGGGTGGCTCAGTGTGTTGGGCATCTGACTCTCGGTTTTGGCTAGGGTCATGACCTTGAGGTTGTAAGATCAAGCCCAGCTTCGGGCTCCACTGGGCATGGGGCCTGCTTGAGATTCTCTCTCTCCTTCTGCCCCTCCCCCCACTCACTGCACTCTCTGTCTCTAAAATAAATAAATAAATCTTCTTAAAAAAGACTATCATACTGATTTGTTAAAATAATGGACAAGTGCACATTATAGCTAAGCATGTTTAAAATAATAGTAGCCTGCATGGCTCTATAACAGCTCTGGAATGAGTTACATAAAGTACTATGTATGTTAGTTTAGTCTGAAGGCCCTTAAATAGCATGCATTATTCATCAAGTAAGAAAATGAAAAGAATATAGATAAGAAATTTCTTAGGCTATGGTGCCAGAATTCTCAGTAAAAATATTATATAGGTTATGGTTGGATTAAGAATATACAAAATATTAAAACATTCATTTACTTTCCACATTCATATTTTAATGTCCTTCTGGCATTGAAACATAATACAAATGAAATTTATCATTTTCCCATTACCAGGTGGTCACTCTTTCTACTTTTTCCATCTTAGTAATAGGGTCACCTAACCCCCTAGACTTTTGAACTTACAATAATTAAAAATAAAACCCTTCACTTCTTTGTCTTTCATATCCAAACTACCCAAACTACCAAATCCTGCTGATTCTTCTCATTATCTCTGAGATAACCCGAGATAACCATCTCTTCTGTGGACTCTTATGTAGATCTCTACATTTTGTTCTTTTATGCTCATAACATAAACCCCTGTAAAACTCTTCCTTTTTTCATCCTCTGCATATTTGACCAATTTCATTACTCATTATTCTGCATCATGGAGCCTATTCTGCAGACATTTTAATCTGCTTCAATTTCCTTGACTCAATGTGCATTCATTTCTGGAAAGTCCTCCCTGTTCCTTTGCACTAAGATGTGTCTGTTACCCTTGCAAAACTACTTCAAGACTTACGTTTTAAATTTCTCTTCACTAGTCTTACTTGACTTTGATTCCTCTTTATTCTTACTGTGGTTTTCAACACTTCCTGACTTCCTGACTTGGGTTTTGTGTGTGAGGCAATGTTGGCCCATACTCACAATGGCACCCTTATCGCTAGGGTCTCACCTTGCCTTGCCCCTGTCAGTATCCAATATGCGTGTAATATCTATTCATTGCACTCTCAGATTTATACATAGGCTAGTTTCATAGAACAGTGGTTAAAAAGTATTATTCCATATCCTCATTATTATGAGTAGTGTTGACATAAACAATCATATTTGAAGAAAAATCCCCCCAAAAAACATAGCCAGAGAAAAGAGCACTTTGTGCATCTGATTGCTGGTTTCTAGGTTATTATCTCCTGGAAATCAGTATAAGCCTTGTGTGTTTTGATTTTTTTTCCACAAAACAATGCCTTACATATAGGAGGTGCTTAGTAAGTATTAAGTTTGATTGGAACATTATGGTGAATAATTTATTAAAAATTAGGTGATATGACTAGCTGCTTTTAGTTTTTACTATTCAATCTCTTTGCAACCAGCTTTAGTTTAACAGTGAGAAATAGTGCCCAAATCATGTGATAATAGTGAAAGATTCAGTGTTTTATATAATGTGTGTGTGTGTGTGTGTGTGTGTATGTTTGTGTATTGTGTATAGCCTAGCACAAGACCTGTCACATAGTGGGTGTTCAGTTAATGGTACTTAACAAGAGTAATATTTGAAAAAGACCCAGTCTTCCTTTATGGGACATGGAGTAGAGATTTGGTGGATTGCTACTATAAATTGTCCTGGTTAGCAACACCATGACCTTCTAAAATACATTTACCAAGTAGTGTTCACTAATGTATTTAGTAAATGACATGTTCCTGTGTCCTGCCTTCAAAGAATCCTATTTGGTAAGCAATATGTGCACACAAAGGAAACAAAGGAATAGAATTAATTGTCTAAACATGTAATACAGATTCTTTAGATTATGTAGACATTTAGAAAAGGAAAGGATGTTTTAAGTTCTTTTTGAAGAGTCTGCTTTTCATTTATTTTGGGATAGTGTGGAGAATCAGTCTCCTTTTTCTTATATGTTTAAACTATACACTGCAAGAATTGGCTTATCTTTTTTTATGCAGTATAGTGCCCTCTGGTGAAATTTCATTTCAGAGTAAGAATTCTATTTCACTGACTTTTTTGTAAAATCAGTTATTCTATGAAACATTAGTGGAAAATAAATACTATTTGCTCATTACTTTCCAGAAAATAATGATCTGTTGAATAAGAGAAAGACAATATTCTGATGTATAATTAAATATCTAACATGATTGAAACTTAAGCTCATGTAGATTTCTTTTACTCAGTACACTAAAAATTTGCCTGCCTTCTTTTTTCCATTACCTCCTATGTGAGAAATAAATTAAAATCCATGCATTTATTGATAGTGTTGCCAGTTGCTACTTCTGCATTCCTTAAAGACAAAGACGGTGTACTAATATTGATACTTCAATGAAATACAACAAAATAAATGGTGGTATTAATCTACAAGGGAAAGCATTTAATCTGTAGGCTCAAATATCATAGGTCAAAACTAGGCTGCATTATTTTTTCTCCTTATTTAAACAGTGAGTATTCTTAACCCTTTCTTTACAACATTCTTGCTTAGGAGGTAGATACTATTTTTTTCTGGATGTAAGGGGAAGCTATCTTATGTTTAATGTGGTTTGTAACAATATAGTTAAGGTAGATAGCTGTTTTAGACAGCTGTATTTGGAGAAATCTACTCACTTTATAACCTCAGCCCAATTCTTGACTATTCTCAAGGAGTAAACCAAACTTCGCCAGAAAAAAAGAAGGTAAATACACTAAAAGAACACTAATATCCTTACTAATTACTTTTTCTAGGTATAAGAACTCCTTTAGACAGTTTATATGCTAAGAGGTATGTGAAGCTCACAAGACAACTGCAGATTCCATCTACCATTTGTGAATGACTCTATTGTTTTCTTTATCTTTTTAAAAATTTTTTTAAAGATTTTATTTATTTATTTATTTGAGAGAGCGAGCCCGTGTGTGCATGCATGTGTGAGCACAGGCAGAGGGGGCAGCAGGCAGATGGAGACGGAGAAGCAGGTTCCCTGCTGAGTAATGAGCCTAATGTGGGACTCAGTCCTGGACACTGGGATCATGACTTGAGCAGAAGGCAGCTGCTTAACTGACTGAGCCACCCAGGGGCCCGACTGTTTTCTTTAAATACCTGTATATGACATTCATATTATAAAGATATTAATTTTGATTTTGTTTTTAAAGTAAATATAGGTCAAAGGGAATAGACTGAATTCTTCTAATTATTCATAACCAACTCTGTTGTTAACATCATTGTGAAGTGATCTTCTTGCCCCACTAGTAATCTTCATGTACATCCCTTGAAACTGACAAATTGATGGAATTGTTTACAATTCTGTGTGCCGTGGAAAGAAACCAGACTGCCCCAATTCAGCAAATTTGACTGAGGGAGACTAATTAGCATTGTGTTGTGTTTTGTAAAAGTATAAAAGCCATGGTTAAACTTGGTTAGAGTGAATACCCATCTTATGTTGGGGAATTTAGAGCATCTTGGGAAAAACCCTGCATATTCTTCACAAAGAAGTGTATAAACTCACTAAAATATAGTCTCCCTTTAAGATATAACTAAGTAGAAAAATTTGACAAATACTATTTTATGCACTTAGCTTAAGTTATTTATGTCAGTTGGTTGTTCATTCTAAAATACTCTGCTGTTGTACTTTCTTAAACTACTCTTCAGGGGAGCAACTATTAAATGTGTAACATGAATAATTTTATAGAATGACAATGAGAAATTATTGACTACTAAATAAGATATATAACTTACTTAGTAGTATTTAGTTTTAATAGATTAAAGTATTTTTTATTTGGGCAGGCTGAGAGAGTAGTTTTAGCTGATACCTACTAAAATCAATCCAAATTCACTTGAGCAAGTGCTTGCTATGATTTTATCTTCTTTAGACTAAATATGTACTTATACTGAGCGAAGTGACTGAGGTTCTAGTTTGTTCCTTTCCCATTTTTTTCATAAAAAATTGTATATATTGTATATATTTAAAGTATACAACATGATGATTTTACATATACAGCGAGATAAATAAAATTATCTCATAACTGCTTACCTATTGGGACACTCTCCCAATCTGAAGGATGAGTTCTTTGAAGGCAGGGGTCATTTCATATTAAATTTTGAATTCTTATTTCTAGCCACATAACAGATGCTGACTAAATACTTAATAAATGAGCTGAATGTACATTACACAAATAAACATATTACTTCCACCTTAAAAACATAAAAATTAAAACAATGCTTTCCAAATAGAACTATGAATAACTCTTATTTGTGCATTATTTGGGATATCACAATTAATTGAGAAATATCTACATATTGGCTGTCCTTTCCATCTCTTTGTGTATACTAAGGAAATTTGTACATGGTGGGAAAACTGTAAGCATATTTAGTGTAATCAAATAATTGGATTTGTTTGTTTTATATTTAGTTAAAGATCAATGTAAATTTGATAGGACTAATTAAAAAGTGTTTTTTAAAAAAAGACAAATTCCATTTAAACAAACAAGTAGTTATTAAGTTGCTTGAAATCACATTTAAAACGAACAAAATGAAGTAGAGAGAAAATGGGACACATTGGGAGAAAAATTAGCAAGAGTATACAATCATAAAACTAAAAGCACATAAGGTTTTCAAGTAGAAAGGCATAATTACTGAAGGTCCATAAAGGAAAATAAACAACTTAAAAAGAGAGTGTGTTTTAATAAAGTTGTGGCATGACATGAAATACAGCTTTATGTCTTTCTTGGATGGATCAACCATAGAAAGGAAAGGGAGTATTTCTGAGTCTGGGAAGAAGGATAAGAACAATCTAATGCGTGATATAGCTCAAGTAGGATATTGTCTGACCATTATAGCAGGATGGCAAACTCTTGAGCAGTACAGTCTTCAATGCATATGGGCTTTTAAAGCTTGTTTCATTGTTATAGAAGAATATTAATGAAAGCGAAGATGCACTGTACCTTTTGAAAAATGGTTAATCCCTCACCTATTCATTTATCATCTTTCTATACCCAATACCGGTGATAAAATTCATAAATAATTTTTCAGTTTTCTATCCTGTGAACAGAAACACTGCATACAACCCACGGTTTTCCTAGCTAGACAAATATGAGTGGTCAGTTAACTTTTGTCCCTTCCAAAACTCCATATACTGTAGCCTTACTGTGATGGAGCTTAATCTTGGGGTACTTTCCATTCCACCATCTTTGATTTCTACTTGCCTTCCAATAACTCCCCAACTCCTTCAGGAGATACTGCAAACAAGTGACTGAGGTTTCAAATTACTAAATTAAAAATAATCAAGCTGTAGGGAAGCTACTAACAGATGGATCACTATACTAGAGTCCTTTTTAACCATCTCAAGTTACAGTCAATGTTTATGGGTAGCAAGAATTTGTGTAGTAAATTCTTAGGAGTCCACAAAGGTTGGCAGTGTCTTTATCAAGTAATCAAATTGATAGAGATGCCATCATAGAAGTTCTTGTTTTTGCATACATTTGATATGTCAGAGATACCATTTGCTTTATTTTACATACTTGACCCTGCCTTTCTGAAATCAAAAACCCTAAAATGGCATACAATTAGTAACACCAAAGAGCTCATGAGTCAAAATGTAAATGGTGCTCAAGAATTATTCATAAAATAATTGTTGAAAGAACTTGATACTCAGAGCAAGTTGACAGAAATATTCACACTATTCAAGTATTTTATTTTTGTAAAGAGAATATAATAATTGTGTATAATTAATATCCTGCTATACTAATTCAGAAGTTCCCATGTCAATGGAGATTCTGTATTGCTAATAAGTTTTGCTCATCTTCATAAGTAGAGCAAACCAGAGAGAAGAGCATACACAAAATCATGGTTGTGTGAAGGAGCATGGGATATCTGAAGAAGAGAGAGAAATTTAATGAGTTGTATGGTACATGGTATTTGAGGAAAGACTTGTGGGAAGTGATGATAGAAAGTTACACTGAAGGAGGACCAGAAACTCTTTCCATTTTAAGGAATTTGAACTTTATTTTGCTGTCAGTGAAAAGACATAGAATATTGTCAAGGAAGTGATAATAACAAATCTGTATTTTCAAGGATCAGAACAGTGTTAGAGGAAGACTGGTCTGTTGACTACAAGCAAGACTAATGTTAAAGTAATGTCCTTTTCAGGGGTGCCTGGGTGGCTCAGTGGTTTAAGCTTCTGCCTTTGACTCAGGTCATGATCTCAGATTGAGCCCCACATCAGGCTCTTTGCTCAACAGGGAGCCTGCTTCTCTCTCTCTCTGCCTGCCTCTCTGCCTATGTGTGATCTCTGTCTGTCAAATAAATAAATAAAATCTCAAAAAAAGTACTGTACTTCCTTCTATAATGCCTGTACCAATTTAAATTTCCAGCAACTATATATAAGAATCTGAATAGACATTTTTCCAAAGAAGACATACAAATGGCCAACAGATACATGAAAAGATGTTCAGCGTCACTAATTATCAGGGAAATGCAAATAAAAATCACAGTGAAATATCACCACACACCTTTTAAAATGGCTATAATCAAAAGAACAAGAAATAACAAATGTTGGTGAGGATGTGGAGAAAAGTAAACTCTTGTCCCTCTCTGATTCACTGTGTAGTGTGGGGCAAGTCACCTATCGTTTGTCAGCCCTGTTTATTTGTAAAAGAGGGATAATAACCATTTTACTTACTTCTCTGAGTGATTGGGAAAATTGAATTTAAAAATTTGACTGTAGGTTTTCAAAACATCAAGATACATTTTTATATTTGTTTTATCCTTCACTAAATTATAAGCAACGTGAAGACAGAAACTACATCTTATTTTCTGATCCTAGTTTTCATTTACTAGGTACCAACTGCATGCTCTGTTCTAGCTACTTGGAATAAAAAGGTTAATGAAATATAATCCCTATGCTGAAGGAGCATATACTTTATTTTATGGAGGGAGAGAGGAGAGGAGGGGATTAGATTAAGTGGGAGCAATAAGCAAGTACTTAACTGTGATGCTACAGAGTTATGTAATAGAGGCATAGTAATGATACAGAAAATGCCACGGCAACGGTGATGGGGAAGTTACTGATCCCAACTTGGGATATTCAGTTTCCAAAAAATGGCTATTCCTAAAGTATGGGTAGGATTTTTTTTTTTCGGTCAGATTTGGAGAGAGTGGGCATTGTAAGGAGAAAGAAGAAGCAGAGAAAGTACAGATTTATGGAAGTACCTTATGTGTTCCAGAGAGACTGTGTAATTTGGTGTGGTTGAGGCGTAGTGTAAATGCATGGGGGAACTGGCTACAGATCCTATAGAAGTTGGAAAAATGTATTCTAAGAAGAGAGATTGGGATGAAGAGGAGACTAGAGGCTGGAGAGGTATCTAGGAGATTGCCATAATGCCCTGAGGAAGAGATTTTGAAGACTTGGCAGTGGCAATGGGAATGGAGTAAGGATTTGTTTGACAACCATCCCAGAACTAACATCGACAGGATTTGGTGACTGAATGAAAAACTGGAGAGCCTTTTTAGGTAAAGAAAATAAGCCATTTTAGGTCTTGTGACTCAAAAGTGTGCACAGTGCCTTATACATAGAAGGGGGTCATTAAATTGTTGTCTGATGGGATTGATTAAAGCTCCTGACTAGAAGATATTAATATCATCATAGAGATAGGCTTTATTTTCTTATTTCCATAGCTGCCATTCCAGTAACATTAAAGAGTTATTAGATTCACTATTAAATGATTTTTAATGTCTCGAAGGGCAAGAAAACAATTCTGTTTTTCAGGTAAAACCATAAAGAATTTATACATTGGCTTCTTGTTACTGAGAACAGGAAATAGGTAGAGATATTCAGAAATTTGCTATTTATTATCATATGAACAGAACTGGATTGATGTTTATCTTTTCAGTATGCCTGATGAAAGGATTTGCTAGACAGATTTATAGTATTCTTAATTAAAATATTACATTTGGAAAAGCTTTTAATTACCCTAGGTAGTCCTCAAAAAAGCCCTCTGAAGTTGACAGAAAATATATTATTACACTCAGATTTGTAGCTGAGGACACTGATACTTGAGGAAGAAAAATTTTCACTTCTCTAAGGATGACAGCTAGTTTATTTTAGTGTCAGGAATTCCCTTCATTTCTGATTTCAATTTCTCAGCAAGACCCAGGAATATGTATTTTTATTGAGTTCCTTGGGTTATTCTTCAGCAGATAGTAAGTACTTAAGAGTCATACATTTGTTTTACTAATCAAACTGGAGTTGTGAAATGAGAATGGACTGGGGAGGGGGATTGTCTAAAAGAGAAGTGGTTGTCTAAGGGGCTGTAATGGGATTGTGAAGGAGGGTGGTGTAGAGCCCAGGGAAACTAGGGAAAGAGTCCCATTTCTAAGCTCTTAATCTAATTCCTGGCTTCAGAAATGAGGAGCAGTGGTTCTTGTGATGGTTGTTGTTTCTGCTCTTTCTGTTAGTATTTAATGTTATTATTATTATTAGCAGCTTATTTAAGCCAATGTGGAACATATTCAAGTTACTTCTTGAAAGTGTCTGCCCTGTCTTGCCGAGACCTAACAGTGAAGATGTGTTCATGGCTCCTTTGGCTGAAAGAATGCATTTCTGGCATTAAAATTTAAGTTCCAGGAAGGTAGGACTTTTGTTTGCTTTGTTCATTGTTCTCTCCCCAGAACCTATAACTGTGTATGCCACAGACTAGATATGCCAAAAACCTTCATTGAATCAGTTTTCTTGTGGAAAAACATGTTGTAATTTTAAACCTCTGTTGTTGTTAAGCAATGATACTCTTCCTGTGATTGAAGTCTCAAGAGGTTACAATCTATGACATAAAAGCAATAGTGTTTGGTTGTGTTGCTGCTCTTCATAGGACTGCTCCAAATACTCCCCAGGACTGGGCCACACAGTGTCTAAAGACATGATCTCAGTAGTAGTTGGGTCTATTAGAAAAACAACTATTACTTCAGGTACATGATACATTAAATAGGCCTTTGTGTGCTGGCCTAGGGCCATTAAATTTTTTTTAAAGTTTTTATTTATTTATTTGACAGAGAGAGATCACAAGTAGGCAGAGAGGCAGGCAGAGAGAGAGAGAAAGGGAAGCAAGCAGAGCAGAGAGCCCGATGCGGGACTCGATCCCAGGACCTTGAGATCATGACCTGAGCTGAAGGCAGCGGCTTAACCCACTGAGCCACTAAGCCGCCCATGGACATTAAATTTTTTGAATGAGTTCAGGAAAACTTAAAATTTAGGAAAGTGGGAAATTGAAGTCCAGGGTATTATTGTGACCTAATCTAAAAAAGTGTTCACACCTTGGCAATGGTTAATTTACACTAAAATTTCAAAGCAGCAAAAATCAGTGCAGGAAAACTTTTTGGATTGGATTTAAAGCAATACATAAGAGTACAGTTAGAACAATTTGCTGCCTAGCACAAGACCTTATATAATAAATATAGTATATATACATATACATATATATATATATATATACACACACACAATAAAATAAAAGGTAACAAGAATGAGGAATCATTTGTAAATTCTAAGGCAAATTTCACATGCCTTATTTCACTGGATTCTTGAAATCCAGTGCCTATTTTATAGGCAAGGAAACCAAAACTCAACAGAAAATAAATGACTTATCCAGGGGTCTCTAGCTGGTAAGTGTTGTGTTCCACTTCTATAGAGTACATTTCTATGTCTGTATGCAAAAAATGAGTCTTGGAGGTTTTATTTTTTTTAAAGATTTTATTTATTTATTTGAGAGAGAGAGAGAGAGAAAGAGAGCGAGCGTGTACTAGGAGGGAGAGGGAGAGGAAGACTCCCTGCTGAGCAGGGAGCCTATACGGGATTCAATTCCAGGACCCTGGAATCATGTCCTGAGGCAAAGGCAGATGCTTAACTGCTTTATTGACTGAGCCTCCCATATGCCCAGTTTTGAAGGTTTTAAAGAACTGTCTCCTCCCCTACCCTCCCTACCCTGCAAATGAGAGGAAGTTTCATTTTGAAATGTCTAGGAAACCTAAATAAGTTTCTAAGTGGTAGTACTTACAATCTTTAGCCTGTAAAATCCTAATTTGTATCATGTTTTTGTATATCTAAATGGAAAATACAAAAATCAGACTTTTAAAATTTTTTGATTGTAGAATGTTTTTCTTTTCATAGAGCCTTTCCTAAAATTGATGTTTCTCAGAGTTTCCTTTGGGAAATGCTATTTCAGGGCTTTGCTCTCAGCCATCAAAGTCAAAAAGCATTGTAGTTCAAGGTGTAGCTTCTAGAGTTATTTGACTTTTACCATAGGAATCTTGAAGATAGAAGTTTTCAAGGTCCGGAAAAGAGTCCTTAATGCAAGGATTGTTTTCTTTCTTTTATTTTATTTATTTATTTATTTATTTTGCAAGGATTGTTTTTAAATAAAACCAAGAAACTGTGGGAGGTGTCTGGGGGTAGGAAGCATAACCCAAGTGCCCCTCAAATTGTACTATATAAACAACTACCTGTTCCATATTCTTGAAAGGAAGCCCTATGTAGCTGACCTTGATAAAGAAATGAGGCTTTTATTTGCGACGACGTGGATGGAACTAGAGAGTATCATGCTTAGTGAAATAAGTCAATCGGAGAAAGACAACTATCATATGATCTCCCTGATATGAGGATGTGGAGATGCAACATGGGGGTTTAGGGGGATAGGAGAAGAATAAATGAAACAAGATGGGATTGGGAGGGAGACAAACCATAAATGACTCTTAATCTTACAAAACAAACTGGGGGTTGCTGGGGGGAGGTGGGGTTGGGAGAGGGGGAGGGGGTTATGGCCATTGGGGAGGGTATGTGCTATCTGAGTGCTGTGAAGTGTGTAAACCTGGTGATTCACAGACCTGTACCCCTGGGGATAAAAATACATTATATGTTTATTAAAAAAAAAAAAAAGAAGAAAGGATGAATACCCAACTTTTGTAGCAACAAAAAAAAAAAAAAAAAAAAGAAATGAGGCTTTTGCATGAGGATATGACACATATTAGAGCAATTTCCCTCCTTATTAAAAAGGAAAGCAATTCATAAATGATTTATGCTTTTACTTACAATAAAAACAGAACTATATATTCTAGCCCTTGGATACTTTAAAACAATCATTTGAAAATGATTTGAAAGGTACCAGAGTGATAGTCTTAGGGGATAGAGAATAAGTTTTCTTTTTGTATTTTATTTCATTCAATTTAACAATGCAATTCAATAAATAGGTTTGTTGAGTGGATGAAAAATGCATGAATGAGGGGCGCCTGGGTGGCTCGGTGGTTTAGGCGGCTGCCTTCGGCTCAGGTCATGATTTCGGGGTCCTGGGATCTAGTCCCGCATCGGGCTCTCTGCTCGGCAGGGAGCCAGCTTCCCTCTTGCTCTCTCTGCCTGCCTCTCTGCCTACTTGTGATCTCTCTCTGTCGAATAAATAAATAAAATAAAAAAAATGCATGAATGAATAGATGCCAACTGTGTATAATGTTCCTTCTGAACAAGGAATTTTGAAATTTTGAAGATAACTAAGATGTAGTTCTTTATCCCTAAAAGTTTGTAATGGAGTTTATCAGCTTTTATCTGCTGCCTATTCCAAATCAATGGCTTTCATGCTTTACAAAGTGTTTTTACATCTATTCTGTCACTGAATCTTCATAAAACTGTTATGTAAAATTGATTTTCCCTAATTTTATAGGGAGGGAAAATGACTTGCCTGGGGTTCTACTGCTGATAAATGGTAGAAAAGCTAGTGTGGTCTGTCTTACATGTGTAGAAAGCCAAACCCTAATCAATCCCTTGCGAGGTTCTTGATGAACCACACCCATTTTATCATTCTGTTAAGTCAGTGTTACATATGAATTTTCACTCCTTGGTATATACGTTCAACTTGTTCTTAAGTTATTTTCACTGAGGCATGTTCCAAAAGGAAGAAAGTAGACTGACTTGTTTTTTAAATCCTCTCCTAGTTAGTGTTCTGTTGGCACATGCTGAAGAATGCACTTCACTGAGAATCTTTGGCACCAGATGATGGTTGTGTGGGTCTGTCTAGTCCCTGTACTGCCTGTCTACATGAACTGCATTTGTAAAATATAAAATGATTTGAACCCTTGTCTTCTGAATGATTAAAATATAAGTATATGCATTCCCTTTCCAGAAAGGCATCATGGAAGACACTGGAAACCAAACAAGAGAAGACACAGTTGAAGTTATGACCCCAGAATTTACAAACATGTAGCCATGGCAAAGTCATTTAGCCTTGCTAAATCTCTTTCCTCACTTAGAAAAAGATAGGGTTACTTCTCTTTGTCCATCTGTAGATTGGTATTTACAAAACTACTGGGCAGACCGTGTCTTTGGGGAGGACTTTGAACTTCTACCAGGAAAAACATTATAAAAGGTAGCTTTTATTATCATCACACAGCCATTATAACTGGTACAATTGTTTGTGTTAAGCATTTAAGATCAGGGTTCATGGATTACATTGTCAATTTTGTCATAAACTTCCTATTTGACTGTGAATATCCAACTTCACACTTTTGTTCCTGAATTTACCTTCTGTAAAATGTAGATGATAATATTTAACTATATCATACAGGATGTTATGAAACTTTACTTTCCTTTTTTTTTGAGATTCTCAAATATAAAGTCCCATAAGGATTATTAGCACTACTTTATTCTGATTGGCATCTTTGTGGACAGTCTCAGCATATCATGTAAAAATAAATTAGAGAGGTGAAGTCTTCTCTCTAGTATGTAGTTAAGGAATTCGGCATATATCTTTTTCCTATATTCCCTCCTCCTTAAACAGATATTTATTGAACACCAACTGTGTGCCAGGAATTGGGTTTAGTGCTGAAAATTCAAAAGTGGTATTTCCCTGTTCCTTCTTTCAGAAAGCTTAGAAGAATAGATCATAGGTTTCTTTAGCTGAGTCTGCCATTGCTTCAGGTATGGTGCAAGAAAGCAGGATGCTGACAGGGCCCAGCACAGAGCATGACAGTTGAAGCTATTAAAGATCACGTCTACTATTTCATAGGAGTGAGGCTCCAGGTACTGGTTCTTTGTTTGCATCATTCTTCCGTTATCTAGCTGTGTGACCTCGGGCACATCAGTTCCACTCCTTGGCATATCAGTTTTCTCATCTGTAATTTTTAAGACCTCATTTAGTCCAGGGTTTCTTTGGTTTCTGTCTTCTAGCTATAGGTAAGACAACGGTATATAAAGACAGGGAGTTTGTTTCTTTTGATTAACTTCTTTCGTCAATCAAGATTGGGAAAGAATGTCTAGGATGAAAGGTCCCCTACCAGCCTTTGAATGAATAACATCTTGCAAGGTGTGTGTAAAGGGATTTGATGAGTTTGGTGACCCAATCTATCCCACCATAAATACAAATAAACTCTCAAGCCAAGTTTATTGTTTTCTTGGACATTTCCCTAATTTGGAGGATCAGTCAAAATTGGACTTTGCTTTGAGGTTAATGCTATGTGCAGTGTTAAGTGAAGGCAGAAATTACACGTTTTATTTTTTGGAGGGCTTTATGTGATTAACTCTGTCTTTGTAGGAGGCAGATTTTTCTTACTCAGAATATCCTTATTGTTTGTACTCCTTGGAGTACTAAGAAAACTCATGCATAATTTCCATTTTAGTGCAGATAACACAAGCTTCCTAAAAGTTTTAACCTAGAATTTGTGGGGTTTTTTTTCCCCCTGCTTGACTTCAGTGGCAGAAGGCCTACGGAGGAGGGGCATGCCTCCTCTCACTTGTGTATCCTGGCCCAGCAACTCGATACTTTAGGTATTATTTTAAAATCCAATATATTTAGGCTTTGGCTTCTGAGAACGGTAGAATCAGTACACATAAATGATAGAGTGATAAACACAGAATTTTCATTAAGGAAAAGACTATATCATGTCCTTTTAAATCAATGTTCAGAAGGTAGTCTCAGCATTCACAACCTACTATGTGCTTTAGTTTTGTGCTCATGAAGAAAAGGAAGGAACAGAGAAGTTGATAGTTCTTCTTTCAAATATTATTGTTGTGTAACAAAATAAGTTTAATATATGCCAATGGGGAGCTCCACCAACATTGTGTCTAATGTGAGTCTCATTAATTTAATGCAAGTCTCTTTGAGTCCTGTGTAATTGCTGTCAAGAAAAGTAGTACAGCTGGGGCGCCTGGGTGGCTCAGTGGTTAAGCCTCTGCCTTCGGCTCGGGTCATGGTCTCAGGGTCCTGGATTGAGCCCCGCGTTGGGCTCTCTGCTTGGCGGGGAGCCTGCTTCCCCCCTCTCTCTGCCTGCCTCTCTGCCTACTTGTGATCTCTCTCTCTCCCTCTCTGTCAAATAAATAAAAATAAATTCTAAAAAAAATGTTAAAAAAAAAAAAAGAAAAGTAGTGCAGCTCAGTGAAGAGCAGTTTGTGCAGAGCCACCCAAAATTTGTCTGGCTGACTAGAGTAACACAACTGTTAAAATTTCTAGTTTTATTTTTCTTCACAGTACTGGTTCATTTGTGAAGATAAAAAGGGGGGGGGGCTCTCTAAATTTCCCATTTTATTCAAAAGCATGATTCCTATCTAGATTTCCTTGAATTGCTTGTTATGTTATGTTCATAAAAGTTATTTGGTATTAAAATGCCTGAATTTTTTGGAGGTCGGATGTGTATCATTTTTCTCAGTGTAATTATATCCTTTTAAGAATAATAATTTAGGGGCACCTGGGTGGCTCAGTGGGTTAAACCTCTGCCTTCAGCTCGGGTCACGATCTCAGGGTCCTGGGATCAAGCCCCACATCGGGCTCTCTGCTCAGCGGGAGCCTCTTTCCCTTCCTCTCTCTCTACCTGTCTCTCTGCCTATTTGTGCTCTCTCTGTCTCTCTCTGTTAAATAAAAAAAAAAGAATAATAATTTAAACACCTCCTTCTTTTAACCTTGTGATAGTTTAATCTTTTTAAAAAATCTCAAAAAGCAAAAGAATGAATTAATAGTATCTCTATTGTTGTTAGTCTATGGACTTGGACTCTGCAAACTTCTGTTTAAGATTCCTTTGATAGAGAATTAATTTAAAAGAAAAAAAAAGACAAGAAACACTGACATCAGCTCAAAAGTTTTTTGCTGACTTTTAGTTAACAAAGCTCTAAATGGTTGCTAGTCTTCCACCTGCAATCAAGTATAATAAACATTCACAGCAAAAGTCAAATTCTAGGGGAAAAAAAGTTGGAAGCACACACTTACACCATAAAACCTTGTTTATTGCAACCATCAGTCTTCCAAGATATGCCCCACAATGGGATTTGGTAAAGCCATTACAAGGTGCCGTATGAGTTCCATTTGCCTACAGTAAATAGAATGTCAGAAGTGTCAGGGGGAAATAAATATCAGGCTGGTTAAAAGGGAGCAGAGATGGCTCAAAGCATCATTGAGGGGATTGATTTATCTGGCATGCTGTAATGACTGCAGATGTGGATCTGTTATTCTAGATGAGCAATGAATTTGATGAGCTGATAACACAGGGCCGGAGAGGCCTGGTTTTAATTACTGATGAGGAATTTATTTGTGAAGCACTGTGATTTACTGAGGGTTTGTTCTGTTATTGACAGGTGACCTTGGGGCTTTTCTTTTCTGATGAATCCCAAAAAAGGAACTTTTGAAAGAAATGATCAAACAAAAAGTATTTTATCTGTACTTAGCAGACAATGAAGTCATTTGAGTTACATTGTTGGGGTAGAAGCCTCATTCTTTCTTTGTACAAAAAGTTTGCTGTTCTGGTTATTTGCTCCTTATAAATTACTGCTGATTTTGACTCAAGCATATTTTTATATATTTTTTCCTTTTAAGTAAATCTTGACTCTGAGACTAGGTGTTGGCATTTATTAGCATGCTTCTGTCAATGAGTATATACTATTGAGGCAGATTTCTTTGGAATACTGGGATGCCTAGCATAGCTGCTTCATTAAATGATAGCTAATTTGTGTCATATGAGTTGGGAATCAGAGGGGAGTTTATGGCTCTGACATAGTTCTGATGGGAACCAGCAGTTTATTGTTTTTATGAATGATACAGAAAATTAACATTAAAGAGAATGTTGGCAAGGATGTGGAAAAAGGGGAACCCTCTTACATTGCTGGTGGGAATACAAGCTGGTACAGCCACTCTGGAGTTTCCTCAAGACATTAAAAATGGAGCTACCTTATGACTCAGTAATTGCAGTACTAGGTATTTACCCCAAAGATACAAATGTAGTGATCCAAAGGGGCACCTGCACCCCAATGTTCATAGCAGCAATGTCCACAATATCCAAACTGTGGAAGGACCCAAGATGTCCATCAAAAGAGGAATAGATAAAGATGTAGTTCATATATACAAGGGAATATTACTCAGCCATCAGAAAGGATGAATACTTACCATTCACATCAACATGGTTAGAACTGGAGGGTATTGTGCTGAGTGATATAAGTCAATCAGAGAAAGACAATTATCATGTGGTTTCACTCATATGTGGAAAATAAGAAACAGGGCACATGATCAAAGGGGAAAGGAGGGAAAACTGAATGAGAAGTCATCAGAGAGGGACATAAACCACAAGAGACAACATCTTAACTATAGAAAACAAAGAGGGTTGCTGCATAGGAGGTGAGAAGGGGGATGAGTTAACTGGGTGATGGGCATTGATGTAATGAGCCCTGGGTATTAAATGCAACTGATAAATTATTGAACACTACATATGAAACTAATGATGTACTATAATTGGCTAATTGAATTTAATGTAATGTAATGTAAAAATGTAAAAAACACTTCATAAACTCTACAATTAAATGTACATTAATTGTTTAATCTTTTACATTTCTAATATGGCTACCTTCTCCCATTGAGTACTGAATAAATTGTGTTATTCAATTAAAATTATTTTATTTATAGTGGATTTTATTAACTAATGTCCTGAGTATTTTAGATGCGGGAATTTTTATTGTTTAAGGCAAATGTGATAATTTTAGAATGAATTTATGACTTAAACAGCACCCTAAATTGTGTTATTATAATGTATAACTAATGTTTGTATTCCTAAAACTATGATAGTTTTTGATTTATCAAACCAGGTTGACTTGAATTTTTTAAATTTAAACATGTTCTTAAATTTTAATTCAATTAATTAACATATAATATATCATATTATATGTTGCAATATATTAAATAGTTGCAAGGTTGCAAGGTACAGGTCTGTGATTCCTCAGTCTTATATAATACCCAGTGCTCATAACATCACATGCCCTCCTTAATGTCCATCACCCAGTTAACCCATTCCTCCACCCCCCTGCCCTCTAGCAACCCTCAGTTTGTTTCCCTATGATTTAGAGTCTCTTATGGTTTTTCTCCCTCTCTGGCTTTATCTTGTTGTATTTTTTCCTGTTTTCCCCTATGATCCTCTGTTTTCTTTCTTAAATTCCACATATGAGTGAGATCATATGATAATTGTCTTTCTCTAATTGACTTATTTCACTAGCATAGTACCTTCTACTTCCATCCACATCATAGCAAATGGCAAGATTTCATTTTTTTGATGGCTGAGTAATATTCCATTGTGTGTGTGTGTGTGTGTGTGTATCACATCTTCTTTATCCATTCATCTGTCAATGGATATCTGGGCTCTTTCCATATTGTGGCTATTGTGGACATTGCTGCTATGAGCATTGGGGTACAGGTGCCCCTTTGGATCACTACATTTGTATTTTGAGGGTAAATACCCAGTAGTGCAATTGCTATGTCATAGGATAGCTTCATTTTCAACATATTTTTGAGGACCCTCCATACTATTTTTCAGAGTGGCTGTAACACCTTGCCTTACCACCAAAAGTGTAAGAGGGTTCCACTTTGTTTGCATCCTCACCAACATCTGTCATTTTCTGACATGTTAATAGCCATTCTGACTGGTATGAGCTGCTATCTCATCGTGATTTTGATTTGTATTTCCCTGATGCCGAGTGATGTGAAGAATTGTTTCATGTGCTTGTGGGCCATTTTGATGTCTTCTCTAGAGAAATGTCTGTTCGTGTCTTCTGCCCATTTCTTAATTTGATTGTTCTTTGTATGTTGAGTTTGATAAGTTCTTCATAGATTTGGATACTAGCCCTTTATATGATATGTCATTTGCAAATATCTTCTTCCATTTTGTCAGTTGTCTTTTGGTTTTGTTTTCTTTGCTGTGAAAAAGCTTTTTATGTTGATGACGTCCCAGTAGTTCATTATTGTTTTTTTTTTTTCCTTTGCCTTCGGAGATATGTCTAGCAAGAAGTTGCTGTGGCTGAGGTCACAGAAGTTGCTGCCTGTTCTCCTCTAGGATTTTGATGGATTACTATCTCACATGTAGATCTTCCATCCATTTTAAGTTTATCATTCTGTATGGTGTAAGAATATGGTCGAGTTTCATTCTTCTGCTGCCCAATTTTCCCAACACCATTTGTTGAAGAGACTATCTTTTTACCACTGGATAGTCTTTCCTGCTTTGTTGAAGATTAGTTGACCACAGAGTTAAGGGTCCATTTCTGGAGTCCCTGTTCTGTTGCATCTATCTATGTGTCTGTTTATGTGCCTGTACATTACTGTCTTGATGGTTATAGCTTTATACTAGAGCTTGAAGCCTGGAATTGTGATGCCACTGTTTTTGGTTTTCTTTTTTAACATTCCTCTGGCTCTTTGGGGTCTTTTCTAATTTATACAAATTTTAGGATTATTTGTTCCAATTCTGTGAAGGAAGTTTATGGTATTTTGTTAGGGATTGCATTGAATGTATAGATTGCTCTAGGTAGCATAGACATTTTAACAATATTTGTTCTCCTATCCATGTGCATGGAACATTTTTCCATTTCTTTGTGTCTTCCTCAGTTTCTTTAATGAGTGTTGTATAGTTTTCTGAGTACAGATCCTTTGCCTCTTTGGTTAGGTTTATTCCTAGGTATCTTACGGTTTTTGGTGATATTGTAAATGGGATGGATTCCTTGATTTCTCTTTCTTCTGTTGCATTGCTAGTGTATGGAAATGCAACTGACTTTTGTGCATTGATTTTATATCCTGCCACTTTCCTGAATTCCCATATGAGTTCTAGCAACTTTAGGGTGGAGTCTTTTGGATTTTCCACATCAGTATCATATTTTCTGGAAAGAGTGAGAGTTTTACTTCTTTGCCAATTCAGATGCCTTTTATTTCTTTCATTTATTTTGTTGTCTGATTGCTGAAGCTCGGACTTCTAGTAGTATGCTGAACAGCTGTGATGATAGTCGACAGCCCTGCTGTATTCC
The DNA here is from genome assembly GCF_922984935.1 of Meles meles. Classification (NCBI taxonomy): domain Eukaryota; kingdom Metazoa; phylum Chordata; class Mammalia; order Carnivora; family Mustelidae; genus Meles; species Meles meles. The sequence goes on from NC_060087.1 coordinate 73,272,295, forward strand.
TGATCTTAGAGTCAGCAGACCTATACACAGAGACCTGGCAGGCCAGACAGAACTGGCATGATATATTCAGGATGCTAAATGAGAAAAATATGCAGCCAAGAGTACTTTATCCAGCTAGGATGTCATGCAAAATAGAAGGAGAGATCAAAATTTTCCAGGACAAACAGAAACTAAAAGAATTTGTGATCACCAAACCAGTCTAGAAGAAATATTAAGAGGGATCTTCTAAACAATGAGAGCCCAAAATAACATAGACCAGAAAGGAACAGAAAAAGTCATATTACAGGTAATACATTGGCTCTAAATTCATATGTTTCAGTAGTTACTCTGAGCGTGAGGGGCCTAAATGCCCCAATTAAAAGACACAGGGGGGGGCGCCTGGGTGGCTCAGCGGGTTAAAGCCTCTGCCTTCGGCTCAGGTCATGATCCCAGGGTCCTGGGATCGAGCCCCGCATCGGGCTCTCTGCTTGGCTGGGAGCCTGCTTCCTCCTCTCTCTCTCTCTGCCTGCCTTTCTGCCTACTTGTAATCTCTATCTGTCAAATAAATAAATTAAAAAAAAAAAAAAAGACACAGGGTACCAAATTAGATAAAAAGCAAGACCCATCAATATGCTGTCTGCAAGAGATTCATTTTAGACCCAAAGACACCTTTAGATTGAAAGTGAGGGGATGGAAAGCAATTTTTCATGCTAATAGACATCATACAAAAACTGGAGTAGCAATCTGTACATGAGAAAAATTAGATTTTAAACCAAATACTGTAGTAAGAGATGAGGAAGGACACTATATTCATAATTAAAGGGTCTATCCAACAACAAGATCTAAAAATTGTAAATATTTATGCCCCTAATTTGGGAGCAGCCAATTAACAACCAAATCAAAGATACACATTGATAATAATACAATAATAGTAGGGGACTTTAATACCCCTTTGTCACTGCAATGGACAGATCATCTAAGCAGAAGATCCACAAGAAAGAAAGGGCTTTGAGTGACACACTGGACCAGATGGACTTTAGAGATATATTCAGAAAATTCCATCCTAAAGTAACAGAGTACATGTTCTTCTAAAGTACACATGGAATATTCTCCAGAACAGATCACATACTAGGTCACACATCAGGGCTCAGCTGGTAACCAAAGACTGGGATCATTCCTTGTATATTTTCAGAGCACCATGCTTTCAACTAGAACTCAATCACAAGAGGAAATTTGGAAAGAACAAAAATACATGGAGGCTAAATAGCATCCTACTAAAGAATGAATGGGTCAACCAGGAAATTGAAGCAGAATAAAAAAAAAATCATGGAAACGAATGAAAATGAAAGCGCAACTGTTCAAAACCTTTGGGATGCAGTAAAGGGAGACCTAAGAGGTAAGTATATAGTTACACAAGCCTTTCTTAAGAATCAAGAATGATCTCAGATACACAAGCTAACCTTACACCTAAAGGAGCTGGAGAAAGGACAACAAATGAAGCCTAAACTCAGCAGGGGAAGAGAAATAATAAAGATTAGAGCAGAAATCAATGAAGTAAAAACCAAAAGAACAGTAAAACAGATCAACAAAAGTAGGAGCTAGTTCTTTGAAAGAATTAATAAGATTGATAAACCCCTGGCCAGACTTATCAAAAAGAAAAAAGAAGCACACAAATAAATAAAATCATGAAAGAGAAGTGATCAGAATACTGAAGAAATACAATTATAAGAACATATTATGAATAACTATATGCCAACAAATTAGGCAATCTGGAAGAAATGGATGCATTCCTGGGAAGTTAAAAACTACCAAAACTGAAACAGGAAGAAATAGAAAACCTGAACAGACCCATAACCAGCAAAAAAATTGAAGCAGTAATCAAAAATCTCCCAACAAACAAGAGTCCAGGGCCAGGGCTAGATGGCTTCCCAGGGGAATTCTACCAAATATTTAAAGAATTAATAACTATTCTTCTGAAGCTGTTTCAAAAAATAGAAATGGAAGGAAAACTTCCAAACTCCTTGTTTGAGGCCAAAATTACCTTGATCCTCAAACCAAGACCCCACCAAAAAGGAGAATTACAGACCAATATCCCTGATGAACACGGGTGCCAAAATTCTCACCAATATACTACTCAATAGGATCCAACAGTACATTAAAAGGATTATTCGGGGCGCCTGGGTGGCTCAGTGGGTTAAAGCCTCTGCCTTCGGCTCAGGTCATGATCCCAGGGTTCTGGGATTGAGCCCCGCATTGGGCTCTCTGCTCTGTGGACAGCCTGCTTCCTCCTCTCTCTCTCTGCCTGCCTCTCTGCCTACTTGTGATCTCTGTCTGTCAAATAAATAAATAAAATCTTAAAAAAAATTTAATTAAAAAAATAAATAAAAGGATTATTCACTACGACCATGTGGGATTTTTTCCTGGCTGCAAGGGTGGTTCAGTATCTGCAAATAAATCAATGTGATACAGTACATTAATAAAGGAAAGGGCAAGAACCATATGATCCTCTCAATAGATGCAGAAAAAGCATTTGACAAAGTGCAGCATCCTTTCTTGATTAAAATTCTTGAAAGTGTAGGGGTAGAGAGAATATACCTCAATATCATTACTTGAATTTTTCAAATTGGAAGTTAGTAGAGATTAACAGTTAAAGCAGGATTTACTATCCCTCCCCCATTTTGTTGTTTTGTATTTTTAGGGGGAAACATTGTTTTTCCTTTTGCTTTTTTCTATTGTGGTTTTAACATTATAAACTATATATAGACCTCTGTATTTTCCCATCTACTAGAAGATTCAATTCTCATTGTAATAATCTTAGGTAGGTTAAATTCCACTAAACAAATGTCAAGTGTATGCTTTCAGTAATGAATAAATGCTCTCAGGGTAGGAAGATCTGTGTTTTGTGAATCTTGAGCACATTGAAGCGTCAAATGGCTAAAATTACAATTTACTTGCCACAGATTTTACCAGGAGGTAATAGAGTTGTACCTACTTCAAAGTATGTGACTTAGTTCCATACAACAAAATTTATTTATACACCTTTACACACTCTCTTTGTATTCTTCACTGCAATCTCCTGATAGCATTTTGTTAATCTCCAAGGTCAATTTCTAAGGAAAGTAGAAGTAAGTGACCTAAACTACATTTGCTCTGGTGAGATTGAGGAATCAAAATTAAATACTTTATAAAAGTTGATTTAGAAAAGAAATAAACATAATTAAGATGCTACTGCTCAACAAAGGATAATGGTAGAGTACGTACTTGCCTATGAAGTTTGTCTACAATGTGATATTTAATCAGTACATCAGAATTTATGTATCAAAACTAGTTATTTAGATAAAGACCTTTCCAAATAACATTGCTTCCACTCATAACATTTTCAAATCACACTTTTTGACATTATAGTCTAATCATGTATTTCGTTTTTCTAAATATAATCTGTAATGACAGTCTTTATCCTTTAGAATGAATTATTTTTCATTATAGCATCATAAAATTTACATGTTAGTGGAAAACTGAAAAACTCAAGTAATCTTTTTCTAGTCTCATTTTCCTTTTACCTTTCAGCAGCTTTTGAAAAGCTTAAAAATCTTTCTTCCTTGCTTTCTGGGACAATATAATTTTCTGGTTTTCTTTTGTCTCTTTGATTATTCTTCATCATTTTCTGGTCCCACTGTACCTCCATACCTAATGAATAAAAAATTCTGTTGTTGGCTCTCTGTTTTTCTTTTTTCTTTTTTTTTAAATATTTTATTTATTTGACAGAAATCACAACTAGGCAGAGAGGCAGGCAGAGAGAGAGGAGGAAGCAGGCTCCCTGCGGAGCAGAGAGCCCGATGTAGGGCTCGATCCCAGGACCCTGAGATCATGACCTGAGCCGAAGGCAGAGGCTTTAACCCCCTGAGCCACCCAGGCGCCCGGCTTTCTGTTTTTCTACCTCAATATTCACTGCCCTGAAGAGATCATGACTTAAACTATTACCTGTTTAAAATGATCCTCAAATTCCAGAAACAAAAGTTTTCTTTTTTCCTGTTTAAAAACTTGGCTGCCTTTAGTCCTGTTCTCATATCCCCCAACACCGTTTAGAATTTTCTTCTCTAAATCTGCTTCCATAACTGTCTATATTAATACTAGTTTTAGATATAATTTTTATATGTGTTTTTTATAACTGTGTATAACAGCTCTATGATTCCATTTTATAAACTTATGATTCTCATTCACCCTTTGCTGTGTTTTGACACCTTTCCTCCCATTTCCCCCCCTTCCTTACTTTCTATTTCCAGCCAATCCTAACACCCAGTAACTACAATGTCAAAATAGCCTCCTGGCTTTTTGATTCCCTTATTATTCTCATGTACCCTTCCTGTTCCTTCTAGGATAATCATTTCAAAAAATTGTTTGGCAAGCTATTATTTTCCTTAAGAGTCTTTAGTGACTCTTTTAGTGATTTTTAAATTGTCTCATATTATTTGTAGCCCATATAATATATATGGCTTAAAATGTCATTTCATTTTTAAAAAATATGCTTAAAGGTAAATACTTCCCCAGTCCCACAAAACCTCAGTCTACATTCCTGGGTTTAATTACTAGAAACGTGATAGAAAGATATTTAAAGAAATACATACAGGGTTGATCTGCTCTCATATCTTCTTTGTTATCCTGATAGAACTTGGGAAAATAGTTTGAATGTCCATCAAATACACATTAATAGAAATAAGATGTCTGTTCCACTTTCATAAGTTTTCCTTTAACACATGATTTTAGTAGTAACTGGCACCGTGACAAACTTCTTAATGCTAGTTTTCTAGTGAAATATCTGTACAAACTCAGAATGTGAGTTAATGTATTTAGAATGTAAGGCCTGGGTTTATGCATCATTTTCAAGGGGGATCACTTCATATGAAATGGATTCCCTTGGTAGCAATTGCTGAGAGAAGATTTATGGTCTCTAGGGAATCTTCCACAGAATTTTATATGTGTGTGTGTGTGTGTAAAATGCTGTTTAGTGTAAAAGGGCTTGTAAACAAACTACCCTTGAATAAAAATATTTGGTAAGTTAAAACATGAATAGTGGAAATAATTATCTTTAACACATTAAATTTTATATTATGAAATTTGTGGACAAAGATCAGACATAGAATGCCATTACATTAAAATAAAAATTAAATGAGAATATAAAACTGTAGTGCATTTTAGTTCTTATTTCTTGAGGGCAACAATTTATGATCTTTGCCATTCAATAGTTGGTATATTTTTAACATAAATATTTATTAACATAAATAGCAAACTAGAGCAATACTTTGATCCATAAAGTCAGGTATATTTGTCTACTGAGGCTGCTATAGCAAAATGCCACAGACTGGGTGGCATAAAGAACAATAATTAATTTTCTCACACTTCTGGAGGCTGAATATCCAAGATCAAAGTGTCAGCAAGTCTGGATTCTCTTTAGGCCTCTCTTCTTGGCTTTCAGAAGTCTAGTTTCTCCCTAATGTTCTCTAATGACCTTTCCTTTGTGTATTTGCTCTGCTGAAGATGGAGAGCTCTGGTGTGTCTTCCTCCCTTTATATTGACACCAGTTGTATTAGATTAGAATCCCACTTTTATGACCTCATTTAACCTTAATTACCTCTTTAAAGACCCTATCACCAAATACAGACACATTGGGGCTTCGGGCTTTAACATATGACTTTTTTTTTTTTTAATATTTTATTTATTTATTTGACAGAGAGAGAGATCACAAGCAGGCAGAGAGGCAGGCAGAGAGGGAGAAACAGGCTCCCCACTGAGCAGAGAGCCCGATGCGGGGCTCGATCCCAGGACCCTGAGATCATGACCCGAGCCGAAGGCAGAGGCTTAAACCGCTGAGCCACCCAGGCGCCCCAACATATGACTTTTAAGGGGCAAAATTCAGCCCATAATATCAGGTAGACTATGCCATATAAGAAATAATTTGCTGTACATGAAAATAATACATTAAATTGTATTAAAATATAAGAAGAGAAATATCTCAATCCTCTCAAATATTAACAGGATGGGTGGGTCTCTAGAAATTATTTCTTCAAATTGTGAAAGGTTAGTGTAATGGGTTAGTTCTAGAAGATGAACTGTGATTCCTAAGAGCAAGGATCTGCACATCTATTCAGAATACTATTCTGTAAATAAAAGATGGGTTAGATCTACCTTAACAACAAACACATAAACAAATGACCTAATAGCCAAGAATAAATATGAGAAGGGGATCAAGGCAAGTATCAGTAAGTAGCGAGTAGATTCCTTTGGGAATTGGATACAAGGCAAACATATTGGGACTAGATATTGAAGAGAGTTATGGGACATAGGCTCAGTCATTGGGTGAGAGGTTTAGGCCATCAAGGATAACAGAAAGACACTAGGATTGATACTAGGAGTGAGAAGGTGGCAATAGAATGGTAGTTGAAGAGTCTCAAAAGGCAGACTTAATTTCACAATTTTAACCAAGGATGCTAAAAGGGGAATGAATGCAGCACTAGAAAATGGGACACAAAGCAAGCTACTTAACCAAAAGAGTTGGATCAAGGAAAATGGCCACTAACCAGGAGAGCATTGGAAGGAAAAGTCTGAGAACATAACATTAAAGAAGGAAGGGAAATTACAACAGCTCTGTATGAAGGGAGGTCAATTTATAAGAGCCAAAGTTGAAAATGACAAACAGCAGAAAATGCTTCAGAATGTATAATAAAAAAGTGATATGTGTGGGAGCAGGGAGAAAAGTTTAATGTCTAGGGACGCCTGAGTGGCTCAGTTGGTTAAGTGGCTGCCTTCGGCTCAGGTCATGATCCCAGCGTCCTGGGATCAAGTCCCATATCCGGCTCCTTGCTCGGCAGGGAGCCTGCTTTTCCCTCTGCCTCTGCCTACCTTTCTGCCTACTTGTGATCTCTCTCTCTCTGTCTCTCTCTCTCTGACAAATAAATAAATAAAATCTTTAAAAAAAAAGTTTAATGTCTAGGAAAGAGGGTACAAAATTTGTGTTACGCTGCAATGTGAACTTGCTAAAGAACCACACCACCGAATACCTACAGCTCTATTCAAAGGGGGTGGGGGTGGGGAGACTTTCCTCCCCACTGAAAAGGCAGTTTAAGACCAGAAAACCAGGTAGGCAACTATATACAGTTTACGCAGCTTTATTTAGGGTAACTTACTGATGGAGGATTGGGAAGGCAGCTATTCTCTGCCAAGTTCAGACCTTAGTCCACAGATTTTATAGATTGAGAGAAGGTGCAGAAAGGCAATGTAGTGAGATCAAAGGATTTACATGCACCTCAAAGGGTTTGCTTGCAACCCAACAGCTAATCTTTCATTAGATCTCATGGAGTCACCTGTGTGTCAGGAAGGGTAGAGACTATGTTACCTTTAACAAATTTATGGAGGGCCACATGCCTTGGTGGGCATTTCTAAAGTATGTATATTAATCTCCTCAGGACCCGGAATACATAGCCTCAAGAGAGGCCATGAACAAGATGGAGAGTTAAAGATGAAGTTAGTATTGTCAGCGTTCCTACAAGCTCCTGCTTACTAAGTGGAGGCTATTTCAAAAGAAAGTGCCTTGTTAAATGGTCATAATGTAACTCATGGATGAACTAGTAATTTATTGCTTTGTAAACCATAAGACTTCAATAATACCTCCCTGATAATCACAGGTCTTTCATGATAACCATTTATCCTATACATAATAAGGGATTGAAGTATAATCACCTTGTTGAACTTCATACTTTTTCATGTATAATGTACTGTCCTAGAACACGGTTTCCTTTCACATCTCAAAAAATGTTTGTTTTTTACCTCTGGAGTGGTTTCTGTTGGTGCCTTTTAAAATTTTAGCCTGATACCCTTTTGTTAAATTTCCTACATTAGCATGATGTTCCAGCAATGAATTCCTTTCCTGGAGCTCAAGTATACTCTGAATATGATGCCTATGATTAATCTTACATAATTATGTATATTGTGTAAGTAAGTATATGTTATTTTAATATGTATATATAGTAAAGAACATATTTTTTCCCTTTCAATCATTTATTTAATGCTAGATGAGACAAAAACCTTTTCTTATACCACAAAATAGAATTGGGAGGTCTTATAATGACAAGTTTATTATCAGCTCATAGATCATCCTGACAAATTCTGTTTTCAAGGGAAGGTCCGACAGAAAAGGATATCACAGTTTGTCTCTCAAAAGGAAAGAGAGACCTGTGCTTTAAGGAGAAATAGCCTTTTGCTGTTCATTTGACTGTTGGGGTTGTAGTTATTTATCTTTCATTGTGCATGCATTGTAAAGCCTTGAATGCTGGACTGATGTTCCCATTTTCAGATGCTTGACCATCTGTTGAGAAATAGGGCCTTGGTGTATTGCTGTGTAGCTTGTATGTTTTAATGACATGGTAGGGTGTGTCTTCACTTATCAAAGTGTGTTCTCTTTGAAATTCTAGTTTCATAGCTTTTTCGGTCAGTCTTGCCTGCATGTTTGGAGTAGTGTTTCTTTTGTTTTGGCACTATTGATCTGGTTTTTGCCCTTTCCCATAGGAAAGAAAGCTGTCATTTAGAAATAATGTGGATTTCTGTATTTATTCTGTTTTTTTTTATCCTTTTAGGAAGTGAAAATGGGCTGAGGTATGCCCATTTATCTAAGGATGAGTTAATTAACTCAAAGAAGTTATTTAAGAACATGTGCATTTTTGGGTGAAGTTTTGGTCATTTAAAAAAAAACTTGGGGCACCTGGGTGGCTCAGTGGGTTAAACTCTCTGCCTTTGGCTCAGTTCATGATCCCAGGGTCCTGGGATTGAGCCCCGCTTTGGGCTCTCTGCTCAGTGGGGAGACTGTTTCCTCCTCTCTCTCTGCCGGCCTCCCTGCCTACTTGTGATCTCTGTCTGTCAAATAAATAAATAAAATCTTTAAAAAACAAAACAAAACAAAACAAGTCTTGAGAATTATCGTGAGAACTTACTTGATTCTTGTCCTGTATTTGCTGGTGTGCTCACTGTATCTTGCCTGAAAAATATACTCCATATGTATCTGGTGGTTAACACTGATGTATGTGTATTTTGTACCTTATTAATCACAAACTAGCACCTTCCACATTGAATTGTACAAATACCAGTAGATGTTACAAATTACCTAGAAATTCCAGGATAAGATTAATAACCATCCTTATTTTTCTATTTAAAATGATAGTTAACTTAAAAAATGAGGTGGCTCATGAAAAGTTTTGTTAGGACTTTTCTTTTTGCATTATTTGGGTGACAAAATTTGCAAATATAATTAATAAAGCATTTAAGAGTCTAATTTCCTCATATGTTGCAAACAACTGGATTTTTTCCCAACATGTTCAGCATTCTGTTAATCATCCCTCTAAAATAATGATTTAATGTACAACCATTTTATAGAGTTCAATAACAGGAAAATGCATGGTCTTCAAGAAAGTCTAAAGAGTTCTCTTGTTACTGGCATTACAGATAATGAATGTGTTTACTCCACAAAGCTGTTTGTTGTTTCTAATGCAATCCCCAGCTCCATTTTCACCCCTATATTTGGAGAATCAGTTTGTGCATATGGCAATAGCCTTCAGTGAGGTTCTAAATGATTGGTGAGAACTGGCAGTCCTGAGAGGGCATGGAGATATTTGTAAACAAAAGCAGCAATAACTTGCTGTTCACTTTTTAGTTCACTTCCTAGCCTTAATATTTCTCCAATAAAATTATGAATTTTGCATGCAATCCATGAACACTCTAAAATGAGAGCCAGTTTGTATTTCCAAATATGCTGATCACCTGCTTCTAGAAGTATAAATATATCATTCTGGATTTAAAATCCAATAAATAATTTTTAAAGATTTTATTTATTTATTCTTGAGAGGGAGCAAGCGCACACAAGCAGGGGGAGTGGCAGGCAGAGGGAGAAGCAGGCTCCCCACTGAGCAAGAAGTCCAATGCTATTGTTCTTTAAAGAAAATTCTTGAACTAGCTTATTTTCATGACTCTAGTAATTAGCGGCTTGGGGTGTTTTTATTTCAGATTTAAACAGGAGTTACCTAGTTTTAGAATTTACCAAAGAGATTCCCCCTGTTGTTGTTTTTCATAAAGTGTGTGTGTGTGGGGGGGTGGTCTTAATTTATAAAATGTGACACAAAATTCAAAATTCTTAGTGGATATTATTCTGAGGTTTTTGAATCTGGATCTGGCTTTTGTCTGTCCTTTGCTTCACAAGTTTTCTCCTTTGAAAAAACAAGTCTGGAGCTCTAAAGTAACACATTTTGTGTCAAAACTTATGAAAAGGAAGGGGAGGGAGTGTTGGGACCCATCTTTTTTTTAAGGCTTTTATTTAAATTCCAATTGGTTAACATACAGTGTTGTATTAGTTTCAGGTGGGACCCATCTTGATAAAAACAATCAGCCTTTGTAAGGTTCATTCCAGGCTAATGGCTGGTGAAATTGTTCTGGGTAGTTAAAAGGAAATGAAATGAATTAAAGAACATGAAGGAGAGCAAACAGAATGGTTTATTGCTTCTCTTCGAAGGCACAATAGTTATACTCTCGTTTTGTTACTCATTATCTATGTGGCAGATATTTAAAGCCAGGGTTTTGAATACCATGATGGCTGAATGAGAGCTATAAATCCAGGCTAAAGGTGCAAAAATTCTGTGGCTAGCAGGTCCTAAAACAGGATACCAAAGACTCCAGTCCTCAAATTGTTTTAACTGATGAATATTCATAGTTGAAGAAAAGAGCAAGCACGATTTTCCCCCTCTGAGACATCATATTAGAAGTGAAAGAACTAATGCCTGATTTAAAAAATACATGTAATGAATACAGACATAAGAAGGCCAAGTACCACCAAAGTCAGAATTGCTATTCGTTTCAGAAGGGTTCAAAAGTTCCTGAGAACTCTATAAAAACCAAGGCAGTTTTGAATAGATAAGACAGTCAAGTGAGTTATAATTCAATTAAAAAATTCATCAGTTAGGTGACTTGGGTCTTGCAGTGAAGAAAAATTGTGCTTTTAAATGTCTGGAAGCTTGCAGCTTTCAATGCAAAAGTTTCATGAGTTGGTATAGTGCAGCTTAAAAAGTACTAGGTTTCATGGTGTAGCACAGCTGAAAAAATAAAGTGTCATAATAGGTTGGGGTCACATTTGTCTAAGAAAAACTAACAGGATTTCTTTTGTCGACACAGGATATGATCTGTATGATAAGGGAAAGTTATACTCTCTGATATGCCCTTCTTTTATGGAAGTGACTAGAGATTAAAGCCTCAGTATGGAGTTGCATTACTTTTATACATTTTTCATGTAAGGCGATTTTTGCAAGAGAAAAATGAAGGCCAAAAAAGGTCCAAATTTCTTTACAAAAATCACAAGTCTGTTTGGGATTCTCATTTTTCTTTCTTTTTTGGTATTCTTACAAATGGATGTGCAAAGAGTATTCCAAATAAATTATGAGTGTTCATACTATGTGTTTCTTATATGTGTGTATTCATCATAAATTCCATGAGAAATAATTTACATATTTTTATTTCAATTAATTGAATATGTATTTGTTAGGGTACAGAGTCGTGTTAGGGTACGGAGTCGACCACCCCTCAATGAGACAGAGAACACTCTCGATAATGCAAGTCACACAGCGAGGTTTATTTCCAGCTAGCTGGGGTCCAAGTATCTGCCCGGCGCAGCGAGTTTCAACAAGGACCCCGAGCACTCAAAGCCAAGGGTTTATATAGCATTTTAAAGGCACTTTTTCATAGCTATATACATATCTTGCACCCCACTTTGACAGTTTAACTTTGTTTAACTTTTTGCCACCCCGGCGTCACCCTGGCGGTTAAGTGAGATTTAGGTTTAGAAGATATTTAACTTTATTTACCTTTCGCTCCTCCTCAGCCTCCTTCAGTTTTATGGTGGGGAGGGTGACCTTAGGCCTCAAGGAACTGAGCCATTTGTCTCTGGAAATTGGGCTATTGAGAAGATGGCTTCTTTGTTGTAAATTACTAGGACATTTGTAAACCGAGGGAGACTCCTGTCTTGCAGGTTTGTGATCTCTGCAAGTTAACTATTTGTTTTTTATTAACATCTGGTCCCTGTGGCGCCACCACCTAACCATCCTGGTGGTATATGATTAAGTTGTTTTCCCAGGTTTTAGCTAGTTTCTCTTATCTCAAGTCACGTACCCAGTATTGGCCTGTTAGGGATGTTCAGTAAAATGGCCTCCCGGCCTTCAGGACGGCCATTCTTATGCTAACCCACTCTTACAGTGCAAGGTGCCAGCTTTTGCTTTGCCAAGATGGCTGTACTTATGTCAGGGCTAGACTCAGGTGGGTACAGCCTTGTTTTTCTTGGCCTCCACACCTGGAGTTGGTTTCCAGGACTTGTTTTTAAGTCCCCTGGGGGAAGGGGAGCAGGGACAGTTTAAGGGTTAAACAACAAAGTTATTGTTTAACCTCAATGGAAGCCTCTGGCTAAAATAGATATATAAAATAGGTCCTACATATTACAGTGTCAATGTGATTTTTATTTCAAATAACACTATTTTTAAATTTAAATTATTTATTTCAGTTGCAGTTAACATAGTGTTACATTAGCTCAGGTGTACAGTACTTCACTTCCATACATCACCTGGTGCTCATCACGACAAATGCACTCCCTAAACCCCATCACCTACCTCTCATCTAGTAATCATTAGATTGTTCTCTATAATTAAGAATCTGTTTCTTGCTTTGATGCTCTTATTTTTCTTTTCTTTGCTTTGTTTCTTAAATTCCACATACAAGTGAAATCATATGGTATTTGTCTTTCCCTGACTGATTTATTTGCTTAGGATTATACTTGGTAGCTCCATCCATGTCATTGGAAATGGCAAGATTTCATTGTTTCCTATGGCTGAATAACATTCTGAGTATATATATATATATATATATACACCACATCTTCTTTATCCATTCATGAATCAGTGAACACTTGGGCTGCTCTCATATCTTGGCTATTGTAAATAATGCTGTTATAAACATACAGGTGCATGTTATATCTTTGAATTAATGTTCTTCTATTCTTTGAGTAAATACCCAGTATTGCAATTGCTGGATCATATGGTAATTCTATTTTTAGTGGTTTTGAGGAACTTCTGTACTATTTCCCAGAGTGTCTGCAAGAGTTTGCATCCCCACCAACAGTACATTCATGACAGTTTCTTTATTTCCACGTCCTCACCAGTACCTTTTGTTTCTTATGTTGTTGATTTTGGCCATTCTGACAGGTGTGACGGGATATCTCACTGTAGTGTTTTTTTTTTCTTAATTTATTTTCAGTGTTCCAAATTTCATTGTTTATGTACCACACCCAGTGCTCCACGCAATACATACCCACCGCCAGGCTCACCCACCCACCCACCTCCTCCCCTCCAAAACCCTCAGTTTGTATCTCAGAGTCCACAGTCTCTCATGGTTTGTCTCCCCTCCCCATTTCACCCAAATTATTTCTCCTCCCCATCTCACCCAAATTACTTCTCCTCCCCATCTCCCAATGTCCTTCATGTTATTCCTTATGCTCCACAAGTAAGTGAAACCATATGATAATTGACTCTCTCTGCTTGACTTATTTCACTCAGCATAATTTCCTCCAGTCCTGTCCATGTTGATACAAAAGTTGGGTATTCATCCTTTCTGATGGAGGCACAATACTCCATTGTATCTACACCATATCTTCTTTATCCATTTGTCTGTTGAAGGGCGTCTTGGATCTTTCCACAGTTTGGTGATTGTGGCCATTGTGCTATGAACATTGGGGTACAGATGGCCCAGCACCATTTACTCAAGAGACTGTCTTTTTTCCACTGTATATTTTTTCATGCTTTGTCAAAGATTATTTGACCATAGGATTGAGGGTTCATATCTGGGCTCTCTGCTCTGCTCCACTGGTCTATGTGTCTGTTTTTGTGCCAGTACCAAGCTGTCTTGGTGATCACAGCTTTGTAGTAAAGCTTGAAATCAGGCAACGTGATGCCCCCAGTTTTGTTTTTCTTTTTCAACATTTCCTTAGCAATTTGGGGTCTCTTCTGGTTCCATACAAATTTTAAGATTGTTTGTTCCAGCTCTTTGAAAAATGCTGGTGGAATTTTGATTGGGATGCCATTGAAAGTATAGATTGCTCTAGGCAGTATAGACATTTTAACAATGTTTATTCTTCCGATCCATGAGCATGGAATGGTCTTCCATCTTTTGTGTCTCCTTCAATTTCTTTCATAAGTGTTCTGTAGTTCCTTGAGTACAGATCCTTTACCTCTTTGGTTAGGTTTATTCCCAGGTATCTTATTGTTATTGTTATCAATTCTCTAATTTCCCTGTCTGTATTTTCATTGTTACTGTATAAGAAAGCAGCTGATTTCAGGGTGTCTGGGTGGCTCAGTGGATTGGGCCTCTGCCTTCGGCTCAGGTCATGATCTCAGGGTCCTGGGATCGAGCCCGGCATCGGGCCCTCTGCTCAGCAGGGAGCCTGCTTCCCGCGCTCTCTCTCTCTGCCTGCCTCTCTGCCTACTTGTGATCTCTTTCTCTGTCAAATAAATAAATAAAATATTTTAAAAAAAGAAAGCAACTGATTTCTTCTATACATTGATTTTGTATCCTGCCACATTACTGAATTGCTATATGAGTTCTAGTAGTTTGGGGGTGGAGTCTTTTGGGTTTTCCATTTAAGTATCATGTCATCTGCGAAAAGAGAGAGTTTGACTTCTTCTTTGCCAATTTGAATAACTTTTATTTCTTTTTGTTGTCTGATTGCTGTTGCTAGGACTTCTAGTACTATTTTGAACAACAGTGGGAAGAGTGGGCATCCTTGTCCTGTGCCTGATCTCAAAGAGAAGGCTGTCAGTTTTTCCCCATTGAGAATGATATTCGATGTGGGTTTTTCATAGATAGATTTTATGAAGTTGAGGAATGTTCCCCCATCCCTATACGTTGAAGCATTTTAATCAGGAACAGATACTGTATCTTGTCAAATTCTTTTTCTGCATCAATTGAGAGGACCATGTGGTTCTTCTTTCTTCTCTTATTGATTTGGTCTGTCACATTGACTGATTTGCAAATATTGAGCCACCCTTGCATCCCATGGATAAATCCCACCTGGTCATGGTGGATAATCTTTTTAATGTACTGTTGGATCCTTTTAGCTAGGATCTTGTTGAGAATCTTGGCATCCATATTCATCAGGGATATTGGTCTGAAATTCTCCTTTTTGGTGGGGTCTTTGCCTGGTTTGTGGATCCGGGCAATGCCGCCTTCTTAGGAGGAGTCTGGAAGTTTTCCTTCTGTTTATATTTCTTTGAAACAGCTTCAGGTGAACAGATACTATTTCTTCTTTGAATGTTTGGTAGCTGGGCTCTTGTTTTTTAGGAGGTTTTTGATCAGTGCTTCAATTTTGTTACTAGATATTGGTCTATTCAGGTTGTCAATTTCTTCCTGGTTCAGTCTTGAAAGTTGATAGGTTTCCAGGAATGCATCCATTTCATCTAGGTTTCTTAACTTATTGGCATATAACTGTTCATAATAAGTTCTGATGATTGTTTTTATTTCCATGGTGTTAGTCATGATCTCTCCCCTTTCATTGATAATTTTCTTAGTTTGGGTCCTCTCTCTTTTCTTTTGGATTAGTTTGGCCAGTGGCTTATTGATCTTATTGATTCTTTCAAAGAACCAGCTTCCAGTTTCATTGATGTGTTCTACTGTATCTTTAGTTTCTATCTCATTGATCTCTGCTCTAATCTTGATTATTTCCCTTCTTGTGCATGGGGTTGGCTTGATTTGTTGTTGGTATTCCAGTTCTTTAAGGTGTAAAGAGAGCTGGTGTATTCTGGATTTTTCAGTTTTTTGTGTGAGGCTTGGATGGCTATGTATTTCCCCCTTAGGACCAACTTTGCTGTATCCCATAGGTTTTGGACTGATGTGTCTTCATTCTCATTGGTTTCCATGAATTGTTTATGTTCTTCTTTGATTTCCTGGGTGATCCAAACATTCTTGAACAGGGTGGTCTTTAGCTTCCAAGTGTTTGAATTCCTTCCAAGCTTTTTCTTGTGGTTGTGTTTCTGTTTCAAAGCATTGTGGTCTGAGAATATGCAGGGACTAATTTCAATCTTTTGGTATCAGTTGAGCCCTGATTTTTTAGCCAGTATGTGGTCTATTCTGGAGAACGTTCTATATGTGCTCAAGAAGAATGAGTATTCTGTTGTTTTAGGGTGGTATATTCTGTGTATATCTATGAGATCCACCTGGTCCAATGTGTCATTCAAGGCTCTTGTTTCTTTTTTGACTTTCTGCTTAAATTATGTGTCTATTGCTGAGAGTGGCATATCAAGATCCCCTACAATTAACGTATTCTCATCAATATGACTCTTAATTTCGATTAACAGTTGGCTTATGTAGTTGGCTTCTCCCATACTGGGGGCATAAATATTTATAATTGTTAGATCTTCTTGGTGGATAGATCCTATAAGAATGATGTAATGTCCTTCTTTATTTCTGACTACAGTCTTTACCTTAAAATTTAATTTATTTAATATGAGAATCACTATCCCAGCTTTGTTTTGAGGCCCGTTGGCATGAAAGATGCTTCTCCATCCCTTTACTTTAATTCTGAATGTATCTTTAGGTTTGAAAGGTGTTCCTTGTAGACAGCATATGGACAGGTCCTGTCTTTTTATCCAGTCTGCAACCCTGTGCCATTTTATGGGAACATTTAGGCCATTCATGTTGAGAGCGATTATTGAAAGATACAGTTTTATTGACATCACGTTGCCTGTGAAGTCCTTGTTTCTACAGATTGTCTCTGTAAATTTCTGGTCTGTGTCACTCTTGGGTTCTTTCTTCTTTTATAGAACCCTCCTTAATATTTCTTGTAGTGCCAGCTTGGTGGTCACATACTCTTTTAAACCTTGCCAGTCTTGGAAGCTCTTTGTCTCTCCATCCATTTTGAATGTGAACCTTGCTGGATAAAGTATTCTTGGCTACATGTTCTTCTCATTTAGTGCCCTGAATATTTCTTGTCAACTCTTTCTGGCTTGCCAGATTTCTGTGGGCAGGTCTGACATTATTCTAATGGACCTCCCTCTGTACCTAAAGAATTTCTTCCCCATAGCTGCCCTCAGAAGCTCTCGTCTAAAATTACGATTCATCAGTCTCACAGTCAAGTGCGTCAAGGTCTTTCTGTATTCGTTGGAGGATGTTCTTTTTGCTTCTAGAACATGAACACTTGTTCCATTCCCCAGATTGGGAAATTTTTCATCCAGAATTTGATCAACTATATCTTCTTGTCTTCTTTCTCCACCCCCTCAGGGATCCTAATAATTCTGACATTGGAACATTTCATGGTGTCATTTATTTCCCTAATTCTGTTTTCATGGCTTCTAAGTTGTTTCTTCCATGCCTCCTCCTGATCCTTTTTCTCTGTCAGTTTGTCTCTAGATCACTAATTCTGTCCTCTAGATCACTAATTCTGTCTTCTGCCTCAGTTACCCTGTTAGAGTATTTAGATCAGATTGGATCTCATTGATAGCATTTTTAACTGCTGCCAGATCAGCTCTCATTCCTGCCCTTAGAGATTCTATGTTGTCACTAATGGTTTTCTCCAACCTAACCATTGCCTGGATAATTGCTACCCCAAATTCCCTCTATGACATACTGTTTATGTCCATATCTGATAGTTCTGTGGGAGAGGGCACAGTCTCTGAATTTTTCCTCTGTTGGGTGTTCCTCCTCCTAGTGATTTTGGTGAGAGGTAGTTGAGGGGATTTATTGCTGAATATGTCAACCATGATCCAGGCAAGGTGCACCCTGGAATGATTCTGAGCAATCAGAAGTCACCACCAAAAAAAAAAAAAAAAAAAAAGAGAGAGAGAGAGAGAGAGAGAGAGGGGAAGACCCAGCCAGAATGAGCCCCAAAAGTAAGATTTATAAGGTATACAAACAAAAACAGACAAACAAAAAGACCTAAAAATGTAAATGACAAGAAAAAAAAAAGAACCCAGCCAAAATGAACCCCAAGGATAAGATTTATATAATACCATAAAAAAACAAATACAAAGAAACACTGACAGAAGAAAAGGATGGGAGGGTGTTTATAAGTCCTCAAATGAGTGAGGAAGATTATTTTGATTCTTCTTGGGTGTATCTTGATATCTTTGTTAAAGGACTCAACTTTCCAGAGATAAAGGGAGATTAAAACTGTTTTATATGTAGGGGTAGTATTGATTAGGGAAAGAGGATTGCCTTGAAACTTATATCTATATGCATATTAAAAAATAGAAAAGAGGGGCGCCTGGGTGGCTCAGTGGTTTAAGCTGCTGCCTTCAGCTCAGGTCATGATCTCAGGGTCCTGGGATCGAGTCCCGCATCGGGCTCTCTGCTTGGCAGGGAGCCTGCTTCCTCCTCTCTCTCTCTCTCTGCCTGCCTCTCTGGCTACTTGTGATCTCTCTCTGTCAAATAAATAAATAAAATCTTTAAAAAAAAATAGAAAAGAAGGGGCGCCTGGGTGGCTCAGTGGGTTAAGCCTCTGCCTTCAGCTCTGATCATGATCTCAGGGTCCTGGGATCGAGCCCCACATCATCAGGCTCTCTGCTCCGAGGGAAGCCTGCTTTCTCCTCTCTCTCTGCCTGCCTCTCTGCCTGCTTGTGATCTCTGTCTGTCAAATAAATAAATAAAATCTTTAAAAAAATATATATATATAGAAAAGAAAAAAAAACACATGTATATGTATGAGAAAAGTTCAAGTTAAAAGGTTATTATGGAATATGTTGTATTAAACCTCTATTTGTAACAGTAAGTAGGTTAAAAAATTAAAAATAATGATAGTGAGAACGAATTGAGCATAAATGTTGTATCTATGAAATATACAGGTTTTAGGGCAATATTGGGAGCTTAATATATTGTTTTCCCCTGATGTTGGGGTTTTATAGTTTTATGGAGACCCTATGGTGGTTGTCCTCTCATGCTTTTGGCTTGCTTTCTGGGGAATGGCCTGCCATGTTGTTTTTCAGTCAGTCTTGCTTGAGTTGAGTTGTCCTGCTCCCTATCAAGAGGCTGGTCTCTATGGATACCGGTTTTTCAGGCTATTGTTCTCTGGAGGTTTTTGTTCTTTGGCTGCTTTTTGCAGCTTTTCAGGGGTTTAGTGGAAAGCAAACTGCATCCAGATCTCTGTCTCAGAGATAAGCCTCAGTTTGCTCCCCTCTGGATGGTCCAGAACACAGAGACTCCCCCTCTGCAAACTCCACTGAGCCATGTGACCTCTCACAGGCAGTGCACTTCCCCAGCCACCATCTTAGGTCACCTGAAGCTCCCGCTTGTCTCTGCACCCCTGTGCCACTAAAACCTCGAGCAATATTTGACCAGGGAGCCTGCTTCTGGTGGCTGCCTTTGCTGGGACTGCTGTCTGGGGTCTAGACCTCACGGTTGCGCAGGTCACCGCTGATGGATCCTGACCAGAGATCACACTGAGTTCCTTCAGGCACATCCAGACCCTGGGCCAGATCTAGAGACTGCTGACTAGTGCCCACATGAAGCTTTCTCAGACGCAGGCGGGGAGTGGGTCAGACCCCGATTGTGGTGTGCTTGCAGAGTGCAAAGGTTATAGTTCTAGAGAGCGCATGCTCTCTAGACTCCAGACTCCCTCATAAGGGGGTGGGAGTGCATCCAGCCAAGGGATGGTGCAAGCCGTGCAACCCTGGGGGCTCAGCGACCAGGAACTGGAGACTCCACTGCACTCTCTCCCGCATGGGTGGTCACCGGCAGTGGCCGTCTTGGGTCCGTGGGCTTAGGCCATGCCCATGACTGCCTGATTCCACCAATTGCCCCTTAAGATCTTTAGCTCTTTTTGAGTGCGTTTAACTGGACTCCAAGTTGATGGTTCCCAATCACAGGGCACTTTCGTATTGGGGTATTAGTTTCCAACAGGTCACTTCTGGTGGCACCCTTCCCCTTCTGTTTATCCTCCAATGTCAGTCGGAAATTTCCACTCTGCTTTACCTCTCCACTCGTGTCTTTTGCCCCCGTAGAGATCCAGAAGTATATAATCCTACATCTCAGGCTGATTTCATGGGTGTTCAGAGTGTTCTGGTAGATAATTTACTCACTTTAGGAGACCGGTTGAAACAGCGTCTCCTACTTTCCACCGTCTTGCCCTTTCTCCCCATCACTGTAGTTTCGATTTTCATTTCTCTTATGATGAGTGATGATGTGCATCTTTTCACGTGTCTCTTGGCCGTCTCTGTCATCTTTGGAGAAATTTCTGTTCATGTCTTCTGCCCATTTTTTTAACTGGATTATTTTTTAGAGTGTGTTGAGTTTTATAAGTTCTGTATTTAGTTGGGATACTGACCCTTTATCGGATATGCCATTTGCAAATATCTTCTCCCATTCTGCAGGTTTCCTTTTAGTTTTGTTAATTGTTTCCTTCACTGTGCTGAAGCATTTATTTTGATGTAGTCCCAATAGTTTATTTTTACTTTTGTTTCTCTTGCCTCAGGAGACCCATCTAGAAGGAAATTGCTATGACTGTTGTCAAAGAAGTTACTATCTGTCTTCTCTTGTAGGAATTTTACAGTTTGAGGACTCACATTTACATCTTTAATCCATTTTGAATTTATTTTTCTGTATGGTATAAGAAAGTGGTACAGTTTCATTTTTCTGCATGTTGTTGTCTAGTTTTCTCACCACCATTCATTGAAGAGACTATCTATTTCCTATTGGATACTCTTCCTGCTTTGTCGACTATTAATTGACCAGATACTTATGGGATTATTTCTGGATTTTCTATTCTGTCCTGTCAATCTGCATGTCTATTTTTGTGCCCATACCATACTGTTTTGATTACTACAGCTTTGTAATACAACTTGCAGTCTGGAATTGTGATGCCTCCAGCTTTGCTTTGCTTTGCTTTTTTAGGATTGCTTTGGCTATTTGGTCTTTTGTGGTTCCATATAAATTTTAAGCATGTTCTAGTTCTGTGAAAAATGCTGCTGGTATTTTGATAGGGATTGCATTAACTGTGTAGCTTGCTTGGGGTAGTATAGACATTTTAACAATATTTGTTCTTCCAGTCCATGAACATGGAATGTCTTTCCACTTCTTTGTGTTGTCTCCAATTTCTTTCATCAGTGTTATATTGTTTTTAGGATACAGGTTTTTCACCACTTTGGTAAGTTTTATTCCTAGGTATCATAGGTTTTGGTGCAAGTGTAAATGGGATTGTTTTCTTATTTTCTATTTCTGCTGCTTCAGAACATTGGTGTATAGAAATGCAACAGATACCTGTACATTGATTTTATATCCTGTGACTCTTTTGAATCATTTCCAACAATTTTTTGCTGGAGTCTTTTAGATGTTCTACATAGAGTATCATGTCATCAGCAGATAGTGAAAGTTTGACTTTTTCCTTGCTTGTTTGGATGCCTTCTCTTCTCTTCCCTTCTCTTCTCTTCTGTCTCATTGCTGAGACTAGGACTTCCAGTAATATATTAAATAATAATGGTGAAGATGGACATCCCTGTGTTCCTCCTGACTGTAGAGGAAAAGCTCTCAGTTTTTCCCCATTGAGAATGAAATTACATGCAGGCCCTTCATGTATGCCCTTTATGATGTTGAAGTATGTTCCCTCTAGCCCTACTTTGTTGAGTTTTTTTTTTTTTTTTTAATCATGAATGGATGCGGTATTTTGTCAAATGCTTTTTCTGCATCTATGGGGAGGATTACATGGTTTTTATCCTTTCTTTTATTAATTTTGTCCCCTTTATTATTAGAGTCTTTCTTTGTCTTTTGTTACAGTCTTTGTGTTAAAGTCTATTTGTCTGAAATAAATATTGCTCCTTTAGCTTTTTTTTGACATCCATTTGCATGATAGATTTTTTTCTATTTTCTCACTTTCAATCTGCAGGTGTCTTTAGGTCTATAATGTGTCTCTTGTAGGCAGCATATAGATGGGTCTTGGTTTTTTTTTTCATCTATTGTATCACCTTATGTCTTTTGATTGGAGCAAAGAGTCCATTTACATTCAAAGAAATTGATAGAAGTGTATTTATTGCCATTATTTACTTGTTTTGTGTTTGTTTCTGAAGATTCTCTTGATTCTTTCTTGTTTTCTCTCTTTGATGTTTTCCTTATTTTCTTTAGTGGTATATTTGGATTTCTTTGTCTTTACTCTGCATGTTTATTAGTGGATTTGATATATGGTTTCCCTTTTTTTAAAGATTTTATTTATTTATTTGACAGACAGCAGAGAAGCAGGCAGAGAGAGAGGAGGAAGCAGGCTCCCTGCTGAGCAGAGAGCCCAATGCGGGGCTCGATCCCAGGACCTGGGATCATGACCTGAGCCAAAGGCAGAGGCTTTAACCCACTGAGCCACCCAGGCGCCCCTGGTTACCATTTTTTTAATAACCTTCTCTGTATATTGTAGTCCACATTAAGTTGATGGTTTTTTAAATTTGAACCCATTCTTTCCTTCTGTCCTCACATTTTTGTTATGTTATTGATTTTATATCCTTTTTTGGAGTTCCCTGACTGATTTTTTTAATAGAAATATTTATTTTCACTGCTTTTGTGTTTCCTACATTTATACTCCACTTTTGGTGTCTCCCTTCCATTCAAAGTGTTCCCTTTCGTATTTCTTGCTGGTCTGGTTAATGGTCATGAACTTTTTTAGTTTTTGTTTGTCTTGGAAACTCTTTATCTCTCATTTTATTCTGAATGGTAGCCTTACGATAGTATTCTTGGCTGCAGATTTTTCCCATTCAGCACTTTAAATATATCATGCCACTCCCTTCTGACTTGCATAGATTTTGTTGAAAAATTTCTTGCAACCCTTATGGGTTTTCCCTTGTAAGTTAATATGTTATTTTGCTTTGCAGCTTTGAAGGTTTTTGTATTTTTCATCATATTTTGCAATTTTAATTATAATATGTCTTGGTGTGGGTCTGCTTTTGTTGATTTTGATGGGAATTCTCTGTACTTCCTGGATCTGGATATCTGTTTCCTTCCCCAGATTAGGGAAGTTTTAAGCTATTATTTCTTCAAATAGATTTTCTGCCCCCTTTACTCTTCTTCTAGGACTCTTATGATATGAATGGTGTTACATTTGTTGGAGTTACTCAATTCCCTAAACCTAATCTTGTTTTGTGTAACTTTTTTCTCTTTTGTTCAGTGTGATTACTTTCCATTACTTTTCTAGGTCACTAATCTGTTCCTCTGCTTCTTACATCCTACTGTTCATTCCATTAACCATGTTTCTCATTTCATTTATTAAGCCCCTTATCTTTGTAATGTTATTACTTATCTTAGTGTTGAGGGACTCACTCATGTCTTCCACCCTATTCTGAAGTCCAGTGAGTATCTTTATGATCATTTCTTTAAATTCTCTATCAAGGAGTGGCTGGGTGGCTCAGTTGGTTAAGCGACTGCCTTCAGCTCAGGTCATGATCCCAGGGTCCTGGGATCGAGCCCCACATTGGGCTCCCTGCTCAGTGAGGAGCCTGCTTCTCCCTCTCCCTCTACTGCTCTGCCTGCTTGTGCTCTCTTGCTCTGTCAAATAAATAAAATCTTTAAAAAAGTAATTTCTCTATCAAGCATGTTGCTTATATCTGTTGCACATAGATATTGGACTATGGCCTTGTCCTGTTCTTTCACTTGGGATAAATTACCTGTCTACATTTTGTCTACCTCTTTGTGTCTCTTCCTGTGTGTTAAGAAAGTCAGCTGTGTCTTTTGCTTTGAATCTAGTGAGTTTATGAAAAAGTGTTCCTGAGGTTTCCTGCAGTGCAGTGCCCCCTGTTTCCCAGAATCTAGCACTTCAGGAGAGTATCCTATGTGTGTTGCATAGGCCCTGCTGTTGTGTCTGAGTCTCTTTTCCTTTCAGTACAGTCAGCTACCTGTTGTGGGCTGTTCTTATGTTCTGTGGTGTTTGTTGGACTCAGGCAGGCCAGATCTGAAGGGGTGTGGCCTCTGGGGGGCTTGGGGGTGGGGTGGCCATATATAACATTTGCACTGGGCCACTAGTTTTATGTCGGATACATTGTAGCCCTGCAGCAGCTGGGGGCCCTGTACCAGGGATGCTGGGTGTTTGAGACTGGGTGAGGGGTAGGAAGATGTCTACATGCTTCTGCTTCTGGTGTGTGATCATGGCAGGATGCTTGCAGCTGTGCCTGGTGGGTTGATTGGGAGCAGCTGGACAGAACATATTGCAGTGGCTTGAGGTGCCCTATCCAGCAGAGCATAGTGGATGTGTATGCAGGGACTGGTAGGGGGTGCATGCATGGCTTTAACAAAATTCACCCTAAGCCCAGAGCCCAGGCCAGCAGGCTTGGAGTGGGCTAGTTCTCAGCAGATCTTGTGATTGTGGCACACTGCCAGTGGTTTGGGCAGCAAGTGTCTGTGCAGCCCTGCATCTGGCAGGGTGCTCTGTGTTTATGGTGCAGGGTAGGGTCAGTAAATGGTGCCTGCCAGCTCCCCTGTTCTTTGGAGAAGTCCCCCAATAAGCTCTGAAATCAAAATCAGTACAAACTAATCTGTCTTCTATCTGCCCCTGGTGTTGTACAAACGGTTGTGTTTTTTTTTTTTTTTTCCTGTTGTTGCATCTCCATGCAGGCTGCTGTCTTTTTTTAATGGTGGTGATCCAGCTATCACTCACCCTCCTGGCTTCCCCACCCTGTGCAGAGTCAGTAGACTTTTAAATCTCTGGTCTCCAGGTACCAGTGGGTTTATAAAGTCAGGGAATTCAGCCCCTCTGGTTTTCAAAGTCAAATGTTATAGGGATTAGTTTTCCCCTTGTGAGCTCCCTGGTACATGGGCCTTTCTCTGTTGTCTCTGTTTGCAGAGCTCCCTCCCTCCTATGAGTAGACTTCCTCTACCTTTCTGACCCTCTTAACTTTTCAGCTGCAGCATCTTTATATTTGTGGAGTTTGTTTGTCCAGTCGTTAGATTGCTTTCTGGTTTGTTGACTTGGATGTGAATGATATCTAGTTGAAAACACGAGGCAAGCTGAGGTCAGGGTCCTCCTACTCCACCATTTTTCCATGCTCCTCCAAAAATTTCCTATCAATTTTAAAATATAGCTTTATTGCCTCTTTTGAAAGCCTTCAAATATTTTCACGTCTCTCTGGTGTCACTAGATGCATGTGATACATTCTTGCAAGGAAGTGATCAAGTCCTTCATAGCAAAGAAGCAGATTCCAAACTAGCAGGTTTTTATGGTTATGAAACCAGTTCTTAAACTTTTATATCTATATATAGATATATCTTTTTATATATCTATATCTACATAGATATAGATATATTTGAAACTTTGAAAAAGATATATCTATATATAGTCAAAAATATAATGTTCCAGCAAAAGTCATTGCCTGTTTGTTAAACTACTACAAGAGTACTGTATTTACATAATGAAAACTCAACATTTGGACAAATTGCTCACTGCTTCTGATTTTATCTGTCTTTGGATAAAAGAATAATTCAGATATAATAATAGTTTGCATGGCATAATAAATGTGTGTCCCTACAGTGCATAAAGCAACAACATGAAATTAAACAAAATATACATTTTTTAAAAGTTTCCAATATTGGGTGTTTGCTTTCATCTTGACTTCAGTTGATTAGTAGGATAACTGAATTTTATATTAAAATTCAATAAGAGGGTTTTCATTTGAAAAATATTAACATTGTTCTTTAAACAAAGCAAGCAAATGTAAATCATGATAAGATAATTCAGCTGTGATAGGGTGACTTTAGTGTGTGTATGTTTATGAGGTTTAATGTGGTGACTGCTAGAAAGTGGGAAGGACTAAAAATCAAAGGAAAATAAAGAGAACTCTTTAGGATTTGCATTTTCGTTACCAGTGAGCCATTTCTCTTTTCTGCAATAGAGAAAAGAGTAAGGTTGCAATACCAAATCTTATCCATCATAGTTTATATCATAGTTAATATCATATTAATGTTTGTCAGAGGAATGGAATAAAGCAGTCATGGTTGCTGGTGTGAACTGTGAAGTAACTAATTCAGGTTGTTTTCTTTTTCTTTCTCCCCCTTTTAATATAATATACATACAGAGGAGGGCACAGATCATTAGTATACAACTTCATTAATTTTCACAAGAGTAGCATACCTGTGTTTGTGAAGCCAGCACCCAGATCAAGAATTAGAACATCATCAGCACCCCAGTAGTCCCATTCTTGCTCCATTTTAGATAACACCATTATGCCAAGGAATCAACTGTATTCTGACATGTATCATCACATATTTGTTTGCCTATTTTGAGCTTCATCTAAATAGAATCACAATGTATATAGTCTTTTGTATCTGGCTACTTTTATTTACTATTAGGTCTGTAAGATCAATCCATATTTTTTAAAGATTTTATTTATTTATTTGACAGAGAGAGAGAGAGAGAGAGATCACAAGTAGGCAGAGAGAAGCAGGCTCCCCGCTTAGCAGAGAGCCCAGTGTGGGGCTCGATCCCAAGACCCTGAGATCATGACCCGAGCCGAAGGCAGTGGCTTAACCCACTGAGCCACCAGGTGCCCCAGATCAATCCATATTTTTATGTGTAACATTAGTTTGTTCTTTTTTTATTGGTGAATAATAGTCTATTATATGAATATATAAAAATTTATTCATTCTACTATTGATAGATTCTTAGGTTGTTTCCATTTGGGGACTGTAATGAATAGTGTTTCTATGAGCTTTCATGTGTTTGTCTTCCTCTCTTTGGTGGACATAAGCACACATTCCTATCATAGGACATCTATATTAGGATATTCTGATTTTAAGCATTATAGATACTGCCAAATAGCTTTATGCTTTCACCAGCAAGCAGAGTGTGAGAGCTCTAATTTCTTTACTTTATTATTTACATCAGGTATTATCCATCTTTTCATTTTAGACATTCGTATGGGTGTGTAATGAAGTCTTTTAAAATTATCATAAGGGAAAGTATGTGTCTGCAAAGGGGTTTTTAAATAAAGAAAATTATATTCTGTGAACATCTGTAAGTGATAACCTGATATTAATTGTAGAGTCCCCTGGCTGGAAAGAACCAGTGCATGGTCTTGTCATTTCTCCATGGGGTAACTCAATGCCATTCACTTCATTTCAGTCTTTTCATCAGACTAATTAAAAACAAAACAAGCAACTTCCAAAACTGATTCTATTTAAACTGTCATTTTAAACCAGCCCTGTAAGCTAGTATGTGTCTTGGAAATGAAATATTTAATAGTCTTGAAAGATTAACCTGCTTAAACCCAATTCTGAATTTTAAGCATACATGTACCACACCAGAAAGTTTTCAAGTTTAGGTTGGTTTTAATTGATCACCAAGTAGGCTATATATCTGGAAAGTCTGTGAAACTTTTAGGAAATGTTAAAGTTGGTTATTATCAAATTGAAGTTCTTTGGGCATTTTGCAACTAAATGTACTGAGAGAATACATTCATCATTGTGGCTGCTGTGTCAGAGTATTGTTATTTTATTTCTTGTTCTTTATCCCTTCCCAATTTTTTTAATTAATTTATTTATTTGAGAGAGAGAGCATGAGCAGGAGGAACAGAGAAACTCAGCCAGACTCCACGCTGAGCAGAGTGGAAAGCGGAACTTGATCTCAGAATCATGAGATCAGGACCAGAGTCAGATGCCCAACCAACGGTGCCACCAAGGCACCCTATTTCCCAAATGGTTTTTAAACTAGATGGCAGTGAAGAGATAGATACTCTGTCAACCATCTTTTCTGATCAGATAATTTTTCATCTGCTTTAAACAGATTGCCTCAGTGTGGTAAGTTGCCCACTACTCAAAGAAAGAAAGTAGATTCATAGAGGTAGAGAATATTTTCTTTGGTGTTTCACCACTCAGGATCCTTCCAAGAAATGTGTGCTTTCCATGGTCTCTGGTTATATCTTTTTCAGTTCATCATAGTAAGTCTGTATTTATAACATAGAAAGAGAGTTTGGGAGATATCTGGTCATTGCTTATGTTATGAAGGTTAATTTATAATAGGATATTCAATTAGGTCATAAATTAACTGTGGGGTGACATTGTCATGGAATCCATTTCGATTTTTCTCCCTGAAACCATGAGATTATTTACATTTCTACCCCATTACCCTAATTTTAAGCAGTTGACAGTATTTTTGTAGAATTATATTTAATATTTTAATATTCATTAGAATTTTTGAGTTGACAGTGTAGAATTACTCATTTTTTTATATTACTGTATGTCAATATGTGACTATATGGGAAATTCAATGAATATTCTATACTCACAAAGCAGTATTTGTAGGTCATGTCTACACTTTAATGCATTTTAAGAATTAATTATCTCATAATATGAGGTGGAATTTATTCCTTCAAGGACTTAATCTGTCATTAGGTTGGAAGAGAGACTACATTGCAAAGCCACTCAAGAGCACTGGTTACATCAGTCTGGGTTTATTGCATGTCTACAAGGAATTTAAAAAGAGGCCAAAAGCCTTTCTATTGTGTAATCAACCTCTGAGTGAATTGATTATTGTAATACTATTAATACTACATCTTATACTGGATAAATATTTTGAAAAGACCGAGATATAACTAGATTATAGGTGGAATAAGGAAATATATTGGATTAGACTGCTGCTGAGGCAGTGCATTTTGGTGGAAGAATGGAATAAGTGGCAGAAAATTTCTAGTTCTTAGCTGGCATGGTCAGTTGCTATTTGTGTAATATTATGCAAATCACTTAACTTCTCTTGATTTTAGCTTCTTTATTTATAAAATGAGGAGAAATATTCACTGTTACCACCTTACATATTCATCATAAGCATTAAAATAATTTGTAAATTTAAAATGCCCTGTAAACATAGTACACTATTATTAGGATTTTACAAATGTAGGATAGAGAGACTACCACTAAAAATTATTACAGAAAGAAAGGAAAACTTGGTTTCTGTTGGGTACAGACGGTATATGATAACCAGTGAATAACTGAACATGAAACAGGGAAATGCATTCATATTTTATGTTATATATATTATGTAATCTTATTTAATGTAGTTTTGCAGTATCTGTAAGATATAGTCTGATAAAGGTTTTAAGTCAGGACTATAAAAACAAAATTAATTATAGAAATAATATAGGATATAATGTGATAAAATCAGTAAAGCAAAGATATTAGTATGATTGTCTTACTTTGAGGAAACATTGGAAAAAAAAACTCGCTATGAATTCTTGACCATTCATTCTTCTTCTCCATGACAAAGGAATTAAAAAAGTAAATGTGACTATTAAGGATTATTAAAGAAAAGCTAATTAAAATGTCATCAGTAAGATCATGTACGTGTACTAGCTAGGTATATTTGACAACTGAAAGTCTGTTGCTTTGGTACTAGTTCAGGAGGAATAGCTAATACTTGCCTATCACTTGGATATTTCTAGCCCAGTCAGAGTATTGCTTTGTTCTTGGGCAATAGGTCCAAATTCCTTTATGGATATACATAAAATTAGTTGGAGTTAGAAAAATAATTAATAATACTGCATACTTTAGGCACGTTGAACAGTATCAAAGTGTTTTTTACATCTTTTTCTTATTTTCTTCATTTTAAGTCATTACAAGCTTTGAAAATATTATCTCAGTGGTCAATACACATTCTTACTAAAAACTGCCTTTGCAGATAACCACCAAGTTTCAAGATCAGGAAAATTAGGATATACTGTGCCAAATAACACGTATTTGGTTTTTAAGTTAATGTCACTGAAAAACCTCTGCAATATAATAATTCAATGAGCCCATAGTAATTTAACACCAAATAAAGAGATTATAATATTGATCTTTCTGGGTTATTAGATCTGCTTTTAAAGGTAAATGAGGCATTAACATCTGAGACTGCAGGATTAATCATAATAGCGTCATTGTGAATGACTCACTGCTGTCAGTTTATTTCTAAGATAAAATCAAGGACAACCTACCTTCAAAATCAGATGATTAACTTACTGGCTGCAACATGAGGTTTCCAGTTTGTTTCAACAAAGCATGTTTCCTCTAGGAGTTCTGACTCCTAAATTTATAGATGCTGCAGGCATCAGGTAATTATTTGCTTGCATTGTCTTCACAGTAATACAGCATATTAACTTCTGCTGTGTATTTTTTTAAACAATAATTTCTTTAATTTTTTATTTATTTGACAGAGAGAGAGATCAGAAGTAGACAGAGAGGCAGGCAGAGAGAGAGAAGAGGAAGCAGGCTCCCTGCCCACCAGAGAGCCCGATGTAGGACTCGATCCCAGGACCCTGAGATCATGACCTGAGCTGAAGACAGAGGCTTAACCCACTGAACCACCCAGGCACCCCTCATCTGCTGTGTATTTAAAAAAAAAGTTATTAAAACAATATATGTAAAGCATAGTTGTCCATTAAAAACAGACATATACATTAAATGAGCCTTGGAGATGGTCTGCCTTCACAGCCTCATGAAAATATCAAAGATGTAAAAGCAGATTTCATCTAAATCACATTAAAGAAGAAATATTTTAGCCTATTTGAAATTTCTTGATTGTTTATTGACAATCTTATCTCCTCTTAAATGCCTATTCCAAAATTCTCTTCTATTATCTTGTTTTTGCCAAAACGATCAACATGCGTTGCTTTTTTGTATATTGTACAAACCGAAAAATTTAGAAAAACCCTTCAAACAAGACTAGTGAGTTAAAGTTTAACATGTAAATATCTCTGGAAAATAAAGTTATCAACCAGTTTTAACACAAAGTCAAATTTGACATAATTTGACACAAATAATAGGTCTTTATGGTATCAGTTTAAGAATTTTAAGGGATGGACATCTGGGTGGCTCAACTGGTTAAGCGTCTGACTCTTGATAATAGGTCTTTATGGTATCAGTTTAAGAATTTTAAGGGATGGACATCTGGGTGGCTCAACTGGTTAAGCGTCTGACTCTTGATTTCCACTCAGGTCATGATCTCAGAGTCTTGAGATCAAGCTTTGCTTTGGGCTCCATGCTCAGTGAGGAGTCAACTTGAGATGCTCTCCTTCTCCCTCTGTCCCTCCCTCTGCTCATATTCTCGCTCTCTCTCTCTTTCAAATAAATAAATAAATAAATAAATCTTTAAAAAAGTCCTAAGGGAACTTTTTATAAACATGTGATTCTTAGAGAAATGTGTTAATTGTCTACAGAAAAATGTTTTGCTTTATTCTCTATTTACATTCATCTTTAGTTTAAGAACCAGATGGGTTTTGAAACACAGAAAGCTCTGAGATGGACAGAAAGTTAAAGAAAAGATAAATTCATAAATGCCATGTAAGCCATCCAGAGGCCTAGTTGGATTCTTCATGTTTACTGTATTAAGGAGATGATACCAGAAGGGAGGGTGACACAGATAATTGTAAATTATGTTATCTGTATTTTTGACACACTAATAAATATGCTTCTAGTATTTACAGAGAAATCCATTAAATCCTAACAATTCATTTTGTGTGGTTTATTGGATTTTTAAATGTTCCCTATGAATATTATAAATAAGAGAATACTAAGTTAAAAAGAATTAGCTCCAACAACAATCCTTGAGTAGGGGGACATCAAACCTACTGTTTACTTGATCAGGTTTTATCAAATATATTCTACTTTGTATATGGTATCTGCATCTCAGAGCATGAGTAAATTGGAAGTTTCTGACAATTGATTTATTTTTTCTAACATGTTTAAAGATTTTTGAGGATGCATTATAAATGATCATCATATAAACAGATGTATAACAGCATCACTTTAATATTCTTCCATTTATTGCAGAGTAAGACAAGTATAATCTTCAGAATTATTTCTGGCTACCTAAATATGGATTATATTTGTTAAACTTTTCTTTATTTTTCATTGCCTTTCCAAAAACTAAAGATTCTCATATGATGCTCTGTCCCTTTCTTTTATGTTTGCTCTTAAATATTTTTGCAGAGTAATTATAAGGCTTATTTCAGTAATTTGCATCATGGGCCAAATTTAAAAAAAATAGGTAGAAATAAATTCAGCTCTGGCAAGGAGGCTTTTAAAGGAGGATCCCTGCATCTATTCCAGTGACTTCCCAGTAGTAATTAAATCATTTCTTGTTTCACTATCTCTGTCATACTCTGCAAATGAAGCTTCTCTACTTACTTTTTGTGATATTTCACAAGAACTAAAGAGGAACTCATAAAAAAGAGAAGGAAGAAAAGTAAGCACAACTTAAGTTCTACTGCCAAGTATGTGGTATGTCATTCAAATATATATGTGAGGGAAGAGGTTTGTAAAACAAAACTGGGCGCCTGGGTGGCTCAGTGGTTTGGGCCGCTGCCTTCGGCTCGGGTCATGATCTCGGGGTCCTGGGATCGAGTCCCGCATCGGGCTCTCTGCTCGGCGGGGAGCCTGCTTCCCTCTCACTCTCTCTGCCTGCCTCTCTGCCTACTTGTGATCTCTGTCTGTCAAATAAATAAATAAAATCTTTAAAAAAAAACTGTAGAAAATATATTTTTACAGTTTGTTTAAAGAAGAAGCCACACAAGAAGTTTTTCTGTGATAAAGATGAAAAATGCATATAGAAGCAGCTGTTGCCATTAGCCCTGCTTTTGGGACTGACGGATCAGTACTGAAGTGGCATCAGGGCAGGGAAGCATAAGCCTCAGTAATGGAGAGATGTCTAGGGGAAAGATTACTCTATCACGGTGATGGGTTCCTCGCATGTTCTAAATCAAAGATTGTTCTTTCCTGTCACTGATATGAGCACCTCTTTCTCATTTTCCAAATGAAATGTCAGATAGAGACAAGGAAGAGATGAAAACAAAAAAGTAAGAGAAAGTTTTATCTCCTTAACGTAAATCTCCAGAAGGGTCAGAAAGACAGTCTAGTGCCACTCTCCAGCTTAAGCATGAGGTGACGTAAATACTCCCTTTTAGCAAATCCTTTTAATCCCAGGATGCAGAATAGGTAGGTTATGGTAACAGTTTTCTTCTTTGCTTGGTGTAACTTGGTTCTTAATTTCAAAATTTGGAACAGAAAATTTTTAATAGATTCATACTTTCAGATTAGCCTGAAAGACATGTTGAAGTGGGATGATATTCAATTAGAAGAAGGTACAGTATAGAGTGAAATATTTAGAACCCAGGTCTTGATTTCTGGCTAACTGCTAACCACAATTCTATGTAAGTAAACCCAAAAATTTAAGCAAGATACTTACCCTCATCAGTAAATTTAGAATAATAATATTGATCTCCTAAATTACTGGGAATATACATGGGAAGACATGTAAAAAAAAAAAAACCGTAACACAGTGCCTTGTGTGTAATAAATTATTGAAAAGTGTTAGTCTCTTTCCCTTTCTGCCAATCTGTAAAGTTATGTAGCCAGCATTTATTTGCCTTTTCCTAGAAATTATTAAATGGGAACAAAAATGCTTTTTTCCTGATTCTTAAAGAAATCACTATTGCTGTCACTAAGATGATATCAGCAAGGTTCTAGATAGATGCATAGATAGATCACCAAGTTACCAAAATTGATTTAACTTTTAATAAAATAAAAGGAAACACACCTAATTTATGGAAGAAGAATTTCCAACAAAGTATCTAGGGTGATGACTTTATCAGCAACATTTAGCCACAGGTCAGTTAAGCCAGTTGCCAAAATCCCATAGAGGATTATTAGCAGAACTAGAAGTGAGCTGCAAGTCATCTTTCTTTCCATCTAGCATTATAGCTTTTAGTTCATATAATTTGTCACTGGACAAGCTAGATTCACATAGGGATTTTATTTCTTTTTAATTTTTATTTAAATTCAACTTAGTTAACATAGAATGCAATATTGGTTTCAGGAATAGAATTCAGTGATTCATCACTTACATACAACACCAAGTCCTCATCATGTGTCCTCCTTAATATCCTTTGCGCATCTAAGCCATCCCCCACTAATCTCCTCTTCATCAACCCTCATTTTGTTCTCTATCTTTGAGAGTCTCTGATGGTTTGTTTCCTTCTCTCTTTTTCCCTCCTCCCATATCTTCATCTGTTTTATTTCTTAAATTCCACATGAGTGAAATCACATGGTATTTTTCTTTATCTGATTTCAGTTAGCATTGTACATTCTAGCTTCATCCACTTCATTGCAAATGGCAAGATTTTATTCTTTTAGATGGCTGAGTATTATTCCATTGTATGTATGTATGTATCTATATATCATCACTTCTTCTTTATCTGTTCATCAGTCAAATCAGTCAGTGGACATTTGGGCTCTCTCCATAGATACACTGTTGTAGATAATGCTGCTATAAACATCGGGGCGCATTTGCTCCTTTGAATCTGCAGTTTTGTACCATTTTGGTAAATACCTAGTAGTGCAATTGCTGATCACAGGGTAGTTCTATATGTAACTCTTTGAAGAGCCTCCATACAGTTTTCCAGAGTGGCTGCAACAGTTTGTATCCTCAGCAACAGTGTAAGAGGGTTCCCCTTTTTTCATATGCTCCTCAACATCTGTTGTTCCTGTGTTGTTATCTCATCATCGTTTTGATTTGTATTTCCCTGATGATGAGTATTGTTGAGTATATTTTCATGAGTCTGTTGATCATCTGGATGTCTTCTTTGGAAAATTGTCTATTCATGGCTTCTGCCCATTTTTTAAGTGGAGTATTTTTTGGGGGGTTGTTGAGTTTTATAAGCTCTGTATAGCTTTTGGATACTAACCCTTTATCAGAAATGTCATTTGCAGATATCTTCTCCCATTCTGTAGGCTGCCTTTTAGTTTTGCTGATTGTTTCCTTTGCTGTGAAGAAGGTTTTTTTTTTATCTTGATGAAGTCCCTGTAGTTCATTTTGCTTTTGTTTCCTTTGCCTCCAGAGATAAGTCTGGTAAGAAGTTGCTACAGCTGAGGTCAAAGTGTTTTACTACCTGTGTTCTCTATGATTTTGATATTTTCTAGTCTCACATTTAGGTTTTTCATTCATTTTGAATTTATTTTTGTGTATAGTGTAAGAAAGTGGTCCACTTTCATTCTTCTGCATGTTCCTATCCAGTTTTCTCAAAAACATTTGTTGAACAGACTGTCTTTATTCCATTGGATATTCTTACTGTTTTGTCAAATATCAGTTGACCACATGGCTGTGGGTCCAATCTTGGGTTTTCTGTTCTGTTCTGTTATCTATGTGTCTGTTTTTCTGACATTAGCATATGGTCTTGATGACTACAGCTTTGCAGTATAGTTTGAAATCCAGAATCCTGATGCCTCCAGTTTTGTTTTGTTTTGATTTGTTTTGTTTTCCAGGATTGCTTTGCATGTTTGGGGTCTTTTGTGGTTTCACACAAATTTGAGGGTAGTTTGTTCTAGCTCTGTGAAAAATGCTGGTGGTATTTTGATAAGGATTGCCTGAAATATGTAGATTGCCTTGAGAAGTATAGATATTTTAACAATGTCTGTTCTTCCAATCCATGAGCATGTAATGCTTTTTCATTTTTTTGTGTCCTCCTCAATTTCTTCCATAAGTGTTCGATAGTTTTTGGAGTATAGATCTTTTACCTCTTTGGTTAGGTTTATTCCTAAGTATGTTTTGGTTTTGGTTGCAATTGTAAATGGGATCAATTCCTTGATTTCTTATTCTGCTGCTTCATTACTGGAGTAAAGAAATGAAACAGGTTTCTATACATTGATTTTATATCCTGTGACGTTGCTGAATTCATGTATTAGTTCTAGCAATGTTTTGGTGGAGTCTTTCAGGTTTTCTACATAGAGTATGATGTCATCTGCAAATAATGGAAGTTCGACTCCTTACTTTCTGATTTATGGATACTTATTTTTTCTTGTCTGATTGCGGAGGCTAAAACTTGCAGTACTATGTTAAATAATAATGGTGAGAGTGGACATCCTTGTCTTGTCCCTGAACATAGAGAAAAGGCTCTCAGTTTTTCCCCATTGAGGATGATATTAGCTCTCAGTCTTTCATATATGACCTTTATGATGTTGAGGTATATTCCATCTATCCCTACTTGTTGAGGGTTTCTATCAAAAGTGGGTGCTGGGTTTTGTCCAATACTTTTTCTGCATCTAATTGAGAGGATCATATAGTTCACTATTGTTTCTTTTATTAATGTGGTTTATAATATCAATTGATTTGCAAATATTAAACCACCCCTGCAGCCCAAGAATAAATCCCACTTGACCATGGTATATAATTTATTTATTGTGCTGTTGAATTTAATTTGCTAGTATTTTGTTCAGAATTTTTGCATCCATGTTCATCAGGGTTATTGGCCTATAATTCTCCTTTTTAGTGGGGCCATTATCTGGTTTTTGTAATCAGGTAGTGCTGGCCTTATGGGCTGAGTTTGGAAGTTTTTCTTCCATTTATTTATTTTTTATTTTTTAAATTTTAATTTAATTTTTTTAAAAGACCTCTTCTTTATTTATTTATGTTTTTTAGCACTGATAACAGTAATTTATTTGACATTTCGTGTTAGTTGTGGGTCTTAAAATAACATACTCGACTGTCTTACTTGTTCAACATCTCCCTACGAATGTGTAGTAGGCATTCTAAACTTCATTTTTCTCAAATAGAACCCCGTTATGGTGCCACCTCTTCTCATCTTGCTCCTGTCCCAGTTTTCTTCTACATCTCAATAAGTGATGTCAACATTGATCCACTTCCTTACATATGTGTGTATCTATGTATGTACACATACATACATATGTGTATGTGTATGTATGTACACATCCATAGATACACACAGGAATCACTATTGACTTCCCTTTTCTGTACATCTAATCTATCATCAATTTCTGTCAACCCTACTTGCAATATATATCCCAAACTTTATTATTTTTCATTTTCTCTATGATTGTTCTAGCCATGATTACAAACCTTGCAAATGATCTTTTTTTACAATTAATTAATTTATTTATTTATTTTCAGCATAACAGTATTCATTGTCTTTGCACCACACCCAGTGCTCCATGAAATACATGCCCTCCCTATTGGTTCCCCAACCTCCCACCCCCGCCCCTTCAAAACCCTCAGGTTGTTTTTCAGAGTCCATAGTCTCTCATGGTTCATCTCCCTTTCCAACTTCCCTCAACTCCCTTCTCCTCTCCATCTCCCCATGTCCTCCATGTTATTTGTTATGCTCCACAAATAAGTGAAACCATATGATACTTGACTTTCTCTGCTTGAATTATTTCACTCAGCATAATTTCTTCCAGTCCCGTCCATGTTGTTACAAAAGTTGGGTATTCATCCTTTCTGATGGAGGCATAATACTCCATCGTGTATATGGACCACATCTTCCTTATTCATTCATCTGTTGAAGGGCATCTTGGTTCTTTCCACAGTTTGGCGACCGTGGCCATTGCTGCTATAAACATTGGGGTACAGATGGCTCTTCTTTTCACTACATCTGTATCTTTGGGGTAAATACCCAGTAGTGCAATGGCAGGGTCATAGGGAAGCTCTATTTTTAATTTCTTGAGGAATCTCCACACTGTTCTCCAAAGTGGCTGCATGAACTTGCATTCCCACCAACAGTGTAAGAGGGTTCCCCTTTGTCCACATCCTCTCCAACACACATTGTTTCCTGTCTTGCTAATTTTGGCCATTCTAACTGGTGTAAGGTGGTATCTCAATGTGGTTTTAATTTGAATCTCCCTGATGGCTAGCGATGATGAGCATTTTTTCATGTGTCTGATAGCCATTTGTATGTCTTCATTGGGGAAGTGTCTGTTCATATCTTCTGCCCATTTTTTCACATGATTATCGGTTTTGTGTGTGTTGAGTTTGAGGAGTTCTTTATAGATCCTGGATATCAACCTTTTATCTCTACTGTCATTTGCAAATATCTTCTCCCATTCCGTGGGTTGCCTCTTTGTTTTGTTGACTGTTTCCTTTGCTGTGCAGAAGCTTTTCATCTTGAGGAAGTCACAAAAGTTCCTTTTTGCTTTTGTTTCCTTTGCCTTTGGAGACATAACTTGAAAGAAGTTGCTGTGGCTGATATCGAAGAGGTTACTGCCCATGTTCTCCTCTAGGATTCTGATGGATTCCTGTCTCACATTGAGGTCTTTTATCCATTTCGAGTTTGTCTTTGTGTACGGTGTAAGAGAATGGTCGAGTTTCATTCTTCTACATATAGCTGTGCAATTTTCCCAGCACCATTTATTGAAGAGACTCTCTTTTTTCCATTGTATATTTTTTCCTGTTTTGTTGAAGATTATTTGACCATAGAGTTGAGGGTCCATATCTGGGCTCTCTACTGTGTTCCACTGGTCAATGTGTCTGTTTTTATGCCAGTACCATGCTGTCTTGGTGATCACAACTTTGTAGTAAAGCTTGAAATCAGGTAACGTGATGCCACCAGTTTTGTTTTTGTATTTCAACATTTTCTTATCAATTCGGGGTCTCTTCTGATTCCATACAAATTTGAGGATTATTTGCTCCAGCTCTTTGAAAGATACCAGTGGAATTTTGATCGGAATGGCATTAAAAGTATAGATTGCTCTAGGCAGTATAGACATTTTAACAATGTTTCTTCTTCGGATCCAAGAGCATGGAACGGTCTTCCATCTTTTTGTGTCTTCTTCAATTTTTTCATGAGTGTTCTGTAGTTCCTTGAGTACAGATCCTTTACCTCTTTGGTTAGGTTTATTCCCAGGTATCTTATTATTCTTGGGGCTAAAGTCAATGGAATCAATTCTCTAATTGCCCTTTCTGTATTTTCATTGTTAGTGTCTAAGAAAGCCACTGATTTCTGTACATTGACTTTGTATCCTACCACGTTACTGAATTGCTGTATGAGTACTAGTAGTTTGGGGGTGGAGTCTTTGGGGTTTTCCATATAAAGAATCATGTCATCTGTGAAGAGAGAGAGTTTGACTTCTTCTTTGCCCATTTGGGTACCTTTTATTTCTCTTAGTTGTCTATTTGCCATTGCTAGGACTTCGAATACTGTGTTGAACAAGAGTGGTGAGAGTGGGTATCCTTGTCGTGTTCCTGATCTCAACGGGAAGGCTGCAAGCTTTTTCCCATTGAGGATGATATTTGCTGTGGGTCTTTCATAGATAGATTTTATGAAGTTCAGGAATGTTCCCTCTATCCCTATACTTTGAAGCATTTTCATCAGGAACGGATGCTGGATTTTGTCAAATGCTTTTTCTTCATCCATTGAGAGGACCATGTGGTTCTTCTCTCTTCTCTTATTGATTTGTTCTATCACACTGATTGATTTGTGAATGTTGAACCAACCTTGCAACCCAGGGATGAATCCAACCTGGTCATGGTGGATAATCTTTTTAATGTGCTGCTGGATCCTGTTTGCTAGGATCTTGTTGATAATCTTAGCATCCATATTTATCAGTGATATTGGTCTCAAATTCTCCTTTTTGGTAGGGTCTTTGCCTGGTTTGGGGATCAGAGTAATGCTGGCTTCATAAAAAGAGTCTGGAAGTTTTCCTTCTGCTTCAATTTTTTGAAACAGCTTCAGGAGAATATGTGTTATTTCTTCTTTGAAAGTTTGGTAGAATTCCCCAGGGAATCCATGAGGTCCTGGGCTCTTGTTTTTTGGGAGGTTTTTGATCAGTACTTCTATTTTGTTACTAGATATTGGTGTATTCAGGTTGTCAATTTCTTCCTGGTTCAAATTTGGGAGTTTATAGTTTTCCAGGAATGCATCCATTTCATCTAGGTTGCTTAGCTTATTGGCATATAACTGTTGGTAATAATTTCTGATGATTGTTTCTATTTCCTTGGTGTTCATTGTGATCTCTCCCTTTTCATTCATAATTTTATTAATTTGGGCTTTCTCTCTTTTCTTTTGGATTAGTGTGGCCAATGGTTTATCAATCTTATTGATTCTTTCAAAAAACCAGCTTCTAGTTTCATTGATACGTTCTACTGTATCTCTACTTTCTACCTCATTGATCTCTGCTCTAATCTTGATTATTTCCCTTCTTGCACGTGGAGTTTGTTTGATTTTTTTGTTGATTCTCCAGTTCTTTAATGTGTAGAGAGAGGTGGTGTATTCTGGATTTTCCATTTTTTTGAGGGAGGCTTGGATGGCTATGTCTTTCCCGCTTAGAACTGCCTTTGCTGTATCCCATAGGTTTTGGACCGAAGTGTCTTCATTCTCTGTGGTTTCCATGAGTTGTTTAAGTACTTCTTTGATCTCCTGGTTGATCCAAGCATTCTTAAGCAAGGTGGTCTTTAGCTTCCAGGTGTTTGAGTTCCTTCCAAACTTTTCCTTGTGATTGAGCTCCAGTTTCAAAGCATTGTGATCTGAGAATATGCAGGGAATAATGTCAGTCTTTTGGTATCGGTTGAGTCCTGGTTTGTGACCGAGTATGTGGTCTATTCTGGAGAAGGTTCCATGTGCACTTGAGAAGAATGAGTATTCTGTTGTTTTAGCGTGGAATGTTCTGTATATGTCTAAGAGGTCCATCTGGTCCAATTTTTCATTCAATGCTCTTATTTCTTTACTGATTTTCTGCTTCGATATTTTGTCTATTACTGAGAGAGGCGTATTAAGATCTCCTACTATTAATGTATTCATATCAATATGACTCTTTATCTTGATTAATAGTTTTCTTATGTAATTGGCTGCTCCCATATTGGGGGCATAGATATTTACAATTGTTAGATCATCTTGGTGGATAGTCCCTTTAAGAATTATGTAGTTTCCTTCTGTATCTCTGACTACAGTCTTTAGTTTAAAATCTAATTTATCTAATATGAGAATTGCTACCCCGGCCTACTTTTGAGGCCCATTAGCATGAGAGATGCTTCTCCATCCCTTCACTTTCAGTCTGGGTGTATCCTTAAGTTCAAAATGGGTCTCTTGTAGACAACATATGGATCGGTCCTGTCGCTTTATCCAATCTGCAACCCTGTGTCGTTATATGTGCGCATTTAGGCCATTCACATTGAGAGTGATTATTGATAGATTCGTTTTTATTGACATTGTGTTACCTTTAAATTCTTTTCCTCTCTAGATTGTCTCTGTATTTCTGTTCAATGGTATTCTTAGGATTTTTTTCTTTTATAGCCTCCCCCTTAATATTTCCTGCAGTGTCGGCTTGGTGGTTGCATAGTCTTTTAAGCATTGCTGGTTTTGGAAACTCTTTATCTCTCCATCCATTTTGAATGTCAGTCTTGCTGGATAAAGTATTTTTGGCTCCATGGTCTTCTCATTTAGTACTCTGAATATATTTTACCAACCATTTCTGGCTTTCCAGGTTTCTGTGGACAGGTCTGACGTTATTCTAATGGGCTTTCCTCTGTATGTAAGGAGCCTCTTTTTCCTAGATGCTTTTAAGAGGGTCTGTCTAGAATTGTAATTCTTCATTTTAACTATCAGGTGTCACGAGGACTTTCAGGAATCTAAAATCTTGGGGGGAAATCGCTCTGCCTCTAGTACATGAACGTTGTTTCCATTCGTGAGATTGGGAAAATTTTCATAGACAACTTGTTCCACTATATCTTCTAGACTTCTTTCTTTTTCCTCCCCTTTAGGGATTCCAATAATTCTGACGTTGGAATGTTTCATGGCATCATTTATTTCCCTGATTCTGTTTTCGTGGCTTCTGAGCTGTTTGTTCCAGGCTTCCTCCTGATCCTTTCTCTCTATCATGTTTGTCCTCCAGATCACTAATTCTATCTTCTGTCTCCATTACCCTAGCTTTTAGAGAATTTAGATTAGATTGGAACTCACTGAGAGCATTTTGAACATCATCTCTGGTGGCTTTCAGTTCTGCCCTAACATGTGAACATCATCCCTGGTTTCTTTCAGTTCTGCCCTAATCAATTCCATTTGGTCATCCATGGCTTTCTCCAACCTAGCTATTGCCTGGATAATTGTTAGTCTGAATTCCTTTTCCGACATATTGTCTATGTCGATAGCCATTTGCTCTGTTGCAGAAGGTCCATCCTCTGTATTTTTCTTCTGTTGGGCATTCCTCGTCCTAATCATTTTGGCAAGAGATGACTGAACGGATGCCGCTGGATGTATTGACTGTTGTGCAGTCAAGGTGCACCCTGGAATGCTTCTGTGCAATCAGGATTCCCCACCAAAATGAGAGAAAAAAGAAAAGGAAAAGAAATAGAAAAAAAAAGAGAGAGAGACAGGAAAAAAAGGGAAGATAAAAGAGAATCCTCAGCCCTAATGGGCCCTAAGGTAAGAGTTATGAAGTATA
The DNA here is from genome assembly GCF_922984935.1 of Meles meles. Lineage (NCBI taxonomy): Eukaryota > Metazoa > Chordata > Mammalia > Carnivora > Mustelidae > Meles > Meles meles. The sequence goes on from NC_060087.1 coordinate 73,314,481, forward strand.
CAAACAAAACCAGAGAAACAAAAGGACTGATAAAAGTATATGACTAGAAAAAAAAAAAATATATATATATATAAAAAAGCAAAAAAAGGAAGAACCTCGTCAAAAAGAACCCCAAGTATAAGATTTATATACTCTCAGGACAAACACAAATACACAGAAACATTGATGGAAGGAAAGGATGGGAGAGTCTTTATAAATTCTCATTGTGGGCGAGGAAGGTTATTTTGATTCTTCCTGGATGTATCTTGATGTCTTTGTTAAGGGACTTAACTTTTCTAAGATAAAGGGGGATTAAAAATTGGTTTACCTATAGGGGTAGCATTGATTGGGGAAAGGGGATTACCTTGAAGTTTAACTCTATATGTATATTAGAACATAAAAATTAAAAAAGAATAAAATAGACTAAACTAAATTAAAATTTAAAAAAATAAAGAAATAGAAAAGCAAAAGAAAAACACGGGTGTATGTATCAAAAAGTTCAGGTTAGAAGGTTATTAAGGAATTTGATGTACTGGAAATCTCACTGTGATGGTAAATAGGTTAAAAATTATCTATATGTATAAAAAAAATGAACCAGAATATTGGTAAAGAGTTAAAAATAAAAGTTGTGTTTATTAAGTGTAGTGGTGGTTGTTCTCTTGTCGTCTTATATATATATTTTTCTTCCTGGTTGGTTTTCTGGGGGAGGGGCCTGCCATGTGGGTTTTCAGTCAATGATGTTCCCTGAGTTAGGTCCTCCTGCCCCCCTCAAGGGGGTAGGCTCTGAGGAAACCCTTTTTTTCGGGCTTTTGTTCTCTGGAGGTTTTTATGTTTGTTCATCTGTTTTCTCTCTCCTTGACAGCTTTTGATGGTTTTTGGAGGTTTAGAGGAGAGCTAACCTCCCTCTCCGAGAGAAGCCTCAGAATGCTCTAATAGAGCTGCTGGCAGCGTAGGTTCCCAGTCACGGTCCCTGGGGATGCAGGATCTCCTCCTTGTACCCCAAACCACGGCAGTGGCGGCTGTCTGGGCAGCTCCAGACCGCCAGAGAGGTTCCAAGCAGCGATCGCACACTGAGATTTTCCTGCTGGCCCGGGCTGGGAATGCCTGGTTTTTCTGGGTGCCAGAGCTCCCCGCTAGCACCGGTGAGCACCTCTCCCAGGGGAGGTTGTGGGACGCTGGTGTTTCAGGAATGCCATCTGGCAATACTCCCTGCCCCTCACAGGAGCCAGACCCCTTGCTTTCTCGGGTGCGCTGGCTGCTGAGGCGCACTGGCGGCTCAGGGACCAAGACCTGGTTTCTCCACCGCACTCTCTCTGGCTCAGCGCCAGGGGAGGCTGTCCTGGTTTCCGTGATTAAACCCCTGTCCCTAACCGCCCCGATTCCCACAATTTCCCCCGTGACCCTTTGCTTTTTTTTTTTTTTTTTTTTTTTTTTGAGCGCTTTCAACCAGACTCCAAGCTAATGATGGTCCCCAGACGCAGGGCACTCTCGTATTGGGGTATTACTTTCCATCGGTCACGTCTTGTGGCTCCCTCCCCCTTTTGTTTATCTTCTGATATCAATCCGACGTTCCCACTCTGCTTTACCTGCCCACTGGTGTCTTCTGCTCCTGTAGAGATCCAGATGTGTATAATTCTGATCTCAGGCTGATTTCATGGGTGATCAGAGTTCGTTGGTAGGTAATCAGCTCACTTTAGGGTCCAGGTTGAAATGGCGCCTCCTCCTACTTTCCTGCTATCTTGACTCTCATCACTGACCTCTTCTTTATTTATTCATTTATTTATTTATTTATATTATATTTTGTTAGTCACTATACAGTACAGCATTAGTTTTTGGTGTATTGTTCCATAATTCATTGTTTGCTAAATATCTGGTAGAGTTCCCCTGGGAAGTCATCTGGCCCTGGCCTTTTGTTATTTGGGAGACTTTTGATTACTGTTTTAATTTCTTTGCTGGTTATGAGTCTGCTCAAATTTTCTATTTCTTCCTGTTTTAGTTTTGGTAGTTTGCATGTTTCTAGGAGTTTGTACATTTCTTTCAGATTGCCCAGTTTTTTGGCATATAATTTTCCATAATATTGACTTATAATTGTTTGTATTTTTGTGGTATTGGTTGTGATCTCTCCCCTTTCATTCTTAATTTTATTTACTTAATTTTACATACTTAATACGTACATACTTAATACTTAATACATACTACATACTTAATTTTATTTACTTGGCTCCTTTCTCTTTTCTTTTTGATAAGTCTCGCTAGGAATTCATCAGTTTTATTAATTCTTACAAAGAATCAGCTCCTGGTTTTACTAATCTGTTCTACTGAGTTATTGTTGTTGTTTGTTTCTGTATCACTTATTTCTGCTCTAATCTTTATTTTTTCCTTCTTCTGCTGGCTTCTTGCTTTATTTGCTATTCCTTTTCTAGCCTCTTAAGTATAGTTAGTGTATTTGAGATTTTTCTTCCTTTTTAAGGTAGGCCTTATAGGACCACCTTTACTGCATCTCAAAGGTCTTTGACTGATACGATTTTATTTTCATTTGCTTCCACGTACCTTTTTATTTTGTCTTTAATTTTCTGGTCAATCCATTCATTCTTTAGTAGGATGTTCTTTAACCATGTATTTGTCGTCTTCCCAAATTTTTTGTTGTGGTTGACTTCAAGTTTCATAGCATTGAGGTCAGAAAATATGCATGGTATGATTTCAATCTTTTTGTACTTGTTTAGGGCAGTTTTTTTTTTTTTGGTCCCAGTACATGATCTACTCTGGAGAATGTTCCATTTGCACTCAATTAGAATGTGTATTCTGCTGCTTTAGTATAAAATGTCTTGAGTTTATCTGTTAAATCCCGCCAGTCCAGTGTGTCATTCAAAGCCATTGTTTCCTTGTTGATTTTCTGTTTAGATGATCTATCTATGGCTATACATGGCGTGTTAAAGTCCCCTACTATTATTCTATTTATATCAATGTGTTTCTTTACATTTGTTTTACTTGATTTTTATATTTGATTGCACTCATGTTGGGGGCATATATATTTACAATTGTCAGATCTTCTTGATGGATGGACCCCTTTATTATGATATAATGCCCATTTTCATCTCTTGCTACAGTCCTTGGTTTAAAATCTAGTTTGTCTGATATAAATATGGGTATTCCAGATTTCTTTTGATGTCCGCTAGCATGAAAGATGGTTCTCTGTCCCCTCAGTTTCCATCTGCTTGTGTATTTATGTCTAAAATGAGTCTTTTGTAGGCAAGATATAGATGGATCTTGGTTTTTTTATCCATTCTGATACCCTGTGTCTTTTATTTGGAGTATTTAGTCCATTTACATTTAGAGTGATTATTGAAAGATATGAATTAAGTGCCATTGTGTTACTTGTGAAGTTGGTGTTTCTGCCGATATTCTCTGTTCTTTTCCAGTCTTCATTGCTTTTGGTCTTTTTCTCCTCCACTTAAACCGTCTCCCTTAATATTTCTTTTGGTTCTGGTTTAGTGGTCATGAGCTCCTTTAATTTGTTTGTCTAAGATCCTCTATCTCTCCTCTAAACAACAGCCTTGTTGGATAAAGTATTCTTGGTGCATTTTTTTCCTCTTTGGCATGTTGAATATATCCTGTCCTTGCTTCTGGCCTGTCAAGTTTCTGTAGACAGATCTGCTGTGAACCTGTTCTGTCTTCCCTGGTTAAGGACTTTTTTTTCCCTTTGTGTTTCCAGGATTCTTTCCTTGTCTGTGTTTTTATGTGAATTTGAGTATGATATGCTTTGGTAATGGCTGGTTTTTGTTGAATTTAATGGCAGTGCTCTGTGCTTCTTGGATTTTGATGTCTGTGTCTTTCCCTAGATTAGGGAAGTTTTCAGCTATAATTTGCTCAAATAAACCTTCTGCTTATTTTTCTCTCTCTTTATCTTCTGGGACTCCTAACATAGGAATGGTAGTATGTTTTAATAAGTGGCTGAGTGCCCTAGGTCCATCTTCATGATCCATTACCTTTGTTTCCCTTTTCTTTTTTGCTTCATTATTTTCCATAATTTTAGTATCTATATCACAGATTTGTTCCTCTTCTTCATCCTTCATCATCTTCATTGTTATTGCATCTATTTGGGATTGCATCTGGATTGTGGCATTTTAAATTTTGATATGACTGGGTTTTTGCTCTTTCATCTCTGCAGTAATGGATTCTCTAGTGTCCTCTGTGCTTTTTTTTCAAGCCCATCTACTTTCCTAATAATTGTTGTTTTAAATTCTAGCTCAGACATCTTACTTATATCTGCAGTGATTAAATCCCTGGCCTTCATTTCTTCTTATTCTTTCTTTTGGGGGGTGAACTCTTCCATCTTCTGTAGGCCATGTTCTCTGTAGATATGCAGCTTTGTTCTTGAAGTCTTCTGGTTGATTTCCTGGGCATTCAGAATTATTTTTGATATTCATCTAGTTGTGTTCAAGGGAGAAGCAACCCTAGGGTTGCCTTATTCCTCCACCATTTAAACCCCCCTCTCACATAGTGATTTTCTTTAAGAAAAAAAAAGAAAAAAGTTAAGGAGAAGACAAAACTAGTAGGAAAAAAATCATGTATGCCAGACTTATGTACCCCTTTTAGGGGAACAAGAAGAGCATCAATAAGGATACTAATTGATCTATATAGGGATTAATCATCATATTTGTTAGCTCTAAAATGCCAAATTCTAACTCCTTAAAGAGCAGCATGTTGTTCCTTGACCTACTCTATTTTTTTAAAGATTTTATTTATTTATTTGACAGAGAGAGAGATCACAAGTAGGCAGAGAGGCAGGCAGAGAGAGAGGAGGAAGCAGGCTCCCTGCAGAGCAGAGAGCCCGATGTGGGGCTCAATCCCAGAACCCTGAGATCATGACCTGAGCCGAAGGCAGCGGCTTAATCCACTGAGCCACCCAGGTGCCCCAACCTACTCTATTTTGACTAAAATCATAGATTATACCTTCCTCCTGAAGAAATACCACTGATCTCCAAGATGAGAATTATAGTAAAAGTATAGAAAAACAATCTGACAAAATAATGTGTTGGATTAAGGCAGCAATTCTCAAAGTATGGTCTAAGGTATTCCTGGGGACCTGAAGATACTTCCAAGTGGTCCATAGTGTCCCTTCCTTTTCCCATTACACATTTGTGAAAGGCCAGATCTTCTCCCTGTATGTAAATGAAAATGACATCGTGTATCAGATTGATGTAAATAGAAAATCCAGATGTCTGCTAGATTTATAAAAATGTAAAACAATGCCATTCTTCTCACTAAATGCTTTTTATTATTTTTTGCTTGGAAAATAGTTACTTTTTCATAAAATGTGTGTTTGTTTATTTACAGTAGGCTCCATGCCCAGCATGGAGTCCAATGCAGGGATTGAACTCACAACCCTGATATGAAGACCTGAGCTGAGATCAAGAGTGGGATGCTTAACTGACTGAGTCACCCAGGTGCCCCAATATATAATAGCTTTATTATTGTTTTTTTTTAGAATTAATAAATAAGTTGGGAAGATGTCCTTAGACCAAAGCTTTTGAGAACTGATCAATTAAGATATAAGGACTTTTACTTGTGTTTAGAAATACACACACACACACACACACACACACACACAAAGAAAGAGGCAGAGGGAGAGAGAGAGGGAGAGAGAGAGTTAATCTGATTAGAAAAGTATAATATCCAATAGAAAATATTTGGGAATCTATATATAAAGGCAAGTATAAACCCCTTATCTTCCCAGCACCCAGAGTTATTACATGATTCTTCCTTTTTTTTGTGCAAACATCTACATATTTATTTAAACAAAATTGGGATTACAAAATATACATATTTCTCCATTCTTTTTCTTTTTTTAACTTTATATTATGAATATTTTTGGAGCATTTTTAATAATTTTCAGAACATGCAGTTTAATGATGGTGTGATGTATTCCTTATATATAGTCCTTAAGCATTTTATTAATAGGCATATAGATTATACTGTATTTTTAGATATTGTTATTATCTTATCAGTTTTGTCATTGTATCTAATATTAGGTTCTACTGATGTTTTAGGCAATGTGCTAAACTCTTAACTTGCCTTTGCACATTTAATCCACTTTTGTGTTATCTATTTTCCCTAAGAAATGGTCTTCTTTCTTTTGTTCCTTCAATTCTATCCATCATGGCATCTAGTTGATAGATTATACTTGACAGGGAATATGATATATTGGACCATCTCTTGCTTTTAATATATAAGAACCAAGGAAAATAACATCAATTATTGCAGTCTCATTCTAATGAACACTATATTAAAAATGCTGTGGTTTTTTTTTTTTTCTGCTTGTTTGAAGTGATTAGCTATGATGTTTTCTTCCTTTCTCTGTCTCTCTCTCTGTCTCTCTCCTCTATTTAGGATTCCTGGGATGAGGGAATTTGCTTTATTTTATTGTTTGGTTAGAAATGGTGCAGATTTGGGCTCAGCTCTGATAGGAGCTAGGTAGCCTTAAACCCAGAGAAATTCTACCTTACAGATATGTAGTGTACTGCTAATTCCAGTTAACTATTAAGAATGAATGCCCTTGGTGATGAGGACAGTTATGCAAGAGAGACTGGATAGCTCAGTACAGGCTATCTACAAGGATAGGGGAATACTAATGACATTTCTTGTTGAACAAAAAGTATTTTCTAAGACAAGATGCCAACATAGGAATTCTTAGTATTAATTGCTTCATTTTCATACTACATTAATTGCTTCATTTCATTAATTGCTTCAAATTCATGACTTAAATGATTTTTTCAGAAATTTGTTCATATTTTTTAGTTTGACTTTGCACATTAGATTTTTAAAAGTATTTGGGCATTCCAGATATCCCAGATATGAGGAAACAAAGGACACATTTATTCAAGTGTAAAACTCTTAGGAAACAGTTTTCTTTAGATGAATTTTTTTTCTATTTTGCCCTTTGTAAATGTAGCCAGTGAATCTGATTTAATTAGATCAGTTTTTGTCTCTTATCTGCATGTACCATACCAATTGAAATGTGGGTATTTTTCATTACAGTCAAAATTATCTATTATGAATACTTTAAATACCATATCCTATAGTTTGTGCATGTATGCTTTTTAAATATAGAACCTTGGGATGCCTGGGTGGCTCAATCAGTTAAGTGACTGCCCTTGGCTCAGGTCAGGTCAAGATCCCAGGGTCCTGGGATCAAGTTCTGCATCGGGCTCCTTGCTCAGCGGAGAACCTGCTTCTCCCTCTGCCTGCCTCTCTCCCTGCTTGTTCTCTCTCTCTGACAAATAAATAAATAAAATCTTTAAAAAAATAGCACTTTAATAGAAACTCAGATTAGAAGTATAGCAGCTAGCAATGAGAATATCCTCTTAAAATCAATGATCAAAATGCATGAAGGGATAAGAATACTTATTCTAATACATTTTCTTGTGTACATATTTATGTACCATGTTTAACTTCAAAGTTGTATTTTTTTGGTAACTTGTTATTTATAGAATGAAATATTTTTTCATAAGTACCTATGTTGGTTGTGGTAAGACCCACTAAAAATTTAAATAATGTTATTCAACACATCACTAAAATGCATGTAAAAAATTACTTATTTTGGTTGTTTTTCTGTATTTCAAATACAAAATGTTATTAATGTGCTGAGTTGAGGAGATTTGGCTAATCTTTGAATGGGCTTATTGTCACCTAATCTTTTGGGAATCTTTCTTTTCTTTAAGGAAACAAATCAAAAGGAACTTTTATTTCTGTGGATGATTGTGAAAAGCACATTTATAAATGAAAAGTTTAATGGAATTATGAGTAAATGAAAATAAATTTGTATGTCAAAAATTAAATAGCAGTATTCATTGACTGGTATCAAAATCTAATCTGAAATAGTTTTAGCCATTTCATACAGGTGACATCTGTACTTAAATATAATTTTCTAGCCCTGTTCTGGTATTACTGTTAATTACTTATTCAGTGTAGTTCAACATTTAGTTAATAAATATGTCAAGCTTTTACCATGGTGTTCTTTTTGCAGAGTTTGAATTTGCAATTAGTTTTAGATTTACAACATGGTGATAGACAGTGCTATATAAATAGAGGTTAAACACAATTTACATATTAATTTCATGATTCATTTATTCAATGATTTCTGTGGATATAGGTTGTATTTAATCTCTGTTCTGTAGTTGGTTCAGGCATGATGAATAGAATCACTATACTAGCAGAGAAGTAATGATGTCTGTAGTGAACTACAGGAAGTTTAAGGGAAAATAAGAAATATTTGGAAACACAATGATTCATTATCTTTAATGCTCTCTTAGAGGCAAGTGAAAAGCAATAACAGATCTTTAAAAGGACCACATCTGACAATACTGAGAGTGGAGGAGGAGGGAAGTTAAACTGCTAGCCCAGTGTCTTGTTCACAGTAAGCACTGCAACATTTGTTAAGTTCAAATGACTTGATGTTGGGGGATCATGCTGTATTTCTAAGTCTGGATAAAACCCAAGTTAAACCTTAAGAAGTTTAAGGCCATTTCTTTTAAATGACTTCTGTTAATTAAACTTGTTTCTTCATGACAAACACCCTTATATTTAAACAATTCTCTTATCCATTCATGTAGTTTTTTTTTTTAAGATTTTATTTATTTATTTGTTTGACAGAGATTACAAGTAGGCAGAGAGGCAGGCAGAGAGAGAGAGGGAAGCAGGCGCCCCGCTGAGCAAAGAGCCCGATGCGGGGCTCAATCCCAGGACCCTGGGATCACAACCTGAACTGAAGGCAGAGGCTTTAACCCACTGAGCCACTCAGGCGCCCCTCATTCATGTAGTTTTATTTGATAATCATGATCATATTGATGCAGTGTTAAATATAGATTATAGTAAATAAGAGATTTTCTTTCTGTCCATTTTTATTTCTATTTTTTAATTAATCAATTTATTTGAGGGGGTGCAGGGGAGGTACAGAAGGAGAAGGAGATAAGCAGACACTCCTGGCTGAGCATGGAGCCAGATGTGGGACTCACCCCCACGACTCTGAGATCACAACCTGAGCCAAAATCAAGAGGCAGACGCTCAACTGACTAAACCACCCAGGCACCCCTGCTTATTTTTATTTGAAATTTTGAAATATCTGAAGTATGGGAATAGATTATTAAAAAATCTCTCAAGTTTGTAGTGGACATAGGTCAGCTTTAAATTGATCTACTTATTTTTTCAATATATTTAAAAAAAAAAGATCTATTTCAGATAGGTAAATTCTGTGTACACCTCTCTTTTCCCATATCAAACCTTATGATTAAGCAGTTCAAACCAGACAAAACTTAATAGTTATGGTAATATTTTTGGAATAGCTATGGGCTTCAAACTGACCTCATTTTTCTCCCTTTAAATGGGAATCACATTAGTGTGGAGAATCTTTAACTTAGTGATAGAAGATCGAATTTGTTTTGTTCTTGAGATCATGTCCCACAAAACTCATATTCTCAAGACCCTCTCCTATGTGAAGATACAGACGTAAAACCCATTAATGCTCAGCAAGAACTGTGGAATGCTTACACAGGTCACTGAACTAGGTTCTCCCAATAAGTAAACTCCTTTGGGAATCTTTGCAGTAAGCATATTTTCAAACCACTAGAGTTAACATTTAGTATAAGGATTGCAATTTTTGAAATGAAATTCTAAAAAATAAACCATGCACCATTTATTTAATTTAATAAAATAAATCTATTCAGTATGAATTTCTTTAGTTTCTATTTTATGCTGGGTCCTTTTACATACTCATAAAATCTCATTTAATCCTTGTATACCCCTGAATAAGTTATTACTAATTCAGTTTTGCTGATGAAAAATCCAAGCCTCTGAGAGAATAACTGGCTTATCCCATGGCCAGTTTATGAAGATTTGAACCCATAAAGGGGCTCCAAAGACATTTTTTTCTTTCACAGTATGCTGTCTTCTGTTAAGGGAAGGAGTTAATGTGTTTGCAAATATACCTAAAATATTCCAGGAAGTAAAAATGGAGGATATAATTCACAGTGCTCAATCTTCATTCTTGGCAATATTGGTTCCACTCATACTTATCATTGCATAACAGCGTCTATGATGATTCCAGTAATTTTAGTGGATTTAACTTAGTAGAAAAAAATTGATTGCTTCTGTCATCTGCATTGCCTTTTGTTGATTCAATTTCAACTACTTCTCCTGTTCAGAGCACCTGTATTCTTCAGAAGTGTTCTAAGAGCCAAAGAGTTACATGTCTAGTAAGTAAATGTTCACACTTCTTCACTCTGTAGTGTCTCTGTGTTTTTCCTGAATGTAGTAGTTTCCAGTAGAGGTAATATACAAATCTGTGACATGTTTTATCACTGGGGTAATTTAATGATTTAATACAGGGGAATGATTTAATATAGGGGATTTAGTGGAAAATAAAGCAATTGCATCAAAACAACTGGTGTTAAAGCAAACAGAAAATTTCACAAATTAATTCTTTGATTCCTCTTCTTCTAATGATTTTTTATGTTCTTCTTCACTCATTTTTTTAACTGCCATGCAACTTTCTGAAGAGTGATTCAGGGATTAAGACATGTTTTCATCTGAAGACATTTTCTGACTGCTTGAATTCACAGCAAAAAAGTGCTGGATTTGAAATTGTCTAAAGTGATTGACTAGGAGTGGAAGATGGAGAGGAATTCCTGAGAAAATGATGCATAGTGGAATATTTTGCATTCTGGGGCCCATACTTGAAATGATAACTATTCCCATTTGCTGAATACTTAATAGGAACTTTTCAGCTTGAGCAAATGGAGATAAATAAAATAAGACTATTCCTATTAAAGAAAGTTAGTTTATTATAGCCTTATGCACTGTGAGCTCTGTTTTTAGCCAATGAGCAATGCCACCTAAAGTATGCATATGAAGGGGGCGCCTGGGTGGCTCAGTGGGTTAAGCCTCTGCCTTCAACTCGGTTCATGATCTCAGGGTCCTAGGATTGAGCCCTGCATCTGGCTCTCCGCTCAGCGGGGAGCTGCTTCCCCCTCTCTCTTTGCCTGCCTCTCTGCCTACTTATGATCTCTCTCTGTGTGTGTCAAATAAATAAAATCTTTAAAAAAAGTATGCATATGAAGGAAAATTGAAGAAGTGGGGTGAGTAAAGTGGTCATTTTCAATAGTAGATCTCTAGAAAAAGGCAATTTAATGAATGAACAAGTTGTTATTCTTGGCAAGGTTTCAAATATGATCTCAAAAATAAATGAAAGCGATTCACAGACCTGTACCCCTGGGGATAAAAATACATTATATGTTTATAAAAAAAAAATTAGAAGGGGAGGTGAACCATAAGAGACTATGGACTCTGAAAAACAACCTGAGGGTTTTGAAGGGTCAAGGGTGGGAGGTTGGGGGAACAGATGGTGGGTAATAGGGAGGGCACGTTTTGCATGGAGCACTGGGTGTTGTGCGAAAACAATGAATACTGTTACGCTGAAAAAATAAATTTAAAAAAGGGGTTAAAAAAAATAAATGAAAGCTTAGGGCAGGAATGGGTGCCAAGGCTTAAATATTCTTCTCCCACATAAACCAACGCAAGCGAGTAGATTTTATTTCCATTTATTTAAATAATTTGCATACTATCAAGCAGTATAGTCTCAGTTTATAGACTGGTTTCTTTTTTCTTACTAAACGTAAAGTTAAATCTCAATTTTAAGTCCCTTGAAATTGTAATGTGATGTGTAGCTGACTAGAGGGAGCAGGTGTCAAACAATATCTAAATGACATTCTCAACAAAATAAATATTGAACCACCCTGTCACTTTGGTGAGGGAATAATCTGCTCCAAAAAAAAAAAAAAATCCCATTCATCGTATACTGCCTCTGACATTTGTTCTCAGGAATTATTTGCAGTTTATCATCTGAGCCGGAGCCTTTTATCAGCATAGCAGTTGAACTACAGCGTAAAAAAAAAAAATGGTAATTGAGTATTTTATCAAATGCTTCTAATAAAATGGACTGTGCAAGTCGTAAATGAAGATTAAAACCATTGCTTGCAGGGATGAACAAATTGGAATGATTCATTATCTGAAACATCAATATGTCACTGTTCAGAAATAAAATAAAAACAAACAAACAAACCCAGCTCCCCTCCACAGTAATAATCCCTTCCCCACCCCACTCCCAGATATATGCGCCCAAAGCACCCTTAGTTGCAGCCAAAGCAGTGGAAGGTAAGTACATTTTAATTATTTGTGCTAGGGAAACCAATAAAGAAAAAGACAGGAGGAAAAGCATCACAATAATAGGCCAGCTGCTGTGGGGTACTATGTAAGAGAAAGAGACAGTAATAAAAGAATGGTGTCAAAGGAAAGCAACTATGCATGTATATTTCAGTCCTCCTAATTACAGAAAGAAGGATTAAATAAAATAAATGGGGCAATTTAGAAAAGTGGAGTTACTGCTTATGTTTAACATCTACATAGCCGATGCTTTTAAAATGGGCTTTATCTCACTTATCTAAAATAGCTTTAAAGAATGATGTTAGAAGATTATGCATTGCAAGAGTATTTTGTCTTAATTATTTTAATTTTAGGTTGATTCGGATTAAATGCAGCATGTCTGTGAATTCAGATTGCAGCCATGAATTAGATCATTTATATAGATTTACATAGATATGTATAAATGAAAATCATTTATAGGAACTTGTTTTTTCTCATATTTTATTAAAATAAATACTAAGGTTTTTCTTTTTTAAGAATTATGTTGAGTAAAAGAGAAATCCCATTTTTGGGGGTATTTCAAGCTACTAAAAATCGTGTCTTTACTTTGGGAGATGTCATTGAATAAGAATGTTTAGCTTCCTTCCAGGCTGCCAGCAGGATACCATTGTCTTTGCTGTTCATTCTCTGAATCTAAGCACTTATTACCAGTGACTACTCAGTAAGTACAGATCAAATGTGCTTGCATCAGGTAGAAACCAAGGCTGGGACCTTTTTAAGACATGTGAAAAACAATTAGGTACAGCTCTTTTTGTTTGGATAAAAGGAGACTTATTCTCTTCCCCATTGGTGCAAAACTTCCATCTCTTTCAGATTTTTTGGATACAAAATTGAAGGGACAGTTGATTGTTACAGAGCAAGTGGAGCTTAATTTTATAAAGAAGTCATAAATGGTTGAATAATCTTTTAAAAAGCAAAAGAATATGCTTCTCTCTTCTGTTTCTGTCACATGAAAACAAAATAATTTTCTGAATATGATTTATATGTAATATATGCTTAAAATATTTCTGTGATTTAGAATTTGGTAGCAACTTGAAAACCTAGATTCATCTAGATAGATGCACATAGATTTTAGTAAAGCTAGCAAATCTGTAGAAAAAAGAAAAGATAAATTCAGATGTACTAAATGAGCAAAGGGGAAAAAAAGAGAGATGGACAAAATAAAAACAACACTCAACCACAGAAGAAACTGATGGTTACTAGAGGGGAGGTGGGTGGGGGGGATGGTTGAAATAGGTGATGGAGATTAAGGAGTGCACTTATGATGAGTACTGGGTGATGTATGGAATTGTTGAATCACTATATTGTACACCTGAAATGATTATAAGACTGTATGTTAACTAACTGGGACTAAAATAAGACTTCAGAAAGTCAGATTACCAATTTGCACCTGGGAGAGGACATTCTGAACTAATGAGTTACAGGATATTTCTAAAAATTGAAATTATTAAAAAACAACAACAAAGGGACACAGAGAGACTTGGAAGTGATGGATAAGTTTGAGTATGGTGATAGTAACTTAAGTGTATACATATGTCCAATCATATCAAATTATATACATTAATTATGTGTAGTTTTTGTATACCAATTATACCTGACAGCTGAGGGAAAATAAATTACGTACTTCAAACAGAAACAAATATTCACATGTAAATCTATTGCAACATGAGACTATAAATATAAACTATACTATCCATTTCACCGTATTCTTTTGTGATGTTGTTAAAATTTTGATCTTTCCAAATGAATTATGGATATGATTTTTCTTATAAGCACAATATCAAAAATTAGTTCTATTTCTGTTGGGGAAAAATTACTTTAAATTGTAATATCTGCTCAGAATTAGTAAGTCTGACTACAAGGTGACTCCAAAAATATTGGTAATTATGCCAAATGTTTTTAAAAAATTAATTCTGAAGTGAAAATATTATGTGGACAGTGAATATTAAGTTAATTTATTGTAACATTTTTTTCAATAATAAAATGCCAAAAATAAAACCCGTTATAGAATAGTAAAGCAAAAAAAACCTGCAATTTTTTAATGCACACTCAATAACTTGAATTGCTTTTTTCTCGCAGCTATCATAAACTATTCTAATGAATAGATATTTACACACATTTGTTGTGGGAATGTTCTTAAGTAGCTTGTTTTCTCAGGTGGATTGTCAGCCCACCTACCACTTTATATCCACCTTCCATTAGTTTTGCAAACTCTATTTTTGCTAGGTAGTACAAAGATATTCAGCATTTTATCTGTGAAACTGCAAGATTAAATCCTTGACATTAAAGGTCTAATATCTCCACTAGTTCTTTCCAATCTAGGTTAAATAGTCAAACTCATGAACTTTTAAGAACCTCAAGATACTGCACAACTGTTCTCTTATGTTTGAACCAATGAGTTACTATGTGTACCCATTTGCATAACAATCCAAAATCTTTTCAAGATTTCTATTTTTATAAGAGTTGGGAATATTATAAATAATATCATTAAAAGAGAAGTATTATGGTGTTATAAAAAGGATTGATGAGCTAGACATCAGGAGATGAGTTCTGCTGCTAATTTGGTCATTTGGCTTCAGTAAGCTAACCTGCTTACCTCAGTTGTCTTATTTGTAATATGAAAGTGGCTCATTACCATTAACTCTTAACAATCTGTTACTTGCCTGAAACTGGGACTAGAACCTTGGCATCCTGTTTTATAGCTCATGGTAGTATGCTATATAGACTTGTCCCTCACTATGAAGGCCAGTTAATTGGTTTCTTTTAGACTGGAGAAAAAGAATTCCCAAGTTCTTGGCTTGGGGAAGTTCATGGGGAAATAGCCCCATGATATTTATCATGATTTTTGCTGAAATACAAACCTGGGGATACGGTAACAAGAGGGCTGAACCAATATCTCTAGTCATAAAGATACATGGGGATTTGAGATGGGGTGGATAATCTCCATGGCCATTAGGTTCAAAGCCATCTTAAAGGTTTTATTATATACTATGGAATATTACTCGGTCATAAACAAGAATGAAGTCTTGCCATTTGCAATGACATGGTTGGACCTAGAGAGTATTATGCTAAGCAAAATAATTCAGTTCAGAGAAAGACAAATACCATATGACTTTGCTCATATGTGGAATTTACGAAACAAAGCAAATGAACAAAGGAGAAAAACAAGTGAGGCAAACCAAGAAACAGACTCAACTATAGAGAACAAACTGGTGGTTGGTTACCAGATGGGAGGAGGGTGGGGGATGGGTTAAATAGGTGATGGGTGTTAAGGAGGACACTTGTTGAGATGAGCACTGGCTGTTGTATAGCAGTGTTGAATCACTATATTGTACACCTGAAACAATATTATATTGCATTTAACTAACTGGAATTTAAATGAAAACTTAAATAAATAGTTTTGAGTGGGAAAAATAAATAAATATTTAGATTCAAAAACTTTTTAATATTGAAATATACAGAAAATCAGTGCATTTTGGAGAGAGAGTGTAGCAGTTCCTTATGCTTCCATGTTTCAATAGAAGCAGTTCCTTTTTTTTTTGGTTTCTTTTCAGCATAACAGTGTTCATTGTTTTTGCACCACATCCAGTGCTCCATGCAGTATGTGCCCTCCCTATTACCCACCACCTGGTTCCTCAACCTCCCACCCCCCTCCCCCGCCCATTCAAAACCCTCTGGTTGTTTTTCAGAGTCCACAGTCTCTCATGGTTCATCTCCCCCTCCAGTTTCCCTCAACTCCCTCTCCTCTCCATCTCCCCATGTCCTCCGTGTTCTTTGTTATGCTCCACAAATAAGTGAGATCATATGATACTTGACTCTCTCTGCTTGACTTATTTCGCTCAGCATAATCTCTTCCAGTCCCGTCCATGTTGCTACAAAAGTTGGGTATTCATCCTTTCTGATGGAGGCATAATACTCCATTGTGTATATGGAGCACATCTTCCTTATCCATTTGTCTGTTGAAGGGCATCTTGGTTCTTTCCACACTTTGGCGACCGTGGCCATGAAGCAGTTCCTTTTATAAATGAATGTACAGAGGCAACACTAGTGTGAGATGAATGAGTGGTAAAAACACATGCTCCCAGTCTTCCTTGAGTATAGAGATCTCTTTTTGTTAAGGAAACATTTATATTTATCCAATAATTCATATTGTATTAACTTTCTAAATGACTAGGTTCACGCTTTGCATTTTAAAAGACATCACTTTTTCCCTTTTTCAGTTGCTGACAGATTTTCATAGAGCAAAAGCAAAAGGAAAAGTTTATTGAAAACAAAAACATTAATTTTTGTTTTTGGTAATTAGGGTCTTTACACCCTTGAAACAGAATTCTAGTAACATTACTGCTTTGTCTTTTTAAGAATTACTATATGAATAAAGGTAATCTGATGGGCACACTCTGTCTTTGAATCAACATTTTGAATGTTGAGTCAGTACTTTTGTACATAGTATAAAATGAAAGAATAAATAAAGCATGAATCATGTATTCTTGTTTCTTTTAAAACATGGTGGCAGTAAAAAATATAGAAACATTATTTTATTAGCACATTTCTTTTTTTAAGATTTATTTGCTTATTTTAGAGAGAAAGAGAGTGCAAACAGGTGGGAGGGGCAGTGGGCGAGGGGGGCAGAGAGAGAGAAGCAGACTCAGTGCTGAGCATGATACAGGGTTTGATCCCAAGACCTGAGCCAAAATCAAGAGTCAGATGCTTAACTGACTGAACCACCCAGGCACCCCTCCTTAGCACATTTCTTAGAGTCACCACTATTTTAGCAACTTTGCATGTTATGAAAGAAGAGTCCCTATTACAGTGTAGTCTTCAGATGCTGAGATCAGAGAGAAAAGAGGAGGCATTTCACTGTCTAAAAGAGGCACTTTGGTAGAGGGAAAGGTTTTCTTTTTAAAGATAGGTGAGCATGGACATTGGAATGCAAATATGTCTGGGGTATGGCAGAACTATCTACTTAATACATATAAATAACATGGTTATACAAATTTATGTGTTAGTATATAGATAGTTTTAATTATGTGTTAGTCATTGTATTTGTAAGCACGATCAGGTTATCTATGTGTATATTATAAACAGTACTTTACATATATCTATATACATAAAAAATAAAATCTGTGTGTATAGGAGTAGATGAAAGGGATATTTTCTCATTCTGTCTGTATAACTGAAGGGATCTCAACTAACAAAATGAAGTTGTCCAGAGCTATAACTTCAGTTTAGAGGAAAACCAGGTTCTAGACCAATGGTTTTCAAACTTTGTCATGCATCGGAGAACCTTGGAGGTCTTGTTGGAACACAGATTGCTGGAACTTACCCCTAAGTTTCTGATTTGGTAGATGTTCTGTGAGTCTGAAAATTTGCATTTTTTTTTTTAGATTTTATTTATTTACTAGAGAGACAGAGATCACAAGTAGGCAGAGAAGCAGGCAGAGAGAGAGAGGAGGAAGCAGGCTCCCTGTTGAGCAGAGAGCCCGATGCGGGGCTCAATCCCAGGACCCTGGCATCATGACCTGAGCTGAAGGCAGAGGCTTTAACCCACTGAGCCACCCAGGCGCCATGCAAATTTGCATTTCTAAGAAGTTCCCAGGTGATGCTGAGGCCTCTGGTCTGGGGAGCACACTGAAAAGCACCACTATTCTAGAGTCAGTCTCCTAGATTTCACTTTCATATGTAGTCTATATTAACTGTGTAGGAAACAAGGGTGAGTACTAGTTAACTAGTTAACTAGTTACTCTTAGTTAATGAAATGATCTTAAACAATCAAATTTCAGAACCTCCTTGAACCTTAGTTTCTTCATCTGTAGAATGAAGAGATTACACTTGAATAATTTTGAAGTCCATTACAACACTGAAATTCTAAAAAATAAAATAAGGTAATGACAATTGAAAATAACAAAGTATATACTTTTACTCCATTACATGGCTTCATGCAGTGTTTCATGCAATGCATTGCATGTAAATTTTTAGCATGATTTGGAAACAGCATAGCATAGTTGTTAATACTGTAGGTGCTGAAACAGACTGCCTGGATTTGAATCCTGGCTTCGCCACTAGGTTGGAGTGTGAGCTTTGACATGTTACTTAATTTCTCTGTGCTTCAGTTCCTGCCTCATGGGATTATAAAGAATAAACTATATTATCCCTGTAAAAGTGCATAAAGCATGTTCCTGACCCAGATTATAACAATCAGTTATATTGCCATATAATAATCAGTTAATAATATTGTTTGCCAATTATACAAATTTATCTCTATAAAATGTTTTACAGAATATTGACCTAACTTTTCATTTTTGTCTTCGATATTCATATTTCTATGGATAAAAAATTGATAATAGTCTTAAATAATTATAATGATGTATCTCTGACTACTTTCTAAATTATATTTTCTAAATCTTTAAAGCCAAGTTTAAGTCAATTCACTTGCTTAATTATGTTTATATTGATAAATGATCATGAATTTATACTAATGATTAGCTTCACTGTTGATTTATAATTTTTGAAAGTAATATATCACTTATTACTGTGGATGAAACCTTCTGTGTACATATACTGAGTATTCAGTATCTAAATGTTTGAGAGTATTACAGTAAGTGCTAGAAAATTGAGGTAAGTGAACCAACCTTATTCAACGGAACTACTTCTGCTGTTGAGACATGTGTCCATATAGAGATCTGCTGAAGACTGTCTTGACTGACATCTGGAAATTTGAAATCTAAAAATTTCAAAAGCTACTGTTTTAAAATTTTTTTTTAAGTTTCTTGAAAATCAGTACCTAAAATGAAGACTAATGATTGAATGCCTTCTCAAAGATTAATTAGTAGGTTTTTTCATGTCCCCACTATTTATGTGTCACTGTTCTATTCTTTCAATCATTTTAGGCCTCAGTTATCTCAATTGTAAATGTGGTCAGAATCAGTGGTTTTAAGATCCCTTTCAGCCATAACGTTCTCCAATTCTTATACTATTTGTACTATAAGAAAGCCATTATAGTAGTGTGCCAAAAAGATTATTCATATTCATTATCTCAAACTTTAAAAAGCATTCCTGGCTTAGTATGTTAAATACCTTCCCCCATTTTCTGGCCCTAAAGGTTAATTGTTCAATTAATTGTAGACCCAAATCTTACCATACATTGGCTTCATGTTTAATATAGGTAAAACACAACTACTTATTACATGAATGTTATAGATTTTACTCTGCCAGTCTAAATTCTAACACTGCAAACTTTGAGGTCAGCCATTATGTGCTAATTTTTCATTTCTATGTGTTATAATTGGGAGAACATTGGTGGATGAAGATAATTGGAAGAGGAGAAAAATCACTAGAAAACATAAGGAAATTTTTTCTTCAAAGAAAGTAATAATTCCAGCTCTGTGGATGAAAAGAGCCTGGTTAAATTTGTTTTATTATGTACTAAAGCACTATAGTGTAATAGACTTACTTCATTGCTTTATTCATGTAATAGAAATATAATAATCTCAAATTTCTTAGTTCCTTTAGAAAAGCCAGTGTGCAAATTAAAAGTAATCTTAGTAAATTTTAGCTAACGTTTAGTGAATAGTTACTATGTGCCAAGGATTCTTCTAAGTGCTTCATATGTATTAACTCATTTAATCTTCACAACATCCTTTGAGGAAGGTACTATCATTATCCCTGTTTTTCAGCTGAGGCACAGAGAAGCTAAGCAACTTGACCAACGTCACTTTGTAAGTAAAAGGTGAAGCTTAATTGAGGACTTAATACTATGCCAGTGATAAGCAGTACTCCTTAGTGACTGTTACTATTAGGTACAAAGTTACTTACCTGAGACAAATATAGAGTAATAGTAGAGATAATTTTCTAAAGACTAGTGTTACAAAACAATGAAGATTGCTTAAAATTAATATGTAGGCTTTATCCAAGAAGGTAGTTGAAGTTGTGGTTAAGCTGTCTTATAGTTTTGTGTTGTGCACTCTACTGCTGCTGTCTTTGGAGAGTTTTAAGTGTTGATGAGAGCTCTTTTTGTTACATTACCATATCTGGCTTGAACTTTAGCAGATAAATTCTACTGCCATGTATTTTAGTGACTCAGACAGTAGTCTGCCTATATTTTAAAAAGTCAAAGCTCTTGACAATACAGATACTCAAATCTCGTAATTCAGGGAATATACTGGTCTCCTCCTGCAAGGGCAGGGAGAAAATTTTCTGTCCCCAGCAGTCCACTGGGTGCTTTATTTTCTTTAACTCCACAGGACCTCGCATTTTCTTTTACCAAAGACAGGACTAAAGCTTATAGTGGGACAAAATTTATATAGAAATGACATGTTAGGCACCAACCTGCTTAAGTAGAGTAGAATGAGCTGAAACCACAGAATTTATTGTTTCTCTCTGATTGGGTTCTTTGAGAATTGTGATTTTGTGGTAAAAGTTACTCTGAGACTTTAGGGCTTTTCTCCTTGGGTTTATATATTCATTATTACTTTCCATTAGGTTTGAATCCTAATTGAATGGGATGGCTGATTCTAAATGTAAGACTTTTCAGAAAAGTGAAGAAGAATTAGTTCTACTCCCACTCCTCAAAGTGTTTGGAAACAAACCAAGATGAAATCCATCTGTTAATTAGATTTTTTTTCCCTGAAGAGTTAATCAAATTTTACAACTATTTTCTAATTTATACTCAGAAGGTTCTTCAAATGGGGTAAAGTTGGGTTAGGAGTGGGGCTGCATGTCGACTGCAAAGATTCATGTTTCCAAATGGGTGTATTTTGGTCAG
Organism: Meles meles; assembly: GCF_922984935.1. Lineage (NCBI taxonomy): Eukaryota > Metazoa > Chordata > Mammalia > Carnivora > Mustelidae > Meles > Meles meles. The sequence continues at coordinate 73,335,476 of NC_060087.1, forward strand.
TACAAAGTTGACTGACTTGTTGAGTTGTTTTTTTTTTCTTTAATTTTAATTCCAGTAGTGGTTCAACAATACCATACATCACCCAGTGCTCATCACAAGTGCACTTCTTAATCCCCATCACCTATTTCACCTGTCTCCCCTCCCACATCCTCTCTGATAACCATCAGTTTGTTCCTTATAGTTAAGTGTCTGTTTCTTAGTTTGTTTCTCTCTCTTTCTTTTTCTTTCACTTACTTGTTTGTTTCTTAAGTTCCACATATGAGTGAAATCATATTGTGAAACATACATCTAACCTACAATCCAGTAATCACACTACTGGGTATTTATCCAAAAAATCCAAAAACAGTAATTCAAAGGGATAAGTGCACCCCTATATATTGCAGCATTATTTGCAATAGCCAAATTGTGGAAGCAGCCCAAGTGTCCATCAATAGATGAATGGAAAAAAGAAGATGTAGTACATATACACAATGGAATATTATTCAGCCATAAAAAATGAAATCTCACCATTTACAATGACATGGATGTATGTAGAGAATACAGTGCTAAGGGAAATAAGAGAAAGACAAATACCAGATGCTTTCACTCATATGTAGAATTTAAGAAGCAAAACAAATGATCAAAGCACTTGTTGAGTTTTGAAGGCTGATATTGGAACCTAAGTCTCCTGATTCCTAATCTAATACTTCGTTTCTTTGACTTTGATACAAAATATGATTTTAAATATTAAAGCCATTGTTTCTACACAGACATTAAAAATAGAAAAGAAACAACACATAGATTTCTTTTTGAGACTATAGCAGGGGCCTCTGATAATGGAGCAAGTTCAAAGGGAAATTGAGACAATGATTAAGTGAATTTCTCCAAATTTTATGTATATAAAATAACTCTATATAAAGGAGTTATGAGTTGAATGTAATTTGCCAGCATCTCTAGAAATCATTTGGATTGCAATAAATAGTTAGATATGGGATTAGTTACATGTTGGATTTTTCTATAAATTTATAAGGTTAATTTCTCAATAGCCATTGATTTTTATTTTATTTCTTTTCAGCATAACAGAATTCATTGTTTTTGCACCACCTCCAGTGCTCCATGCAATACATGCCCTCCTTAATACCCATCACCTGGCTCCCCAAACTCCCGCCCCCCGCCCCTTCAAAACCCTTAGGTTGTTTTTCAGAGTCCATAGTCTCTCATGGTTCACCTCCCCTTCCAATTTCCTTCAACTCCCATCTCCTCTTCATCTCCCAATGTCCTCCATGTTATTTGTTATGATCCACAAATAAGTGAAACCATATGATACTTGACTCTCTTCTGCTGGACTTATTTCGCTCAGCATAATCTCTTCCAGTTCCATCCATGTTGCTACAAAAATTGGGTATTCATCCTTTCTGATGGAGGCATAATACTCCATTGTGTATATGGACCACATCTTCCTTATCCATTCGTCTGTTGAAGGGCATCTTGGTTCTTTCCACAGTTTGGCGACCGTGGCCATTGCTGCTATAAACATTGGGGTACAGATGGCCCTTCTTTTCACTACATCTGTATCTTTGGGGGTAAATACCCATTAGTGCAATTGCAGGATCATAGGGAAGCTCTATTTTTAATTTCTTGAGGTATCTCTACACTGTTCTCCAAAGTGGCTGCACCAACTTGCATTCCCACCAACAGTGTAAGAGGGTTTCCCTTTCTCCACATCCTCTCCAACACATGTTGTTTCCTGTCTTGCTAATTTTGGCCATTCTAACTGGTGTAAGGTGGTATCTCAATGTGGTTTTAATTTGAAGCTCCCTGATAGTAGCCATTGATTTTGATACTTTAGAACCATAAGCAGATAATCAAATCTTTTCACTCTTTACACTTGTACATATTTTAGCAACTTTCCTTTTAACTCACTGATTACCTTCCCGAATGCATTATTATATTTGAGTAATAGGAGGATAAGGTGTAGAGTCAATAGTATTTAAAATACAGTTTTCCATTTTTTTTTTGAGAGTGTGCAGGTTTCATCTGTGCTTCACTTTTAACATGAAAATCCTTTCTGGGTGCTTATGGGCTCCCTAAAGAGGGAAAAAAATTATTTTTAAAAAAGAATCAAAATAAATTAATATTTAGACAGATATCTATAAAGCCTTCCATTGGAATCAATCAATAGCTATTTCTTAGTTGTCTACTACGTGACCACTGTATAGGAGATACTGTAGGGGAAATTTATAAGAAATGTAAGACGTTTTGGCATTTGCAGAGCTTATAGTGTTTTGCATCAATATATACAAAAAAGAATACATGACAGCCGTACAGCAAATAAGTGCTATAGGTGGCCAGAGAAGAGATTGATATGAAATAGTTCCATTAAGGCCCCTGAAGCTCTGACTTGTTAATGCTGTTAATGCTGTTCCTTAAGCTTTATAGTTCACCTTGTCAGTGTTCCCTGACCCACTCCCTGCTCAAATTTCTGCTTGTAATATTTTAAGAGTAATTCAAATGTTACTCTTTCCATGGGTCCCTATAGTTAGATTTGATTTTTCCCTTTTCTGTGTACAGAATATTGTAACACAAAATTTCTATTATTTTATTTACCTCTAAGCCTATCCATAGTGCTTCACTCATAATAGGGACCTCAATATATGTTTATTCAATTTATTTGACAATGGAATTTTTATTAAAGATGGGAACTGTATAGAAGCTGAGCCATGGGAGATGAGTAGGAGTTGGTTAGGCAGAGAAAAGTAAGGAACACAGCTCTGGGGTGCAAATGAATTTGTCAGTTTAGAAGGAGGACAAAAAGTACATGATTTGAGTAGAATAATGACATTTTTAAACCTTACATTCTATTCCCCAGAACCAATGGATTTAAATGCAAGAACTAATATATGCTACCTTGAATTTTATCATGATTTTGTTACAAGTTAAATAAAAGTCTTGGTACATTTCCAATTATCCTTAAAATAATGCTTACCAGGTTAAATATATTGTTTTAAAAGAAGGGAAAATTTTGAGGAAGATATGAAAAAAAGTAAACAGTGATGAAATTTAGCTTGGATTCAGAGAGAATTGAAGAATAAACAGTAAGACGTTTATTAGATTTATTGTAGATGTCACTCTGAAAGTAGCTAGAGATTAAATAGCAGCCAAAAAAAAAAAAAAAAGAAAGAAAACAGTATTGTGTGAACATTACCAAGATAATTTGGATTGACATGGATTAGACACTTTTAAAATGTTGGCAAGATCTCTAGATTTTTCTGAGGTAGTGTGCAAATGGCATGAACCAGTACCACTGAAGAGCAACTAGGTTTAGATTGCTGTTTAGTTGACTTGTGTGGATCAATTCAGAAGTCAACTCAAGCAAGCTGGTCCACAATAAAGAAAAGTATCTGTAAAGAATTATTTAATGATTCCATATCATAAGATTAGTTGAAAATCTTTTTTTGAATAAACAAAATCTTTCCTTAACATTGTACATATGGCCAGACTCTCAATGGAACAATATGGCTTGTATCAATATACCAAGTCTATGGCTCTCTTGGTTTGGTGTTTTTGTTGACTGTGTGAAAATCATTTTCTGGGGTGGGAGACTAAAGACTTTTAATGTTGACAGGACCACAAAAGAGTCATCACAAGTGGTTGTCTCCCTCTGTAGCAAAGATGACATCCCAGTAAGAGACATACAAATGACTCAATGCCACTCAACAGATAAACCAATATTTTGATAATAGAGATGTTTTTATTTTCTTTAAAAAAAAACGATGCATTCATGTCTCTTACCATTCATAGACTTTTTCATAGAACCTCAGTTATCTGTATGTGTATTTTAGGAAAATGAAATTGTAGAAGTAAAAAGTTATGTATTTTTACCAATAGTATATAGATATGTTTGTTTCTGAGGTCTAACTTCACTTTTAGTTTCAATTAGCCTTATACATTAATTTCCTATTTGTTTTTAAAAGAATGAGCATTTCCATTTTTTTCTTTAATCTCCTACTTTATTTGAATAGGCTGCCCAGCCAATTCTCCTAGGATTTCCATTACTTACTAGGTGTTAGTTACATTTTAATTTACTCTTTGTGGACTCTATTTAGCACACCTAAATTTTTATATATTAAGTAATTCCTCAGTGTTCTGAAGGAATATATGTATTCCCATTGGTCCCTGATGAGGATGCACACTATAGCTAATAGGGAAAAAAAGTCTCCAAAACAAATATTTTATCAGATAAAATGGAAAATTACTAAAAAAAAGTTTTAACATATCACCATTTAAGTTTTCTCCAGATTAGAAAACAAAAAAACATGATTTTGATATAGTCAATAAGGGATGTAATGATTTTTTGAGAGATCTATAGTATTATGGTACTTTGAGAAATAAAAATAAGATCAGTTGACATGAAAACAAGCCAAGCTCTTGATATCAGTAACCTTTGGGAATATCAGAAATATTTGGCATTTCCAAATTTTATGATTTGGTCTACTGGTATTCCAGCCAGACTCATATTTAGGAGAAACCCACCAGGTCACAGGAATAATATGCTTATTGCTTTCAGCATTGATTTTAATGTCCAAAATACTTTCTTTTGATCGTTATAGAATGTGCATTTTGGATCTAAGTATCCTATTTTGGTATTTTTCCTTTAGGGAACATTATTTGTGTGCATCCTGTACTAGAAGTTTCAAGGTCAGCCTTACTTGCACAGTTGTAATAGTCCCAACAGAAAGATAAATATATATTGACTGTGGCTGAAGTTCTGGTTCTTTCAGTTGCTGAGGGTCAACAGCCCCTTAGAGGTACTTTCCAACCTTCTAATGTCTATAGGTTAAATTACTGATGAATTACTGCACTTTTCTAAACAGAGGAAACCTACATAGTGTTGGGAAGAAACCTGATGTATTGCGTCTTTTTTCTTGGTGTAATTTTGAACAAGATGGAAAGTAATTTCAGTCCAATCCAGTTCCAAAACTTGATGGAAACAATTGTACAACTGACCACTCAGGCTGAATGTACTGGACAAAAAAAGATTTAGGGGTACCCTTTGTTTTGCAAACATGAGTTGTAACATTGTTTTAGGATCAATTTTAAAATAAGCAGGCACTCACTGTATGTTAAATAACTAAAATTTAAATTAAAAAATGAGCTGGCACTTTAAATTTTCAATCATGTTAACATTTTAAATTATGTAGATACTGAAGGCATATAATATAGTATTGAAAAGGCTAGAGGTGTTGGGGGAAGAGTTACTAAAAATAATAAAGGACATCATAAAAACAATAAATATAAAAATCATCTTCAATGAATACAAAATTATTTGAGGCTTGAGGTAATCATGTAATAGAGTATTAAAAGCAGCACAGCAGAACATAGTAAAACTAAATGAGACGCTTGACTGCGTATTTGTATTGGCATATTTTAGACAATGTGATCCTTGCTGGTCAGGGTTGAGAGAACTATACAGGCAGAATAAGAATGCATTGCAGCTGCTGAATATTTTCCTCCTGATTTACACATAATAAAGTAATATACCATAAATGGTTTATACAACAAACATTACTATGTAACTTAAAACTTCTTTGTAGTTCAATAAACTTTCCATTAAAAAATTTAATATCATAACAATGTTTTGATATTGTCCTTTCAAAAATGATTTTATGTTTAATTACAGGAATTTTAATTATAGTTTGATACTCAGAATCATTTAATTACTCAGCCACAAAAAAGAATGAAATCATGCCTTTTGCAACAACATGGATAGATCTAGAGAGTATAATGCTAAGTGAAATAAGTCAAAGTCAAATACCATATGATTTCACTCATGTGGAGTTTAAGAAACAAAACAAATGAACAAAGGAAAAGAGACAAATACAGAAAACAGATCTTAAATATAAAGAAACTGGTGGATGCCAGAGGGGATGGTGAAACAGGTGAAGTGAATTAAGAATATACTTATTGGGGTGCCTGGGTGGCTCAGTGGGTTAAAGCCTCTGCCTTCAGCTCGGGTCATTATCCCAGGGTCCTGGGATCGAGCCCCGCATTGGGCTTTCTGCTCCGCGGGGAGCCTGCTTCCTCCTCTCTCTCTGCCTGCCTCTCTGCCTAGTTGTGATTTCTCTCTGTCAAATAAAAAAAAGAATACACTTATTGTGATGAACACACTGAGTAATGTATGGAATTCTTGGATTACTATATTGTACACCTGAAACTAATATAACACTGTATGTTAATTATACTTGAATTATATATATATATAATATTCAAGTATATATATATAATTCAAGTATATATATAATATATATTATATATATATATAAAGTGCCCCCATATTCTTAAGTGGAATAATAATTTAAATAACATATATTATATATATATAATTCAAGTATATATATATAATATATATATTATATATATATATATATAAAATGCCCCCATATTCTTAAGTGGAATAATAATTTAAAGAACTTTTTAAACAAAATAATTAAAATAACTTTTTAAACAGAATTCTTTGTGAAAGTTATGTGTGAAATATCTTAGTTTGTGATGTATTTGATACAATTTGTTACAAAAGTAACACCTCAATTATATGATCAAATTGAATAGTACATCATATGTCCAAATTTGCCTATAAAATGTAAGAATCAATGGCAGTGTCTTCCATAAATTTATATTAGAAGAATAATCTCCCTTTTTATTATTAAACAATTTGTTATTAGACCCTCATTGTGTTGTGATTTCTTTTGGTTTGACTATAAGCTTCATGAAGTTGGAATCTTTTTTATTTAAAATGGAGATGTTGGGGCACCTTGGTGGCTCAGTGGGTTAAGCCTCTGCCTTTGGCTCAGGTCATTATCTCAGGGTCCTGGGATCGAGCCCCACATCGGGCTCTCTGCGCAGCAGGGAGCCTGCTTCCTCCTCTCTCTCTGCCTGCCTCTCTGCCTACTTGTGATCTCTCTCTCTCTGTATCTAATGAATAAATAAAATCTTTAAAAAATGGAGCTGTTGAAATTTATAAATATATATCACAGTAATTAAACATAGTTCTTAGAGAGGAGCACACAGGGGAACACACAAGGAGAATATTTCCCCCAGCAGTTTGGTTTGGAAAATGAGAGGGGCTGAATATTGTGAGTTCCTGCAACGAGCAGGGTTTAAAGCCTGGAGTTTTAAAGATCAACAGTATTCCCTGGGATAGAGCCTGGAGGTCACTGCAGTGCTCCTTAAGAGAAGGCAGACAAACAGCCTAGGGACAGACAGCTTGGAAGCAGTAATCTGAAAAACACTTTCGGCACACTAGGGAGAGATTGTTTGCTCTTCTCAGAATATGTCCCTGAGATGCAGTGTTCCTTTCCGGGAGCAAAGGAGCTGGCAAACACCATTTCCCCTCTTCTCCCACCACCTCTCAGTATTAACACAGAGCCACCTACAGGAATTAGTTCAGCACCAGCACTGGCTGCCTAACTTGCTTTCACCAAGTCACACCCCCTAGTACTCTGGCAGGACTGCTTTTATAAGTCAATGGGACCTCAGTCTCATTGTAATAAGCCCCTCTCCCAGAAGGCCACCACAAACCCTTATCTGGGTACCATGTCTCTTGACCAGAAAGTTCTGCAGGGCTTCAGTTTTGGTGGAGTTGGTGTCAGGGTTCATTTCACAAGCAGATCAGAGCACATCTAGTTAAAATATGCACCATTCAAGCCAGGTACCAAATGCTGCTCACTACAGGCAGTGAGAGCCTCTGCAGATGACTGGCTTGATGGATAGAGAAGCAAAAACACAATAGCACAGCACACACAGGATATACCAGAGACATTCCCTGAAGTGCCAGGCCCTGGGCACTACATGATTTATTCATAATGCCATTACTTCCAGAAGCAGGAGACAGAAATGGCTTTTCAATCACAGAGAAGAAGACAGAGACTTAGACAAAACACCGAGATGGAGGGATTTATCTCAAATGAAAGAATAAGATAAACCCACAGCCAGAGATCCAATCAAAACAGATATAAATAATATGCCTGAAGGAGAATTCATTCATTCATTCACTCATTCATTCATTCATCAATCCATTTATTCATTTAAAAGGTTTTATTTATTTATTTGACACACACACAGAGCACAAGCAGGGAGAGCAGCAGAGGCAAAGGTAGAAGCATACTCTCTGCTGATCAGGGAGCCTGATGTGGGGCTCAGTCCCAAGATCTGGGATCATGACCTGAGCTGAAGGCAGATGCATAACCAACTGAGACATTCAGGCAACTCCTGAAGGACAATTTAAGCAATAGTCATAAGAAGACTCGGGCTTGAGAAAGGAAGACCTCAGGGAGATCCTTCCCATGGATGTAAAAGAGTTAAAGAGAATCTATCAACAATAATGTAGTAAATGACATTGGAAACAAGCTTGATGTAATGAACAGCAGGTTGGAAGAATCAGAAGAATGAATTAGTGACCTAGGAGAAAAAACAATGGGAAATAATGAAGCTGAACAACAGAGAGAAAGAATTATGGAAAATGAGAATAGTCTTAGGGAACTCAGTGACCCCATCAAAAATTGTAACATTCGTACTATAGGAGTCCCAGAAGAAGAAGAGAGAGAATGGGCAGAAAATTTATTCCAAAACATAGCAACAGAAAACTTTCATAATCTGAGGAAGGAAAATGATATCTAGATCCAGGAGACATAGAGAACTCCCATCAAAATCAACAAAAGCAGGCCAACACCAAGACACATTGTAATTAAATTTCCAAAATATAATGATAAATAACAACAACAACAAAAATCTTAAAAGCAGCAAAAGAAATCCTTAACCTACAAGGGAAAACCAATAAGGCCAGCTAGAGATTTCTCAACAGAAACTTGGCCAGAAGGGTGTGGCATGATATATTCGAAGTGCTGAATGGGAAAATCTTCAGCCAAGAACACTCTATCACAGAAGGCTATAATTCAGAATAGGAGAGATAAAGAGTTTCCCAGACAAACAAATCTAAAGGAGTTCATGGCCACTAAACCAGACCTGCCAGAAATATTACAGGGTACTCTTTGAATGGAGTGGAATGGACTATATATATATAGTCATAAAGGGGACAATCCAACAAGAAAATATACCAATTGTAAATATACATCCAACATGGGAGCACCCAAATATATACAACAAACAATAACAAATGAAAAGGAACTCATTGATAACACATAGTAGTAGGGATCAATATCAGCCCCACTTACATAATGGACAGATCATCTAAGCAGAAAATCAACAAGGAAATAATGGCTTGAATGGCACACTGGACCAGATGGACTTAAGAAATATATTCAGAACATTCCATAAAACAACATAATACACATTGTTTTCAAGTGCACATGGAATATTCTACAGAACAGTTCCCATACCAGGTCACAAAATAGGCCTAAAGAAATACAGAAAGGTTGAAATCATGCCATGCAATTTTTCTGACCACAACACTGTGAAACTATAAACCAATTACAAGAAAAACTTTGTAAAAACTACAAATACATGGGGACGACACAATATGCTACTAAGCAATGAATGGGCCAGCAAGGAAATTAAAGAAGAAATTTAAAAATACATAAAAATAAAGGGAAATGAAAACAAAAATCTAAAAGCATTGGTATGCAGAAGAAGTTGTCCAAAGAAGATACTATATAGCAATATAGGCCTACTTAAGAAATGATAAAAAAAAAAAATCTCAGGGGCACCTGGGTGGCTCAGTGGTTTAAGCCTCTGCTTTCGGCTCAGGTCATGATCTCAGGGTTCTGGGATCGAGCCCCGCATCGGGCTCTCTGCTCAGTGGGGAACCTGTTTCTCTCTCTCTCTCTGCCTGCCTCTCTGCCTACTTGTGACCTCTCTGTCAGATAAATAAATAAAATATGTTTAAAAAAAAATCTCAAATACACAACCTAACCTCTCACCTAAAGGAGCTAGAAGAAGAACAACAGATGAAGGCTAACACCAGACTTATCAAAAATAAAAGAGAAAGGACCTAAATAAATAAAATCATAAATGAGAGAGGGGAACATCACAACCAACATCACAAAGAATTATAAGGTAATATTATAAAAACTCTTTGCCAATAAAATGGGCAATCTGGAAGAAATGGGTAAATTCCTAGAAACGTATGAACTATCAAAACTGAAACAGAAAGAAATTAAAAAAAAAACTTGAACAGACCCATAACTAGCAAAGAAATTTTAACAATAATTAAAAAATCTCCCAACAAACAAAATCCAGGGCCAGATGGCTTCCCAGGGGAATTCTACCAAGCATTTAAAGAAGAATTAATAGCTATTCTCAAACTATCTCAAAAAGCAAAAATGGAAGAAGAACTTCCAAACTCATTCTACAAGGCCAGAATTACAAGACAAAGACTCCACTAAAAAGAACTACAGGACAATATCCCAGATGAACATAGATACAAAAATTCTCAAAGGGATAATAGCAAATGGAATCCAAAGAAATCATTCACCATGATCACATGGGATTTATTCCTGGATTGCAGGGATGGTTCAATATCCACAGATCAATCAACATGATACTTTACATTAATAAAAATAGAAGCAGAAAAAGCAGTTGCGAAGTAAGTCTATTCTTGATAAAAACCCCCAACAAAGTAGAAAACATACCTCAACATCATAAAGGACATATAGGAAAACCCCACAGCTAATACCATCCTCAATGGGGAAAAGCTGAGAGCTTTTGTTCTATGGTCAGGAATAAGACAGGGATGTCGACTTTTAACACTATTATTTAGCATACTACTGGATGTCCTAGGCACAGCAATTAGACAACAAAAAGAAATAAATGCATCCAGACTGACAAGGGAGAAGTCAAATTTCACTATTCGCAGATGACACGATAGTATATTTAGAAAACCCAAAAGACTGCAACAAAAAATTACCAGAACTGTTACACTAATTCAGCCAAGTCACAGGATAGAAAATTAATGTACAGAAAACCTTTCAATTTCTATAACCAGTAATGAAGCAGTAGAAAGAGAAATCAAGGAATTGATTCCATTTATAATTGCACCAAAATCCATAAGATACCTAGGGATGAACCTAGCCAAAGATGTAAGAGATTTGTACTCTGAAAAGTGCAGATCTTTTGATCTGTAGAACACCAATGAAAGAAATTGAAGATCACACACACACACATACATGAACACAATGGAGAAACATTACATATTCATGAGTTGGAAGGACAAATATTGTTAAAATGTATATATTACCCAAAGCAATCTACACATTTAATACAATCCCTATCAAAATACCATCAGTAATTTTGACAGAATTAGAGAAAAATAATCCAAAACTTTCTATGGAATCAGAAAAGACTCTGAACAGCCAAAGAAATCTTAAACAAGAAAAGCAAAGATGGAGGCGTCACAATTCTGGACTTAAAGTTATATCACAAAGCTGTAGTCACCAATATACATTATGGTACTGGCACAAAAAACCAACACATAGAGCAATGGAACAGAATAGAAAACCCAGAAATGGACACACAACTATATGGTCAAATCTTCCACAAAGGAGGAAATTATATCAAATGAAAAAAGTATAGTCTTTTCAACAAATGGTGTGGGAAACCTGGACAGCAACATGTAGAATGAAATTTTGTTACACCATGAGTGAAAATAAAAATGCATGAAAGACATGAGACAGGAAACCATGAAAATCATAAAGGAGAACAGAGACAGTAACAATTATGACAACAGCCAAGGCAAATTCCTACTAGATACATCTCCAGAGGCAGTAATAAAAAGCAAAATTAACTGCTGGCAATTCATCAAGACAAAAAGCTCCTGCGCAACAAAGGAGACAATCAACAAAACTAAAAGGCAACCTTTAGAATAGGAGAAGATACTTACAAATGATATAACTGATAAAGGGCTAGTATCCAAAATCTATAAAGAACTTATCAAACCCAACATCTCCTCCCCCAAAAAACCTGAAGAAATGGGCAGAAGACATAGACAATTTTCAGAAGACTTACAAATGGCTAACAGACACAAGAAAAGATGCTCAACATCACACATCATCAGGGAAAGGCAAATCAAGCCTACAATGAGATATCACCTTACATCTGTCAAAATGGCTAAAATTAACAACACAGGAAACAGATGTTTAGGAGAATGCAGAGGAAGGGGAGCAGTCTTTACGCTGTTGGTGGGAATGCAAACTGGTGCAGCCACTCTGGAAAATGTTATGGAGATTTCTCAGAAAGCCACCCTTGGCACCTGGGTGGCTCAGTTGGTTGTGTCTACCTTCAGCTCAGGTCATGATCTCAGGGTCCTGGGATGGAGTCCTGCATTGGGCTCCTTGCTCAGTGGAGATTCTGCTTCTCCCTCTCCCTCTGCCCCTCCCTCCTACTCATGATCTCTCTCTCTCTTTCAAATAAATAACTAAAATCTTAAAAAAAATAAAAACAAAAACAAACAAACAATCAAACAAAAAAAAAACAATCCTAAGGCCCAGCACATTGAACTACTAGGTATTTACACAAAGGATACAAAAATACTGATTCAGGGGGACACATGCACCACAACGTTTATTGCATCATTATCAATAGTAGCCAAATTATGGAAAGAGCCCAAATGTCCATCAACTGATAAATGGATAAGGAAGTTGTGGTATATATAAAAAATGTAATATTACTCAGCCATAAGAGGCAATGAAATCTTTGGTTAGAGATAGAGTGTAGTGTGTAGTATATAGTAAGTGACATAAGTCAGTCAGAGAAAGACAAATACCATATGATTTCACTGATATGTGGAATTTAGGTAACAGAATAGATGAACACAGTGGGAAAAAGAGGAAAACTATAAAACAGATTGTTTTTCTTTTTTTTTTTTTAACTTAGATTCAATTAACCAACATATAGTACATCATTAGTTTCAGTGGTAGTGTTCAATAATTGATCAGTTGTGTATACACCCATTGCTCACCACATCATATGCCCTCCTTTATGCCCATCATCCAATTACCCCATTCCCCCATATACCACCTCTCCAACAATGCTCAGTTTGTTTTATAGTTAAGAGTCTCTCATGGTTTGTATACCTCTCTGTTGATTTCTCATTCAATTTCCCTCCCTTCCTATGATCCTCTGTGCTGTTTATTATATTCTGCATAGGAGTGAAACTGTATGATAATTTTCTTTCTCTGATTGACTTATTTTGTTCAGCACAAAACCCTCAAGTTTCATCTATGTCAATGTAAATGGTAAGTATTCAAACTTTCTGGTCGCTGAGTTTTCAATGTATATATATACCACATCTTTATCCATTTCTCTGTCAATGGACATCTGGGCTCTTTCCGCAGTTTGGCTATTTTGGACATTGGTACTATAAATATTGGCGTGCAGGATCTGTTCCTACGCTACATTTATAACTTTGGGGTAGATACCTAGTAGTGCAATTTCCGGGTTGTAGGGAGCTCAATTTTAACGTCTGAAGGAACCTCCATACTTTTTTTCCAGAATGGCTGTACCAGCTCACACTCTCACCAACAGTGTAAGAGGGTTTCCCTTTTTCCACACCCTTACCAACATTTGATGTTTCCAGTCTTATTAATTTTAGCCATTCTGACTGGTGTGATGTGGTATCTCATTGTGGTTTTGATTTGTATTTCCCTGTTGCTGAGTAATGAGGAGCATTTTTTCCTGTGTCTCTTGGCCATTTGTATGTCTTCTTTGGTGAAATGTCTGTTCATGTCTTCTGCCCATATCTTGATTGAGTTATTTGTTTTTTGGGTGTTGGTTTTGATAAGGGTTTTTTTTTTTTTTTAGATCTTGAATACTAGCCCTTTATCTGATTTATCATTTACAAATATCTTTTTCCATTCTGTCTGTTGCCTTTTAGTTTTGTTGACTGTTTCCTTTGCTGTGCAGAAGCTATTTATCTTGATGAAGTCCCAATAGTTCATTTTTGCTTTTGTTTTCCTTGTCTTTGGAGATGTGTCTAGGAAGAATTTGCAGTGGCCAAGGTCAAAGAGGTTACTGCCTGTGTTCTCCTCTAGGATTTTGATGGAATCCTGTCTCACATTGAGGTCTTTCATCCATTTCCAATTTATTTTTGTGTATGGTGTAAGAGAATGGTCCTGTTTCATCAGTTTCATTCTTCTGCATGTGGCTGTCCAATTTTCTGAGCTCCATTTATTGAAGAGACTGCCCTTTTTCTATTGGATATTCTTCCCTGCTTTGTCAAAGATCAGTTGATCATAGGGTTCAGTGTCCATTTCTGAGTTCTCTATTCTATTCCATTAATCTATGTGTCTGTTCCTGTGCCAGCACCATACTGTCTTGATGATCACAGCTTTGTAATATAGCTTGAAGTTCAGCATTATGATGCCACCAACTGAGGTATTTCAACATTCCTCTGGCTATTCAGGGTCTCAGCTTGTTCTATCCAAATTTTATGATTATTTGTTCCAGCTCTTTGAAAAATGTCAATGATATTTTGATAGAGATTGCATTGAAAATGTAGATTGCTCTGGGTAGCATAGCTATTTTAACAATATTTATTTTTCCAGTCAATGTGCATGGAATGCTTTTCCATTTCTTTATTTCTTCTTCAATTTCTTTCATAAGTGTTTCTGTAACTTTCAGAATACAGATCGTTTACCTCTTTGGTTAGATTTATTCCTAGATATCTTATGATTTTGAATGCAGTTATAAATGGGGTTGATTCCATAATTTCTCTTTATTCTGTCTCATTGTTAGTGTATGAAATGCGACTGATTTCTGTGCATTGATTTTGTATCCTGCCATGGTGTATGCCATCACTGTATGAGCTCTAGCAATTTTGGGGTGGAGTCTTGGGTTTTCCACATAAAGCTTCATGTCATCTGTGAAGAGTGAGAGTTTGACTTCTTCTTTGCCAATTTGGAAGCATTTTTTTTCCTTTTGTGTCTGATTGCTGAGGCTAGGACTTCTGATACTACGTTGAACAGCAGTGGTGTGAGTGGGTATCTCTCTTATGTTCCTGACCTTAGGGTAAAATATCTCTGTTTTTCTCTCTTGAAAATGATATTTGCTGTGGGCTTTTTGTATTTGGGTTTTAAGATATTGAAGCATATTCCCTCTATCCCCACACTGTGGAAAGTTTTAATCAAGAAAGGATGCTGTATCTTGTCAAATGTTTTTCTGCACCAATTGAGATGATCATATAGTCTTATACTCTTTTATTAATGTGATGTATCATGCTGATTGATTTGCAAATGTGGAACCATCTTGCAGGCCAGGGTTAACTCCAACTTGGTCGTGGTGAATAATCCTTTTAAGGTACTGTTGGATCCTGTTGGCTAATATTTTGGTGACAATTTTGCCATACATGTTCATCAAGGATATTGGTCTATAATTTTCCTTTTTGATGGTGTCTTTGTCTGGTTTGGGGATCAAGGTAGTGCTGGCCTCAAAGAATGAGTTTGGATGTTTTCTGTCCATTTCTATTTTTTGAAACAGCTTCAGGAGAGTAGGTATTAGTCCTTTTTAAATGTTTGATAGAATTCCCTTGGGAAGCCATCTGGCCTTGGAGTCTAATTTTTGGGTTTTTTTAAATTATTATTTCAATTTCCTTGCTGATTATGAGTCTGTTTAGGTTTTCTATTTCTTCCTGTTTCAGTTTTGGTAGTTTATAAGTTCCTAGGAATGCATCCATCTCTTCCAGATTGCCTAATTTTTGGCATGTAGTTGCTCATAATATGTTCTTAAAATTGTATTTCTTTTTTTTTTTAAAGATTTTTTTTATTTATTTATTTGACAGACAGATCACAAGTAGGCAGAGAGGCAGGCAGAGAGAGAGAGGAGGAAGCAGGCTCCCTGTGGAGCAGAGAGCCCGATGCGGGGCTCGATCCCAGGACCCTGAGATCATGACCTGAGCCAAAGGCAGCAGCTTAATCCACTGAACCACCCAGGTGCCCCTTAAAATTGTATTTCTTTAGTCTTGTCTGTGATCTCTCCTTTTTCATGCAAGATTTTATTAATTTGGGTCCTTTGTCTTTTCTTTTTGATAAGTCTGGCTAGGGGTTTATCGATCTTATTAGTTCTTTCATGGAAACATTTTCTAGTTTTATTGTTCTGTTCTACTGTTTTTTGGTTTCTTTTTAATTTATTTCTACTTTAATCTTTATTATTTCTCTTCTACTACTTGGTTTAGGCTTTACTTGCTGTTCTTTCTCCAGCTTATTTAGGTGAAATGCTAGCTTGTAGATTTCAGACTTTTCTAACTTTTTGAGAAAGACTTGTGTTGCTACATACTTCCTTCTTCATACCACCATTGCTGCATTCCTGAAGGTTTTGAGCAGTTGTGTTTTCATTTTCACTTGTTTCCATGAATTATTTTAATTCTTCTTTAATTTCCTGGTTGACCCATTCATTCCTTTTTTTTTTTTAGTATTTTATGTATTTACTTGAGGGAGAGACAGAAAGAGCACAATGAGGAGAGGCAGAGAGAGAGAGAGAGAGAGAGAGAGAAGCATACTCCCCACTGAGCTGGGAACCCAATATGGGGCTTGATCCCAGGACCTGGAGGTTATGACCTGAACCAAAGGCAGACACTTAACCATCTGAGTCACCTAGACACCCCCCTACATTCATTCTTTAGTAGGGATTTTTTAACCTCCAAGTATTTGAGTTCCATCCAAACTTTCTTTTGTGATTGAGTTCAAGTTACAAATTATTGTGGTCTGAAAATATGCAGGCAATAATTCCCATCATGCTTTGTTGAAGAATAATTGAGTATATACTTCTAGGTTAAATTTCTGGGGTTTCTATTCTTTTCTATTTACCTATGTTTCTATTTTTGTATGATTTACCATAATATCTTGATGACTAGAGCTTATAAAGATACAATTTATTATTCTTTTTGTGATAAATCTAAGAAGACATTGGGAAAGCATGCAAAATAATGAAACTGGGTCACTTCCTTACACCATACACAAAAATAAGTTCAAAATGTATTAAAGACCTAAACATGAGACAGGAAACCATCAGAATCCTAGAGGAGAACACAGGCAGTAACCTCTTTGACATCAACCATAGCAACTTCTTTGTTGATATATGTCCTAATGGAAGGGAAACAAAAACAAAAATAAACTATTGGGACTTCATCAAAATAGAAACCTTCTGCACAACAAAGGAAACAATAACAATAAAAAATACCTGAATTTAGAGAATGGGAGGAGGTAATCGCAAATGATCTATCTGATAACATGTTAGTATTAAAAAAGTACAAGGAACTTGTGAAACTCAACACCAAAAATACCCCCAAATAATCCCTTTAAAAATGGACAGATTACATTAGGAACCATTTTTTCCAAAGAAGACATACAGATGGCCAATAGAAAGATTAAAAGGTGCTCATTGATAATCAGGGAAATGCATGTGAAAACTAAAATGAGATATCACCTCTCACCAGTCAGAATGGCTAAAATCAACAATACAAGAACCAAGAAGTACTGGCAAGGATGTGGAGAAAAAGAAATCCTCATGCACTATTGGTCAGAATGTGAACTGGTACAGCCACTCTGGAAAACAGTATGGAAATTCCTCAAAATTTTATTTTATATACACACACACACACACACACACACACATACACATACACTCAGCTATAAAAAAGAATAAACTCTTGCCATTTTTAATGACATGATTGTGGTAGAGAATATTTTGGTAAGCAAAATAAGTCAGTCCGAGAAAGATAAATACCATACGATTTCACTCAAATGTGGAATTTGAGAAACAAAACAAAAAAGTGTATGGGGAGAAAAAGGAGATAGAGAGGTAAACCAAAAATCAGACTCTTAACTGTAGAGAACAAACTGATGGTTACTGGACTGGGGGGCAGACCACTGAAATAGTTGATAGGCATTAAGGATATCACTTGTGATAGACACCGGGTCTTGTATGGTAGTGTTGAATCACTATATTGTACACCTGAAACTCATATTATACTGTATATTAACTAACTGCAATTTAAATTAAAACTTAAAAAAAGTTCTTAGATAGATCTAGGAAAATTGATTACATATATACCAGAATTATCACAACATTTTACTGGGTTTAGTAATTTTATAAACTTGAGTTTGTTCTTAAGAGTTCAGGTTGTGAGGAATATATACAGACAGAAGATAAAATAGATGTTACTGGCAGTATCATGTTGGAAGACAGTAAACTAAGGAAAAGGGATGTAGCCCATACATACACATACATTGCATAATACACACACCTATTCACACACTACTGGCTTCAGAGTCCTATACACAGTCCTTTATACAGTCATATATGAAAACAGATAATTTGAGCAGTTAAGTCAATGAAAACCCTTCAGTTCTACCCACACACTGTGCTAATCTGGTAACCTCATAATAGGGTGATAAGTAGACTAATTTTCAGAATATTACATATTTATTTTTAAGAAAAAAGCACTTTGACCTTCTTAGATAAATCCTTCTAAAGACCAAGCAACAAACAACACCATGTTCCACAGCCTGTGAGTCACATCTGGCTCCCAGTATGATTTGATACAACCCGTATTACCACCCAGTAATAGCAAGTGCCTTTCTGCTTTCTGGTGTAAAAAATTAATTTGTCAGTTGTATTGGTATATGAGCAGCTGCCTGAACACTAAAGTATATAGCAACCCTATCATATGAAGTTAGTTGTACTAGGAATAGGTGGCCCTGTGATTATATGATTTCATTTTAAGTGGAACATTTCAGAAGTCTTCTAAATGAAACCTTCTTCTGACAAGATTAATGACAAAAAGAGAATTTATTGGAATTCAGTCAGAATGTAGGAGGCTGTTAAATTACTCTGCTGCAAGTGAATCAGGGTAAGTGTGTGAAATGGTGGTAGTTGAAATGTGAGTGATAATCCTCAGCGGTCATGCCATATTATGGCTTAGAAAATGTTTCATACTGTACTCATACTGCTGTGTGAAGAGCAATCTCTGGATAAAGGAGGAAGTGAAGATATTTCCTGTAGTAGATAATTAATTCTAGACATTTATTTTTCACCGGTGGGAGGACATATAATTTATCTTCCTACCAGAGTACTTATGAAGGTAAAAGGGGTTACCATTAATAATTACATCAGTACAGCTGGCATAGATCAGAAAGGAGTGTTTCAGATAAACTGAGATGTGTAAGTGCCCTAAGAATGAGAAATAAAATTTTACAAGATAGTTCCAGAGGTAACCCAGGATTAGTCCATAGTGAAACTCATTGTCATTAGCCTAGTACAAAAGTGATATTTATATAAATGAAATGTCCATATAATAAATATCCATTTCATAACAGGATATAGTATGGTTCCTGAACATGTTACATATATGGAATTTCTTCTTAACCCTAAAAATTTTTGAATGTGGTAGTATATTGCAGCATCATTAGATGGAAGTACCTGATACAGTGGCCATCATCCAAAATGATATAATTCCATAATTTCCACTAGTGTTCTGACTTTTTTGGCCTACTTCTAGTTTCTGCTTCTTTCTCCTTAGAATTTTCATTTGAGGCTGATTTACAGTCTAGTGAAATGGTATATTTTATTTACTTCCCCTTATTTTTTCTGCACACCTAATATATTGTAGTTAAAAGAGAGGCTTCAGAGAGATATTTTTGATTCTCTCTTTGCCCATGTGTTTTTTTGTCTTTATAAAGTTTTATAATATAAAATGTGTGAGTCCATTTTATGTATCTTAGGTTTTTAGCTGAATGACAATATAACTACATGGATTAGTATTATCTCAATAGAACTACAAATTGAGCCCTTTGCAGATGAAACATTCATCCATAACTCTTTAATTCTTTGTTCAAAATGCTGCTGTAAATATTTTTTTCAATTTGAAAACACTTAATTGTATCAATGGTTCCAGTGTCTCTGATTTATTTTCATAGGAATGGTTTCAAGTGAAGGTGCAAGTTGTAAAATGATGGCAAAAAATTATTTTAGCTGTGAGCTGCTTGGCTAATTCATAATTTTTGTGTCTTTCTGCACCTTCAGTGTATAACTAGATTTACTTAATTTTCGTAATATTTTGAAGAAAAAGAATTTCAACTTAAAATTTTTTGTGAGTGTGTAACTGATGTTGAAAGATAAGGGCAATCCTTCTTCATTGGGCAAGAGGATATGTAATCATCAATGTATTGCCAGTTCAGTCCATTGTAAAGTTGCATTATATCTTTTCTTTCTTCTGCTATGTATTTCTTTAGTTCTCATAATAACTTAGTGCAGCTTACAGAACAACAGCACAAATATATTTAACCCCCAGGTGCCAGTTGACCTCCTATGCCATGTCTGGGGAAATGGATTTTAGTACAGCTCCACTATCTGTGGGATCAAGAGCAAGGCACTCAATTTCCTTGGAAACAATTTACTAATTTTTAAAAGAAGTGGTTGGACCAGAAGATTTTCAGTGGAGGAGCAATTGGCCTTTAGGCAGGGCAATTCTTCCATGTGTGAGACTGCCTTGCACATTGCAGGACACACATCTGGCCTCTAACTAGTAACAACTCCTAATCTTTATGACAAACCAAAGTATCTCCCAAATATTTCCAAACAACCTGACTTTTCAACACTATGATTCCAATTCTAGGATTCTGTGATTCTTGTAATTTTTTGACAAATATATAGCAAATGCCTCTTTTTCTGAAATAAAAGCGAATCAGAAAGCTCAGATAACCAGGTGCATTATTTCTTAATTTGTATCTATACGTTCTGAGATCTGGTGAGTTTGGAAAGTTCCTCTTGGCTCTGTCAACATCTTTCTTTTTAAATAATTGTCCACTTTGTACTCACATATTTTAGTGACTTCAAGCTTTACTTTTATAAACTAGACAGTTATTTTTCATGAATAAACAGTATCTTTTATTAAAAGAAAATGGGTAATGCCAGTTACATTTTATAATTAAGTTATTCTGGATCAAATTTTCTACCATAAATAAGAGGCAGCTTTATTATGATTTTTTAAAAAAAAATTAACATTTATTTTAAAAGCAAATTAGAACTGATAAACATATCATTTTTTTTCTTCCAAGATTTTATTTAAATTCACATTAGTTAATATAATACTTGTTTCAGGAGTAGAATTTGGTGATTCATCACTTATATATAACACCCACAGCTCATCACAACAAATGTTTTCCTTAATGTCCATCACCCATTTTAGCCCATCACCTTAAACACCTCCCCTCCAGCCACCCTCAGTTTGTTCTCCAGAGTTGAGAGTGTCTTAAAGCTTGCCTCATGCTCTTTTTTTTTGTCCCCTTCTCCTATGTTATATATATCCCACATCTTTATCCACTCATCAGTCGATGGAAATTTGGGCTCTTCCTATAATTTGCCGACTGTTGATAGTGCTGCTATAAACACTGGGGTGCAATGTGCCCCTTTTAATCAGTATTTTTGTATCCTTTGGGTAAATTCCTAGTAGTGTAATTGCTGGGTTGTAAGATAGTTCTATTTTTAACTTTTTGAGGAAACTCCATACTCTTTTCCAGAGTGACCGCACCACTTTGCATTCCCACCAATAGTGTTAAGAATGTTTCCTCTCCTCTGCATCATTCCCAACATCTGTTCTTTACTATGTTGTTAATTTTAGCCATTTTGACAGATGTGAGGTGGTATCTCATTGTGGTTTTGATTTGTATTTCCCTGATGATGAGTGATGTTGATTTTTTCATATGTCTGCTAGCTATTTGTATGTCTTCTTTGGAAAGATGTCTGTTCATGTCTTCTGGTCATTTCTTAACTGGATTATTTATTTCTTGGGTGTTCGGGTTGGTAAATGCTTTACAGATTTTGGAAACTAGCCCTTTATCCAATATGTCATTTGCAAAAATCCTCCCATGTTGTAGGTTTTCTTTTAGTTTTGTTGTTTCCTATGCTATGCAGAAGATTGTTTTCTTGATGATGT
This sequence comes from Meles meles, assembly GCF_922984935.1. Taxonomy (NCBI): domain Eukaryota; kingdom Metazoa; phylum Chordata; class Mammalia; order Carnivora; family Mustelidae; genus Meles; species Meles meles. The sequence continues at coordinate 73,357,395 of NC_060087.1, forward strand.
CCCATTAGCTCACTCTTGCTTTTATTTCCCTTGCCTCTGGAGATGTGTCTAGTAATACATTGCTGCAGTCAAGGTCAAGGAGGTTGCTTCCTGTGTTTGCCTCTAGGATTTTGATGGATTCCTGTCTCATATTTAGGTCTTTCATCCATTTTGAATTTATTTTTGTATGTGATGTAAGAAAATTGTCCAGTTTCATTCTTTTGCATATTGTTGTCCAGTTTTCCCAACACTATTTGTTGAAGAGACTGTCTTTTTTCCATTGGATAATATTTCCTACCTTGTCAAAGATTAGATGACCATAGAGTTGAGTGTTCATTTCTGGGTTCCTTATTCTCTTCCGTTGAATTATGAGTCTTTTATGGTGCCAGCACCATACTCTCTTGATGATTACAGCTTTGTAATACCGCTTGAAGACCAGAATTGTGATGTCTCTAGCTTTGGTTTTCTTTTTCAATATTCCTTTGGATATTCAGTATCTTTTCTGGTTCCATACACATTTCAGAATTGTTTGTCCTAACCTTGTTGAAAATGCTGCTATTATTTTGATAAGGAATACATCAAAAATGCAGATTGCTTTAGGTAGTATAGACACTTTCAAAGTATTTTTTCTTCCAACCCATGAGCATGAAATGTTTTTCCATTTCTTTCTGTCATCTTCAGTTTCTTTCAAAAGAGTTCTATAGTTTTCAGAGTATAGATCTTGTTCCTCTTTGGTTAGGTTTATTCCCAAGTATCTTATGGTTTTGATCCAGTTGTAAAAGTGATCAATACCTCAATTTTATAAAGGCCATATATGAAAGACCCACGATAATATCATCCTTAATGGGGAAAAACTGAGAGATTTTCCCCCAAGGTCAGGAACATGATGGAGATATCAGGTCTCACCACTGTTGTTCAACATAGTACTGAAAGTATGGTTTCACTTACTTGTGGAGCATAAGGAATAACACAGATTTATATATCTGTATATATATATATATATATATATATATATATATATATAACAATAACATTGGGAGAAGGAGAGGAGAAGGGAGTTGGGGGAAATCAGAAGGGGAGACAAACCATGAGCGACTGTGGGCTCTAAGAAACAAACTGAGGGTTTTGGAGGGGAGAGGGTTGGGGGTTGGGGTAAGCCTGGTGGTGGGTATTACAGAGGGTACGTATTACATGGAGCACTGGGTGTGATGCATAAACAATAAATCTTGGAATACTGAAAAAATAAAGTAATGTTTAAAAAAACACATAGTACTGGAAGTCATTGTCTCACTAATCAGATAACAAAACAAAACAAAAAAAACCAAAAGGCATCCAAATCGAGGAAGAAGTCAAAATATCATTCTTCACAGACAACATGATACTCTACGTAGAAAACCTGAAAGACTGCACCAAAATATTGGTAGAGTTAATATATGAGTTCATCAACGTAGCAAGATATAAAATCAAGGTACAGAAATCTGTTGCATTTCTATGCACCAATAATGAAGCAGCAGAAAGAGAAATCAGTGAATCAATCCCATTTTCAATTGCTTTATTATGATTCTTATGTTATATTGCAGTTGAGTTTGCCTCTCTCTACTTTTCACCTCCTCACATGGGAATTTTCATTCTACTTCTGCTTTTTCAGGTTCAGTGAGACGTACATACAATGATTAATGTGCATATGTTAAACTCTGCAGTGACTATGAAAGTCTTCTGCCCAAAGTAGTTGCTTAGTACTTTTTTGTTGAATAAAATATTGGCATAAATTTAACTTTGGTAACTCACAAAGATCTGTGTGCTATGATTACCAAAGGAATATTCAAGACAACTAGGAGTTGTGATGGTTGCTTTAGGCTACTTTTTACACATAGTGGAGGAAAAGGGTAATTGCCTCCCAAAAATTTGTTTCACATTCTGAGAAGTCAGGTTATTCCATAACTTGAAAAAGATGTCATTACTTGTTTAAAGGAAGAAGCAAATGTTTCCAGACAATGTGCATCCACATAGAGCTCAGATTAAAATCATGGTTATTTGTAGCATTTCTCTCCATTTGGCCTCCTCCATCTGTTAGCATTTTGAGAAGGGTGTATGTGTTTTCATGCAAGTAGTTTTTTCTGTTGAAATTTTCAGTTTGCTGAGAGCAACAACATAAAACTTATTTTAAAAATTCTCATCTATATTTTTTTTAAAAATGCAGTAATCCAGGGAGCCTGGGTGGCTCAGTCATTAAGCACTGATGTCATATTTAAACATTATAACATCTGTGTTCAGGTCTGGTTGTGATCTCAGGGTCCTGGGATCAAGCCCTGCATCTGGCTCTCTGCTCAGAGGGAAGCCTGCTTCTCCCTTTCCCACTCCCCCTGCTTGTGTTCTCTTTCTTGCTGTGTCTCTGTCAAATAAATAAACAAAATCTTAAAAAAAAATAAAATGCAGTAACCCTAAATAGAACACTTAATGAAGAAACTTGAAGGAAGTAAAGTTTTCTTCTTTGTGGAAGAAAATTATATCTTGTTAATTTAAAAAAGATATATTTAATTCAGTATGGATAATGTTTAGTTTTTTTTTGTCTTTTTTTAATTAATTAATTTATTTTTATTTGCTTATTTACAGCAAAACAGTGTTCATTGTTTTGGCATCACACCCAGTGCTCCATGCAGTACGTGCCCTCCCTATTACCCACCACCTGGTTCCTCAACCTCCCACCCCACCCCCCCCACCCCCCCCACCGCCCCTTCATAACCCTCTGGTTGTTTTTCAGAGTCCATAGTCTCTCATGGTTCATCTCCCCTTCCAGTTTCCCTCAACTCCCTCTCCTCTCCATCTCCCCATGTCCTCCATGTTATTTGTTATGCTCCACAAATAAGTGAGACCATATGATACTTGACTCTCTCTGCTTGACTTATTTCACTCAGCGTAATTTCTTCCAGTCCTGTCCATGTTGCTACAAAAGTTGGGTATTCGTCCTTTCTGATGGAGGCATAATACTCCATTGTGTATATGGACCACATCTTCCTTATCCATTCATCCGTTGAAGGGCATCTTGGTTCTTTCCACAGTTTGGCGACTGTAGCCATTGCTGCAATAAACATTGGGGTACAAATGGCCCTTCTTTTCACTACATCTGTATCTTTGGGGTAAATACCCAGTAGGCAATTGCAGGGTCATAGGGAAGCTCTATTTTTAATTTCTTCAGGAATCTCCACACTGTTCTCCAAACTGGCTGCACTAACTTGCATTCCCACCAACAGTGTAAGAGGGTTCCCCTTTCTCCACATCCTCTCCAGCACACGTTGTTTCCTGTCTTGCTAATTTTGGCCATTCTAACTGGTGTTAGGTGGTATCTCAATGTTGTTTTAATTTGAATCTCCCTGATGGCTAGTGATGATGAACATTTTTTCATGTGTCTGATAGCCATTTGTATGTCTTGGTTGGAGAAGTGTCTGTTCATATCTTCTGCCCATTTTTTGATATGATTATCTGTTTTGTGTGTGTTGAGTTTGAGAAGTTCTTTGTAGATCCTGGATATCAACCTTTTGTCTGTACTGTCATTTACAAATATCTTCTCCCATTCCGTGGGTTGCCTCTTTGTTTTTTTGACTGTTTCCTTTGCTGTGCAGAAGCTTTTGATCTTGTTGAAGTCCCAAAAGTTCATTTTTGCTTTTGTTTCCTTGGCCTTTGGAGACATATCTTGAAAGAAGTTGCTGTGGCTGATATCGAAGAAGTTACTGCCTATGTTCTCCTCTAGGATTCTGATAGATTCCTGTCTCACGTTGAGGTCTTTTATCCATTTTGAGTTTATCTTTGTGAATGGTGTAAGAGAATGGTCGAGTTTCATTCTTCTACATATCGCTGTCCAGTTTTCCCAGCACCATTTATTGAAGAGACTGTCTTTTTTCCATTGAATATTTTTTCCTGTTTTGTCGTTTTTTTGCCTTTTTTAAAATGAAAGTTATTAGATGTATTTTGTGAGGCAGATTTACAACACTACTGGTCATGATTAAGAAGGAAAGAAGGGGAAAAAACACAAAAACCAAGAACCACATTTTAAAAGAAGATCATGCTCTTAGGAGTTAATTTAACTTAGAGGAACTTTAAAATTACCTCCTATTAGCATTACCAGTAGTGATAATATGTCTGATTCAAATTCAATTATTATTATTGTTTTTTATTTATTTTCAGCATAACAGTATTCATTGTTTTTGCCTCACACCCAGTGCTCCATGCAATACGTGCCCTCCCTATTACCCACCACCTGGTTCCCCAACCTCCCACCTCCCGCCCCTTCAAAACCCTCAGGTTGTTTTTCAGAGTCCATAGTCTCTCATGGTTCACCTCCCCTTCCAATTTCCCTCAACTCCCTTCTCCTCTCCATCTCCCCATGTCCTCCATGTTCTTTGTTATGCTCCACAAATAAGTGAAACCATATGATACTTGACTCTCTCTGCTTGACTTATTTCACTCAGTATAATATCTTCCAGTCCCGTCCATGTTGCTACAAAAGTTGGGTATTCATCCTTTCTGATGGAGGCATAATACTCCATTGTGTATATGGACCACATCTTCCTTATCCATTTGTCTGTTGAAGGGCATCTTGGTTCTTTCCACAGTTTGGCGACCATGGCCATTGCTGCTATAAATATTGTGGTACAGATGGCTCTTCTTTTCACTACATCTCTATCTTTGGGGTAAATACCCAGTAGGCAATTGCAGGGTCATAGGGAAGCTCTATTTTTAATTTCTTGAGGAATCTCCACACTGTTCTCCAAAGTGGCTGCACCAACTTGCATTCCCACCAACAGTGTAAGAGGGTTCCCCTTTCTCCACATCCTCTCCAACCCACGTTGTTTCCTGTCTTGCTAATTTTGGCTATTCTAACTGGTGTAAGGTGATATCTTAATGTGGTTTTAATTTGAATCTCCCTGATGGCTAGTGATGATGAGCATTTTTTCATGTGTCTGATAGCCATTTGTATGTCTTCATTGGAGAAGTGTCTGTTCATATCTTCTGCCCATTTTTTGATATGATTATCTGTTTTGTGTGTGTTGAGTTTGAGAAGTTCTTTATAAATCCTGGATATCAACCTTTTGTCTGTACTGTCATTTGCAAATATTTTCTCCCATTCTGTGGGTTGCCTCTTTGTTTTGTTGACTGTTTCCTTTGCTGTGCAGAAGCTTTTGATCTTGAGGAAGTCCCAAAAGTTCATTTTCGCTTTTGTTTCCTTGGCCTTTGGAGACATATCTTGAAAGAAGTTGCTGTGGCTGATATCGAAGAGGTTACTCCCTATGTTCTCCTGTAGGATTCTGATGGATTCCTGTCTCACGTTGAGGTGTTTTATCCATTTCGAGTTTATCTTTGTGTACGGTGTAAGAGATTGGTTGAGTTTCATTCTTCTACATATAGCTGTCCAGTTTTCCCAGCACCATTTATTAAAGAGACTGTCTTTTTTCCATTGTATATTTTTTCCTGTTTTGTCGAAGATTATTTGACCATGGAGTTGAGGGTCCATATCTGGGCTCTCTACTCTGTTCCACTGGTCTATGTGTCTGTTTTTATGCCAGTACCATGCTGTCTTGGTGATCACAGCTTTGTAGTAAAGCTTCAAATTCAATTATTTTTCCAAAAATCTCTTGGTTCAGACAAATTCTCATATTTGCAGTTTCATTTGCTTTCATTTCTTTACTATATATTTTGCCAGAGATAATTATTATTACTTTAAAGTGATCACATTTACATGAATATAGTATCATTTAGTGTAGACCTTAGTTTAATTTACCAGAAATTGAGAAAAGAAGTACACTGATGCTTGAGATATCACCCATTGGTTAAAATACCACTTCTGCCACATTTAGTACAATTTCATAATAGATTAGAAGGTACAACACGAATTCTTTCAAGAATTCTATCATGCTTTTTTTTTCTTTTCAGCATAACAGCATTCATTGTTTTTGCACCACCTCCAGTGCTCCATGCAATACGTGCCCTCAATAATACCCACCACCTTGTTCCCGCAACCTCCCACCCCCGCCCCTTCAAAACCCTCAGATTGTTTTTCAGAGTCCATAGTCTCTTATGGTTCACCTCCCCTTCCAATTTCCCTCAACTCCCATCTCCTCTCCATCTCCCTATGTCTTCCATGTTATTTGTTACGCTCCACAAATAAGTGAAACCATATGATAATTAACTCTCTCTGCTTGACTTATTTCACTCAGTGATAATGTTTAGTTTTTTTTTTTTAAGATTTTATTTATTTATTTGACAGACAGAGATCACAAGTAGTCAGAGAGTCAGGCAGAGAGAGGAGGAAGCAGGCTCCCAGAGAGCCTGATGAAGGGCTAGATCCCAGGACCCTGGAATCATGACCTGAGCTGAAGGAAGAGGCTTAACCCACTCAGCCACTCAGGCGCCCCTCAACTAGCTTGTCTTAATTTAATTTCTCCATCACTTTGTACTTGGATTCTTTACTATTCAATTTATAATAATCTTTGGGTATAGTACACAAAAATTCTATTATGATAACTTTTCTGCTCATTTATTTTCCTATAATTTTAGAATTATTAAAATGGAGCAAATATTTAGCCTCATTTAGAAAATGTTTTCCTTCAATCTGAAACAATGCAAATGTTAATGTCAGTATTGTGAGCAATGTTGTATGCAATGGATTCATTTAGTAGTCCTTATATCAAGGAAGGTAACAGAAAAAAGAAGAAGGAATTAAATGTATGTGTTATATTTGATCTGTCTTACCCTTAGCACATTGAACTAACACACTGGGCTTGAGAATGGTAAGAGGAATAATGATCATAATGCATTTACAGGCATCCATTTCTTGTGGTGTTCAATTATTTCAATCATGGAAAAATTGGACATGGGAGAAAAGAGTAATGAAATTATTCTATATGTTCAATACTGTTAGCTAAGAACACCATAGAAATTTCTTAATCATAGTTTGCACTGCAACACAATAGATTGGACCATCAATATACAGAATAGCATAATTTTCTATGCTTTTACCAATGCTAGCTATACATTAATAAAAACATTATCAAAGATATTTTAATTTTTAAAATCTTGTCTTCCTGTTTCAATGCTAAAGACTATTATTGAAATATAAAGAAAATTATTCTTGAAATATAAAGAAACTGCCCTGTGGACAATGATGGTCTTAACTATCTGTCAATCAAAAGCAGAAGTTTGTTGAGACATTTAATTACAAGCTAATGTAGTCATCAAAATGTCATTGTGGTTACTGACAGCTCATTTTGGACTGAACGTGTGCAACTACCTCCCCTGAGGTCAGAGATTGTCAGAGGTTAACTTAGTAATGACAAGTCCTTTATTATCACATTATGACATTGAAAAAATTGCAATTCTACTAATAAATTAATAACAGTAATAAAATGACAGTCATAATTGCATAATATACAAGTTGTCAGCTACATTTTTGTTACATGGTTGGAATTTTTATCTTATCAGCATACCTGCACTATGTTAATTGTTCCCAATACAGCATGGAAAAAAAGATTTCTGAAATTTTCAAAAGCCATGTCCATGCTTAAAGGAGATCACTGTATCCATATTTATTTGAACCCACTTATCTTCTTCTCTCTTCTTTCTTCCTTCATATTTTACAAAGCTTTAAAATAAATAAGAATTAGTAACTACCACCTGACCTAGTGTTAATACATAGATAGCATCCTTTTTACTTCACCAAGCTTTGTTATTTATTTATTTATTTATTTATTTATTTCTGAAATGTCTTCTACTTAGTTCATTCAGATACATGAAGGGAAAACGGCCTGGTTTTGCATTTTTGTTCTCTCTCTTTTTTAAATTCCATAACCCTCTCCATACTCCGGGGTAGCACATTGTATTTAGTCAAACATTTTGCATAGATGTATTATAGAGTAGAGGAACTTTTTATGTTAAAATGAAAGATAAAACCAGTAATTACTTCCAAACAGCTGTAATTACAACTTTAGTAGTTCGATTAATCTAAATAGCTGTAGACAAAATCTTTGATTTCATAACTTTGCCCAAATTAGAAAGTAGGTCTCTTCAGTATCTGACTTCTTTCTGCTGTGAAACTTCCCAGTTTATGTAATTTAGGAAAGGACAGACTTCTCTATAAGTAGATTATTAATATATTTATGTGTGGAGTGATCTAGCCTTGAGTTAGCACTTGGTAGTTGATATTTACTTATATAAAAAGCCTGTGAAAAAATGTTTAGATGACTGCTGCTTCCATTGACCTGAATTTCAGACAATTAATTGTGTACTTTTGCAAACTTTCTTCTGGGATCTGAACACAACTTTTATTATTTTTTTAAATTTTATTTATTTGTCAGAGAGAGAGAGTGTGTGTGTGAGCACAGGCAGACAGAGTGGCAGAGGGAGAAGCAGGCTCCCTGCGGAGCAAGGAGCCCGATGTGGGACTCGATCCCAGGACGCTGGGATCATGACCTGAGCAGAAGGCAGCTGCTTAACAAACTGAGCCACCCAGGCATCCCCTGAACACAACTTTTATAATGGTGATTTGGTCTTTTTCTTTTTATATTTTCTTGCATCTTGTTCTTTATACCTTCTTTTGAGTGTGCTTAAAAACTCCCGGGTGTGCTGGGGAGAAGTTTTTCTCTTTGCCTCTCAGAGTCAGAAAGTTTATCCAAGTTACTGCCCAGGGTATAAGATCAATGAATTGTTAAAAATCTGATTTCTTTAACTTTGAAAGTAGTACATACCATGAAGGGTATATATATATCAAGGAAAAAAAACAACATAAGATAATATAAAATATATAGAGACATACAGATATATATAGAAATACAGAGATGTCTATATATATCTTATATTGTCTTATGTTGCTTTGTTTTATAGATATGTCTACATATATCTTATATTGTCTTACATTGTTTTGTTTTTTCTGAGTAGAGAGAAAGAATGTTCATATTTTTTTTCCTGAGTAGAGAGAAAGAATGTTCATATTCAAATATATTTTAGGGGATATTAAAGAGTCATAGGAACTCACTGGTAATATGGCTGTGGGTTGGTGGTGTTATGCAAGTTTGAAATAATAATAATAATAATAATAATAAGCAATATTTACTAAAAAAAGTTTACTATGTTCCTGGCACTGCTTTAAGAATATCACATATACTAAAACATATAGTTCACCCAAAATCATATGAAAGAGGTACCAGTATTATCTGTGTTTTGCAGATAAAGAAATTTGGCAGAGAGAGGTTAAGTAGCTTGCCTCAGGTTAAACAATAAGTTTTTCTCCCTTGACACTTTCTTCCTCATGCTTCTAGCATGCAACTAGTATGTTGTAAATGTGCGATTCAAGCCCGGCCAGTCCTTAGAGAGCATATTCTTAAATCAGTAAGGGATATCATTGGACAATATACTTAAAAGAGCACTGGAATGGGAATCAGGAGACCTGGATTGCTAATCTTATTTTATTGATACTAAGTAGTCTTATGATCTTATACCAGGTTATTCATTGGTCCCAAGTTTCCTCACCTGAAAAATGGACGAGTACAGAGGTTTCTAATCTGGAGTTATGAAGGCTTCAGCAGCAGACTGATTCATTTGGCACCCACTCTTTGCCCACTGAACCTTCTGTTTCAATGTTTACCATTTGCTATATTGGTTATAGAGCATGAATTTAAAGTTTTCATCCAAAGGTGAAGTACACTTTGTTAGTCTAAGCTGTCCAAAAATGGAATAGGCAGACTTAAGCATATAGTGCATTTACCATCACTGGAGATATTTAACAAAATTTGAATGACCACTTGATGGGATGCTTAAGAGAGAATTCAGTTGTCAGTTGGGCAGTGAAATAGACTGGATGATTCCCTCTCCTCCCCCGTTTTATTGAGTTATGAATGACAAATAAAAATTGTATAATTTTAGATTGTACAATGTGGTATGTTTCTAAGGTGCACAACATGATGCTTTAATATACATATACAGTGACTTTTAATGCTGCTTTCTACCTTGAGATTTTATAATTCTACAAATCATATCAACATCTCATTCATTCATTTAACAAAAGTAATCTATTGACAACGAACTATATCTAAGCACATATATATGTGATTATGTGTATACACTATTTTTATATAAGAACCTGACTTAAAGAATGAATCTTATATGAATTTCATCTACTTAAAAAGCTTGCATATGGTCTAGTTCTAAATAAGCTAAAATATAAGAGGTTATTTTGCTTATTTTAAAAACAAACACACAATATATAAGAACATTGATTTATAGTTTAATATAGCATTACACAGGAGGCTTCAGATATCTACTAAGTAGACATTTTGGAATGGAACCTATTCTAAGTAGATGAAACTACATAAAGAATGGCACTGGAGATAATTTGTGCTCCCTTGACACTTTCTTCTTTATGCTTCAATTATGAACAGCTTAATGGTTGTAAATATGGGCTCTGGAGAAAGTATTATCTAGATTTCAGTGAAGATTCTATCACTACTCCTACCTGTGATATTTGGGAAGCAATTTAACCTTTTGAATTTGTAAACTGAGAGTAATAAGAGACATACCCCCTATGATTAATGTTAGAATTAAGTGATTTAATATGTAGGTCTTTTAGTATTGTTTTATAGCTATATTCTTTCTGTTTTTTAAAATTAAGTTTTAAATTTTAATTCCAGTGTAGTTAACATACAGTGTTATATTAGTTTAAGGTATGCAATATAGTGATTCCACAATTCTAAACATTATTCAGTGCTCATCATAAGTGTACTCTTTAATCCCCAAAACCTATTTCACCCAGCGCTCTCACCCATTTCCCCTCTAGTAGCCATTAGTTTGTTCTCTATAGTTAAAAGTGTGTTTCTTGATTTGTCTCTCTTTCTTTCACTTACCCTCTCTCTATTTCCTTTACTCATTTAGTTTTTTAAATTCCACATATAAGTTAAATCATATGATATTGGTCTTTCTCTGACTGACCTATTTCACTTAGCATTATTCTCTCCAGCTCCATCCATGTTATCCATGTTGTTTGTTGCAAATGACAAGATTTCATTTTTTATGTGCTGAATAATATTCATAAATATATATATATATATATATATATATATATATATATATATAATCTTCCTTATCCATTCATCAGTTGATGAATGTTTTGGGCTCTTTCCATAATTTTGCTATTGTAAATAATGCTGCAATAAACATATGGATGCATATAGCCCCTTGAATTAGTGTTTTGTATTTTTGGGGTTAATATCCAGTAGCGCTGTTGCTTCATCATAAGGTGGTTCTATTTTTAGCTTTTTGAGGAACCTCTGTACTGTTTTCCACAATGGCTGCATGAGTTTGCATTCCCATCAACAGTGCAATAGGGTTCCTTTTTTCTCAACATCCTCACTAACACTTGTTGTATCTTGTATTTCTTGCGTTAGCCATTCTGACATTCTGTGTTAGCCATTTCATTGTTTTGATTTACATTTCCCTGATGACTGATGATAAGCATGTTTTCATGTGTTTGTTGGCCATCCATATGTCTTCTTTAGAGAAATTTCTGTTTGTGTGGTCTGTCTATTTTTTTCCCTTTGGGGGGGTTAAGGGAGAGGGAGAGAGAGAATCTTAATCAGACTCCATACCCAGTGCAGAGTCTGATGTGGAACTTGATCTCATGACCCTGAGATCATGGTCTGAACACCACAATATGAACACCATGGCCAGAACACCACAATGTTCTGCCGATTTCTTTTAATTGGATAGTTTTTAAGGTGTTGAGTTGTATCAGTTCTTTATATATTTTGGATATTAATCCTTTATGTTGCATGTTATTTGCAAATATATTCTCCACTCAGTAGGTTGTCTTTCAGTTTTGTTGACTATTTCCTTTGTGTGCAGAAGCTTTTATTTTGATTTTGTCCCAATAGTTTATTTTTGCTCTTATTTCTCTTGCCTCAGGAGATGTATCTAGAGAAATGTTTCTATGTCCAGCATCAGAGAAATTACTGCCTGTGCTCTCTCCTAGGATTTTTATAGTTTCAGATCTCACATTTAGGTCTTTTATCCTTTCTGTTTTATTTTTAAGTTTTATAGAAGTATAGACAACAAAATAAGATTATTATGAGACAGAGAAGCCTGATAAAGACCTTTGATATTTGACCATAATCTTCCTCCAGTCCAGAAGTTTAACCAATTAAAGGAGGGAGAGAGATCATTTAAAGTGCCAATCTGAGTATCTATGTCTTTTAGTATCCCTATCATATTTCTGTAGTAATCTGGAGTATATAGAAAACATTCTGTTTTAATGAAACATAGGTTTCTCCTTGAGCTACATTCAGGTTTTCAGGGGCCATTCAGTTTTGAAGGCCACCTTTTGAATTTGTGGGTGACTGCATGTTGGGCTTGATTAAAGGTAGCTGCTGTATGCTTGGCTAAAGCTTCTATTTGCAATTTTATATCAATAGAGGCAGCTCCTGGGACAAATATGGTTAAAGGATAAAACCATCAAGAAGCCCTCTTTGTTTGATGTTTAGCCTTAATGATATCTTAATTATGAGGTATCACTGGCAAGTGGGATAAGACTTGTCCCAAGAGGTAAGGGCATCCCAAAATGCATCATCCAATCCAATCATATGCAAAGAGGGACCTTCCACTATTTCTGTAAGCTCATAGTTAATCCATGGAGTGGAGTATGCTCCAGCTTTTAAAGAGCAATTTCGTCATCCCAGCCACACAGAATTGGTCAAGGTAATAGTTGAGTTATACAGTTTTGGGGGACTCTGACTGTTTTCCAGCTGTTCAAATAATCATATGCCCATGGGTTCCTGTTATCATGGACACAGAGTAACAAACATAAATATTGTTTATACATGACCTATTATGGCAATTTCTCTGAAGTATAACTGAAGTGTTCTAGCTTAGGCAAACAACAAACACTAAAAGAAAATTAACCAGGGATGCCTGAGTGGCTCAGTCAGTTAAGTTCCTGCCTTCGGCTCAGGTCATGATCCCAGGGACTAGGACTGAGTCCCACATTATGTTTCTTGCTCAGAGGGGAGTGTGCTTCTCCCTCTCTGCTTGCCACTCCCCCTGTTTGTGCTCTGTCTCTCTGACAAATAAATAATTAAAATCTTTTAAAAAATAAAGAAAATTAATCAAAACTATAATTTAGCATCCACAAAGGTATGTTACTGAAACATAATTTTTCTCTAAATTCACACGTTTCCAAAGCTGGCCAAATCAAGACCAGTTCATTGTAAAACAAGTCCAGTTTTAACACATTTGGCCCAGTTATTTACATAAACTCAGCAAAAATAGTGATTGATCATAAAGATCCTTTAAAATCTGCTTTGCTGTAAATTTTTATAAAGAATAATGTAGGTTGAGCTTTTGATAGTCTCTTGAGGTCAGAAGCCAAGCCAAATAGTTGCCTGATAAGATATGCCTGCAATTCCTCTATATTTGGGTGAATTCCTTTTCTCAAGGTCCCCAAAATAAAAATACTCGAGATTCCTGCACCTGTCAGGAAGTGACATCCCCCCCCCCCTTTTTTTTAAGGATTTTATTTATTTACATGAGAGAGGGAGAAAAAGAGCAAGAGTGGTGGGGGCAGAGAGACAAGCAGACTCCCCACTGAGTATGGAGGCCCACATGGGGCTTGATTCCAGAACCCTGAGATCATGACCTAAGCTGAAGTCAGTTGCCTAACTGACTGGGCCACCCAGACACCCCAGGAAGTGACATTCTTTACTCATCTGATAAGGCTGTGGGAACCCTGTAAGCAAGGCATCAGGCCAATGTTTCCAAGGGGCTTTATTGGCTCCATAAAGTCAGCCTTAATTCCTTAGAGCTGTCTAATCATATCTGAGTCAATGCATGACTCTCAAATATGACATTCCAGTCAAAGTCTTGGTAAAATACCAATGTTTCCAGTGGTGTCCTGTTACAAGGAAAAGAGATTCTTTTTGAACTTATATAAATAATTATAATTGCCATGGAAAAAAGAATACTCATTGAGAGTTTCTAAATTTTGGAGGGTTCAGGTAGGGAGAAAAGTTAAATGTTTCAATTTGTTCACAAAGGAATACTTTATCACATTTCTATATATCATGGATATCTTAAGAATAAGTTTCCTTAATCTGGAGGAACAAAACATTAGAGAAGCAGCAATGTTTCAAGCAAGAGTCAAAAACTGTTATCATCTTTCTCAATTAATTTAGTCCCATATTACCAATTCTAGTTGTTTGGATGCAGCTTTTTCATTAGTTGTGGAAGTTCTTACCCAGTTCAGTTTTATGATCTTAAAGATATCAAATACCAGTATTTGTAAAAAAAAAAAATCCTTTTCATGAATCTCCTTGAAGACAAAACTCACTTTGCAAGAGCCTCAGAACAATAACTGTAAATGACAGAAAACAAAAACCCTCAGAAATGGACATGGTTAAAGTTCTGATATGGGAGTTCATTATAAGCTGATAAGGAAATCCAGTTATTTCTGTGACACATAGCATTTCAATAATTTAAGTAATGGCCTTCTACCAGAACATATTAAAACTTCAGGAATTTCATATATTTTCTATAAGTTAACCAAGGTGGCAATAAGAGATTATACAGGAAGTTACACACTTGTTAGTAAAACTTTGGTTCTTTATTATTGAGAGGTTTTAGCTTAAGTAATCAAAGATATGATAAAGACAAAACAGAAACCTTGGTTTTCTGGACAGATAAAGAAAAAAACTATATTTACATTTTCTTTTCAAGAGCAGACCAACAATCTAAGAAAACGTTGTCTTTTTAACAGAGAGTAAAGCAGAATTTTAATCTCATACCATTATACTTTTAAAATCCATTCAATCTTAGTCCATCTTGACCACATAAAATTCTTTTCTAAGGCTTTCCCTTCACAAACCTTCTATACCTTTCTTTTGCATTCAGATTTTGTCCCAAGCCTTTTCTCTCCAAATAATCAGTCTCATTTTAGGACAATATTATTTTCTTTTTCCCCTCAACAAAATGTATTCTCATTTCTTACACCTTTCTCACATGTGTCCTACTTTCCTACATACAGAGTTGTTTTCCTTATCATTTACATCAGTCTTAATTACATTTAGCAGAATTTTAACTCTTACAAAGCTTAGTCTCCTGTGAAAACTAAGTAGTAACCAATTGTGGGCCATTACATTCTTTAGATTGGTAAATTTATGAATATATTTCATAGTTTTTAGGAACATGCATTTTTATAGTACAATTTTTTAATAAGACAGAAAGCATGTTTTTCAACAGATCCATGTATCTTTAATTTCTCTGCAATAAGTAGTCAAAAGCAGATAAACTTTCTCTTTAGTAATCAGCGCTTCAGTATTTTATCTTATTTGGAATAGACTTAGACACCCAATGAATTGGACCCAATTTTTTATTTAACTTAGCAAAGCTCCCAAGTTTCATGTTCGATAGCTATTCACAGGGTCAGATGGGCCATGAAACCAAGCAAGACACATTATACAGTTTTTTGGAGGTTGGGACCTTTGGAACAATGCCATGGAGTCTTGCACATATGGGATTTCTGACCATTTGGAGGAGTTCCAGTGAAAGAGGTCAAGCTGAAAAATAGTACTATAAAAAAAGAGGGCTCCTTGGAGGGGCCATGATCTTGGAGTTTTTACTGGTCAAGAAACTTTGCCTAAAAATATGACATGTGTTTCCTCAGGCCTTGGGGGTCAAATTTGTTCCAGTTCTTAAGAATACAGCCCAAGGGTGAGTCCAAAGGAATAGAAGGAGTTTGTTCCATGGTGGGAAAGACCAGCTGCTGATTCCCAAAGGGGCGCCCCACCAAAGGGAATGGAGGTCTGACTCTTGGTCACAATTTCAGTCAGGGTATCCCAATGAGATGGAAAGACAGGATGTTATTCATGGCAACTGACTCTATTGAGGCATACCACCAAGGAGACGGTTGTGGCAAATGCAAAAGCAAGCCATTCTGGGACATCCAATGCAATAAGGAAAGTTGGACAGTGGTTGGCCAAACTGGGTCAATAAAAGGAGAAGGATGAGTTAACACTCAGACTGTAGGAACAGGTTTTGCCTGTATATCAAGATGGCAGCTAGATCCTGGGAATAAGGAAAGGGGGTGCTTTCCAAAAGAAGCACACTGTGAATGAAGACCTCAGAAGAGACAGAATGAGAGAGGAGAAGAAAGGGGTCCTTCACACTCACAGGCACAGGCAGTCCAAATTGTTTCCTTTCATACAGCACCAGGGAGCCACCCTGGCCAGACATCTTCTGTTGTCTGAAGAGTACTAAGGATAAACCACTAAAAGGCTGAAAAGAGAAAGGAGAGGGAAGGAAGGATCCCTCTGAAGGGCAAGAGAGGAAATCCCTCCCCCTTTTGGCAGGCTTCCCCTGGGACTTTGGATTCTCACCAAGGAATGACCTCAGTGGACATTATCAGTTCCACAAGGAATACTAGAGTCAGTCCACTGTGGAAATTCCCAAGAAATACATGGAGAATCTGGGGAGAGTGAGCCAAGAGGGTCCCATATAGGCCACAGAACATGGGGACAATCAATTGGGTGGAGGCCAGTATAGGGGCAGTGGAAGAATTCACCCAAGGAAGAACAAAATAGAGAAGTTTATTGAATATACAGCACTGAAAAGTGGGCAGAACAGCAAAGGAGAGTCTGCCTAAAATGACTCAACGTTGACTTAAAAAAATATGGTAGAAGATTGGGGTGCCTGGGTGGCTCAGTGGGTTAAAGCCTCTGCCTTTGGCTCAGGTCATGATCTCAGGGTCCTGAGATAGAGCCCCATGTTGGACTCTCTGCTCAGTGGGGAGCCTGCTTCCCTCTCTCTCTCTGTCTGCTGCTCTGCCTACTTGTGATCTCTCTGTCAAATAAATAAATAAAATCTTTTTAAAAATATGGTAGAAGATTGATGGTATATTTAAAGCTCATATAATGTCAGTATTGCTGTGAGAATTTCTGGTATCTGAAGAATATGGTTTTCATGCCAATATACACTAGGTATCTGCACTCTAGGCATTGGCCAGAGACCTCATGCTCAATTGTGTATTCTACAGCTGCCACCAAAATCTCAATAAAATGAGTGAAATGAAGAGAGAGCAGCAGTGAGAGTAAGAGAGAAAGAGAGAGAGAGAGGGAGAGAGGGAGAGGTAATAACTAGATTCTTTCAATACCACTTAATGACTCAAGAGTATACCTATAATGTATTATCTGATTGTCCTTGGAAATGCTTTTACTGAATTGCGATTTAATATTGGAGGCTTAGTTTTTATTGAAGACTGAATTAAGTTTTAGTCAAATGAATAATAATTTTGAATGTATTTTTAATGAAACCATATTTTCATAAATGTTAATTTTTATTATTTTCATTAAACTTTCCTTATTGCCATTTGGTATAGTAAGGATGTTATATAATCAACTTGGTGCCATTTTATTAAGGCCAATTACTGCTTTTCAGTATTTTGTCATTTGCAACTGGGCATGAGAAGTAAAATCTTTCATAAGGCATTTCGAACTTTAGAAGAAGTGTAATTAATTTGAACTGGTCAGGGAAATCCCAGGTTTAAAGAAGGAGAATGTTGTGTTATTCTTTAATTCTTCAATTAAATTCTTTAATTAAAACAAGGTAAGCAGTTTTTCCCCACCCAGACTTTTATAGTACAGTAGGAAATTGGAAGCTTTGTAGTAGATAGATGTGGATCTAACCTTAGAGTTGGAGAACTTCATTAAATAATGCATGTAAGGGCCACCTGGGTGGCTCAGTGGGTTAAAGCCTCTGCCTTTGGCTCAGGTCATGATCCCGGGGTCCTGGGATTGGGCCCTGCATCAGGCTCTCTGCTCAGCAGGGAGCCTGCTTCCCTCTCTCTCTCTGCCTGCCTCTCTGCCTACTTGTGATCTCTGTCTGTTAAATAAATAAATCTTAAAAAAGTAATTTAATTCATGTAAAATATCTACTGAATGTAAGTATGTGAATGACTATTTCTGAGGAATTTAACTTCTCCATATTTTCAGGCTACTCCCTTGAAATACTTTAGGATCATTGTTTACACAAAATGCAATGTGAATGACACTTCCTGTAAGCTGTACAATCTTTGGCCCTTGTTTACAGTAAAAAAATTATTCCTTAAGGGACCTTTTTTTCTAGATAACAAGAGGATAAATTTCAGGTTGGATGTGTTCAGAAAAATTCCAATATCCTTTGTGAGTAGTCAAGGAGCCAAGTGAAGGAAATCATGATCAATCCATCCATATATCCATCAACTGGTCCATTCATCCATTCATTCATTTAACAGATGTTTTTCAAGAGTGGGCTGTGTGCCAGGCACCATCATAGCTTCTCAAATTTGTGTGAGTGGATGAAAATGAAATATGTATTGGAACTTGAGTAAGTAAACACCCTGAGGGATGAAATAATGCAATTGCCTTTTTAAAATAAGGACTGTCTACTATTGGATACAAACTAGATAAGGGACTTGGTATTCTTCATACTGACCCTTTGTTCTAGACATCTGCCCAATATTCCTCCAGTTGAAACTATGAAATATTCGGCATTTAAAAAATGGATGGTGAAACTTGAAAGTAAAGGAAATGTAAAATATAAATACCTTCTTTCTAGTCACTTGCATATTTTTGTGACTTCCCCACCGCTGGTTTTCCTTTCCTTCATGACACATATATTATTCTCAAGCTATTCTTTCATCCTACACTTTGAGAGAAAAAGAAATATTAGATTGAGACTCCTATTAATTTCCCATTGATTAATAATTCTTGATGAATCAATGTTCTTTTCTAAGTGACAATATCAAATACTGAAGTTTTTAAGAATGGATTATTTTTCTTCTGCTCCTATTACAGAATGAAGCTATCATGAGTGTAAGAAAAAAGATAGGGAAAATTCAGTAATGAAAACATTAAAGCTTTTCAGTATTTTCAGGTATCTCAAAATTTTCACTGTTTAAGGGACAGAAGGGACATCAGAGATCATTTAATTCAAACTTCCGTTTTGTAGATGAGGAAACAAAATCTAGAAAAGTGAAGTGACTTGCCTTTGATAGCTCAGATATTTGGCAACAGCCATTGGAACCTAGTTTTTGAGATTCATCCCACTGTTCCTATTGGTGTATCAAGGTTATTCTCAGTTCTCCTTTATTATTTCATTTGTCTTCATCACTGTAAGGGTAACTGAAACAAATCATTCTTTTCAAAATCACATTAAATAAATATTTCAGTATCTTTTGTTTTCCTTCCTACATTTTTATATTTTTCAGTTTTCCTTAAAATTCCCTGCCTTTTCTCATATTTAAATCCTTGGTTTTTTTTTCTTCCTGCTTCACGACTTTAGCTGGGTTTCTTCTTCATTTTTTCCTTCCTCATTGGAAATATTTACTGTAGCCACATGCAAAAACACAAAAATAATTGTATTCACACCCAGCTACATTAACTTTGTAGTTTTAATCTGCCTCTATGCATAAAGTTGGGTACTCTTTCCATTTTGGTAATGGAAGTGGTACCAGACTGGAAGCATAGATATCCTGGTTCAGTTTTACCATGTGTTTTAAGTTTCTTAGAAGAGAAGGATGTAGTTTACTTGAGAGATTGTAATTATCTAATGTGATATTTTGAGCATCTCATTGGGAGAAACATTCCCTTGAATTTTATTTTTGTAGATGACCATTAACCAAGTGAAATTTGTAGATAAAATAAGGAGAAAAGTACTCACTTAAAATTGAGTTTTCAAACAAAAATTCTAAGGAGTTTATTAAAGTCCCTTGTAGCTTTGCTTTTAATCAGAAAAATTCTTTGAACTTTTTTCTCTTTACCTCCAAACATGAACAGTGGTATGAATATGTTTACTTCTCCAAAATTATGGGAAAACATTTCTCAGCTTTCTTTTCACTCATTAAACAGCATGTTTTGTAGTCTGTTTCCATTTGGATTTTAGAGGGTTCTTTAAATTTCAAATCATTTGCCTTTAATTTTTGAACTGCAATTAGATGTAAATTTTTTTCTAGCCTTTATTTCTCTTCTTGATTTTTAAGGCAGCAATTAGGAAGGACTGGATGATTAGGTTATTATTTTATCCATCTCTACTACTCTGACTGATAGAGCTATTAAATAAAAGCAGACTGTAATTCTTTATTATCTGCCTGCCATATTCTGCTCTTTGCCCTGGAGAAGAGCTGCATTAAAGATCAGAGTGTTATCGAAAACTCCTGGAAAATAATAATTTGGCCACTCAAACACAGACACAATTCTTTGGAAAAATATGTTTATTATGTATGTATGTATGGGTAAGGTTATTCATCTTTAAGTATTGAAGTGGTTTGATGGGGTTGGAGAAATTATACAGAAAGTATTGTTCTAGAATAGTTGAGAAAAGTGACATTCATAATGAGAAACTGAATACATTTATATGATAAATATAATTAGTGAAATTATTAGTATAGACAACGTATACTTTAGTATTCACAAATAATAAGTCTCTAAACTAAGCAGTTAACTTCACTTCAAAAGAAAAAAAAAAAAACAAAATGAGCTATATATAGCTGAATAGACTTTTCAGAATCTCCAAGGAGGTAACTTGTCTGTCCATGGCCAGTAATGGTGGATGAGTGAAATAATGACTTAACATTGTGTAAACAATGTGAGATGTGAAGTATGGTTTCCCCCTTACCCCCACCTTTTTTCATTTAGAGAGTTTGTTGTTGTGATGGCTCCACTGGGACAGACAGCAGATAAATTTGATTAAATGGATGCCTGGGGCTATGACCCTGTCTAAACATAGTACACCTTTCAGCATTAATCAAGGAATTTTTTTCTTAAAAAAATTCTGTCCTTGCTTTTTTTGAGTATTAGTGAGCTTTTGATTTGATTGTGGTGGAGTAGAGGGTTGTGTGAGTCTGTGTGAGCATTCTGTTTACAGAAAAATTACTGAAGAGGAGGCTGTCTTCAAGGACAATAGAGAATTATAACATTATTTTGGATTATGTTAAGGGATTTTTATTTGATGATAACCTGTCAACAGCCAGAGGGATTTTGAGCTACATTAGAATTCACTAGGACTCATTTATTGCAACCACTGTTAACACTGATCTGAGTGTTTAGAAGATATTTATAGCATTGTAGTTGGGGTGGGATTCCTATGTTCAGGAACATTCTTTTTTTTTTTTTTTTTTTTTTCAAGGTGAATAATTCTTCCATTTTATTTATTTTTTCAGCGTAACAGTATTCATTCTTTTTGCACAACACCCAGTGCTCCATGCAAAACGTGCCCTCCCCATTACCCACCACCTGTTCCCCCAACCTCCCACCCCTGACCCTTCAAAACCCTCAGGTTGTTTTTCAGAGTCCATAGTCTCTTATGGTTCGCCTCCCCTCCCCAATGTCCATAGCCCGCTCCCCCTCTCCCAATCCCACCTCCCCCCAGCAACCCCCAGTTTGTTTTGTGAGATTAAGAGTCATTTATGGTTTGTCTCCCTCCCAATCCCATCTTGTTTCAGGAACATTCTTGGGATAGTTTTATTTTGATCTAGGGTTTGAGAGCTGATTGGAAGTGATTTTCTTAGAAAATAGAGAAAATTATATGTTTTGTGAGAGAACAACTAGAATAGTGGTCATTGGTGACTCAGGTAAGAGCAAGAAAAGTAGAACATTCCTGAGCAGGCACTTGCCATTATATTAAGCAGATCAGTTGGTTCAGGTGAGAAACTTCTTATTATTAATCCTCATTTTAAGAAAGAGAACAAATCTGTGACAATAAAGTAGTTCTTCTGTCAGAGGAATTGATTTAGCAGAGTATATAATTGATTTATTTTATTTTATTTATTTTCATTCCAATTAATTAACTACAATGTTATATTAGTTTCAAGTGTACAGTAAGGTAATTCAGTACTTTCTACATCCCCCTGTGCTCATCACAACTGCACTCCTTAATCCCCATCACCTATTTAACCAAACACCCCACCAACCTCCCCTCTGGTAACCATCAGTTTCTTCTCTACAATTAAGAGTCTATTTCTCTCTTTTTTCACTTTGCTTATTTGTTTTGTTCCTTAAATTTCACATATGAGTGAAATCATATGGTATTTCTCTCTCACTGACTTATTTCCGTTAGCATTATACTCATCAGATCCATCCATGTAGTTGTAAATGGCGAGATTCCATTTTTTTGTGGCTGAATGATATTCCACAGTATACATATACCACATCTTTTTTTATCCATTCATCAACAAGTTGGACACATAGGATGTTTCCATATCTTGGTTATTGTAAATAATTCTGATATAGACATTGGGGTGCACATATTCCTTTGAATTAGTATTTTTGTATTCTTTGGGTAAATACCCAGCAGTGCAATTTGATCATAAGGTAGTTCTGTTTTTAACTTTGTTTTCTAAAAGACTTATTAATTTATTTTAAAGAGAGAGAGCACAAGTTGGAGGGGCAGAGAGAGGGAAAAAGAATCTTAAGCAGAATACATTTAGAGTATGGTGTCCGACACAGGGTTCATGCCCACGACCCTGAGAGCCTGTTCTGAGCTGAAACCAAGAGTCCAGAACTGAATCAACTTAGCCACCCAGGTGCCCTCTATTTGTAACTTTTTGAAGAACCTCCATATTGTTTTCCAGAGTGGTTGCATTAGTTTGTGTTCTCATCAACAGTGTAAGAGGGTTTTCTCCATATCCTCACAAACACTTGTTTTTTCTTGTGCTGTTGATTTAAGCCATTCTGACAGGTATGAGGGGATAGCTCATTGTGGTTTTGATTTGCATTGCCCTGATGACAAGTGATGACGATCATCTTTTCATGTGTCTTTTGGCCATCTGGATGTCTTCTTCAGAGAAATTTCTGTTCATGTCTTCTGCCCATTTTTAAATTGGATTATTTTGGGGGGTGTTGAATTTCATACATCCATTATATATTTTGGATACTAACCTTTTATCTGATATGTCATTTGCAAATATCTTCTCCAATTCTGTAGGTTGCCTTTTAGTTTTATTGGTTGTTTCTTCACTGTGCAGAAGCTTCTTATTTTGAAGTAGTCCCAATAGATTATTTTTGTTTTTGTTTCCCTTGCCTCAGGAGACACATAAAGAAAGAAGTTCCTATGGCCATTGTCAAAGAAGTTACTACTTGTGTTCTCTTGCAGGATTTTTATGGTTTGAGGTCTCACATTTAGATCTTTCATATATTTTGAATTTATTTTTCGTGTGGTATATGCAAGTGGTACAGTGTCATTCTTTTGCATGTTGCTGTCCTGTTTTCCCAGCACCATTTGTTGAAAAGGCTATCCTTTTCCCATCAGATATTCTTGCCTTGTTGAAGGTTAATGGACCGTATACTTATGGGTTTATGTCTAGATTTTCTATTCTGTCCTGTTGACCTACATGTCTGTTTTTGTGCCAGTACCATACTGTTTTGATTACTACAAAGCAAATTACTGATTTGCTTTATGACTTGATGTCTGGAATTGTAATGTATCCAGCTTTGCTTTGCTTCTTCAAGATTGCTTTGGCTATTTGGAGGCTTTTATGGTCCCATAAAAATTTTAGGAACATTCTAGCTCTGTGAAAAATGCTTTTGGCATTCTGATAGGGATTGCATTAGCTGTGTAGATAGTTTTGGGTAGTATAGACATTTTAACAATATTTGTTCTTCCAATCCATGAACATGAAATTTCTTTCCATTACTTTGTGTTGTTTGCAATGTCTTTCATCAGTGTTTTATCATTTTCTGAGTACAAGTTTATCACCTCTTTGATTTGGTTTATTCCTATGTATCTTATGGTATTTGATGCAATTGTAAATGGGATTGTTTTCTTAATTTCTTTTTCTGCTACTTCATTTTTGGTGTACAGAAATTTCTGTACATTGATTTTGTATGCTGTGACATTATTGAATTCACTGATCAGTTCTAGCTGCTTCTGGGTCTTTTCAGTTTTTCAGTCTTTTCAGTTTTCTTTATATAGTGTCATGTCATCTGCAAATAGTGAAAATTTTAGTTCTTCCTTACCAAGTTGGATATCTTTTATTTCTTTTTGTTGTCTGGCTGCTGTGGCTAGAACTTCTAGTACTATGTTGAGTTCAAGTGGTTAGACTGGACATCATTTTCTTGTTCCAGACCTTATGGAGAAAGCTCCCAGATTTTCCCCATTGAGGATAATGTTAGTTGTGGGTTTTTCATATATGACCTTTATTATGTTGAGGTGTGTTTTCTCTAAGCCTACGTTGCTGAGAGCTTTTTTTTTTTAAGATTTTATTCATTTATTTGACAGACAGAGATTTCAAGTAGGCAGAGAGGCAGGCAGAGAGAGAGAGAGGAGGAAGCAGGCTCCCTGCTGAGCAGAGAACCTGATGCGGGGCTTGATCCCAGGACCCTGGGATCATGACCTGAGCCGAAGGCAGAGGCTTTAACCCACTGAGCCACCCAGGCGCCCCTGCTGAGAGCTTTTTTCATGAATGAATATTGTACCTTGTCAAATGCTTTTTCTGCATCTATTGAGAGGATCATATGGTTTTTATCCTTTTTTTATTGATGTGGTGTATTGTGTTGAAATGATTTGTGAATATTGAATGACCTTTCCAACCCAAGAATAAATCCCACTTGGTCATGGTGAATAATTCTTTTAATATATTTTTCAATTTCATTTGCTAGTATTTTGTTGAGAAATTTTGCATCCATGTTTTTCAGGGATATTATCCTGTGGTTCTCTTTTGTAGTGTAGTCCTAATCTGGATATTTTTGGTATCAGGATATTGCTGGCCTCATAAAATGAATTTGCAAGTTTTCCTTCCCTTTTAAAATTTTTTTGGAATAGTTTGAGAAGGATAAGCAATAACTCTTCTTTAAATGTTTGGTAGAATTTGGCTGCAAAGCTATCTGGTCTTGGACTTTTTCTGTTGGAAGTTTTTTGATTACTGATTCAAGTTCATTGCTAGTGGTCAGTCTGTTTGAATTTTCAATTTCTTCCTTTTTCAATTTTGGTAGTATATATGTTCCTTTCAGTTCTCAAGGAATTGATCCATTTCTTCCACTTCTAGGTTTCCAATTTGTTGGCATATAGTTTTTCATCTCTTTAGTACTTTTTTTGTATTTTTCTGTTATTTGGTTTTTATTTTACCTGTCTCATTTGTGATTGTTTCTATTTGAGTCCTTTCTCCTTTTTTCTTGATAACTCTGGCTACAGTTTTATCAATTTTATTGATTTTTTTTTCAAAGAACCATCTCCTGGTTTCATTGATCTATTGCTTCTTTAGTTTCTGTATCATTTATTTCTGCTATAGTCTTTATTATATCCTTCCTTCTGGTTTTAGGTTTTTTTCTTTTTGTAGCTTCTCTAAGTGTAGGGTTAGGTCATTTATTTGAGATTTTTCTTGGTTTTTGAGATAGGCTTATATTGGTATAACCTTCGCTGTTAGAACAGCTTTTGCTGGATCTCAGAGGTTTTGGACCATTGTGTTTTTATTTTCACTTGTTTCCATGTATTTTTAAAAATTTGTTTTCTGTTTTCTTGTTTGAGCCATTTTTTGTTCAGTAACATGTTTTTTAACCTGCAAGTACTTGTGTTATTTCAAAATTTTTCTTGGGGTGCCTGGGTGGCTCAATTAAGTATCTGCCTTCAGCTCAGGTCATGATTTCAGGGTCCTGGGATCGAGGCCTGAGTTAGGCTCCCCACTCAGCAGAGTCTGCTTCTCCCTCTGCCCATCCCCCTGCTCATGCTCTCTCTTTCTCTCTGTATCTCTCGCTCTCTCAAATAAATAAATAACATCTTAAATTTTTCTTCTCTTGTTTGACTTCTAGTTTCAGGGTGTTGTGGTCAGAAAAGGTTCATGGGTGCCTTTTGTCTTCTTGAATTTGTTGAGGCTGGTTTTTTTCCCCCTTAACCTA
Source organism: Meles meles (assembly GCF_922984935.1). Taxonomy (NCBI): domain Eukaryota; kingdom Metazoa; phylum Chordata; class Mammalia; order Carnivora; family Mustelidae; genus Meles; species Meles meles. The sequence continues at coordinate 73,383,266 of NC_060087.1, forward strand.
ATATGTGATCTATTCTCAAGAATGTTCTCTGTGCAATTGAAAAGAATATGTATTCTGCTGTTTTAGGATGGAATGTTCTGAATGTATCTGTTAAGTCAATCTGGCCCAGTGTGTCATTCAAAGCCATTGTTTCCTTGTTGATCATTCAGATGCTCTGTCTTGATATAAGTTGTGTGTTCAAGTCTCCTACTACTATTGTATTATTGTTCATTAGTTCCTTTATGTTGTTATTGTTTTATGTATTTGGGTGCTTCTGTGTTGGGACATACTTACAATTGTTTTGTCTTCTTGTTGGATTGTTTCCTTTTTTATTATACAGTGTTCTTCTTTGTCTCTTGTTACAGTTTTGTTTTAAAGTCTATTTCATCTGAAATAAGTACTGCTATTCTGGCTTTCTTTTGACATCCATTTGTATGACAGATATTTTTTTCAATCTGGAGATGTATTTACATATAAAATGAATCCCTTCTAGGCAACATATAAATGGGTCTTATTTTGTTATCCATTGTCTCACCCTATGTCTTTTGATTGGAGCAATTAGTCCATTTACATTCAAAGAAATTATTGACAGATATGTATTTATTGTCATTTTATTACTTGTTTTGTGGTTGTTTCTTATGATTTTCTGTGATCCTGGGGTGCCTGGGTGGCTCAATCAGTTAAGTGTCTGCCTTCAGCTTAGGTCATCATCGCAGGGTCCTGGAATCAAGTCCCATGTCAAGCTCCCTGCTCAGTGGGGTGCTTGCTTCTTCCTCTCTCTCTGGATCTCCCTATCCCTGCTTTTGCATGGTCACTCACTCTCTCTCCCTCTCAAATAAGTAAGTAAAATCTTTTTTTTTTTTTTTTTTTTTTTTTTTTTAAAGATTTTATTTATTTATTTATTTGATAGCGAGAGAGAGAGATCACAGGCAGGCAGAGAGAGAGAGAGAGAGGGAAGCAGGCTCCCTGCCGAGCAGAGAGCCCGACGCGGGACTCGATCCCAGGACCCTGAGATCATGACCTGAGCCGAAGGCAGCGGCTTAACCCACTGAGCCACCCAGGCGCCCAAGTAAGTAAAATCTTAAGAAAATATTTTCCTATGATCCTTTCTTGCCTTTCTTTTTTTCTTGTTTTAAGGGATATATTTGGATTTCTTTCTCTTCATTTTTAAATGATCATTAGAGTTCTTTTTTCTTATATGATTACACTTAGGTTTGTATATAACCTTCTCTGCATATAGCAGTCTATATTAAGTGGATGGTCACTTAAGGTTAAACCCATTCTTTTCTCCTCTTCTGCCCATGTTTTGGAATATATCATTATATTTTATATCTACATTGGTGAGTTCTTGACGTTTCCTATACAACTGTTTATTTTCACTGTTTTTGTGTTTTCTACTTTTTAAATTAAAAATGTTTTTATTATTATGTTCAATTAAGCAACATATAGTATATCATTAGTTTCTGATGTAGTGTCCAATGATTCATTATTTGCATATAACACCCAGTGCTTATCACCACATGTGCCCTCCTTAATAATGTGCCACCATCATGTGCCCATCATGAACTTACTCCATCCCCCCAACCTTCTCCCTTCTGTAACTGTCAATTTCTTCACTGGAGTTAAGAGTCTCTCATGGTTTGTTTTGCTCTGTAATTTCCTCCCATTCAGTTTTCCCTCCTTTCCCCTGTGGTCCTCCATGCTATTCCTTATGTTTCACATATGAGTGAAATCATGTGATAATTATTTTTCTCTCCTTGATTTATTTCACTTAGCATAATCCCCTCCACTTCCAACAATGTTGATTCAAAAGGTGGTTACTCATCCTTTCTGATGGCTGAGTAATATTCCATTGTATATATGGACCACATTTTCCTTATTCATTGATTGAAGGACATCTGGGCTTCTTCCATAGTTTGGCTATTGTGGACATTGCTGTTATGAACATTGGGGTGCATGTGCCCCTTCTTTTCACTACATCTGTATCTGGGGGAAAATGCCTAGAAATACAATTGCTTGGTCATAAGGTAGTTCTATTTTTATTACATTTATTTATTTTTAAAAAATGGGGTAAATTTTTTAAAAATTATATATTTTTATATTTTAAATTTCTTTTGTGTTCCAGAATTCATTGTTTATGCACCACATTGAGAGCTCTATGAAATACATGCCTTCCATAATACTGACCACCAGGCTCACCCAACCTTTCTCCCTGCTCCCCTCCAAAACCCTCAGATTGTTTTTCAGAGTCCATAGTCTCTCATGGTTCTTCTTCCCCTCCAATTTCCCCCAACTCCCTTCTCCTCTCCAGCTCCCCATGTCCTCCGTGTTATTCCTTATGCTCCACAAAAAGGCAAAACCATATGATAAGTGACTTTCTCTGCTTGATTTATTTCACTCACCATAATCTCTTCCAGTCCCAACCATGTTGATACAAAAGTTGGGTATTCATCCTTTCTGATGGAGGCATAATACTCCATAGTGTATATGGACCACATCTTCCTTATCCATTTGTCTGTTGAAGGGCATCTTGGTTCTTTCCACAGTTTGGCGACCATGGCCATTGCTGCTATGAACATTGGGGTACAGATGGCCCTTCTTTTCACTACATCTGTATCTTTGGGGTAAATACCCAGTAGTGCAATTGCAGGGTCATAGGGAAGCTCTATTTTTAATTTCTTGAGGAATCTCCACACTGTTTTCCGAAGTGTCTTCTCCAACTTGCATTCCCACCAACAGTGTAAGAGGACTCCCTTTTCTCCATATCCCCATCCACGTCCAACACACTTTGTTTACTATCTTGTTAATTTTGGCCATTCTAACTGGTATAAGGTGGTATCTCAATGGGGTTTTAATTTGAATCTCCCTGATGGCTAATGATGATGAAGATTTTTTCATGTGTCTGATAGCCATTTGTATGTCTTCATTGGAGAAGTGTCTGTTCATGTCTTCTGCCCATTTTTTGACATGATTATCTGTTTTGTGTGTGTTGAGTTTTAGGAGTTCTTTATGGATCTTGGATATCAGCCCTTTGTCTGTTTTGACATTTGCAAATATATTCTCCCATTTTGTGAGTTGCTTCTTTGTTTTGTTGACTGTTTCCTTTGCTGTGCAGAAGCTTTTTTTTTTTTTTTAAAGATTTTTATTTATTTATTTGACAGATAAAGATCACAAGTAGGCAAAGAGGCAGGCAGAGAGAGAGAGGAAGAGAAGCAGGCCTCCTGCTGAGCAGAGAGCCCGATGTGGGGCTCGATCCCAGGACCCTGGGATCATGACCTGAGCCGAAAGCAGAGGCTTTAACCCACTGAGTCACCCAGGCGCCCCTGTGCAGAAGCTTTTGATCTTGATGAAGTCCCCCAAATTCATTTTTGCTTTTGTTTCCTTTGCCTTTGTAGACATATTTTGAAAGAAGTTGCTGTGGCCGATTTTGAAGAGGTTACTGCCTATGTTCTCCTCAAGGATTTTGATGTATTCCTTTCTCACATTGAGGTCCTTCATCCATTTTGAGTCTATTTTCATGTGTGGTGTAAGGAAATGGTCCAATTTCATTTTTCTGCATGTGGCTGTCCAATTTTCCCAAAACCATTTGTTTAAGAGGCTGTCTTTTTTCCTTTGGACATTCTTTACTGCTTTGTCAAAGATTAGTTGACCATAGAGTTGAGGGTCTATTTCTGGGCTCTCTATTCTTTTCCATTGATCTATGTGTTTGTTTTTGTGCCAGTACCATACTGTCTTGATGATGACATCTTTGTAATAGAGCTTGAAGTCTGGAATTGTGATGCCACCAAATTTGGTTTTCTTTGAAATTCTCCTTTTTGATGAGGTCTTTGCCTGGTTTGGGGATCAGAATAATCCTGGCTTCATAAAAAGAGTCTGGAAGTTTTCCTTCTGCTTCAATTTTCTGAAAGAGCTTCAGGAGAATAGGTAGTATTTCTTCCTTGAAAGTTTGGTAGAATTCCCAAGGGAATCCTTCACATTCTGGGCTCTTGTTTTTTGGTAGGATTTTGATCACTGCTTCAATCTTGTTGCTAGATATTGATCTATTCAGGTTGTCAATTTCTTCCTGATTCAGTTTTGGAAGTTTATAATTTTCCAGGAATGCATCCATTTCATCTAGGTTGCTTAACTTATTGGCATATAACTGTTGATAATAACTTCTGATGATTGTTTCTATTTCCTTGGTGTTAGTTGTGATCTCTCCCTTTTAATTCATAATTTTATTAATTTGGGTCCTCTCTCTTTTCTTTTGGATTAGGAGTTTATTGATCTTATTGATTCTTTCAAAAAACCAGCTTTTAGAATCGTTGATGCATTCTACTGTATCTCTAGTTTCTATCTCATTAATCTCTGCTCTAATATTGATTATTTCCCTTCTTCTGTGTGGGGTTGTTGATTCTCCAGTTCTTTAAGGTGTAAAGAGAGCTGGTGTATTCTGGATTTTTCAATTTTTTTTGAGGGAGGCTTGGATGGCTATGTATTTCCTCCTTAGGATCTCCTTTGCTGTATCCCATAGGTTTTGGACCGAAGTGTCTTCATTCTCATTGGTTTCCATGAATTGTTTAAGTTATTCTTTAATTTCCTTGTTAATCCAAGCATTGTTAAGCAAAGTGGTCTTTACCTTCCAGGTGTTTGAATTCCTTCCAAACTTTCTCTTGTGGTTGAGCACCAGTTTCAAAGCATTGTGATCTGAGAATATGCAGGGAACAATCAGTCTTTTGGTATCAATTGAGTCCTGATTTGTGACCCAGTATGTGGTCTATTCTGGAGAAAGTTCCATGTGCACTCAAGAAGAATGAGTATTCTGTTGTTTTATGGTGGAATGTTCTGTATATAATTATGAGCTTCATCTGGTCCAACGGGTCATTCAATGCTCTTGTTTCTTTATTGATTTTCTGCTTGGATGATCTGTCTATTACTGAGAGTGGTGTATTAAGATCTCCTAATATTAATGTATTTGTACCAATATGACTCTAACTTGATTAACAGTTGGTTAATGTAGTTGGCTGCTCCCATATTGGGGGTATAAATGTTTACAAGTGTTAGATCTTCTTGGTGGATGGACCCTTTAAGAATGATGTAGTGTCCTTCTGTATCTCTGACTACAGTCTTTAGTTTAAAATCTAATTTATCTGATATGAGAATCGTTACCCCAGCCTTCTCTTTGAGGCCCATTAGCAAATGCTTCTCTATCCCTTCACTTTCAGTCTGGATCTATCCTTAGGTTCAAAATGGGTCTCTTGTAGGCAACATGTGGATTGGTCTTGTCGTTTTATCCAATCTGCAACCCTATGCCGTTTTATGGTAGCATTTAGGCCATTTACATTGAGAGTGATTATTGAGAGATACGTTTTTATTTACATTGTGTTACCTGTGAAGTATTTGTTTCTATAGATTGTCTCCATCAATTTCTGTTCAGTTATATTCTTGTTTTATTTTCCTCTTTTATAGAACCCCCCTTAATATTTCTTGTAGTGCTGGCTTGGTGGTCACATACTCTTTTAAACCTTGCCAGTCTTGGAAGCTCTTTATCTCTCCATCCATTTTGAGTGTCACTCTTGCTGGATAGCATATTCTTGGCTGCATATTCTTTTCATTTAGTGCCCTGAATACATCTTGCCAGCCCTTTCTGGCTTGCCAGGTTTTTGTGGATAGGTCTGGCGTTATTCTGATGGACCTTCCTCTGTATGTAAGGAATCTCTTCCCCCTAGCTGCTTTCAAGAGCTCCTGTCTAAAATTGTGATTCATATTTTCACAATCCGGTGTCTCAAGGTCTTTCTAGATTCTTTGATCTTGGGGGGGAATGGGACCTTTCTGCCTCTAGGACATGAACACTGGTTCCATTTCCCAGATTGGAAAAATTTTCATGGAGAATTTGTTCAACTATATTCTCTAGTCTTCTTTCCTTCTCCTCCTGCTCAAGGATTCCAATAATTCTGACACTGAAACATTTCATACCATCATTTATTTCCCTAATTCTGTTTTCATGGCTTATAAGCCGTTTGTTTCAGGACTCCTTCTGATCCTTTTTCTCTATCAGTTTGTCCTCTAGATCACTAATTCTGTCTTCTGCCTCAGTTACTCTAGGTGTTAGAGATTTTAGATTAGATTGGAACTCATTCATAGCATTGTTATCATCTTCCCTGGTGGCTTTCACTTCTGACCTAATCAATTCCATTTTATCATTAAGGGCTTTTTCCAACCCAGCTGTTGCCTGGATAATTGTTGCCTGAATTCCCTTTCTGACACACTGTTTATGTCCATATCCAATAGCTCTGATGGAGAGTGCATAGTCTCTGAACTTTTCCTCTGTTGGGCATTCCGCCTCCTAGTCACTTTGGTGAGAGATGGCTGAGGGGATGTGTAGCTGGATGTATCAACTGTGGTCCAAGCAATGTGCACCCTGGAATGCTTCTGAGCAATCAGGAGTCCCCACCAAAAAGAAAAAAAAAAAAGAGAGAGAGAGAGTGAGAGACTGGAAAAAGAAATTACAAGAGAAAAAAGAAAAGAGAGGACCCAGCTGATTGGGCCCCAAATGTAAGGTTGATAAAGTATACAAAAAAAAACAAAAACAGACAAACAAAAAGACTGACAAAATTAAATGACAAGAAAAAAATTAACCCAGCCAAAATGAACCCCAAGTATAAGATTTACATACTACCAGAACAAAAACAAATATACAGAAACACTGACTGAAGAAGAAAAATGGGAGAGTGGTTATAAATTCTCAGTGTTGTCAAGGAAGGTTATTTTGATTCTTCCTGGGTATATCTTGAGATCTTTGTAAAAGGACTCAACTTTCCTGAGTTAAAGGGAGATTAAAACTGGTTTATATATAGGGCTAGTTTTGACTTGGGAAAGAGGATTACCCTGAAGCTTATCTCTATATGAATATTAAAAAAAGAAAAAAAAACTAGAAAAGCAAACAAACAGACAAACCACAGATATATGTATCCAAAAAGTTTAAGTTAAAAGGTTATTATGGAATTTGTTGTACTGAACCTCTGATTCTGATAGTAAATAGGTTAAAAAATTATAAATAAATTAAAAAAGAATGATTATAGTGGGAAAGAATTAAAAATAAAAGTTGTATCTATGAAGTATATAGGCTTTAGGGCAATTCCGGGAGCTTAATATCTTCTTTTCCCCTGATATTGGGGATTTAGAGTTTTATGCAGACACTGTGGTGGTTGTCCTCTTGGTTTTATTGAGGGGGTGGCTGGCTTTCTGGGGAAAGAGTCTGCCTCATGGTTTTTCCGGCAATCTTGCTAGAGTTGAGTCCTCCTGCCCCCCCTCCCCCAAGGGGCTGGGATCTGAGGAAACCGGTTTTTTAAGCTGTTGTTCTCTGGAGATTTTTTGTTTGTTTTTTTTTCTTTGTTTGTTTTTTTGATTTTTTTTCTTTTTCCTCCTCTTGGTGGCTTTTGTCGTTCTTTGGAGTTTGCTTTTTTATAGAAAATCAAACTGCACCCAGACCTCCATCTCAGAGAGAGGTCTCAGTCTATTCCCCTCTGGGTGCTCCAGAGCATATAAAATCCCCTTCTGGACCAGCAGAAGGGTTCTTGCCACAGTCTCAGGGGTTGCAGGAGCCTCCCACTTGTACCCTGGTGCTACCAAAACCATGAGAATATTAGTCCAGAGAGCTGGCTTCCAAGGCTGCCTCCACCACGGCTGTTTGTGCAGGTCCAGACAACCAGAGCATTCCCAACCAGAGATAGCACACTGAGATTTTCATGCTGGCCTGGGCTGGGAGTGTTCAGACTCTCGCTGGTCCTAGAGAGCACCAGCTAGCGCCTGCACAGACCTCTCTCAGGGTAGGGTTTGGAGCACAATTCAGACCCCAGTCACGCAGCGTGCATGCAGAGTGCAAAAGGCTGTGGTTCTAGAGATTGCCTGCTGGTGTTCATACCAGACTCTTTCATGCTCGCCGCCACTCAAATGCTCTCACACATGCCAGCAGCTCAGGGACCAAGGCCTGACTTCTTCGCTGCACTCTCTCTGGCACCGCACCAGCGGTGGCCATCCTGGGTCTGTGGGCTTAAGTCCGTGTCCCTAACCTCCTGATTCCACCAATTTCCCTTAAGATCTTTTGCTCTTTTTGAGTGCTTTTAACGAGACTCCAAGTTAATGCTGGTTCCCAATCACAGAGCACTCTTGTATTGGGGTATTACTTTCCAATCGGTTGCTTCTGGTGGCTCTTTTCCCCCTTTTGTTTATCTTCTGAAATCAGTACGATGTTCCAACTTTGCATTACCTGTCCACTGCCATCTTCTGTCCCCGTAGAGATCCAGAGATGTATAATTCTAATCTCAGTTTGATTTCATGGATGATCAGAGTGCTTTGGTAGATAATTAGCTCACTTTAGTGGACCAGTTGAAACAGCGCCTCCTACTTCTCCGCCATCTTGCCCCTCTCCTCAACAAACAGGTAGATCTATTTTTAACGTCTTGGGGACCTCTATACCCTTTTCCAGAGTGGCTGCACCAACTTGCATTCCCACCAACAGTTTAAGAGGGATCATTTTTCTCCACATCCTTGCCAATATTTGTTGTTTCCTGCCTTGTTAATTTTTGCCATTCTAACTGGTGTAAGGTGGTATCACATTGTGGTTTTGATTTGTATTTCCTTGATGGCTAGTGATGTTGACCATTTTTTCACGAGTTCATTAGCTGTTTGTATGTCTTCTTTTGAAAAGTATATGTTCATGCCTTCTGCCCATTTCTTGACTAGACTATTTGTTTTTTGGGTGTTAAATTTGAGAAAGTTTTTATAGATCTTGGATACCAGCCCTTTATCTGCAAAGTCATTTGCAAATATCTTCTCCCATTCTGTGGGTTGAGTCTTTGTTTTGTTGACAGTTTCCTTCACTGTCCCTTTTATCTTGAGGAAGTCCCTAATGTTCATTTACACTTTTGTTTCCTTTACCTTTGGAGACTGAAAGAGTTGTTGTGGCCAGTGTTGAAGAGGTTACTGCGTGTGTTCTCCTCTAGGATTTTGATGGATTCCTGTCTCACATTTAGGCCTTTCATCCATTTTGAGTTTATCCTTGTGTATGGTATAAGAGAATGATCCAGTTTCATTTTTCTGCATATTGTTGTCCAATTTTCCAAGTACTATTTATTGAAGGGACTGTCTTTTTTTCCATTGGATATTTTTTCCTACTTTGTCAAAGATTATTTGATGATAGAGTCCATTTCTGGAGTCTCTAGTCTGTTCCACTGATTTATGTGTTTGTTTTGGTGCCAATTCCATGCTGTCTTGATGAACACAGCTTTGTAATATAGCTTGAAGTCAGGAATAAAGATGCTCCCATCTTTGGTTTTCTTTTCAACAATTCCCTGGAGATTTGGGTCTTTTCTGGTTCCATACATATGGTAGGATTGTTTGTTGCAGCTCTGTGAAAAATGTGGTTGGTATTTTGATAAGTATTACATTGAAAGTGTAGATTGCTCTGGGGAGGATAGATATCTTCACAGTGTTTATTCTTCCAATCCATGAGCATGTAATGTTTTTCCATCTTTTTGTGTCTTTCTCCATTTCTTCCATAAGTGTTCTGTAGTGTCTAGAGTATAGATCATTTATCTCTTTGGTTAGGTTTATTCAGGTATTTTATGGTTTTTGGTGTTATTGTAAATGGAATTGATTCCTTAATTTTTCTTCCTTCAGCCACATTGTTAGTGTATAGATATGTAACTGATTTCTCTGCTCTGATTTTTATCCTGTTACATTGCTGAATTGCTGTATGGGTTCTAGTAATTTGGGGGCGGAATCTTTGGGTTTTCTTTATAAAATATCATGTCATCTGTGAAGAGATTTTGACTTCTTCTTTGCCAATTTAAATGCCTTTTATTTCTTTTTGTTGTCTAATTGCTGAGCCTAGGACTTCTGGGAAGATCTTGAGCCAAAGTGGTAATCGTGGGCATCTCTGTCATGTTCCTACCTTAGGGGAAAAGTGCTCAGTTTCTCTCCATTAAGAGTGATATTCGGGGGCACCTGGGTGGCTCAGTGGGTTACAGCCTCTGCCTTTGGCTCAGGTCATGGTCCCAGTGTTCTGGGATCGAGCCCCATGTCAGGCTCTCTGCTTGGCAGGGAGCCTGCTTCCCTTCCTCTCTCTGCCTGCCTCTCTGCCTACTTGTGATCTCTCTCTGCATCAAATAAATAAATAAAATCTTAAAAAAAAGAATGATATTTGCTGTGGGTTTTTCATAGATGGCTTTTATGATATTGATGTATGTTCCCTCTCTCTACACTGTGGAGAGTTTTAATCAGAAAAGTATGCTGTATTTTGTCATTTTTTTTTCTGCATCAATTGAGAGGATTATATGGTTCTTGTCTCTTCTTTTGTTAATGTGATGTATCACACTGATTGATTTGCAAATATTGAACCACCTTTGCATCCCAGGAATAAATCCCACTTGTCATGGTGAATAATCCTTTTGATGTACTGTTGGATCCTATTTGCTAAGATCTTGTTGAGTATTTTGGCATCCATGGTCATCAGGGATATTAGTCTGTAATTCTCCTTTTTTGATGGGGTCTTTTCTGCATTTGGGATCAGGGTAATGCTGGCTCCAATAGTTTTCCTTCCATTTCTATTTTTCTGAAACACCTTCAGTAGACTAGGTTTAATTTCTTTTTTAAATGTTTGGTAGAATTCCCCTGGGAAGACATCTGGTTCTGAACTCTTTTTTCTTGGAAGGTTTTTGATTACTGTTTCAATTTCCTTGCTAGTTATGGTCTGTTCAGATTGTCTACTTCTTCTTGTTTCAGTCTTAGAATTATAAGTATCCAGGAATGCATCCATTTCTTCCAGATTGCCTGGTTTGTTGGCATATGGATGCTGGTAATAAGTTCAAATAATTGCCTCTATTTCATTGGTATGGTTTTGATTTCTCCCCTTTCATTTATGATTTTATTAATTTCATTGTTATCTCTCCTTTTGGATAAGTCTGGCCAGAGGTTTATTGATCTTATTAATTCTTTCAAGGAACAAGTGTCTAGTTTGGTTGATCTGTTCTACTGTTCTTGTAGTTTTTATTTCATTGACTTCTGCTTTAATCTTTATTATTTCTCTCTCTCTCTTTTTTTTTTTTTTTTTGGTTGGTTTAGGCTTTATTTGCTGTTTTTTTCTCCAGGTCCCTTAGGTGTAAGTTTAGCATATGTTTTTGGGATTTTTCTACTTTTTGGATGGCTATGTACTTCCCTCTAAGGACGGCCATTGCAATATCCCATAGGTTTTGAACCAATGTATTTTCATTTTCATTGGTTTGCATGAGTTGTTTAATTTCTTATTTAATTATCATTTAATTTCCTGATTGACCCATTCATTCTATAACAAGATGCTCTTTAACCTCCAAGTGATATGTGATCTATTCTGGAAAAAGTTTCATGTGCACTCGAGAAGAGTAATTATTCTGTTGTTTTAAGATAGAATGTTTTGGATATATCTATAAAGTCCATCTGGTACAATGTATCCTTCAAAACTGTTGTTTCTGTTGAGCTTCTGCTTAGACGATCTGTCTGTGACTGTGAGTGGAGTGTTGAAGTCTTTTACTATTAGTGTATTATCAATATGTTTCTTTGTTTTGCTTATTAGTTGGTTTATGTCATTGGCTGTTCCCATTTTGGGGCCTATATCTTTACAACTGTTAGGTTTTCTTGTTGAATAGACCCTTTAAGTATGATATAATGTCCCTTTACATCTCTTTCCACAGTCTTTGGTTTATAATGTAATTTGTCAGATATGACGATTGTTACCCCAGCATTCTTTTGAGGTCTTTTCTCATGGTATATGATTCCCCATCCCCTTACTATCAATCTGGAGTTATCTTTAGGTTCAAAATAGGTCTCTTGTAGGCAGCATATGGATGGGTCTTGCTTTTTTATCCAATCTGAAACCCTGTGTCTTTTCATGGGTGCATTCAGCCTGTTCACATTGAGAGTAAATATTGAAAGATATGAATTCACTGCCATTGTATCGCCTGTGAAGCCCCTGTTTCTATAGATTGTGTCTGTTAATTTCTGATCTATATTACTCTTGGGGTCTTTCTTTGTTTATAGAATCCCCCTTAATATTTCTTGCAGGGCTGTCTTCGTGGACACACACTCTTTCAATTTCTGATTGTCCTGGAAGCTCTTTCTCTCTGCATGCATTCTGAATGACAGTCCTGCTGGTTTAAGTATTCTGGGCATGTTCTTCTCATTTAGTACCCTGGATATATCCTGTCAAGCCCTTCTTGTTTGCCAGGTCTCTGTGGACAGGTCTGATGTTATTCTGATGTTCCTCCCTCCATATATAAGAAATGTCTTCCCCTTTGCTGCTCTCAGGATAGCTTCCTTGGCTGTATGATTTGAAAGCTTCACTATTATATGTCAGGGTGTTGATATCTTTTTATTGATTTTGAGAGGAGTCCTTACTACCTCTAGGAAATGAATGCTTGTTTCCTTTCCCAGACTAAGGAAGTTCTCAGCTATGACTTGCTCAAATATACCTTCTAGTCCTCTTCCTCTACCCCCTCAGGGATCCCAATAATTCTGACATTGGAACTTTTATGACATCATTGATCTCTGTAAGTCTATTTCCATTGGCTACTGGCTGCCTAGCTTCCTCAACTTCCTTCCTTTCTATCAGCTTATCTTTTAGATCACTAATTCACTCTTCTTCATTTACCCTGTCTGTTAGTGACCAGATTAGACTGCATCACATTCATAGCATTTTTATGTTTGGCATGATTAGATCTCATTTCCATCCTTAGAGATTCTATATCATTACTAATGCTTTTTTAAAGCGTAGCTATTGACTTCATAATTGCTACCCTGAAGTCTAGCTCTGACATCTTTCTGATATCCACATCCATTAGTTGTGTGCCAGAGGATATTGTCTCTGGTTCTCTTCTTTGTGGAGAGTTCCTCCTTCTAGTCATTCTGTCAAGGGATGGTTCAGTGAGTGAACAGAGTTCAAAATATCAACCATGACCCAAGCAAAATGCACCCTAGAAAAAATCCACAATGGTCAAAAACTACCACAGATACACAACCAAAGCAAGATGATCCAAAACAAAATGAAACAAAACAAAAAATACAGGGTGGTGGCAGGGAGAGAGATTATAATCTCTCAGGGTGGAAAAAGCAGAGTGATCTGCCTATTCCTGCTTGATTTTTCGTCAGTGTGTTAGAAGGTAATATATCTCCAAATTGCGAAGAAATCAGAATATATATATACATATATATGTATATATATTTTCAATAAAATTGAATAGATTGAAAAATAGGCCAGTATGGGCCATAAATACATAAACCATAGATATGAAAAAAAAGTTAAAATGCGACTTAAAGGTATAAGCTGGGAAATAATCTATTTGAAATTGGAACAGGGTGAAAAAGAAGAAAAAAAAGAAAGAATAAGGAAATATATAAAAAAAGAAATTTAAAATTTTAGCCTGAAGTATAAATGAGTCATGAGGGAACACCTGGTGCTCCATATATTATTTTCCCCTTGTTCTGGAATTTCACAGCCATTTGAGAGCTGCCATAAACCTCAGGGGCCATGTGCCCCTTCAAATCAGTATTTTTGTATCCTTTGGGTAAGTATCTAGTGGGGCAATTGCTGGGTCATAGGGTAGTTCTATTTTTAACCTTTTGAGGAAACTTCATACTCTTTTCCGGTGTGGCTGCCCCAGTTTGAATTCCCACCAACAATACCAAAGGGTTTCTTTTTCTCTACATCCTTGCCAACATCTGCTATTTCCTGAGTTATTAATTTTAGCCATTTTGATGGGTGTGAGGTGGTATTTCTTTGTGGTTTTGATTTGTATTTTCCTGATGATGAGTGATGTTGAGCATTTTTTCACATGTATATTAGCCATTTGTATGTCTTTGGGGAAATGTCTGTTTGTGTCGTCTGCCCATTTATTATCTGGATTGTTTATTTTTTGGGTGTTGATTTTGATGAGTTCTTTATAGATTCTGGATACTAGCCCTTTATTATGTAGGTCATTTGCAAATATTTTTTCCCATTCTATCAGTTAAATAATATTTCTTCCTAATTAAAACAGATTTCTCCTAATAATATAAACTTAAAAATGGTGTTAATTGTTTAGCTAATTGAGTTTTAGATAATCAAGGTATTTAATTTGGGTCTTTGGGTGACAGTGTATGGAGGAGTATTAAGAAATACCCAAGTGGAACACAGCCCTCCCTTGAGTGAAAGGTTAATTTAGTGATTAGAAGTGTATCATTTAGAATAGGTAAACCATGACCATGTGGATTTAGTCCCTAGTTTATGATTTCAACATCTATGGAGAACATAATTTTAAATGTACAGAGATCATTTGAACTTAGTATACTATTTACACTTATGTTTTTACTTATAAAACCAGAATTTCACTGTCACTTTAAGAATGGAAAAGGGAGAGTATATTTTTCAGTACAGAATTATGAAGCAAACTGATTGTACTCTAAGAAATACAAGCCTTGTTTTTGAACTTGGAAAACTACTTTCAAAGTATTTCTGTTCACCATGGATTTGTACATGTCAAAGCAAACATGTTTTTCTGTCATACTTTATTGGATGAAAGTTTTAACAAGTTGCTACTCTTGGGACAGTTACAAGGGAGAGGCTGGTGGTATTGGTAAATATAAACTCCAACAACAATAACAACAACAACAAAAATCTAACCAAATGTGGTCCATTATATTGCTTTCTGACAACTGCTTAAAATAACAGTGAGGTCACTTGTATAATATTCCAGACAAGAGTCCTTTTCTAGATAGAACGTTGATATTACCTCTAGCTTTAGAATATTAAATACTCTAAATTCCAATAGATCTCTGAAGAAAAAAAACAAGTCTGCAGTCTAATTTTTGTTTATTTATTTATTTTTATTTTATTTATGTATTTTTAAATTATGTGCAGTCTAAACATTTCTGACTGTTGCTTCTCCTCCAGGTTGACTTTGCTATTATATGGGGGATTTTATCAGCACTCTACTTTTACATAAGAAGTAAATGGCTGGAAAATGTGCAATTAGGTATTTATTATGGAAATTATCAACACTTTTTGACTGTGATTTTTTCTATCAAATGTATAATTTTCTTTGCAATTAAAAATCACAGATTAATATGAAAAATATACTATTATAGGTGTCAAACTTTCAATTTGAAGTGCATGTAGTCAGTGTGGTTTGGAGGAGGGGGAGGGGTAGAGGAATTCCAGGAAATAACCCTTCTCAAACTTATCTTAGTAATGATAAATAAGCAGAGTGAGCACTCTGAGGCCCTTAGAGGTCTGAAGCACCAGAGAAAAAAAGGAAATACATGCCCATTCTGAGCTTTTAAGAGTCCATTTGAAAAGATTTTCATTAACATGGACTTTCTATTTAACACCCAATTTACCTGAAAATTAAACTTAAGTAAAAGTTCACATATGGTAGCTAAGATTTCCTTGTAAAATGTTGATGAATTGTTTTAAAATTATGACTCCATAGTCACTGAGTGTGATATCTAAAAAACTATGCAAATGGTAGGTAAAATTTTTATGACATATTGGTATATGTGCCTTAGTGCTTTTGGCTGTTCATTTCTCACCATTTTTAAAATAATAATATGATTTTATTTTGAAAATGCTTTGATTCTTCAAAATCAGTAGTGTCTAGTTAATAAGTACCACTTTCTAGGATAGTAAATTGTATTTAAATATTGTAATTATTGGTGTGGTCTCACACTACCAGCTATTCATTCTATTTGTATATGATCAGATCTAATACTTAGCAGTGTATTTCAATAAGTACTTTAATACCTAAAGAGTAAAATGAAGATAATTTTGATTATAATTCCACTTTAACTACTGAACACAACTTCTGAATGGGTTAGTTGATCTGCAAATTAATGATTATAGCATCTGTGTTTGCTACTACTTTTGTATATGTGTCTTAAGATAATGTATTAGGTCATTTTTAGTTCTGTAAAGAAATGTTATCAGTAGTCACATAACACTAACATCTCTAAAATACAGGGACTTGAGAAACTACTATACTGTAATCAGCAGAGGATTAGCTATGGTCTTGGCAATTATGATGAGCTGAACATTTTTTAAAAGATAGATTTAAATTCTGAATATTTCTTTGTCTTTTTGCATTTGGTTAAGAGAAGACTAAAATTGTATAATGGCAATTTCTATTTGATAATTCTATCAATGCAACATACCATAATCTATTTATTTCATCCCATCAAATTTACACAATTGTATCATAGGAAAAAAAAATGAGGATAAGAAAAGCGTGTCTGTGTTTGTGCATGGGTTATATTTTGCTTAATGCTACAGTTTTAAACAAACTTTTAGTAATTCATCCTTAAGCTTATTTAGTATTTATGCTTATTTAGTAATTTATGCTTATTAATTTATTAATTTATTCTTATTAAATGATGCTTTTAGTAATTTATGCTCACTAATAAATTATAAATTGATTTTACAGTAACTCATACAATAAAAAGGGAACATCATACAGAAAGTACTTTGTAATTTAAACTATTCAAAGTCCAGAAATAAACCACTATGATTTAGTATCTCTAGATTTAGACTCCTATTTTCACTCTCTCTTCTTTCATTCTGTTGATCTCCAATTTTTGAATTTATACTTAGCAAAGAATAATTTAATCTCATTCCTTAAATATCAAATGAAGTAAATCTTCAAAGATGAAATAATTGCATTTGCAAAAATTATGCACACTTAAGAAACAATGTAAGCTTGCTGGATAATTTCAAAAGGCTCTGTCATCAAAAGATTGCATTTTATTGAGGGAAAATGCAATAAAGGCTTTACTTCATATCTTTGCATGAATTCTCTAGTGAGTCTATGGGAAGGAATTACCTTGCTGACCTTCTCACACTTAACAGTATCAAGATTCATCATTTAGTTTGAATTGGAAGCAAGGGGACGGTGAAGATAGGCTGAAAACTTACAATAAGAATTAGTAAAAAAGCAGACAAGTTTAAACATAGGCAACAGGGCCCAGGATGACTTAAATCAAAAGCCTGACCATTTCTTTGTGTACCACTCTTTTACCAGTACATATCAAACAACAACACATATTTTGGAGAAATTAATGAGGTATAAGATTCTGTTAGTTTAATCTTGCTCAAATGTCAGCCCTTTGATAAGTATTTTAAAATTAATTTGAAATTAGCACAAATATGAATTTCATTAGCTGGCACAATATGGAACTGGAAGTATCTTTAAATCTGGTAATATCTCTCAGAGCAATTACAGTATCTGAAGGAGCAAGAATTTATTCCTTATTACATTGATTCAAAAGAAATCAGAGCACGGGAACTCACCTGTGCAAACTTCTAAATTTTGAAGTTTCATTAGTAAGTAGATTTTACAGACTTTCTATCCCCCAAAAGCAAATGAAACAAATTCCTTTTGATGTTATTGCAATGATAGTTGGGTTATGAGAATAATCATTTTAGCAGACACTTATATTCCTTACTATTTGCCAGGCATTAACCTGAGTGCTTTAGTATATTTTGAGCTTTTTGAATGTAAGCAACAGGTCTATGAAATAAATGCTATTATTATTATTATTCCTATTTTATAGATAAGGAATATGAGGCACAAGAAGGTGCATTTGTGTACTCAAAGTTACATGATTAATAAGTAATGGAATTTCCTGAATGAAGTTTCCAATTCTGGCTTCATAGTCCATACCCTTTATCCCTGTACCACACTGCCTCATAAGTTTGATGCAGGACTGATAGGAAATCAGAAAAAAGGAAGGAAAGAATTTGAAGATCTGCAATAATTTAAAAACATTTATCTCTGAAAGTTTTTATTAAAAATGTCAATTGGTGGGGCGTCTGGGTGGCTCAGTGCCTCTGCCTTCGGCTCAGGTCATGATCCCAGGGTCCTGGGATGGAGCCCTGCATCGGGCTCTCTGCTGGGCAGGGAGCCTGCTTCCTCCTCTCTCTGCCTGCCTCTCTGCCTACTTGTGATCTCTGTCTGTCAAATAAATAAATAAAATCTTTAAAAAAAATGTCAATTGGTACAGATTCATTATGTGTACCTGTTTTTCTTTCTTTCATGAGGGTAAATGAAACTCTAGAAGATAGTAAATGAAATACCTTGATATCACAACATTAAATTCTTTCTCCCACTGGGATTTCTGCATGTTATATCAGGAACTTGTTGGCAGGATTAAATGTTTTAATAAACATTGTAAATTATCTTTACCTAATTGCCAACCCTTATGAAATCCCTTTAAAAAAGTTTTTGAAATGTTTTTATCACCTTGTCACCTGTGCACTTAATAAAATTCAGTAAAAATAATAACTTCTATCCAGCAAATGTTTTTGGCTTGGGTGAATTTTTTTAGGATGCCTTAAACTACTGCTGGATTTGAGTATTGGGTCATTCTTTATCCAGGAAGGTAAATGTCAAGTATCCATTGTTATTTTTAAAGTTTTATTTAAATTCTAGTTAGGTAACATATAGTGTAATGTTGGTTTCAGGAGTAGAATGTAGTGATTCATCACTTACATATAACATGCAGTATTCATCACAACAAGTACCCTCATTAATAGCTATTACCCATTTAGTCCCTCCCCTACCCTGTCTCTTCCAAGCCACACTCAGTTTGATCTCTAGTTATGAGTTCCTTATGGTTTGCCTCCCGCTCTGTTTTTTTACCCTCCTTACTGTATGTTCATCTATTTTCTTTTTTAAAATCCACATATGAGTGAAATCATATGGTATTTGTCTTTCTCTGACATATTTTGCTTAACAAAATACTCTCAAGCTCCATCAATGTCATTGCAAATGGCAAGAGTTCATTATTTATTTTGACTAATATTCCATATTATATATACACACAGAATATATATATATATATATATATATATATATATATATATATATAAAATTTTTATCCATTCTTTAGCAAACAGATATATAGACATTTGGGATATGTCTACACATTTGGCTATTGAAGATAATGCTGCTATAAACATCACGTGCTCTTTTGAACCTTTATTTTTGTATCCTTTGGGTAAATACTTAGTAGTGCAGTTGCTGGATGACAAGATAGTCTTATTTTTAACTTTTTGAGAATCCTCCACACTGTTTTCAAAATTGGCTGTACCAGCTTGCATTCCCACCAAAAGTGCAAGAAGGATCCCCCTTTCTCCACATCCTCACCAGCATATGTTGTTTTCTGTGTTGTTAATTTTATCCATCCTGACAGATAAGAGGGGATATCTTATAGTGGTTTTGATTTGTATTTCCCTGCTGATGAATGATATTGAGCACCTTGTCATGTGTCTTTTGGTCAACTGAATGCCTTCTTAGGAAAAATGTCGAATGTCTAGTCATGTCTTCTGCCCATTTCTTAACCGGATTATTTGTTTTGTGGGTATTGAGTTTGATTAATTTCTTTATAGAATTTGGGTACTAACTATTTATCAGATATGTCACTTGCAGATGTATTCTCCAATTCTATGGACTGCATTTTAGCTTTGTTTATTGTTTCCTTTGCTGTGCATTTTATCTTGACGAATTCCCAGTAGTTCATTTTTTGCTTTTATTTCCCTTGCCTCGAGAGATGTATCCAGTAAGATGTTGCTAGGGCCAAGGTCAAAGAGGTTGCTACTCATGTTCACCTCTAGGATTTTGATGTTTTCCTGTCTCACATTTAGATATATTTTTTAAAGATTTTATTTATTTATTTGACAGGGAGAGATCACAAGTAGATATACAGGCAGGCAGAGAGAGAGAGAGGGGGAAGCAGGCTCCCTGCTGAGCAGAGAGCCCAATGCGGGACTCGATCCCAGGACCCCGAGATCATGACCTGAGCCGAAGGCAGCGGCTTAACCCACTGAGCCACCCAGGCGCCCCTCACATTTAGATATTTCATCTATTTTGAATTTATTTTTTGTATAGTGTAAGAAACTGGTCCAGTGTCATTCTTCTGCATGTTGCTGTCCACTTTCCCCAGCACCATTAATTGATAAGACTTTTTTCCATCGGATATTCTTTCCTGATTTGTCAAAGTTTGTTTGGCCATATGTTTATAAGTCCATTTCTTGGTTTTCTATTCTGTTCCATTGAACCATATGTCTGTTTTTGTGCCAGTACCGTAGTGTCTTGATGATTACAGCTTTGTAATATAGTTTGAAGTTCAGAATTGTGATGCCACCAGCTTTGCTTTTTCTTTTTCAAGATTGTTATGGCCAGTTGGGGTATTTTTTTTTTTTTTTTGGTCCCATACAAATTTTAGGATTGTTTATTCTAGGACTGTGAAAAAATGTTCATGCTATTTTCATATGCGTTGCATTAAATGTATAGATTGTTTTGAGTAGTATAGACATTTTAACAATGTTTGTCCTTCCAATCAATAAGCATGGACAATTTTTCCATTTCTTTCCATTTCCATGGCATTTTCAATTTCTTTTATAAGTGTTATTTCTATAGTTTTTAGAGTACAGATCTTTCATCTCTTTGGTTCACCTCCTGTGTATCTTATGGGTTTTGGTGCTATTGTAAATGGGATTGATTTCTTGATTTCTCTTTCCACTGCTTCATTATTAGTGTATAGAAATGAAATATATTTCTGCACATTGATTTTGTATCCTGAAACTTTGTTGGCTTTGTGAATCAGTTCTAGGATTTTTTTGGTGGAGACTTTGTGTTTTATACATAAGGTATCATGTCTGCAAACAGTGGAAGTCTGAATTATTCTTTGATGATTTGGATGCATTTTGGTTCTTTTTGTTTTCTGATTACTGAGGCTAGGACTCTCAGTACTATGTTAAATAAAAATGGTGAGAGTGGACATCTCTTTTTCCTGACCTTAGAGGAAAATTTCTCAGTTTTTCCCTATCGAGGATGATATTGACTGTGGGTGCTTCCCGTATGGTCTTTATGATGTCAAGGTATGTTCCCTTTATCCTGACTTTGTTTAGGATTTTTATCAAGAATGGGTGCTTTACTTTGTCAAATGATTTTTTCTGCATGTATTGAGGGGCTCATATCATTTTTATCCTTTCTTTTATTAACATGGTGTATCACACTGATTGGTTTACAAGTATTGAACCAACTTTGTGGCCCAGGAATAAATCCCACTTGATCATGGTGAGTAATTTTTTTAATGTTCTATGGGTTCTATTTGCTAGCATCTTGTTGAGAATTTTTGATTCCGTTTTTATGAGAAATATTGGCGTGTAATTCTCTTTTTTACTGAGGTCTTTGGCTTTGGCATCAAGGTGATGGCGGTCTTGTAGAATGAGTTTGGAAGTTTTCCTTTTATTTCTATTTCTTGGGACATTTTGAGAAGTATAAGTATTAACTCTTCTTTAAATACTTGCTAGAATTCCTCTGGGAAGTCATCAGACACTGTACTTTTGTTTATTAGGAGATTTCTGATTATTGATTCAACTCCTTGCTGGTTATGTGTCAGTTCAAATTTTCTATTTCTTCCCATTTCAGTTTTGGTAGTTTATACATTTCTAGGAATTTATCCATTTTTTTCCCCAGATTGCTTGTTTGCTGGCATGTAATTTTTCATAATATTCCCTTTTAATTGTTTGTATGTCTTTGGTATTATTTGTGATATCACCTCTTTTGTTGATTATTTTATTTATTTGGGTCCTTCTCTTTTCTTTTTGATAAATCAGGCTAGGGGTTTATCAATTTTATTAATTCCATCAAAGAGCAAGCTCCCAGTTTCATTGATTTGTTCTACTGTGTATTTTTTTTTGTTTCTATATCATTTATTTCTGTTCTAATATTTATTATTTTCCTTCTGATGTCCTTGGGCTTTATTTGTTATTCCTTTTCTAACTCCTTTAGTTGTAAGTTTAAGTTGTGCATTTGAAACTTTTTTTGCTTCTTGAGGTATGCCTGTATTGCTATGTACTTCCCCATTAAGACTGCTTTTGCTGCATCCCAGAGGTTTTAGACTGTTATGTTTTTATTTTCATTTGCTTCCATGTGTTCTTTTATTTATTCTTTAATTTTTTGGTTGACCCATTCATTCTTTAGTTTGATACTCTTTAACCTCCATGTATTTGTGGTCTTTACAATTTTTTTTTCTTGTGATTGACTTTGAGTTTCATAGCATTATGGTCTGAAAATATGCATGATATGATCTCAGTCTTTTGTATTTGTTGAGGCTTGATTTGTGATCCAGTATGTGATCTATTCTGGAGAATATTTCATGTGCTATTAAAAAGAATTTGTAAATTTGTTCTTTTAGGATGGAATGTTCTGAATATATCTGTTAAGTCCATCTGGTCCAGTGTGTCAGTCAAAGTCATTGTTTCGTTATGTGATTTTCTGCTTAGGTGATCTGTCCATTGCTGTACGTGAGGTGTTAAAGTCACTTACTATTATTATATTATTATCAATGACCTTCTTTATGTTTGCTATTAATTTGATTTACATATTAGTCATGCTCCCAGTTGGGTGCATGACTATTTACAATTGTTAGATCTTTTTATTGGATAGACCCATTTATTTTGATATAGTGCCCTTCTTCATTTCTTGTTACAGTCTTTTGTTTGAAATATAGTTTGTCTGATATAACTATTGGTACTTTGGCTTTCTGTTGAAGTTTATTCACATGATTGATGTTTCTCCATTCCTTCACTTTAAATCTGTGGCATTTTTTGCTCTAAAATGAGTCTCCTGTACACATCATATAGATGGGTCTTTTTTTTTTTTAATCCATTTTGATTTTATCCCTATGTCTATTCTTTGGAACATTTAGTCCATTTGCATTCAGAATGATTAGAGATGCGAAGCTAGTGCCATTGTATTACCCGTGAAGTCAGTATTTCTGGAAATTTTCTCTCTTGTTTTCTACTCTTTGTTGAATTTGTTCTTACTTTTCCACTCAAAGAGTCCCCTTTAATATTTCTTGCAGAGCTGGTTTAGTGGCCACTAACTCCTTTAGATTTTGTCTGGGAAGCTCTTTATCTCTCCTATTCTGAATGAGAGCCTTGCTGGATAAGGTATTCCTGGCTGCATATTTTCCCCATTCAACACCTTAATATATCATACACTGTCCCTGGACCTGCCAAGTTTCTATGGCTAGATCTGCTACTAAACTCATTTATCTTCCCTTAGGTTAGTATTTTCATTTCTGTTTTCACGATTCTTTTCTTATCTCTCTGTTGTGCAAATTTTATTATAATATATCTTGGTGTTGCCCTGCTTTTGTTTATTTTGATGAGATTTCTCTGTATGTCCTGTATTTTGGTGTCTGTGTCCTTCCCTTGATTAGGGTAGTTTTCAACTAAACTTTCTTCAAATAAACCTCTGCCCCCTTTTCCCTCTTCATCTTCTGTGACTCCTATGATATAAATGTTATGCTTTTTTAAAAAATTTCTTTTCAGCGTAACAGTATTCATTGTTTTTGCACCACACCCAGTGCTCCATGAAACACATGCCCTCCCAAATACCCACCACCTTATTCCCCCAACCTCCCACCCCCCACCCCTACAAGACCCTCAGGTTGTTTTTCAGAGTGCATAGTCTCTCCTGGTTCACCTCCCCTTCCAATTTCCCTCAACTCCCTTCTCCTCTCCATCTCCCTTGTCCTCCATGTTAT